>NC_059331.1:9464338-10103761 GCF_018350155.1 Leopardus geoffroyi
CTCATTCCAGAAGGGAGGTCCCTTCTGGTTACCGCTAGGGTTGGGTTATCCAGCGTGGACCCTTGGGGCTGGCGCATTCCCCTCGCGGGGGCTGCCCTGTGCCCCTGAGGGGGCCGAGCACCCCTCTGGATGCCAGTAGCGCCCCGTCTGCCCACCCCAAGTCGTGACAACCCAAATGTGTCTCCAGACGTCCCCGGATGTGAACCCTGACTTCAGAGGGAGGGAGAGGGTACTGAGTAGATGTGCCCGGTGTGGGGGGTGGTTTTGTTTCACTTCCTGCCCCGTGGTGGGGGGGGGGGGTCCCCGGGCATCAGCTGGCCGTGTGGGGCCACAGTGCCCTTGAAGAGGGGAGGGCTTCGAGGAGAGAAGTTTCAATTGCAAGATGCAGCAGGCAGGGGCCGGGATAAGGCTTTGCAGACACCCCATGGGGCTGGTCCGCCAAGAACCGCAGCGGTACCCCCGCCAGTGACAGAGCCTTCTCTGACCTCCTAGAGTCTGCAGGGGGGTTGCTGACCGCTCCTGGGACACCCCCTCCCGGGCCTGGCTCCCTGCAGTCCCCGGGGGTGGGGAGAGCTGGCCGTAGAGAACAGAGCGCAGCCTCGGCCCTGCCCTGGTGCTCGTTTCTTCCGGGAGCCGTGTTCTAATTGTTTCCTTCCAGCTCCCCCCTCGGGTCCCCAGGGGCCCTGCCAGGCCTGCAAAGGAAAGGGAAAGCGCAAGGTGAGCTGCTGTCGGGCAGAGGCTTGATTTATGGGGCTTGCCAGCCTCACCAGGCTCCTAACCTACTTAGCGAGGGCGGCAGGGCCTGGCTCCCAGCGGAAAATGTGCCCCTGGCTCCGGGCAGGGGGGCAGCGATGGGGGGGGGGTGCAGGAAGGAGCTGGGGAAGGAGGTTCTGCCACTGGTGTGGAATCTGCCAGACCCTCGCTTCTCAGTGCCTCACTTTCCCCTCTCAACCACAGGCACGCGCCCATTCTTGCTGGGCAGGACGTAAGGGGAGCCATGCGCACAGTAGGTGCTCAAAAAACGGACACAGTTGAGGGAAGCAGAAGGAGCGACAGAGGAGGCAGCATTGGGATTCCGCCGTGTGATCTCGGGCAGGTCACTGAACCTGCCCGAGCCTCAGTTTCACCATCTGTCCAGTGGGGATTCCTGGGAGAGTTTACATGTCAAGTGCCGGGGCTTGTGCTCTGAACACAACCACCACTCAGTTATCAGGAACCGTTAGCAGACCCTGCGCCCCTAAAAAGAGAGCCTTATAGCTCTCCAAACAGCTGAAAGTGTTTCTGCGTCAAAAGAGTCCTTTCTTTCACGGCTCCTGGGTGGCTCAGTCGGCTAAGCGTCCGACTCCGGCTCAGGTCACGATCTCACGGTTCGTGGGTTCCAGCCCCTCGTCGGGCTCTGTGCTGATGGCTCAGAGCCCGGAGCCGGCTTCGAGGTCTGTGTCTCCCTCGCTCTCTGTCCCTCCCCCACTGGCTCTCTCTCTCTCCCCCTAAAAATAAACAAGCATTAAAAAAAAAAAGCAGCGTCCTTTCTTTCAAAACTCGTGTCAAAGCCAAGATCAAAGCCAAGAAGTCTGTTGGGTGAGGCCCGGCGGCCGAGGGGATACCTGTGGAGCACCCCTGCCTGGGTACTCCCTACGTTCCAGGCAGAGGGTGCGCACCCCCACCTAATGCCAGCCTCGCTCCCCCTGCCCGGGATTTCAGCAACTTCCGGCCCCTCCTGCCCTCGGCCGCCTTTCCCCCACCAGGTGCACAGTCACAACTCCCTCGAGGGACGTCCCGCCCCCAAGAGCTTACGCGACCAATCAGGGCTTCCCCGCCCCACCGGAAGCCGTGGTGAGCCCAGGGCTGTGCCCAGGGGTACCCCTGACATTCCTTCCAGCCTGGCTGGCAGCGTTGAGGACGCAGGGGAAGGTGGCCCGTAGCAGAGCGGCCCGGCCAGGAAGGGCGCCCGCGGAGCGGGACTCACGTTGTTTCGCGGTGCGTTGGGCTGCACGGGATCCTCAGCCGCCAGGGCGATGCTGCTCATGGCAATGACCATGAGGATGCACATCTCAAAGTAGCGCAGGTTCAGGATGTAGTGGCACAGGCGGCGAAGGCTGTGGGGACAGGTGGGTGTGCAGGGGTCCACTCAGACCGTGGGCTCCCAAGCCCTTTCCTCCTGTAATCTCCTTCTGTCACCTGCCACCACCTGAGCTCTCTGACTCCCAAGGTTCTATACCCCACCCAGTGTCAAGATCTTCCCCCTGGGGGCCCTCTCGGGGGTTCATGGAGCCCCAAGAAGGTGGCGGGGGGGGGCCCTCGGCCAGGGAAGATAGTCACAGGCCCTGTGGATAGGTTCCTTTCACTTCCAAACAACCCTCTGGGAAAATCTTGATTCCCGGGACGAGTTGAAGAAATATTGTTCTTGATTCTGCAGGAGACGAAAAGGTCTTTTGTGCATAAAATACCCTATGGTCAAACAAAATTGGGAAATTCTGGGTCAAACAGATTTCTTTCTTTCTTTCTTTCTTTCTTTCTTTCTTTTTTTTAATTAATTGAGTGACCTTAGGCAAGTTACTTATCCCCTGTGCCTCAGTGCCCTATCTGTGAAATGGCCGTAATAATGGTGCCTACCTTACAAGAATGTGAGGCTCCGAAGAGTTAATATATGCCTGGCACATAGTAAGGGCTCCAGAAAATCAATTACTGAAATGATTAATCGCGGGCCTTATCAGAGCCTTTGATGGGGTACTAGGATAACACTTAAGTACTTAACCTCTTAAGTGGAGCTAATAATATTAATAAATATGTCACAAAGTTGTGTGAAGGGCAGCAGGGCTGAGTGGTTAAGAACAGGGATGCTGGCGTCAGTCTGTTTGGGCTCTCCCACTTGCTTGCTGTATGAACTCGGACAGGTGACTTCACCTCTCTGGGCCTCAGTTTCTTCATCTGTTAAATGGGCATACACATAGTACCAATCCCATAGGGTTATTATGAGAATTTTTTTTTTTCCAGTTTGTAAAGCACTCACAACCGTGCCTGGCACTAAGTGCCACATAAGTGTTTCCCTAACAAAATAGATAGTTTCAACCAAATAAAAAAGGAAGCACGCAGAGTGAGACTCAAGAGTCTCAAGAGGCAGGTTACAGAAAGCAGTTACCACCCAACTTATGTGACATGAGTTTTCATGGTCAGGAAGCATTTTGAGGGACCAGGGTTTCAAGAAATAGCCTTCGGAAAAACGCAACCCCCCATCAACCACCGTGACACGCATGTGATAAGTCTCTCCCCTAAATAATCTTTCCTCCTCAAGGATGCCCAAGACAAAGGGCTATGGAACTCAGAGACCATCTGCCTAGAATCCAAATCCTTGTGGAGCAGAGGTTAGGAGCCAGAGCTCAGGGACCAGGGCCACCAGGTATGACGGTACAGGTTGCGCACTGCACAAGGCAGCCATGTCTTAGGGGTGCCTCTCACATTACAGACCGTGTAGAGTTGAATATTTGTGACAAGGATTTCTAGCTGATGGCAGGAAGGGGTCTTCCCCCCCCCCCCCCCCCAAATCAGTACTTTATGAGAAATTTCTCTCTTACAGGACTTAGGAAAAGAGCATCCGTTTCTCATCTGCTCAAACACCCCCTATGGGAGTAATCGTGATCTGGGAAGCAACTCTCCCCATTACCCTCCATCTGGGCCTGCCCTCTGGCTTGACTTCGAGTGCCCCAGTGGGAGCCCCGGGCCCCCTGCCCTGGCCACAGGCCATACTCACGGGTTGGTTGTGGAGAGGATAAACATAGAGCTGTAGGGGGGCATGGGCTTGGGGCCGTCTTCCCCAGGGTCGTCTTCCTCCTCCTCCTTCTTCTCTTCCTCCTTTTTTGGCAGTGGGTCTGGGTTGGCGTTTTTGTTCACTGTGGGGACAAGAACCAACACAGGGCTCCCTCCGTGGTTTCCCACAAGCCTCTGGGCTCCTGTCCGCTCCCCAGGGCAGACAATAAGCGGCTGACATTTATAACGTGCCTACTATGTGCCAGGCACCACGGTATGTCGTTGAATCCTCACGTGACCCTACGAGGTTTGCACTTGAAAAGCTCCGTTTTACAGATGATGCAGCTGCGGCACAGAGAGGTGAAGTGACTTGCCTAAGGTCACACGCATTTGAACCTGGTCCCAGAGTGGTCCCTGCACTCGACCACTCGATAGACAACCTTGAGTCTGGTGGGACCCTCACAGGATATTAACACAAACCTGCCCCCATCCCACCGGACTTCATTTGGAGGCAGGTAACATGAGCCCCAATAGCCCCACTTTACAGATGGTAATACTGAGCTCTCCCTTCGTCAAACTGCAGGGTTTGCCCCCATTAACACCTCTCTCTTGATGGGAAGCGTCACTACCCTCCTGAGCGTTGATTCTGCAGCCTAACCTTGCTAGGAGTCTGTGGGCAGGCGGAGTGTCCCTGAGCCTCAGTATTTCCATCTGCAAAATGGGCATAGTGACCAGAGTCACCCTGTGGGACTGTGGTGGGCGTTTATTAAGCAGACTCACGGAAATCTCCTACACAGAACTGACAAGTGAGAGGAACCATCTAGTTACATCTAGTTCAGAAATAACCAGCTCAGTGGGTCGTTTCTAAGTTCTTAGTGCTCCTCTGACCCCAATCTCACATGGTGGGGGGTCTGGGGGTCAAAAACTGCCAGTCTCTCAAGGGTCTAGGCCTGAGCCGTGCAACAGTGGCTAGTCCAAACCACAAAAGGCTGTAAGTGTAAAACACACTGAATTTCTAAGACAGAGTACAAGAAGAAGAACGTAAAATGGACGATTAATCACGCGAAAAATACCGATCATAGGTTGAAATGGTGGCATTTTGGACAAATAAATAACACCTTGGGTTAAATGCAACTTATTATTAGGGTTCATTTCACCTTCTTCTTTTTTCTTTTTTACATCACTCCTTCCTCCCTCCTTCTCTCCCTTCTTTCTTTCCGTATGGCTCCTAGGATGCTTCAAACTGCACACGTGGCCTGTGTCGCATTTCTTTTGGACAGCGCTGCTCTAGGGAATCATGTGAGGCCCCCTCAACTTCCATCAGAAGGATCCATGGTGGCTTCCTGGCTCCCCTCTGGGAATTTGGGATGCAGCCAATATCGCTAAACCCTACCGAGTTGCACAGATATTAACCCTCCCGGCAGTCCCGTGGGGGCGGGACCCACGTCTATGCCCATTCTGAGAGGAAGAAACCGAGGGCAGAGAGGTAGGCGCAACTGTCCAGGGTCCCCCAGCCAAGCCTCCGGGGACTGGGCCCGAGGCGGCCGCTCCGGGGACCCCGGGTGCCCCGCCCGGTGATGTGTTGAGGCGAGGGGGGCGGGGGTCTCACCTTGGACGACGGTGTGGTTGAGGGGGGGCGGGCAGGCCGGGGGGATGTCCACCGTGGTGTGGTCGGGTTTCCTGGCAGTCTTTGCTGAGTTGGTCTGTGTGCTGCTGGGGTTGGTGACGATAAGGCTGTTCTCGGGGGTCTTGGGGGGGCCGGGGTCGGACGGGTCCCCCGGGTTGTTGGGCGCCCGGCGCCCGGCGGCGTTCTGGGGGTTCGCGGCCACGGCGGGCGGTGCTGGCACGGGGCCGGGGTCGGTGCTGTTTCCGGTCCTGGAGGGGCTCTGGGGCAGGCCGGGGCGGCCGAGGCTGTCGTGGGCGCCGGCCGACCCCGCGGTGGCCAGCTTGTTGTTCCTCATGTTGTCAATGTCCTCGGCCAGCGGCGGGTCCTGGCGGCCCCAGTCCTGCTGGATTGGCCGGGTGGTCGACAGGTTGGGGCCCGACACGGGGACCCCGGAGCCCTGGTTCTCTCTGTAGAAGGCAGGCCAACGAGAAAGGACCCGGAACGGAGTTAGAGGAATAGAACGCATGTTCTGGACCCCGCCCCAACTTTCTGCCAGAGCCTGCATTCAGCCTACAGGCGCGGTGTTTTCTGGAGTGGCTAAAGCAGACACGGGCACACCATCCCCCTAGGGGTACAACTGCCTCATGGCTTTACATGCCTGCAGTATTCACGTACAATACAGGCAAGTAAACAACATAAAAAATAACAAAAGTAATAACAGTAAACGCCTCAGTAACACAAGCTCGCAGGTGCCGTTCTAAGCACTTGACTTGTAACCACCCCTGTGTCCTCAGCCCCGCGAGGCGTAATGACTGGCACCATTTTACAGATGAGAACATTGTGGCCCAGAGAGGTTAAGTCTGTTGCCCAAGGCCACACAGCTGGTAAGTGAACTGGGTAATTTTTCACGGGGATACAGGTGTGACGGGCAAAGGGCATCCCAGGCAGAGGGAACCCGGCCGGCGCAAGGGTCCAGAAGTGGGGACAGGCTTGTTGAGTTTCAGGAGGCTGGTGTGGCTGGAGGTGGAGAGGGAGGGAGACGCGGTGGGTAGGAGTCTGGTGCCTCGGTTACTCAAATAATTAACACTACGCAGATGGACACGAGAAGAAAAGAGCCTGAGCGTTCGGGGGCACGGGGGGAGGAGACAGAATGTGAAGGGTCCCGGCTGATTATCCACCTCGGTGCCCTCTGGGACATCAGCTCTGCGAGGCAAGTGGTTTATTTTTGTCTCTCTTGTTCACAGCTGTGCATCCAGTGTCAGAACAGGGCCTGGCACCCGGCACACGCTTGGCCGCTTCTCGTCGAATGGTCAACCAATGCCCCCATTTCTCAGATGAGGGCACTGCGGCCCAGAAATCCCACAGGCCCAGACCGCCCATCGACCCCTGCCTCCCCCCATCTGCACACTCACCCCTAGCTTGCCAGACACCCCCCCAGGAGCCGTGGCCCCAGGGAGGGCGGCTGGGGTCTAGGGCCTGTCTGGTGCCTCCTCGGCTGGCCCCAGCCCCACCCGCCTGAGCCAAGTGCACCCGGACCCCAGTCTGCTCTGTTCACTCTCACACGCCCCCCTGGACCCTCGGTCTTCGGACGAGGGGCCTCATCCTTCCCCAGTCCCTGTGTGCCGGCCCCGGTGAAGTCCGTTTCCTGGAAACCCCAGGACATCTGTTGTTTATAATCTCAATGACTTCTCCCTCCAGAGGGTTCTACGATCCAGAACTTCTCTCTCTGGGGCTCCTGAAAGGCTGCCCCGATTCTGCTTCCTGTATCGTCCACTGCTCCTCATAATAGCTCACCGTGTACCAGACTCCACAAAGCAGCCCCTGTGATTCTCAGAATTGCTGTGGGAAGTGGGTAGTATTGTTAGTCCCATTTTACAGATGAGGAAACCGAGGCTCGGAAACAGGAAGGGCCTTGGCCCGAGGCCACACAGCCACAGCCAGTTGGTGGCAGAGGCAGCTTGGAGCCCAGACGACAGGGCTCTGGTGCCCATACTGCTAAACCCCTACCCGACACCCCGCTTCTCTAAGCAGTCTGAGATCTCCCCAAAGGCTTAGCCCAGCGCTGATGGATGCGGGGGCATCCTTGGCACTCGCCCTCATGGCCAACGGCGTGAGCCAGCCCCTGGCTCCGTCAGCTCATTAACTTCTCAAACAATCTTAGGAGGCTGGGGTCACGATGCCTCCCATTATACAGATGCGGAAACTGAGTCCTGGAGAATCCGAGTCGTAATAGAAAACGGTTTTCTCAGGCTGTCCCAACCACACGCTTGCCCAGGACACCAGAAGGGAGCAAGAGACAGCACTTAGATCATCACACCGTTCGTTGACCAGTTGGGAGATCAGGAGCAGTCGCAGGCACCACGGCCCAGGCCCGATCTGGAAACGTCCATCCGCCTAACCCTTCTTCGTTTTAGTTCTGCATTTTACCTTGCAAAGGTCCAGTGTTTTTAGGAGGCGGAAGGGCAGGCCCAGCCGGGTTTCTCCCTTCTCAGTCACGAGAGTGGGCCAGAGTGAGCTGGGTTTGAGTCTCGGCAAAGCCACTTGCTCGCTGTGTGACCTTCTGGGGTTTGATTAACCTCTCTGAGCCTCGGGTCCCTTGTTTTAAAATTAGGAATATAGCAGCAGAACCTTGCCTGTAACTCGGGGACTACGGTGGGGATCCTAGAGCCGATGTGCCATGTAACCATCGGCGAGTCACTCAGCCTGTTTCTAAACGGTCACCAGGTGGGCGTGGTAACTTCCCTGAGTCGCTATGAGGAACACACGCGTTACCGGGCCGAGGGCCGGGTTTTAAACCCGCTGGGTTTAGAACCTGCTTGGGACCAGTGACCCTTCATCCTTCCCAACACCCCTCTTTTGGAATAGGAACGTCTGCCCCACGTCTGTCCCCCGACTGTGTTCTGGAGGCAGAGAATCTGTCCTTCCAGTGTCCCGTCCACAGAGGGACAGGGATTTGGCCCCCAAATGGATCTTACCCAGAGTCTCACCCACACCCGGCTTAGAGGATGAGACTTAGGATCTCCGAGCTGGTGCTGTGACAGACAGGTTTAGACTTCTGGGGATGCTGGGATGGGGAGGTGAGTATATGCCGCCTGTGAAATGGACACATGTTTGGGCGGGGGGCGTCAGAGGGCAGACGGCAGTGGGTCGAACGGTGGCCCCTCAAAAAATATGTCCAGATTTTCCTAACAAGAGAGAGCTATCCCTAGCACAAAGCAGGCTCGGGTGAATTTCTATTTCAAAGAGAACCTAGATCCCTCGGCCACCGTGTGAAGAGGTCACGCTAAAAAAACACAGCAGCTGAGACCATGGTGAACCTCGTGGGGACGTCAGCCTCCCGCCCGGGGCCGGGAGCCCCTTGTCTGGATGGAGGGGCTGCAGGCGTTCTGTCCTGTTTGGCTCCCTCTGTCGACCCTGTCTGCTGTGGAGCCTTCCTTCCGAGCTCAGCCTGCAAGGCCACCGCACATCGATCTCCAAGGAGAACTCAAAAGGGGCAGAAAACTTTGAAGTCAGGCCCCTTCCCCCTTCCCTCTTGGGGACGTGCATCATCTGCCCGGAATAGGCAGCCGGTTGCATAACCCCGTCTGCACCGCGTGCCTCTGCCAGCTAATCACTTCAGCATCCTTCCGCCAGGGGCGATGGCCACCTTGCCCGGGGCGTGCTCAGGCCCCCAGGAGCAGAGGACGGTCCTGCTTCCCTGGGTCACCAGGTTCTAATCCCCACAACCACCTCTGCTGGAGGTGGGACTAGCATCAGGCCCATGTTACAGGTGAGGAAACTGAGGCCCGGAGAGGCAAAGGCATTTGGCAGGTGTCCCCCAGCTGGGAAAGGGCTGGGCTGGACTCTGGTTCTACAGATTCAAAAAAAAAAAAAAAAAAAAGTTTATTTATTTATTTTGGGGGGGGGAGGGGCAGAGAAAGAGAGAGAGAGAGAGAGAGAGGAGAGAGAATCAATCCCCAAAACTCCACATTCAGCGCAGAGCCTGACTCGGGGCTCGACCCCACGACCCTGGGATCATGACCTAAGCCAAAATCAAGAGTCAGACGCTTAACTAACTGAGACACCCAGGCGCCTCTGGTCCCACAGATTTTAAGCTACGGCACCACTTGGTGAAGAAAATGTTGCAGTGGACAGCCTGGGGGCATGGAATGGGGGTGCTGGAGCCACTGGCTAAGGCTCACTGGGGGTGCTGTAAGATCAGGGCGTTAATGGATGGAGCGCCCCTCTTCTCCCCACGCAGGACACACTGTGGGGCTCAGCGGTCCCGGATGTCTCCTTGCTCTTCCTGGGGTCTGGGTTTCATGGTGATGGGAGGGAGCTGGTGGAACTATGGCACCGAGATGTCAATTCTGGGGTGACACAGATCTGGGCAAAAGACCTCCCTGCTCAGCCGTGTCCAGCAGGAAGAACTGCGCAGGTCTGTGACCCACAGCGTTTTATGGGGAGTCAGGGAAAGTGCTACCTTCCCTTTGGTCACCCCGGGGTGCCACCGGGCTCGGCCACCCGGCGTGGGGGATCTGGGCAGAGGCTACTGAATGATGTAGAATGAATGAAACAGAATGTGCTTCCGTCCACTTTTCACTGGGATGAGCTGGGCGGGGTGCATTTAAAGCTGGGGACGCCGACGAAGAAGACAGGAGGTGTAATTGGGGGAGCGACAGAAAGAAACAGAAAGGAAACAATTCTATGTATAATGTCAATGTTTTGGAGAAGGAAAAACCCAGAGTGTGTCTGGGAAAAGGTCTAAGAAATGACAAAAAGGAAAAATGCAGGTGGCAGACCCCTTAGGCAGGTCCCCTGGCTTGTCACCATATAGAACTGAAATGTCTTTTTAGTATATCATATTCGTGAATGAATGAAGGTTTCTCTGCCATTCTTTTTTTTTTTTCGTTTTTTTTGTTTGTTTGTTTGTTAAAGCACGTGAATGCCTCGTCTTGGATTTTTTTTTCCTCTACAAGTGTCTGAACCTTCACGAAGTTTTATCTCCCATGAGCATTAGAACCTTTCCATAAGCCAAACGAGTAATGCCTCTCCTGGCCAGGACATGTGCCCATTAATAAGGGAGTAGCAGATTGGGTGCTTTGGTGGGGGGCAGCGGGGATGGGGAGGTACTTTCTGAGAGGAGGGGAAGCAGGGGCCATCTGTGGGATTCGGGAAAGCTGGGTTCTTATCCCACTGCTGCTATGGGCTTGCGGGGCCCGGGGAAAATCCCTTCCCCTCTCTGGGCCTCAGTTTCCCCATCTGTGAAAGGAAGGAGCTGGGGTGGTCACTCCAAAGGCTATGGATGCAAAGATGTTTTTTATATCTACTGATGAGAAAATCCTAATGGTGTAAGTGACACTGATAACAGCAATAGCCATCCAGCTGACCGGACGTCTCAAGTCAGTTGAGCGACCCACTCTTGGTTTCGGCTCAGGTCATGATCTCACGGTTCATGGGATCAAGCCCCACATCCTGCTCGGGATTCTCTGTCTCCCTCTCTCTCTGCACCTCCCCTGCTCAGTCTCTGCCCCTCAAAAATAAGTCAACATTAAAAAAAAACAAAACAAAACAAAACAAAAAAAACCAGGTGCCTGGTGGCTCAGGTCATGATCTGGCGGTGACGAGTTCGAGCCCCGAGTCGGGGACCCTTCATGACTTTCTTTTTTTTTTTTTTTTTTTTTTAAAGCAGGTTCCAGGCCTAGCTCACAACCCTGAGATCACGACCTGAGCTGAGATAAAAAACTGGACACACGACCGACTGAGCCATCCAGGCGTGCCCCCTCTGCCCCGCTTCACGACTTTTTAATGTCGCTGACACGGCCGAAAAATCTGCTCGTGATGACCTGCGTCTTTAGTTTTAACGTGACTCCGTTCTACGTATCGGCGTTATCCCGTATGCGTGAAATACACACCCCATGTCCCCGGAATGCAGCTACTGGACGCACTGAAGGAACGCCAGACCCGATCGCATATGGAACTTCACCAAGAGGCGTTCTCCACTTGGGAAAATCTCGACACTGGTGGCCACTCCCTCGTGTCACCTGAACGGCCCACAGCACCCGGAGCCAGCCAGCATTTCCAGCTGTCGCATTCCTGGGGACTCTGCACGCAGGGCCTGGCATCACTTAACTTTGCCCTCTGGACTCTTCTCGACTCAAAGTGTGGTCCTTGGACCAGCATCAGTCTCCCCTGGGAGCTCCTTAGAAAGGCAGAATCTCAGGCTGCACCTGAGACCCAAGGAATTAGAATCTGTAGCTTAAGAAGATCCCTGGGGATTCGCGCACACATTCAATTTTGGTTAAGTGCTGGCCTAGTGCCTATGTCATATAACAGAGCCACTTAAACACATCATTAAAAAAATCAATATGATGCCCTCGTGGTGATAGAAAAGAAAACTAACGGGACATCAATGAATGTAAGAACGATGTCTGTTTCAACATCGTTGGGCTCCTATATATAGAATCACCACAGGACCGGAAGGAGTGTTCCAAAATACCAAGAACACGAGGATGCTGTTTCCCACTGGGCAGGGCTCTGGCCTGGAACAGGCCTCCAGAAGCCTGAACCCCGCTCTCCTTTCAATTCCGAGGGCCCAGTGTGGCTTTTCAGATGGCTAAAAAAGATGGCTGCCTCATTAACAGCTAAAAACGGTCTGCATGTACCGAGTGCTTAAGGTGTCGGCTGCTCTCCCGGGTTTTTTCCATGAGTGATCTCTTAATTCCAGCAACGACCCAAGTGGACCCCCCCCATCTCCATTTTACAGATGGAGGAAACGGAGGCCCAGAGACGTGAAGTCACCTGCGCCAGGTCCCACAGCAACTACATGGAACAGCGCCAAGAATTCTGGGGGAGGCGTGGGGGGGCGGGCGCTGGGGGAATTTCTCATAGATGTTCCCAGAGACATGGCACCAGGGCGAAATGGTGGGCCTGCAGCCTCTGGCCGCGCCACCTACTGCACGTGTGACCTTGGGCAAGGCGCTCCACCCCTGGGTTTCCAATCTGTGACACTGGGATCCATCTGCCGAGGGGGGTGGGGGCTGGGCGGCGGAGGGCTGGGGGGCGGGGCGCAGAGCAGGGGGCGGGGCGCAGGGCTGGGGGGCGGGGCGGACGGTGGAGGGGAAGAGGTGGAGAGGACGGAGACGCTCCACCAGAGGAACGGGCCACACGGCCGGCGTCGTTACTACCGCTGCCACCAACCCAGATCAGGGGTCACACCCACTTACTTCCTCCTCCGGTGGCGGCGCTCTCGGTCCTCCCTGCGCGCTGCGTCCGCCTCGTAGGAGGCCGGGGGGCCGTGCCGGTGCCGCCTCCTCCGCTCGCCGCCCTCGGGCCCGTCGCCCTCGCCGCCCTCGCCGCCCCGGGCCGGCCGGCTGCCCTCGCGGTGCCGGGACCTCCGCTCCGCCTTGTCCTCCGCGCCCTCCTCGCCCGGCCGGCGGTGGGCCCGGTGCCGGCGCGGCTCGCCGTCGGCCCCTGTGCGGGGCGAGCCGCTGCGGCTCTCCCTGCTGCCCCCCTGCCGGTGGGCGTGCCTCCGGTGGGGGTCCCCGGCCTTGACCCGCTCGGCCTCGCCCTCCCAGAAGCCCGGCTGCTCCAGGCCGCCCTCCCGCGCGTGGTGGTCCGACTCGCGGCCGTAAGGCCCCTCCCGGCTCAGCTCGGCCTCCTGGCTGCCGGCCCAGGGCCTGCGGGGGTCCAGGCCCATCGAGCCGCTGGGGTCCCGGGCCCGGTCGTGGTAGCGGGCCTGTTTCCTGAGGAAGTCCTCGGCTCGCTGCTGGCCGAGGCGCTGGTCCACGGTGGGCTCGGCCGCCCGGCTCTTGTTGGTGTTGTTGTTGCGGTTCTCCTGGGGGTCGACCACCAGCGGCCGGTCCAGGTGGGTCTTCATGTCCGGCCGCAGATGCCGGGCGTACGAGGCCTTCCAGCGCTCGTCTGGGTCCATCTCATTGTACAGGGCCTCCCGGCTGGCCAGCAGGTTCTGCTTCCGCATCTCGCTGGTCCGCTGCTCCCACACCGACTTGGTGGGCTTCTGGTTCTTCTGCTGCTCCTTCCTGCAAGGGAAGGGTGGGGGTGGGGGGTGGGCGTCAGAGCGCTGGGCCACGTGGCCTGCTCAGGCCCCTCCCGCGAATGTCTCGGCCTGGGGGGCCTCTCCACCGGGGAGGGTATTTCAGCCCAGCCAGGTGGCTGGGCCTGTGCCGAAAACTCAAGCTGGCTGGGCATCCTGGCCTAGCCAGGGCCTTGGCCCAGGTGGGCGTCTCCATCCAGCAAGGTGTCTCTCTGGGTGTGACTGATGGGGGGGGGGGGAGGGTCTCAGCCCAGGTGGGTGTTCCCGCTGTCCTCTCCATGCTTCCTCAAGTTGTAGCACGTGACCCCCTGGGGGATGTAGCCTTGATGGTCAAAGTATCTTAACCTCTAGGATAAGCCATCACAGTGGACGTTGGCCTGGAGCAGATTCTGGAATCGTCCACATGATCTTTTAATTCTGGGTCATGGAGGGTCTGGGTGGTCCCAGGGGGAGCCAGGGTGGGCACTGGGGAGTCTTGGGCAGTGCCTATTTACCCACAGGGCCGGTGCTGGCCAGCCTGCAGCCCAGTCTGGGGTATACAGACTTCTGTAGGGTTTTTGCGGGCATTGATAGTTTTTTGTGTTTGTTTTTTTTTTTTTTTTTACATTTATTTATTTTTGAGAGACAGAGAGAGACAGAGCACAAGTGGGAGAGGGGCAGAGAGAGAGAGGGAGACCCAGAATCTGAAGCAGGCTCCAGGCTCTGAGCCGTCAGCAAAGAGCCCAACACGGGGCTCGAACTCAAGAACTTTGAGATCGTGACCTGAGCTGAAGTCGGACGCTCAACCGACTGAGCCACCCAGGTGCCCCCATTGATAGTTTTATACAGACCACCACCTTCCATAGACTGCACACCTAAACTCGCTTGTCTGATTACGTGTTTTCCTGGGCCTTTCTTTCACAGCCACCCACTATGGCAAAGAAAGCCCCCTCCCCACCGTCACATCAGGCACTGTCCCTCGGTGTGCAACGTCCCTGGGTCATCCAACACAGGCAGACCGTGGGTTGGCTCAACGAATCTCCCTTTAATCAAGATACCTGAACTCTCACCACCTCACCACCTCTGATTCACCAGGGAACTCTGTCCACTCTACCTTTCATGGTGTGTCTAGAACTCAGCTATATCCATCACCACGGCCACCACCCCGCTGCAGTCCCACGATCTCTTTTGTATGGACCAGTGAATGCAGTCTCCAACCTGGTCCCCCGACTCCCACCCTTGTTCCCTACAGCCTGTTCCCTTGACAGCTGCCAGAGGGGGCCCATGAGCACCCGAGTCAGGTCTTGCCCCTCCTGTGCTCCAGAGCCCTCCATGCCCCCCATCTGACTCAGATCAAAAGTCCACGGCCCACCCGTGACCCTGCATGATCTGCTTATCACCTCTCTGCCTTCACTTCCTCCCACTCTCCTCCCTCCCTCCCTCTACTTCGGTCACAGTGGCCTCCTTCATGTTCCCTAAACACACTAGGCACATGCCTGCCCCAGGACCTTTGTATATACTGTTCCTGCTGCCTGGTATGATCTTCCCTAAGATCCCCCTGCCTGGCTCCTCCCTCACCTCCTTCTGGTCTTATCTCCTTCTCAGCCAGGTCTTCCACGGCAACTTTATTTAAAGTCCCAACTCTCTCCACCCCTGGCTCCCCCTACGCCCCTTAACCCCCTGTTAATACCATATCCCCAGTTGCTAGAACGATACTTGGCATGGAAGAGGCGTTTATTAACTATCTGTTGAGTACAACTGGGCGGTAGAGCAGAAGCACCTCTTCCTAAAGCTCACCCCTCTCAGGGACTGGTCCTTGCCCCCAAAGTCTTGACTGGGAGGATGTAGACGTGGGGACCCTGGACAGCATTCTGGAGTTCGGGGCACTTACACAGCTATGGACATGTTGGCGGCTGACAGAGGACTCACTTCTGCCACCTCCTTGGCTTTCTGCAGGGCCAGTTTCTGGTTGGCTGCCTCTTCTTCTTCTTGTTCATCCTAAAAGACACACGGGGTCCCCGTTCGCCAAACATGAACCAGGCCTTGGGGCCTCACTGCTGACCCTACTGCCACCAAAGGGCAACATGGGAAAATATTTACAAGCAGGTGTGGCCTGGGCGTCGACCCCACCCCCCACCCCCGCCGCCCCGCCCCGAGCCGAGCCCCGCAGATCGGAACAGGTGCCCCGTGTCGGTCAAGTGTACTGCTATCCCCTCTAGGTGCAGGCTCAGTCTCCAGCTCGTTCTTAATCCTGTTTTACGACACAGCCAGGAGAAAACCAAAGGGGAAAGAGACTCCCTTGCTTTCCCACAATGGAGACTTTTCTGCACCCCGTCTCAACGAGCCGGAAATGAATGCAAAGACCTCCCTCTCACTCTACCTTCTGGGTTAAGCTCTGCGAACCCAGACTTTTTAAAAACGCTGACTAGCCCCCATGTGCAGAAAACCTGGCCCATGCCGTGCACTGCCAACAGCTTCCAGAAGGGGAATCGGGAGAGGAGCTTATATTCTCGGCCGGTTAGGTTCAGAGAGGAGGAGGGTGGAAGATGTTTTCCAAACACAGAAGAAGATGTTTTGGGGCTTTAAAGTCTTCTTCAGCCTTCATGCAGGGCCTCATTCGTAAAACAGAAAAGCCCACAAAGAAAAAGCAAAGGAAAAGCAACGAGGAAGGAATGGCCAGAGATGAACCCACCAGTAAGAAGTGTCGGGCTATGTGGCAGGGTGCCTCTCCCCCTGCACTGCGATCTCTGGGGCCAGAAGCAACCTTAACCACCTCGGAAACGGTCATATCAGGACGCTCTGTCAGTGACCACACAGAGGTGGGCCCCGACCAGCCACCCTGTTCTCAAAAGGCCTTCTTTCCTTCTGGCATCTCACCCAGCGTTTCTCAGAGCTGGGTCCCTGGACCACCTGCCTCAGTGGCATTGCAGATGCAGGTTCCCAGGTCCCGCCCCCGAAAATCCCCGGGCTGGGCTCCGTGGAATCTGCATTTTCAACAAGTTCCTGGGTGAGTATCAAACACGCTCGGGCTTAAGCAACAGTACACGTGGGTCAGAGCACAAGTTCTGGACCCACGTGGATTCAAATCCCAGCTCCTTCGCTCGCTGTTAACGTCGCCTCTGGGTGCCTTGCTATCCTCACCTAAAATTCCCATTCTCCCCGGCTCTCCCACCTGAGCACTTCTCACCCCCTGAGAAACTGATTTCGTGTCTGTCTCTCCCTCCCGAATGTCAGCCCCGCGAGGGCAGGGATTTCTGCCTTTTTGTTCACTGCCATATCCTTGGCTCTTAGACCAGGCTCTGCTCACAGGAGGTGCTCAAGAAATGCTTTTGAAAGACACAGTCTGTAAAAGGGGGGCTCAGAGAACTTGATTCCGGGGGTTTCTGAGAAGATTCAATAAGACCAACACACCGGGGGCTTAGCGGGGTACCTGCCTCATGAAATGCCCAAGAAATACCTGCAGGATAAATGAAGGAAACAAGTTGGTCTGGAGGAGACTGTCCCTACTAAATAGATGATCTTGCCTTTCTCTCTCCCCTTCTCCCATGCTCCTGGTGAGGACGGGCTCTTGGAACTCGGATGAGCATACGGTTGGATCAGCCCCTGGAGCCAGCCAGCCAGCTCCATGGTGACCAGGCTCGTGGCCGTGTGCTTGGGGCAGCAGAGCCTTCCGTTTCTTCCCCCCCTCCCCCCACCAGTCAGAGCGGGGCTCGGGAAACTCTCTCTCCCCCCTGCCAGGGCCAGCAGATGGAGGGTTTGGCAACGTCCGCTCAGTTCGGTTCAGTTCCACGAACGTGTCCTGAACACCTCAAAGCGCTAGAGATGGGACCATGAAGAGGAGGGAAGCCCCAGGCCGGGCCCTCCTGGGCTCACAGGAAGACTCTGCACATGTTCTCTTCATGTGATGGGGCTGTTTCCCAACACCCTCCTCTGAAATTGCAGAAAAGGTGCCAGCTTCCTTTGTGCAGTGCGCAACCTGTACAACCATTCCCAGCAGCCCTGCTTGTGGGCTCTCCCAAGGGTGTGAGCTGTGTTCCTGAAAGCAGTGTTGCCTCCTCTGTGCCCAGCTGAGACGCATCCGAGTTCCAGGGAGCCCAAGGCTGCTCTAAGAGGCATCTGACACGAAGTTTTGCTCCCTTTATTGGGCACTTACTGCAGAGCAAGAACCGTGTCGAGTACCTGACGTGCATAGTGTGCTACTGTGAATAGTAGCTGCTATTATCATACCATCTGGGGCCAGTGACTTTGCCTTTCTGAGCCTCAGTTTCCCCTTCTGCAAAAGGGAGACAACAGCGATGCCCGGCACCGGCGGCATCTAATTCTTTACTGATGTCACTTGGGGGCGACGTCCGGCCAGCTCCCAAGCTCCTGGGGCCGCGAGGTGAGCCTCAGGCCCCTGTGTGGGTTTTCCCACCCGTCCCATCCCTTCAGGTCTGGGGTGGTGACAGTGCCTGCTGGCCTGGGGGCTGCACCGTTGCTTGGAGAGGTCCCTCGACGCTCCCCGCTCCCTATAAATGGGCCCTCGGGTGGAGCCTGCCATCTGTTTCCTGTGGCAGCCCCGCAGCCTTACGCCCCCCCACCTTCTTTGCTGTGGAATCCTCTTGATCAGAGACAGACTGTTTCAGGGAGAGGGGGCTCCTTCTCCCGGGCACAGCCTTCAGGGCAAAAGCTCGGACCCTGTCTCCACCCCCACGCCCAGCACAGTGCTGATCGGCCCCAAGCAGGCGGTAACTTTGCCCGAGGGAGAAGCATTCTCCCACCAACTCCACCTTGGTGAGCTCCTGGGCGTTGGCCAAATTATCCACCGCGATGGCTAAGAACACGTTCAGGAGGGTGTCTGCAGGCGCTGGAGTCAGGGAAAGCACCACCACTCGGACCCCGGGTACCCGGGCCTCGAGGACCCTCCCTCGCCACCCGGCTGCTCCCCCTGCCCCGCCCCCGCCGGCCCCGCCCCGCGGAGGATACAGTTCCCGAAGAGCGTCAGCACGATGAAGTAGATGGAGAAGACCATGCCGCCCTGCACGCCCCCCTGAGACTTGATACCGTCATACATGACCTCGTTCCAGTCTTCGCCCGTCAGGATCTGAAAGGGGACGGAGAAACACACAGCCAACCCCTCTCAGCCACGGGCCCCGCGGAGACGCCTTGGCCGCGGAGCTGGCGCCTGCCTGCGGTGGCTCTTGGGGCGTGGGAGGGGCCACCCCTGCCCTGAGGGGCTCTCGGCCTGGCTTCCAGGGAGAGGTGCCTCTGGGGGAGTCACAGCTCCTTCCGTAACTCTGTCCTGCCTCGTGTGACCAGGGGATTCACTACCGATGGAGCTGTGCCCGCCTAAATTCATAGGTTGAAGCTCTAAAATATATTTTAATGTTTGTTTTTTACAGCGAAAGAGAGAGAAAGACAGAACGTGAGCAGGAGAGGGGCAGAGAGAGAGGGAGACACAGAATCCGAAGCGGGCTCCAGGCTCCGAGCTGTCAGCACAGAGCCCGACGCGGGGCTCGAACACACGGACCGCGAGATCACCACCTGAGCCGAACTCCCCAACTGTGAGATCAGGACCCGAGCGGAAGTCGGACACTTAGCCGACTGAGCCACCCAGGTGCCCCGGTCCGTTTAAGATCTAAACCCTCATGTGACGGTATTTGGGGATGGGGGGTAATCAGGGTTAGATGAGGTCATGATGATGGGCCTCTCATCATGGGAACTGGGGCCTTTATAAGAAGAGACACCAGAGAACTTGGTCTGTCTCTCCCCATCTCCATGCCATGTGAGGACACGGTGGGAAGGTGGCCATTTGTAACCCAGGAAGAGAGTCCTAACCAGGAACCAACCCCGCGGGCACCTTGCTCATGGACCTCCAGCCTCCAGATATACGAGAAATAAATTTCTGGTGCTTAAGCCGCATATTCACTGGTCCTTCTGGCCTGCTGTGCCTGGGGGCAGGGCGGGTGCCAGTGACGGGAGAATGTGTCAGGCACGGGGAGGCAGGTGCTGGCAAACACAAGTCTCCCTGATGCATATGGGATGGACTGAGGGGACAGGCGTGTGTCACCCACACGCTCACTAAAAAAAAAAAAAAAAAAAAAAAAAATCCAACTTCCTTCCTCTGTAGTATTTCCACAAGGGTAAAGTAAATGTGAATCGACTCCAAAAATGTCAACCCGTTAATGTGGGTTTCTCAGCCTCGGCCCTGCCTGCTGACATTTGGGGACCGGGTCATTCTCTGTTAAGGGGCCGTCCTGGGCACTGTGGGGTATCGAGCAGCAGCCCTGCCCTCTACCCACTGGGTGCCTGTAGCGTAACTCCCCCAGGGCTGTGACAACCAACCCCGTTTCTAGAACTTCCAAGTGTCCTTGGGGGACAGACACCCCCCCCCCCCTTAGACAAGAACCCCTGTGCTCAAGACCCACCATCAACAATCTTCATGGCTAGTTTCCCTTTCTAACCCCCTGTCCAGGTGTTCTCTTTTAGAAACTGCCCTCGGGGCGCCTGGGTGGCGCAGTCGGTTAAGCGTCCGACTTCAGCCAGGTCACCATCTCGCGGTCCGTGAGTTCGAGCCCCGCGTCGGGCTCTGGGCTGATGGCTCAGAGCCTGGAGCCTGTTTCCGATTCTGTGTCTCCCTCTCTCTCTGCCCCTCCCCCGTTCATGCTCTGTCTCTCTCTGTCCCAAAAATAAATAAACGTTGAAAAAAAAAAATTAAAAAAAAAAAAAAAAGAAACCGCCCTCCCCGGGGAAGGAGAAAGTGAAGTCACATTTTCCATAGATCCCCTGTCTCCCCCACCCCACAAAGAGACAGAACCCACCAGGCTCTGGTGGTCCCAGCCAGGTCAGTCCCCAACCTCAGGGCATGTGCCCACACAGATGCAGCAGTTGGTTTGGGGAGAGCACCCAGGGTCTCTCTGCCTTGCAATGTGGGATCAGGGGCATCTCCTAATCCAGGGAGGACGGGTGTGGTAACCATGCCTTATTTTCTGTATTCTGATGCTGTGACTTGGCGGGGGTCGGGGGTTTGTTGACCCTGGAGGGGGTCAGGGCCAGCTAATTCCTAGAGATAATGGCCAACTCGCCCATGGTGTGCACTTTTCTTTTTTTTTTTTAATTTTTTTTTTTTTAACGTTTATTTATTTTTTGAGACAGAGAGAGACAGAGCATGAACGGGGGAAGAGCAGAGAGAGAGGGAGACACAGAATCGGAAGCAGGCTCCAGGCTCTGGGCCATCAGCCCAGAGCCCGACGTGGGACTCGAACCCACGGACCGCGAGATCGTGACCTGAGCCGAAGTCGGACACTCAACCGACTGAGCCACCCAGGCGCCCCTACACTTTTCAAATGCAAACCAACCACCTCCTCTATCGGGCTCTTACACTCGGGGCCCACAGTCCCCTGATCTTTCTCATCAGCTAACCCGAGATGGCCCCCACGCCCAGAGCCCCGCTGAAATCATTCCAGCTAGCCACTTCTAAATCTGCTTACCCTGCCTCGCGGGATCCTTCCTGCAGAAACCACAATAAAGGCTTGTGCTCATGTTCCCCCTTCTCTGCCTCCTGACCTCCCCCTCGTGGCCCTGCGTGGCCCGCTGTGGACTTCCTCTCTTGGGATCTCCAAGTACAACAGACTGCCTTTCCAATGGCATTTACCCACCATTGTTGATTGAGGGTGAGATCTCACAGAGATCTGCTGGCCTCACCGTGCCTGAATAATTCTAAAACCTGTATTTTAAAACAGCGGGACAAGGTAAAGCGGAGGAAGAGCGATTCGAGGAGCCCCCATCCTATGCTGAATGGTTGCTTTAGTCTCTGGCACTAAGAGGTATCCGCCCACGGGGGCCAGGTGAAGACCGTACCTGAAACACTGTCATTATTGCTGCTGGAAAAGTGTCGAAATTGGTAGGAGGAGTCCCTTCATCGAAGTTAAACCTGCGGGGAGGACACAGGCATTTCACGCTGGCCCTGCCCCGGGTGCTCTGAGGGCTTAGCTCAGCATCCTGTCTCCAGGGCAACATCTCCAGCATCTCTGTTCCCCAGAAGGACACCCTGACTGGTACCCAGGACCCCGCCCAACTGGGTGAATACACTGGGCGCCCGGAGCCACGAGGGGGGCAGTCTGCGGGATGGAGGCGAGCCTGGGTCTCTGGACGCACCAGACCTGCTTCTGTCCCCGCACGGGACCCCAGGGAAGCGGAAGTCAGGGAGTCTGCTGAGCGCTTACTGGCCGCCGAAGAGTTGCATTCCCAAAAGGGCGAAGACCACGATGAACAGGAAAAGGAGGAACAACAGGCTGATGATGGATTTCATGGAGTTGAGGAGAGAGACGACTAGGTTCCTGAGTGATGCCCAGTACCTGCCAGCAGAGCCCGGGTCGGGGAGGGGCGGTCAGGCCGGTCAGCTGAGCCCGCCCGTCCCCACCAGCTGGAGGCGGCCCCACCCCGGTCCCCGCCCCCGCCCCATCCCTGCTGGGATGCCGGGGGAGCTCCAGAGACTTACTTTGTGACTTTGAAAATACGCAATAACCTGAGGGCTCGTAACACGCTGATTCCAAAGGATGTGCCGGGTTTTATGACGGCCCAGATGACCTCGAAGATGCTCCCGATGATAACCTGGAGCAGAGAACCTGGTCTCGCGTCCAGGGCCCTGGAAACCGTGCCCTGGCCCCGGACCTTACGGGAACCCAACCAAGATGCCCCCACACGGAAGCAGGGTGAGGGTCTCCACCCCCAGAAGCCTCGAGGGGCCCCTGGGTACTGCAATAACCATTTCCTTGCGTTTTTTCAGAAATCCAAGTGAAACCCACAGAACGTCAAAGTAACCACTTGAGGCACAGAACCCGGCGGCATCTCGCGCATTCACAACGTTGTGTCAGCGTCACCTCTATGCAGTTCTGAGACATTTTCATCGCTCCCCCAAGAGACCCCGTCTCCCCATGAGCGGTCACTCCCCATTCCTTCCTCCTCCCCACAACCACTAACCTGCTTCCGGTCTCTATGGATATGTCTATTCTGGACCTTTCACAGAAATGGAATTATGCAGTATGGGACCTTTTGGGTCTGGCTCCTTTCACTGAGCGTAACGGTTTTTGAGGTCCTTGCCCCTTTAAAGTTCTCAAGCATCATCCTTAACCAACAGACAGTTGTCTAGTTTTTATCCTTTTGATCTTACGTGAGCGGAGCGGAATCGTGCTCTGCGGGGCTGATTTTTGTCAATGTCTGCGGCTGGTCGCCTCTCCTTGCTGTGGAGAATTCCATCATATGGCCGTGCCACAGTTTATTTCTCCATTTTGCTGCCACGCGACATTGGGTCCTTTGGTTTGGAACTTTGATAAACGAAAGAGGGCCTGAACGTTTCCCTCCCGCTGGCAGTGGCTAAAAGTTTGGGAACCTCTGCGTCCTCACCGGGATCTGGGATTGCCCTCTCACTCCTTCTGCATTCAGCTGCGTCTCTCACGTCCAGACGTGACCCTACCGTTCCCTTTCTGATGTGCCCAGGCATCAGCCGTTCTTGGCCAGAGCCGGAGAGGTGAATTTCCTATCAACGAGAGTACTTACCCCACAGTCAAAGCAGTTGAAGGAAGAGTGGAAGTAAGGCCGCGTCCCAAGCCCGTACATTTTTATAAACATTTCGGACATAAAGAGTCCTAAGAAAATGAATTCTGCATAGTCTAGAAGGGAGAGGAGGGAGAATGGAAAGGAAGTTAGGTTTGTGGAGTGCGTGGCGGGGCGGGGGGGGGGGTTCCAGGCGGCTCTGACTTTCCTGTTAATAACAACCCCATCCATCTGGCCTGGCAGGAGAGAGGAGGGTCGTTGGTGGCCTTGGCTAAAGATTATGCAAGGCTTCCTTTCCACGGGCCTCAGTTTCTCCTCTGTTAAAGTGAGGAACAACAATTGTCCCCCACCCTCCAACCCACCAACCCCTGGCCGATCTTAAAAAGGCGTGGGGAAAGTTCCATGGCTCTCCACCACGCACTTTTTTGCTCTGGTTCAACGATAACAGCTGGGCACAGGTCCTTGCCAAGGACTCAGGTTTTGTGCTGGCTGGTGGGTTCCTGCGTGCTTAGTAAGTTTTATTTTTTTATTTAAAAAAATTTTTTTTAACGTTTTATTCATTCTTGAGACAGAGAGACAGAGCATGAACGGGGGAGGGTCAGAGAGAGAGGGAGACACAGAATCCGAAACAGGCTCCAGGCTCTGAGCTGTCAGCACAGAGCCCGACGCGGGGCTCGAACTCACGGACCGCGAGATCATGACCTGAGCCGAAGTCGGACGCTCAACCGACTGAGCCACCCAGGCGCCCCAGTACGTTTTAAAACTAATGAACGAACGAACGAACAAACTGCCCGACTAACAAAATAACAATGAGCCCAGGATGCCATAATCTAAGAGTTATGATAAGTCCACTTTTACACGCCTGAGCTCGAAAGGAGAAACTGAAATAGAAATCATAATGGTGTCCTTTTAGTAACCTTTGTGTCAGGGGCTTAGTTGGAGACTCAGGGGCAACCAATCTAAGATACGGCCCTTCTCCCAACTTGGAAAACCTATCTGATGCCCCCCGGTAAAATCCTGTCTTGTTGATGTCTAAAAGTCTTGGACAAGATAAAGCACTTTTGTTCTTTGGTAAGAAAGCATGATAGTCCAAACGCCCTGGGGAGAGGTAACATATGGGAATTTGTTTGCACCATCAGAGAAATGGCTAATTTCAAGACCTTTTCCGAGAGAGCTTTCTTGGTGGGGTAAGGAGGGTTTCTGAGTGGAAGAAAACAGAAAGGAAGACAAAGGACCCAAACATCCAAGAGTTTCAGTTTTGGTCACATAGTTAATTCTGTTTGAGAGCCAAGGGTGTTGGGGCACCTGGGTTGCTCAATTGGTTAAGTGTCTGACTCTCGATTTTGGCACAGGTCACGATCTCACGATCCGTGGGTTCGAGCCCGGCGTTGGGCTCGGTGCGGACAGTGCAGAGACTGCTTGGGATTCTCTTGTCCTCTCTCTCTGCCCCTCCCCGCCCCAAAAATAAATAAACATTAAAAAAAGAAAGAAAGTCAAGGGTGTTTCTTTTCTTTTTTTTTTTTTTAATTTTTTTTTTTTTCAACGTTTATTTATTTTTGGGACAGAGAGAGACAGAGCATGAACGGGGGAGGGGCAGAGAGAGAGGGAGACACAGAATCGGAAACAGTCTCCAGGCTCTGAGCCATCAGCCCAGAGCCCGACGCGGGGCTCGAACTCACGGACCGCGAGATGGTGACCTGGCTGAAGTCGGACGCTTAACCGACTGCGCCACCCAGGCGCCCCAAGGGTGTTTCTTTTATCATTCTTTTAAGAGGTGGTTTGAACCGTTAAGGTCCTTCACACTCATTCCTGACCGAATCTTCTTCCCCTTAGTGTTTTGGACTCCAGGGAGCTCCTGGTGTCTGAGGGAAACCAGGGTCTCTGGGATCGTCAGGCCAAAATATCAGCGAGGGACATCTGGCTGTAACTTCTGGTGCATTCCAAGAACCACCAGAAACAACTTTGGGAAACCTGCTCCCTAGTTACCATGGCAACCTGGTTGCTGCCAATGCACAAGACCTGAGAGAATTGTCTGTAGCCCTGAAGGGTCGGGAAGAACTTTCAGGGCCCGATAAACCCAATTTCCAGATGAGAAATCTGAGACCCCGAGAAACGACCACACCTCACGGATTTTAAAACACGTGCATTTGTTCAGTTTGACATCTGTGAAATTGGGGTGTATCTTCAAATCGACATGTCCTCGTTTAAGATAGTAGCCCTGCTTTCTTTCTTTGTGGCAAATAAAATAAAAAGCGTGCTTTATAAACGAAGACGCTTTCCGCTGATGGCTGGCTGTCGGTAGTGACTTGTCCGGGGTCACACGATGAGTTAGGCGCAGAGCGGGCACTGAGAACCCAGGTCATCTGGTGACCAGGGCAGGGATCTGTCATTAGTCACAGTTTGGATTCTGGGTTCAAATCCTGGCTTTGTCACTTACTAGCTGTGTGTTCCTGGGCTAGTTACTTAACCTCTCTGTGTCTCCTTTTCCTCAAATGGGGATAACTAAAGGACCTTTACAGACACAGAAGCCCAGGACAGGGAGTCCCAACTCTCTGTTCCTGAACCAGGACAGACAGAGCAAAGTGATTAGTGTGGAGAATATGGGAGATTAAAAATAGACTACCAGCGGAGGTTAAAACAAGAAGTAAAGAGTCCTCATTTGTAAGACTCCACGGGGACCAAATGCAATTACGAGGGTTGGAACTAGGTCAGGGCTCTCAGAAGGAGAGCTGGCCCCTGGGGAGTGTCCTGAGGGGTCAACCAATGTGACGGAGAACAGTAAGGGTTACAAGGAAATAATGACCTGGACCAGGCTCCTAGGCCTCTCTAGGCTGAAGACTCGACTGTCTCCAGTGGCTGTCTGGGTCAACCCCGAACCAGGCCAGACAGGGCAAGAAGCTACGAACCTAAGTCAGGCCAGTAGATGCAGGCGGAGGGCAGCCAGCAGGCAAACGGTGTTGGGAAATCCTCACTCGGGGCCCACAGGCCAGAGCCAGGGTATGCGCTTGCCTTCCCCACCGCCAGACGCTACTCTTATTGATTTCTCAGAGCTCTTTATTTTTTAAATCCTGGTCAGAGGTCTCCCCACCTCTCACTGCTTCTCCTCACCCCCTCCTGGCCATCAATTCTGATACTATCACATGCTAACTCCTGGAATCTGGAATAGGCCCAGAAAAGCAAGGCCTTAGGGGTCCTGGTAGCCATTGAAGGAGCCAGATGTTCTCATACTTGTTGGGGCAGATCTTCTAGGAATGAATCCCGGATATAAGGAGGTCATAAAGGGCTAGAGAGGAAAGTGGTGGGGGTGGGGGGGGCGGGGAAGAAGAAGGTTTGAAAGAAGAGGGGAGAAGCAGGGAGTGTCAGAAACGAGCAGAGAAAATGGGGACAACATAAGGGCCACTCTTTGCCCCTAAAACATCCCCCTCTCTCCACCACAAATCACTCATTTTAACATCCCTAGAGATATTACCTGTTAATTGCATGTGTGTTTCTGTCTCCATCTGGCTGTCCTGTGGTCTCTACCCCTTTCTGTCTCTCTTCCAATGCCCCCTTCACCAGCACCCTTATGCCTCTTTTAAAAAGCATCACAGGGGCACCAGGGTGGCTCAGTCAGTTAAATATCTGACTTCGGCCCAGGTCACGATCTTGTGGTTTGTGAGTTCGAGCCCCGCACTGGACTCTGCGCTGACAGCTCGGAGCCCGGAGCCCGCTTGGGATTCCTGTGTCTCCCTCTCTCTGCCCCTCCCCTGCTCGTTCTCTCTCTCTCTCCGTCTCTCTCTCTCTCTCAAAGAATAAATAAACATTAAAAATTTTAAAAAAAGTATCACAGAAGTATTTGGTGGCCTGAATTCGAGCTTCCAGCCCCCCAGGCCCAAACACTCAGTTGAGGTGCCAGCTGCAAACACGTCCACATCAAAGGGCAGACTCAACAAGGGCTAAGGAAGGAACACGCGGCACCACAAGTGGGAAAGGGTGTGAGGAAGGGAGCGGGAGTGGGCAGGGGCGGGGCCGGGCGGTACTCACAGAGGAAGTCGGAGAGCCACTCGGGCTGGTTGTAGTGAACAATAGCGACACACAGAGTGTTGAGGGCTACCAGACTGAGCACAGTCCAGTAGAAGGCCTGAGTTTTGACCATGCGGCGGATGTAGAAACGCATCCTCCTCTCCTTTTTGTGAAAAAAAGTCGAGTTCTCCAGCTTGGCACTTTTAATGCTGGCTCGGGCGAAGGGAGACCCTGCCGAGGAGAGGATGGAGAAGGTCAGGGCGTTCCTGTGGAGGAAATTAACCGCCGCGCGGCCCCGGCACAGAATCCGGCCAGGGGATCCATCAGCCTCCGGGGCGAGCCGTCTAGCCCCCCCGGGGGGATCCACCATGACCCAGGGACGTAGCGTTCCAGAGCTGGAGCTTACAGGAAGGCAAAGATAATAGTATCGCAAACGACCAACGAGAGCTCCGGATGTCACGGGGAGACAGATGGCTCTCCACTGATGATGCCAACCTCCTGCGTCTCCCTCTCCTGCTGCATCTGATGGCTCTGGGGGTCATGCCACGGAGGGGGAGTGAGGAAGGAGCTTCTGCTCAGGACCCTCGCTGCAGGGAGAAGTCCTGGAAAGCCTCCAGGAAGAGGTGTGGCTAGGACATTTAGTTTCCGTGGACACTTCACTTTAGACGTGAGCAGCAAAGAATCTGCCTGCGTACACTTTTACTTGTGGAGCATCTACTGTGTGCCAGGCTCTATTCCAGGTGTTTAGGACACTCTAGTTAGCAGAGCCCTGCCTTCCTGGGACTAATCTCCATTTGGGGAGAGAGAGAGCAAAAATGGTAAAAAAAAAAAAAAAAAAGTAATAGTGTGATGGAAGGTGCAACATGCTTTGGCAAAAAGAAAAAGGACAGTAGTGTAAGGGGCTGGGGAGCCTCAGGAGGGACCATGGGGCAGGCTGCCATATTTAAGCCAAGCGGTCAAGGTGAAGGCATTGGTTTAAGCCCCCTTAGTATTTATGGGCAGAGGAAACAGTAAGTGCAAAGGTCCTGAGGCAGAAATATGCCTGCCTGACCTATCTGGGGAATGGCATAAGGAAACCAGTATGGCTGGAGTGGAGAAGATGAGGGGGAGAGGAGGAGGAGCTGAGGGCAGGGTGGGGACCCTGCGGAATGAGCGGGGCTTTACGGGCCGTGGGGAGAACTGACTCAGCTGCTCACAGCGCCCTCTAGCTGCTGCGGGGGGGGGGGGGTGGGGAGCAGTCTGGATGGCCAGGGCAAGAAGAGGGAGGAGGTGACTGCATTGGTCCAGGCCAGCAATAATGACGGCTGGACTCCGCGGTGGCTGGGAAGGCAGAAGAGAGGGCAGACTGGGGATGTGTTACTTCAGGGAGATTTCAACGCCTGCTGCCGGTCGAGTGTGGGTGTGAGAGAGACAGAGGAGCCAAGGTCTTTGGCCTGAGCCCCTGGAGGGACCGAGATGCCACGCACTGAGAGCGGACAGGTTGAGGGGAAGGTTCGCAGCTCCTATCTTCTAGATGATCTCTTCTTGAACACCTTCAAGGGCATTCGTTTGTTGGTTGACTGTTCTTTGGCTCATTCATTCTTTCCCCTGTTCACCAGCTTGTTCATCGATTCATGCGCTCATTGGTTGATTTGTCCATTCACTCATTCGTCCACCCAGCAGGTGCATCAGCGGCATCCCACCAGCATGGGACGCGGCAAACGTCTCCCAGGGCGCCACTCCCTTCCGACGCACAAAATTTTAAACACACATGCCCGCTCGGCGGCAGCTGGCCAGCCCTGGTGGCGGGACCCTCTCTCCCTCATGTCCGTCGCCTGCCTGACCTCACAGGCGTTGAGAACCCCAGCGGGGCTCCTCACGGCCCCTTCTCAGTTGGGGCATTTCTGGCAGCTCCCAAAGATGTGCCCAGATCCGCAGGCGTCCACAGGGCATGACAAAGAGTTGAGACTTTTGAAGGTCTCAGGTCAGGTTGGGATGTTCCGTGGGGAGGAGGAGGGAGAGCTCAGTCACAGTGGGCGGGAGGCTCCCCACCCCCCCACTCCTGCTGGAGCCCCACCAAAAATCCGTTCCATTGTCAACCAGCGGGTGACCTTGGCCAAGACACCTCGCATCTTGGGGCCTCAGTGCCTCCGTTTGTAAACCGGGACAACCACACTGCCCACTCACAGGGCTGCTGGGAGAATACGCCTTAGCCCCATGTGGGCCACCATGGCCATCATAATCTCCTACTAGAACCCCCAGTGCTCCAGTGAAGACCGAGTTCATGTGCCAATTTATCGAGCAAGTCTTTCCTGATCACTGGCCCGGAGACATATCCCACAAGCACAGCACCCACTGGGAAGGAAAAGGGAAGTGCATGTTAACTGAACACCTACTACGTGCTAGGTCCCTGCTAGCTGCGTATTGTCACCTGGATTGTATCTCACGCTCACTTGGACCCACGCTCCCCTTCTCTATACATTCTTGTCTCTAGCTTTTCTCTGTGGTCTGGAATGGCAATTGCAGGCAATTCTTAGATTTTACAAATATTTTCATAAGACAGGGCGCCTGGATGGCTCCATCGGTTAAGCGTCCGACTTCAGCTCAGGTCACGATCCCACGGTTCGTGGGTTTGAGCCCTCCGTGGGGCTCTGTGCTGATGGCTCAGAGCCTGAAGTCTGCTTGGGATTCTGTGTCTCCCTCTCTCTCTGCCTCCCCCACCCCGCTTGCGCTCTGTCTCTCTCTCTCTCTCTAAAATAGATAAACATTAAAAAAATTTAGTAAGAGATTTTATGGAACCCAACAGATCCAAAACATTATCATTTCAACACGGCATCAGTAGAGAAATACGTTAAAGAGACGTTTCACACTCTTTTTCTTGGGCTAAGACTTCTAAATCTGATGTGTTAGAAGAATGAAGCACCTCTTTGCTCACACTGGCTCTGCCCGAGGGATCAAGAGCCACAGGTGACCAGTAGTGGTCTGGAATGTCCTGCCGTGAGGACAGAAGCCTGTCACCACGAAGGCTTAAGATGGGGACTTGGGGCACTTTGCATGCCCCTGAAATCGTCCATAAGTTGAAACGGGTCCTGCCCAAGCTGCGGGTTGAATTGTGCCCCTCAGAGAGACGTGTTCCAGTCCTAACCCCTGGGATCTGTGAACGTGACCTTACTTGGAAGTTTTGACACTATGTTACGCGGCCCTGGCAGACGGATACAGCCCGCGCAGAGCTTACGATCAAAAGTCATCTAAAAGGAATCTGATTTTCCTGAAGAGCTGGTTGTGATGGCAGCTTCCATTCACGGCTCAGCTTTTCCTATAAACGACTCAAATTCCAGAATTCAGCAGTATGTTCGTCAGCTGCAGACGAGACGGCTTTGTGAGGCGCTCATCGGCTGATTGGACCGCGCGGGAGAAACACCAACTGCGCAAGGCTGTGCTCGCTGCGGTCCAGGGTTCGACGGCAGACGCACGGCTCCGGCCTCATTCCGAAACGCTCAGCTGGTCTCACTTACGGAAACGCAAGTCAAGTCATTTCCTGGTCAGAACGGGAATTCCAGAGGTGTCCTTTGGGGTACTGGCTGGAGTGGGGGCCCCTTCCTGTGCGTTTCTGAGCCATCAGGCAAAGGGGCTGGAGTTTGGTGGGTTTGCCCGGGGCAAACCTGGTCCGGGGACACCGAGCCCCTGGCCTACGTCTGGGACCCGTCTGGAGAGCTGAACGTCGCCTGCTCTGTTAACAGAAAGGGCACGGGACAGCCATGGCTCTTAGTCCGACGGCTTCCTACTCTGGTTTCCCGTCCTTCCCCTTATCACGTGCTTATCCCACACCAGCCTGGAACTGCGTTCTCCAAGGAGCGAGGTCTCTTACGTCGGCCACCAATTCAAGAGCAGGGTCTCCCAGGGCCAAACCATCTGTGAGTCTCTCTCATGGCTTCTTGGCCAGCCCCCCCTGTTATGTCCTGACCTGGATTCCCCAGATTCATAGGCCGGCGTCTTATCCCCTAGTACCTGGGAATGTGAGCCTATTTGGAGCTAGGTTCTTTAACGAGCGAATTATAACGCAAACTCAGGTCCTGTAGGCGGGCCCTAAGAAGAGATCGGGAAAGACCATGTGGAGACACAGGGAGGGGTCTACCAGCCTGGTCTACAGCCTTGGAGGGAGGCCTCAGAAGCAGCCAACCCTGATGGACGCCTTGAGCTAGGAACTCCAGTCTCCAGAACTGTGAGAGATTCCTGCTGTTAAGCCCCCCAAGCCTATACTGTTCTATTATGGCAGCCGTCGCAAATGGATGCTCTCTCCCCATTCCACAGAAAGCCCAGCTTAGAAACAAACCCCTCCCGGGGTGCCTGGGTGGCTCAGTCGCTCCAGTGGTGGACTTCAGCTCAGGTCACGATCTCACGGCTCGTGGGTTCGAGCCCCGCGTCGGGCTCTGTGCTGGCGGCTCGGAGCCTGGAGTCTGCTTTGGATTCTGGGTCTCCTTTCTCTCCCTGCCTCTCCCGTGCTCACGCTCTGTCTCTCTCTCTCTCTCTCTCTCTTTCAAAAATGAAATGAACATTAAAAACATTTTTTTCAAAAACCAAAACCAAAAAACAAAACAACAAACGCCTGCTTCGTGAAGCTTTCTCTGCTTTTCCACCAAATTCTTCCCAGCCTGTATAGCTATCAGAGTCCTCATGATCAGTCTCTTGTTGCTTTTTTTAAAAATATTTTTTACCTACTTGCTTACGTACTTAATTAATTTTTTAAAAGAGAGCGCGAGCACAGGGTGAGAAGGGGCAGAGGGAGAGAGAGAGAGACAGAGACAGAGAGAGAATCCCAAGCAGGCTCCACACTGTCAGCACAGAGACCAACTCGGGGCTCAGTCTCACGACCATGAGATCGTGACCTGAGCCAAGATTGAGAGTCAGACACTCAACCGATTGAGCCACCCAGGCGCCCCCAGTCTGTGTTGCTTTTAAGTAACTTTAACCGTAGTTAATTACTTTTCTGATTTCAAAAGAAATGCCTGTCACTAATTTGTACGTTTTAGAAAATTGTCGTGTAGAAAGTGAAAGAAAATCCCTCACACTTTCCCACACTTTTTAAAAAAAATTTTTTTTTCAACGTTTATTTATTTTTGGGACAGAGAGAGACAGAGCATGAACGGGGGAGGGGCAGAGAGAGAGGGAGACACAGAATCGGAAACAGGCTCCAGGCTCCGAGCCGTCAGCCCAGAGCCCGACGCGGGGCTCGAACTCACGGACCGCGAGATCGTGACCTGGCTGAAGTCGGACGCTTAACCGACTGCGCCACCCAGGCGCCCCTTTCCCACACTTTTAAGTACCTCTCATACTTAATATCGTTCTTGCAATGGGGTCATACATTTTATATAGTGCCGTGCCGTTTGCTTTTTTCACTGAGAAATCGCTTTCAAACATCTTTCCATGCGAGCAGCAGCCATGTTCTTTTTCCCTGGCTGCGTAACAGTCCATCGTACGTAAATACTGCAATTTCTTCAGTCGTCTCCCCATTTCTGGGCATGCGGGTTGTCTCCGGTTTTCACTTTAGTTTCTTGTGTGTGTTTTCACTTAAAAGATTTTAGGTAATCTCTCTACCCAACGCGGGGCTCCAACTCGCCACCCCTAGATCGAGAGTTGCACGCTCTACCGACAGAGCCAGCCGGGCTCTTTTGGTCTCACTCTTTTGAACACCAGAGACAACGCTGTTGAGAAGAGGCATCGATCTTTTGCACACGTGGAAGAAATATTTTTGAAGCAGAAATGCCGGGTCAAAGGATGGAAACATCTACAGTTAAATAATACCCAACCACACGGTGGAAACCGTGCAAACCAAACTCCTACCCTCAGCACGCGACAATGCCCATTTCCCCACATCCTTGCCAACATCGGGTAGTATCACTTTTCCATCTTTTCTAGGATGACTGATGAAAAATAACCTCTCCATCAGTGGGGAGCAGGTACCCAATCTTATCCACAGAGGCGATCCTGACTTGAGTATGCCAATCTTTTGGTGTGTGAGCCAGACGTGACGGGTCAAACACACAGAGCACTGTTGGGAGTGCTCCCGTTCTTGAACTTGCTGTGGGAGGAGGGACACAGATGCACCCACAAGTCGAAATAGGTCTAGCTCAGCATTACAAGGCAAAAGAGGGTTGTGGCTAGAAATTAAAAATGCAAATTGAAACGAGCTTGAAGGTATCATTACAGACCTACTTAACTGGGAAAGGGAATTAAACGGGCAATATGCAGTGGCTGGGGAGGGGGGATCCGTTGAACGTATGAGTGCTTGGCAGGTTTATACATGGGTTCGGTGTTTCTGAAACCCAGAAGGGCTCTGTGAATAATGACTTGAAAAGCTGTTGATATCTTTGATCCTGTAATTATCCCCAAGGAAACACGCCCAAAGGGTGGGGGCAGTAATTGAACATAAATGCTAGCGGTGGTGCTCCGCTGGAGGGGCAAAACACTGGAAACTCCAACACCATAGGACACAGCCACGGCTAAGCAAACAACTACGGGGGTGCCACCCTCCGGGAGGATGGGACTGCAGTGGAAATGATGTCAAAACCCAGCGCACAAGGTCAAAAACCAGGGGGGAGCGAAAACAGCACAGTATGGAATAGTTGGTGCCCGTGGATCAGAACCACGTGTATATATTAAATTCCCTTCTCCCCTTCCTTCCTCCCCTCCCTCCCTTTAAAGGTTTTCTCCCCCACAAGGTCATGTGTTACTTCCCCTGCCTGGATGCTCTCCCACTTTCATGACTGGAATGTTTAAAAACCCACTTCAGGGCGCCCGGGTGGCTCAGTCGGTTGAGCGCCTGACTCAGGTTGGTTTGGGCTCAGGTTCGTGAGTTCGAGCCCCACATCGGGCTCTGTGCCGACAGCATGGGGCCTGCTTGGGATTCTCTCTCTCTCCCTCTCTCTCTGCCCCCCTCTCCCGCTTGCTTTCTCTCTCTCTGTCTCTCTCAAAGAAAAAAATTTTTTGTTCAAAATATAATCTAGTCTCTCCGGAGAAGGTCGGAAGCAACACGGTCTCAATCAGGAGGGGCGCGCAGGGAAAGAGCAAATGTCCCCTCCTCCCCAGGCTCTGCCCTTGGCAAGAACCAACAGCCTTCCGCCTGGCTCTCTCTGCTTTCACGGCCACGGCCAACTCCTATACTCATCCTGCAGTCCTCAGCTTCAACGTCGCCTCCTCCGAGAAGCCTTCCCTGACCAACCCCCCATTCTTCCAGAGCACGCCAAACCCGGGGCGTCTCCTCAGCAGCGCCACGATCACGACAGGCTTATTTCGGGAACTACCTGTTTAACATCTGCGTCCTGCCCTGGACCGCAAGGCCCACGCGGGTCGGGATTTGGTTTCCCATCCTATTCACAGCCGGCCCTTCGTAAGAGCAGCCCCCTCCGTGAGTACTGACGAATCGTAATATCATTACTGGGAGCTTATGCTGTGCCGGGCGCCCTTCTGAATGCTTACTGTGGATTATTTAGTTTAAGCTCCACGGACGGTATCAGGAGAGAGGCGCCGCTGTTATTCCCATAATCGCGTCACCTCCTCCAGGAGACAAAGGTGGCAAGGGGCAGAGTAGGGACCCAAGTGCAGGCCTGGAGGGTCCCAGGCCTTCAGCGTGCATCTCTGACGCCATCGGTGACAACCGAGCGCCAGGATGCAGCTGGACGGACTCACCCACGGAGGCGATGTCAGCCAGCTGGTCCTCGGCCTCCTCGGGGTTGAGCAGGTCGGTCTTGCTTTTCTTTATGGTGGCTCTCCGCAGAGCTCCAACAATGGAAACATGGCAAGAGAAAAAGACGTTACCCTTTTGGACACCGGAACCACGCCTCGGCGCCCCTGCGTCCTCGGCCCCAGGTGTCGTTCTGCCAGGGACTCTCTGCGGGGTGTTGGGTTTGACCCTCACGGCAATCCGGTTTGGTGGGAGGGAAGAGTATGCCCATTTTGCAGACGGGGAGACCGAGGCTCGGGGGGGAGGGGTTGCATGACTTTGCCCAAGGGGTCAAGACGAGAACCACGTCCTGTTCAGTCTGCCTTTAGAGACTGAGTTGTCATTGCCCCTGGGGGATGCCTGGGACCGGATATACAGTGACCCCTAATGAAGGCAGCCCACCCTTGACCTTTAGTACGCTTGCCAGGTCGGCCGGGACTGCGGATCCCTTTGCTCAGTATTTAGGTTCCGCTCCTCCCTCACGGGCTCTCCAGGGGACAGTGAGTTCAGGCACACGCTTCCAACGAAATGATTTAGACACCCCCACGGGTCACCTCTTCCCCTCCCCCGCAAATAGTAAAATCCATTTTGTAACCCTCCGAGATAAACCCTAGCTCGTTTACTTCCTGCTCTCGCCTGGTATTTTCGATCCAAAGCCCTTGCTCTGTCTCACCGAATTTCCAACCGTGAGACCACGGTCCTGAACAGTAAGCCGGGATTCTTGGCTATTTATTTATTCAGCAAACACAGATGGTGAGTCATGACCTTGAGTCAGGTAGGCGTTGTCCTTGCAAGCATTAATGTAATCTTCGTAAACTATCCGATGAGGTAGGTATTATTATCACAATGCCCATTTCACGGATGCGGAAAACTGAGGCACGGGGTTCAAGCAGAAAGGGCAGGCCAGAACACGAAACACCTGCGCCGACGTCCTGAAATTCCCGAAAGCCGCAGATTCCTGCCCTTCCCTGTATCCTCCTGGTCCTGACCTGGTCTTGTGTGCTTGGTGTCACCTGGGCTCTGAACGTCCATCCCCTGGAGGCCCCTGACAACCAAAGAGCCTGTTCCCCCAGCACTGGCTGCTCTGGTCTCCCCCCGGGAGCCACCCCCCCCCACCCCCTGAGCCAGGTTCAGAGCAGTTACCATCAAAGGGATGCCTCTGCTCCCCGTCGGTTTCATCCTCGGCGAGGATCACCTCTTCTGAGGAGGAAGAGCACAGAGTTAAGCTCCAGCGTCCACGGGGCTCTCCTGGGACGCGCTCCCTCGGACCAGGAAGGGCAAGGGTCCTCTTGCTGATCGCGGCAGCTCAACCAGCCAGCAGCGTGCTGCTCGGTTCTTCCTGCCTCGCAGCCCACGTCAGCAAGAGCAGGAGAGCGAGCACCACCTCCACGTCCCTCAATATGAGACCCAGCTGCCTCATAAGGCCTGGCCTGATTCGGCCCCCGCCACCTCCCTGCCCTCCTTTCCTCCCCATCTGCCCTGCGTGTCCCTGCTCCAGCCACGCCGGCTTCTTTGCTATGACTCAACGCTGCCCCTACCCCAGGACCTTTGCACCTGCTATCCCCTCTGCCCGGAACACCCTTCGCTAGACATCCACACGGCTTCCTTCGGGTCTGCTCGGACATCACCTCCCCGGAGAGATCCTCTCTGACCAGCCCACCTCCTCCAACTCTTTCCTACTTCCTAAGCTGCGTTATTTTCCTCCTCGGCACTGGGGAGCACCCCGCGTTGTCCGTACTAGTTTCTTTTCTGTCTCCCTCACTAGAACGTCGCAGCCCCATCTTTTGTTCTGTCACATCCTCAGAGCCTAGAGTGGCGCCTGACACAGAGTGGGTGCTCCATAAGCATTGGGAATGGCTGAGCCAATAAACACGTGCCTGCTGCGTGGACTACCTCACTGCACACTCCACAGCCCTGGAAGGTAGGCGTGAGCGCGTCTCCACTGAACCACCCAAGAAACCGAGGCACAGGGAAGGGAGGTACGCTGCTAGGAGGCGGCAGGGCTGGGACGTAAACTCAAGTTGACGGGACCGGAGGAGGCGATGTCCTATCCTGGCTTCACCCCGTTAGTCCCGCTGCCGTAGCCCAGATTCCGGCCTCCGGGCAGTGGGGCTCCTTGGTCAGGGGCCCTCTTTGCTCCCCCGCCAGGCCCTCCCCTCACCCACCTTCAAGCCGCGTGCATGACTCCGTGCGCGCTCCGGGGCCTGGGGATTTCGGTTCCCAGGCCCCAGGATGAATGGGCCTCACCTGCTTTGGAGATCCACTCCATGTACCCGTTGAGCTCCCGTTCGATCTGCTGCTGCCTCCTCAGTTTCAGAAAGGCCCGCCGGTTCTCCACCCGCTCCCTTTCTTTGGCAAACTCCCTGCAGAAGCAGGAAAGAGCCGGGCGTGGCCGTTGTAAACGTGTTAGGGACTGTGCGTGTGTGTGCGCGCGTGTGTGTGTGTGCGCGCGCGTATTTAGGGGTTCGAAAACCCCAGGAGGGCAGTGGACTTTAACACGAGGAATCAGGTCTTCTGGGAGAGCACCACAGGGATGGGGGTGTTTCTGCCAGCTTCCCCCATTATCCAACAGCTGCACCCCAGCTAGAGGAAACAAGTCAAACCGAAGGCTGCACACCCCCTTCTCATTCTCTGCACTCCCGGGTGAAGAAGATTTGAAGCCCTCTTTTAGGTCAGGCCAAGGAGACACAAGCTGATTTCCTGCCACAGCCTCCCTTCCCTCATATGTGCCCTCCCCCCCCTTCCCCTTCCCCTCCCTCCTCTTCGTGTTTGGAACATGCGGTGGCTCTCTTGTGAGTGTGAGGCAGCCACTTTCAGACCATGAGGCATCCACGAGACCGAAAGCCTCTGCCTGGTAAGGACGTCAGAGCAGAAAACCAGAAGGAACTGGGGTCCCTGATGGCACCGTGGAGCCACTATGCCGCTCCCCAGACTTCTTGTGATGAGAAAAAGAAAATCTATTTATGATTAAGCCAAAAAACCCCACAAAACACCCAATACCTGATCTTGGGGGTACGGGACAATATGTGTCATGGAAATGCATGCTTGACTGTATATTGAGATTTTGCATTTGGAAAACAGGAAGGGGAGAACCCAATCTACTGGTTGTTTTTTTTTTTTAACGTTAATTATAGAAAGTAACGCTCTATAGGATTTTCTTGTGTGATGGGCTGTGTGCTGGGAAAGACTTCTGAATGAGAGGTTTGAATTGGAAAGAAGCTCCCTTTTCCTGGGTGGAGGTTGCTCAATGCCAGGGGTGCAGGGTTGTGAGTCGAAGTTGCACCGGATTTCAGCCCCCTCGAGTCCTTTTGCTGGGTGCTCTCAGCAGTGCACAGCCTGTGCATCTGTACCTGACTTGCTAATAACTTTCTGGCTAACCCAAGACAAGGGAAGAAGCCTACTCTCTGCCTCTGCCTGGAGTATGAAAACAAAGGTTCGATGGCCTCTTTATGGTCAGAAGATGGTGATGGGGAGTGGGATGGGGAGAGTACCAGACACTTACCCTGACAGCACACCCAGCACGAGGTTCAGCATAAAAAAGGAGCCAATGATGATGAGGGGGATGAAGTACAACCAGTTCCAAGTGTTCCCTGAGGCATCGTTGCTCTGTGGGAGGTGAGGAGGGAAAGCGGGTGAGTGTTCAGTGGGATTCAGGTATGACCTGACAGGTGGGAGAAGGGGGACCTCTGCCCTCAGATGTCCTTGGCCTGTGGAGTCCTGGAGCTCTGGCAGCCCAGACAAGGAAATAGAACACAGGATCAATTAGTGGGGGAAACCTGAGAGGTATCATTAGAAGCACAAAGCCCCCTCCTAATCATGTAGCCCTCACAGGACTCAGGAACCAGCATGAAACTCAGAACTTCCCAGACCAAAATCCATGAGGAGAAAGAAAAAAAAAAAAAAAAGCCCAATCAAAATGTACAAACGAACCCCTGGTTCCCTCCTCCTCTCTGACACAGTCACACTTTTCCCTTCCAGGAGGGTGCATGAAGGCAGAGTCTGACTCCCGGGTTAAATCACCAAGACAACCAACAGGGCTGTGAGCCTTTTCCTCAAATGTCTCCCTCCTCTGTGCCCTGCAGCCTCAATGTCAATCTCAAAAACATTCCTGGAAGCACCCAGCTCAGTTTTCAAGGTGGGGAGAAGTCCACAAGTAGAACATTCTTCTCTGGGAGAACAGAACACTGGGCCAAGAAGGAAGTAAAAGGAAGGGATGAAAATCCAGGAGAGAAAGAGAGAGAAAGAAAGAGAGAAATATAAAAAAGCAGTGCCTATGGAGTACTTACTCGTGCCAGACACTCTTCTAAGTACATCAGCCATTAGCTTAGTTAGTCAGGATACCCTATTTTATCATCATGCCCATTTTATGGCTGGGGAAACTGAGGCCCAGAAAGACAAAAGTGCCAGCCCAAGGTCACGGAGCTAGCTGGTGACGAGCATGGGATTGGATCCCAGAGCCCATGGACTTAACCTCTGTGCTGGAGAAGCCTTGGCATCAGCCGCCGGAGCAGGGGAGCTTTAGGGTGGCTCATCAGCTCTGGGCCATCTGCACAATGTGGGGCCCCCAAGAGTGGCTTTAAAAGCTCACCTTTAAAAGCACATCTAATGCTGCTGCCACCAAGCAGAAAGGCCCAGATGAGAAGGACACATACTGCCAGGTGCTGGAAAGCCTAGAGGATCTGTAATCGTCACACGCTGCTCATGGGAGGGTGACATGGTGGATGAGGGTCCTGTGTCTGGGTAACGAAGAACCACAACTGTGTGGCCTAAAACAACGGAAATTTATTGTCTCACGGTGCTTGGAGGTCAGACGTTCAAGATCAGGGTGTCGACAAGGCTGGTTCCTTCTGGAGGCTTCCCAGGGAGAACCTGCCCCATGCCTCTCTCCTGGAGTCTGGGGATTCACTGAAAACAGCCTTTAGTGGTTCCTTGGCTTGCAGGGGCATTGCTGTGGTCTCCACCCTCACCTCTGCGTGACGTCCTCCTCGTGTGCATGTCTGTCTCTGTGGCCAAATTCCTCCCCCACCTCCTCCCCCAGCAGTCATACTGGATTGGGGTCCCCCCTGATGACCTCATCTTCCCACAATGACCCCACTTCCAATTAAGGTCACATTCTCAGGTGCTGGGGGTTGGGACTTCTATGTATGAACTGGAGGAGGGAGGACACAGTTCAATCCACAGCACATGGTCCAACCACTTTGGAAGATGGGTTGGGAGCTGCTGCTGAAATTAGTCACGTCCCCGCACGACCACCCGGAGATTCCCCTCCTGAGTCCTGGATAGTTACCCAACAGAAACGTGAACCTGCGTAAGCCAAAGGCACACACAAGGTTGTTTACGGTGGCGATCTTCATAATAGCCCCAAACTGGAAATAATCTGAATCCCCCTCGACAACAAGAGAGAGGATAAATAAATGGCATAGCATGCAATGAATGACCGCCACTTGTCACATGAAACCTTACAGAGTGCGTGTCGAGCGAAGGAAGCGGACACAAAGGAACATCGATGTAAGATTCCGTTCTACGAAACACAAAAACAGGCCAACCAGTCAACGATGCTTGAGGCCCTGATGGGGCACCCTTTGGGGAGGAGGTATAAGCGGGGACATTCTGATCCATGGCACAACAAGGATGAATCTTGAGGCCACCACGCTGGGTGAAATAAGCCAGTCATAAAAACACAAATGCTGTAGGGTTCTACTTCTGTGCGGTCCCTAGATTCACAGAGACAGGAAGTAGGCAGGGGCTGGGGGAGGGGGTGGGGAGTCAGTGTTCGGTGGGGACTGTCACTTTGCAAGACGTAATGAGTCCTGGAGATGGGTGGTGACGACGGCTGCCCAACAATGAGGATGTACTTAATGCCGTGGAACTGGACCCTTAAAAACGGTGAAGACGGTAAATTTTGTGTTCTGTAGGATTTCACCGTGATAAAAAAAAAAAAGGAAAATAAGACAAACAAAGTCAACATTCGTTGCAGACACAGACAGGTTCTGGGGACAATTAATAGGCCAGGGCTCCTAGCTCCTGCCTTTCTTCCCAGAAACACCCAAAGTTCCGATGCTGTGCTGCTAGAAGGTTCTGGAAAAAAGAATGGAGTCAGCAGAACAGGGCTGGACAGAAGGCACACTGGCTTTGTGCTTTTCCTTTCCGGTGCTGTGGCAGCTGAGGGTTCTCATGCCTATTTCTTAGGCTAAATATAGTCCAGGGAGAGAAAGCCCTTACCAGCCAACACAAGAAAAAGTCTGGGCCATCGCAGGAAACAGGCTTGGGATGGGAACAGAGCAGCGGGTGTGTGTCGGTGGGGGGGGGGGCGGGGAGAGGCAGGATGGAATGGGGAGAAATGGCTGAGGCCCCTCGGAACCGAGGCGGCCCCTTCATCTCAGACTCTGCCCACACCCCAGCTCCCCAACAGGCTTAGGGCCCTCTGGGCCATGACATGCTGGCCAGGATAATAACAGACATCCACAGGGCCAGGCACTCGGTCTACCCGAGCTCGTTTAATCCTCCCATGGACCCCCAAAGCTGGTGCGTAATCCTTCCCATCCTCCTGGGTGAGGAAACTGAGGCACAGAGAGGTAAAGTTCCATGCCCAAGGTCTGTTCTGGGCTGCGCTGTGTCCCTCCAGAAGATGTGCTGAATTTATAACCCCGGTACCTGGGAATGTGACTTTACTTGGAAATAGGGTTTCGGCAGCTGCCATCGAGTTAAGACGAGGTCGTGATGGGGGGGGGGGGCTGGTCCAATATGACTGGCGTCCTTTTAAAGAGGAAAACATCAGGTGGAGACAGGGACGCGCAGGGGAGAGAACAGCCACATGATCACGGAGGCAGAGGGTGGAGAGAAGCCAAGGAACACCAAGGGTCAACAGCCAGAAGGAGAAGCCAGGAAGAGGCGAGGGAGCATTCTTCTCAGAGTCTCAGAGGGAGCATGGCCCTGCTGACATCTTAGTCTCGGACTTCTGGCCTCCATGTGATGGCAGCCACAGATGGAAGCACCCCCGCCCCACAAGCCCCTCTGTCACTCTAACCTCGGATAACTCTGCTCCAGCCACGTGGGCTCCTTTTGGCTCCTCAAATGCACCAGGCATAGCCCCACCCCCAGGACCTTTGCACCTGCTGCCCCACCCCCGCCTGGAAAGCTCTCCTCCTAGATTCCTACATGGCTCTTCCCTCACCTCCTCCAGGTCTTTGCTCAAAAGTCACCTTCTCCAGGAAGCCCTCTTTGATGACCCTCCATTGCTAACCCCGTTTCCGGCTCTATCTTTGCCCTTAGCGCTTCACCCTTTCTACGCTTTGTTTATTTCTCCTGATCACTGCCTACCTCCCCAGCTGGGATGTCAGTTCCACAAGGAACAAGGACAGCGCTTTTTCTGGTCCCTGCTGTGTTCCCTAGCACAATGCCAGGCATGCAAGTACTACTCGATAAGTGTTTGTTGAATGACTGAATGAGAGGCGCGTCCAAGTTCCCCGCCCAGCCCGCGTCCCCGCCCAGCCAGTTCTCAACCTGTTCTCCCTCTTCCCCTCTCCCTTGTTTGATTTTCTCCCCGGGACTGCCAGAGAACGTGTTGTGTTCTCTTTCCAGTCTGGCCCAAATGATTCCATTCCACGCTCTGGATCCAACAACTCATGGAGAAGGAGTTGGTTGGTGCAGGGACGGGCGCGGGTTTTGATCACCAAGTGGGCTTCCCGTGGGGCCTGCTCGGGAGCAAGATGGGAACTAGATTTCCCAGGCAGAAAGGCTGGAGTTGCCGTGGCCACGGTGACGGCAGAGAACGTGGGGCGGCCCAAACCTCCCCTCCTGGGTCCGACCTCCTTTGGCAGTTCGGGTAAAGGGCGGGTGTGTGCACGAGTCTGGGTCTGGGGAACGGAAGGAGGATGGAAACTTGCTCACTTGTCATCAGTGACACTGAAAAGGATGTGCTCTTACAGTCCTGTCTTTCCTCCAAAGGCTCAAGGAGTCCTGGTGCCTGGAACACTATTCCCCATCAGTGCTGTCACTGAGTATTTCCGGTGACATGGTAGGATGGCCTGTTCTGGTCCCCCTGTGGTTGGCTGACGGCCACACGATGGGTGCTGGCCGGTAAGGAGTGGATGGAAATAGCCGTGCCACTTTTGGACCAGAGCACTGAAGTGTCACTGTGGGACCCTCAGGGGTCTCTCTCCTTTTGGGACAGCAAGTGGCAATGTCCAGGCGGCTCCAGAGCTGGCTCCCAAGTGACCATGTTGCACACGGCCCCCTCTCCTCCACTGCCAACCCACACTGGACATGTAGCGTGAGCAAGAAAGGAGATTTGCTGTTATTAACGTCACGGGGACTTTGGGGGATGTTTGTTACTGCCGCCTAACGTAGTTTTCCTAGCCGATACACCCTGCTGTCTCCTCGGTTTACTCTGTCACGTCTTTCGTCTCAAATGTCACTTTCTCAACGACCCTTCCGTGGAGCTCAGGAGGCGCGTCTGGAAAAAGAATGTCTCCGGCACGTCCAATGGAGACATCGGTACGCCAAAAGGTAAAGTTCCAGATTACAGTGTGCTACGTGTTTCTGTTCCCCGAGCCTCTGCCCGGAGCCCGGTGTCCCCTCGATCTTGGTGTGGTTGATTCCTCCTCACCACTCAGCCTTCAGCTCCTACAGTGCCCCCCCTCAGAGAAGCCTTCCTGGACCTCCCGGCCCAAAGGACTCCCTCCAGCCGCCCCCTCCAGCCCTGCCAGACATCCATTCTTCTCCCAGCATGCTCTGCTCTCTGAATCACCTAGTCAATTCATACACGTGCTTGTTTGCAAATGGCCTTTGCTCCCTAACACGTCAGCTCCCCAGTGCCCAGCACGGCACCCGGCACGCAGTAGGTGCTTACCGAGCAGCACACAGTAGGTGCGTACCGAGCATCGGCAGCATGGCGAATGCACGGAACCCTGAGGTCCCTGGGGGTGGACTGTTTAAATAACACCAAGGAGGCGAGACCGCGTTTATCTCAGGTCCAAAGGATCAGGCTCTTCCCCTGGAATGCGATCCCGCACTATCGCTTTAGTAGAGGACTTCCGAGCCAACGAAAATGCCCCGTGATTTCCACAATTTCCAGACCCGGTGGATGGGGAAACTGAGGCTGAGGAAGGCAAGGTGATTTGCTGGCTCACACAGGGTGTGGAGGGCACAGCTGGGGTGAGAACCAGCCTTCGGGCTTGCAACAGAGTGAATTTTTTTTTCCCTACTTCACCCCTTCGCTGCGTTTACGTAGTGGTTTCCATCTATAATGGTTGGTCCAGGAGAGCCTTAAAGGAGATGCGGATTCATCCCAGCCTCGGCCCCGGGGCCCCGTGTGGTGCCTGGAGCTCAGCGAGCATTCAGTGACACGCATCAAACAAATTAATGACTGAGTCCCAGTAAAATTCTGAAGTGCCTTCTGTTTTATGGTTTATTTTCCTCTAATGTTCTGAGAACGGTTCATTCAGAGAAAAGTATAGAGGATGTTAAAAAAAAAAAAAAATTCAGCTCAGGAGAACACCCAGTTCCCCAGCCTCCCGGATAAAAATGATGTGGGTTTGACCGTGAAAGAGCCGAGGTCCCACAGTGGTGGTGCGGGAGGTCGAATGTCCCAGTTTACACCCATTGTAGATCAGGCAACGCCTGTTAATTATTTTTTGAGTCGTCCTTTCCCTGTTTGCTTTCAAAACTGTCCCGGTTTGGATGATAAATTATACAGCCTCTCCGCCTGTCCCCTCCTGGGACCTCACCCCCTCCCTCGTCTGCCCTTACTCTCTCAAGCAGCCATGTGAGCCGCCTTGCTCCTCCTCACAAATACCAGGCGTGCTCCTGCCCCAGGGCCTTTGCACTGGCTATCCTGGGTCTTCCTTCCTTAACATACTTCCATGGCCCCCCTCACCTCCGTCAGGGCTTATTAGGAGAACTACAACCTCTCACTCTGATGATCCACAACCCCTCTACTGCTTAATTTGTCTCCCCAAGCTCCCACCCCCCTCCCACACACGAGTCTGCAAAGAACCCATGGACTAGCCACTTGTGTTTGTAAATTCTGGCTTTGTTGGCACACAGCCATGTCCATCCCCTCATGTATTTTCTCCGTGGCTGCTTTGTTGTGACCGAGCAGTTGCGACAGACACTGTATGGCCCACGAAGCCTAGTATATTTAAGACACTTGGCCCTTGACACACACATACATACAATCTCTTCGTTATGTTGTTGATCAACTCCACCCTCCGCTAAAATGTCAACTCCCCCCAGACGGGGATTTTTGTCTTTTCCATTCACTACATATGCAAGGCGCCTGGAAGACGACCTGTACACAGGAGGCATTCAAGGAATGTTTGTTGAATGACTGCGTGATCCCGAGCCCCCTAAATTCCGATGCTTTGATATTGGCCACAGTGAGCATCTATGAATAAAAAAGGGTTAGGTCAAAGACCAGTGTCCACCACGAGCGGCCGTGTGTCAAGGGACACGCATTCACGACCAACTATGCACACTTTGCTGCTTACTTGGCTGATGTTAACCGAAAGAGAGAAATAAAGAGTGACACAGACAGACAAAGCACAGAAAAGCACAGAGAGGTGGGGAGGGAGAGGGAGACAGAGAAGACAGGCGGAGGAGGAGGAGACAGAGACAGATGTGGAATAAGAGGGACCAAGGCAGAGAGGGAGACAGAAGGGGAGAGTCAGAAAGAGGGGAGGGGGTGTAATGGTTAGTTCCCAGTGCTGGGTTCGAGTCCTGATTTCACCACCCTTGGCTATAGGACCTTGGCAGGTCATTTCACCCCTCTGGGCCTCAGTTTCCTCATCTGGAAGATGGGGTGAAAAATGTCTTGTCTCACAAGGTTGTTCCCCAGATCAGTCGAAAGTGGAAGAAGACATGTGGCACCCAGTGAACTCTGCAAATGGCAGCCGGAAATTAACTCAGGATGTCTTGTCCTACCAGGACCCCCTGGTTGTTCACGAAGGGTCCTGTTTTGTTTGTTTTAAGTTTATTTACTTTTGAGAGACAGAGACAGAGCATGAGTGGGGGAGGGGCAGAGAGAGGGGGAGACACAGAATCCGAATCGGGCTCCAGGCTCTGAGCGGTCAGCACAGAGCCCGACGCGGGGCTCGAACTCACGGACCGTGAGATCATGACCCGAGCCGAAGTCGGATGCTTAACGGACTGAGCCACCCAGGTGCCCCCATGAGACGTGCTGGAGGGCCCCAGCCTCTCCGCCTCCCGTCCCTGGTATCTACCACCTAAACGCTGCCTCGAGGGTGCTTTGGCCCAGCAGAGCCCTCCTAAGCTTCCCCAAGCCTCCACCATCACAAGCGGGAAAAGACCAATTTTTGGGCACTATATCAGGTGACAGATGTTAACTAATCGTTGTGCAACATGCGTATGTCAAATCATTATCCTGTATCTCTTAAACTTGTATCTCAATAAAGCCAAACACGGGCGCACCCGGGTGGCTCAGTTGGTTGAGCGTCCGACTTCCACTCAGGTCATGATCTCGCATTTGTGGGTTCGAGCCCCGCGTGGGGCTCTGTGCCGACAGCTCGGAGCCTGGAGCCTGCTTGGGATTCTGGGTCTCCCTCTCTCTCTCTGCCCCTCCCCTGCTCGTGCTGTCTCTCTCTGTCCTCAAAAAATAAAAAATAAGACATCAAAAAAAAAAAAACAAACCTTAAAACAATACAAAAAAAAAAAAAAATCTCTGAGGCAGGCTCTTTTGCTCCTGATTTCTATCTTTTCTGCCCCAGACTTTATTTTTTAAGTTTTAATGTTTATTTACTTTGAGAGAGAGAGAAAGCGAGAGTGAGAGAGCCTGAGTACATGAGTGGGGGAGGGGCAGAGGAAGAGGGAGCGAGAGAATCCCAAGCAGGCTTTGTGCCATCAGGCTCTGCTTAACCGACTGAGCCCCCCCCCCCCACTAGGCGCCCCTGCTCTGGATTTTAGACAGCTTTAAGAAATTACTCCGTTAAAAATTAAACTGCTCTCTCTCTCTCTCTCCCTCCTTCTCTCCCTTCCCCCATATCTATTTCCCAGACCGGATCAGGGCACCTGGTCCCATCACGTCCCTGGCTGGCAACCACAGGCCATGCTCTCAACCTCCGACTCTCATTTGTAATTCGGGGGTGGGGGGGCGGTAACCTCTCCTTCTCATGTTATTCATAAACCAAACAAGACTTTATTTGGATTTCATCGGTTTTCCCATCGATGTCCCCTTTCTGTTCCCCGCGCTGCATCTAGCCATCACATCTCCTTCGGCCCCTCTGGTCTGCGACGGTTTCTCTCAGTCTTTCCTTGTTGATCGTGACCTTGACGGTCTGGAAAAGGACAGGCCAGGTATCCTGCAGGATGCCCTCCATTCTGGGTTTGTCCGATGTTTTGCTCATGATTACGCAGGGGTTGTGAGTCTTGGGGAAGACAGCCCATGGGGTCCCTGCCCCTCACGTCAATCAAGGGCCACACGATTACATATTCCCTGGGGGTGTTGACTTAAGGTGGGGTCTCCCCACTCTAAAATGACTATATCTCCCGCTTTGCTACTCTATTCTTTGGAAGCAAGTTACTAAGTCTAGCCCACCCTCTAATTAGTGGGGAGACTAAGTTAAGCGTCCGACTCTCGATCTCAGCTCAGGTCTTGATCTCAGGGTCATGAGTTCAAGCCCCGTGTTGGGCTCCATGGTGGGGATGAAGCCTGCTTAAAAAATAATAAAGTAAAAACGACCATTTGTCATTGCTATGTCAATCAGCCCTTCGGTGCGGGCTCTCTCTGGACACATGAGCAAGAAAAGAGCACCCAATGTACCAGGGGCACCCTGGGAAAATGTTCATGTCCCTCTTCCTCCCTGTTTCCTGGTATGATCTTTTTTTCCTCCCTCCTAAATAGATAACAAGACAAGTTTAAATAATTTTTTTTTTCCCGATTGTAAAGGAAATTGTGATCTCTGCAGAAAAATGTGGCGATACAGAGAAGTATCGGGCAAATGCCGATTCCTGAATCCTAGAGGCCACCTTGGTAGTGTTTTCCAGTCTCTTCTTCCTAACTTCTATTTTCTTTTCTTTTTTTTTTTTTTTTTTTTTAATTTTTTTTTTTTCAACGTTTATTTATTTTTGGAACAGAGAGAGACAGAGCATGAACGGGGGAGGGGCAGAGAGAGAGGGAGACACAGAATCGGAAACAGGCTCCAGGCTCTGAGCCATCAGCCCAGAGCCTGACGCGGGGCTCGAACTCACAGACCGCGAGATCGTGACCTGGCTGAAGTCGGACGCTTAACCGACTGCGCCACCCAGGCGCCCCCTAACTTCTATTTTCAAATGCACACGCTTGAGCTCAGAGCACCCTGGTCTCAGACTTCCCGTCTTCAGAATTGTGAGAAAATAAACTTCCGTTGTTTAAGCCACCTGCTCTGTGCTGTTCTGTAACGGTAGCCTGAGCTAAGACATAAGGTTTACCTCACCTTGATTCTTTTTTTAAACAACGTTTTATTTATTTCTGAGAGAGAGCACGTGCGAGTAGGGGAGGGGCAGCGAGAGCGGGAGACAGAGAGTCCTAAACAGGCTTCACGCTGTCAGCGCAGAGCCCGGCTCGGGGCTCAAACTCGCAAACTGTGAGATCACGACCTGAGCCGAAATCAGGTCAGCTGCTTAACCGGCTGAGCCACCCAGGCGCACCGCCTGCGTGCTTTCCAGAAAATCGACTTCCCCGGGGCGCCTGGGTGGCTCAGTGGGTTAAGCGGCCGACTTCGGCTCAGGTCGTGATCTCGCGGTCCGTGAGTTCGAGCCCCGCGTCGGGCTCTGGGCTGACAGCTCGGAGCCTGGAGCCTGCTTCGGATTCTGTGTCTCCCTCTCTCTCTGCCCCTTTCCCCGTTCGCGCTCTGTCTCTCTCTGCCTTTCAAAAATGAATAAATGTTAAAAAAAAAAAATCTTTTTTAAAGAAAATCAATTCCCCCCTACTCATCATCAGACAGTGAGCATTTCCCTGCATCCTTAAATATTCTCCCAACAGATGCTTTTTAATGACGGCGTAATATTCCCTCATACAAAGGGACCACACGGCACTTAACCACTTGCTTCCAGCTCTGTTCTATTTTTATAAGTAGCGCTGAGATGCACATCCCGATATAAACCTTTGTCAGCACTGCTGATTAGTGGAGGTTAGGCTTTTTCTGAAAGGCGCTTTAACCAGGAAGCCACACGGCAAAGAAAAGAAACCAGTCGTCGTTGGGGAAACCTGGAGGAGGGCCGAACGCGCCGTGTAGGTCAGCGGCTGCTGTTCCCTCCGCCGCGAATGCTCTCCCACAAACAGCTGCCTGGTGCTCTGCTGCTTTGCGGACGTGTCCCTTCCTCTGAGGAGCCCTCCCTGACTGCCTGACCTAGACCAGCCCCGCCTTCCTCTTGTACCGCTTCCGTCCTCATCGGGCAGGTCGCCATGGCCCGCCTTCTGCCTTCGTTTGCTGTCCACCTCCCACTTTAGGACCAGCTCCTTATCTGTCCTGTTTGCTTGTGTCTGTCTCCCTTATGAGAGTGGGGAGATTTTTGTCTTCTTATGCTGGGTCCCCAGTCGCCTGCCCATTTCCCAGCGCACAGGAGGTGCTCAACAGTTACTGAACACACGGCTGGATTTCAAGGACACTGAGAAAAGAAACGAGCTACTGGGATTGCCCACCCAGACAGGCGACGTCCCCTCGGCATCTGCGCCCATCGATCCTAAGACGCTTGGAGCATGTGCGTCTGGACCCTCTCCCCACGGGGCCTCAGCTCTAGTACAACAACAGAGGACAAAGATTCCAGACACTGTGGCTGCCTGTGGCTGGATGGACTGAGGGGGGTGTCCTAGGGCTGGGCAGGGCTGGCCGAAGGCGGCACGTAAAAGGAGAGCCCAGATGAACCTGGAAAAATCAACCGCTCTGTCCTCACCAGCAGAAACTCAACGACAGCCACTTTAGTCCCTGCCTCTGGCGACGAGGGGCTCTGGTGGCTGTATGGAATGCCAAGGGCCGTTGGCAGCTACTAGAAGCTGGAAGAGGCCAAGAAGGATCATCCCCTACAGCCTTCAGAGGGAGCCTGGCCCTGCCTAGGCCTCGATGCGGGATTTCTGGCACCCAGACCGCAAGACAATGAACGTCTGTTGTTTCAGCCACCGCTTTGTGGTACCAGATCACTGCTGGGGTTTCTACGACAGCGGGATGTAAGTGCATGGAAAGTTCTAGAAGGCTACTCTGAGTTAGTGGCAGCTACCAGTGGGGTGAGGGTGGGGAATAAAGTGGGACCCCACAGCTCACTCCTCTCCCTCAGGTGCTACTGGAGTTTTTTACGGGGTAAAATTCTGAAAATGTTTCTGAAAGGAGTGTCCACCGGGGGGGAGGGTTCGGCCTACGCAGACCAGGCACGGTTGTAAGCACTTCACAGGCGCCCACCTCACCCAATCCTCCTTCCCTGTGAGGCAGGACTATGCTTCTGTTCATACTGCACACGTGGCAGTGAGGCACAGGGAGGCCAAGTGACTTGCCCAAGGTTGCACAGCAAGGAAAGGGGGGGAGCCAGGATGGGAACCCAGGCAGTCTGGTGCCTCTGACTCTGCTCTCACCGCTTCCCCAAGGCGGCTCAGCTCTAAGCTTCCAGGACAAACATCCCTTCCAACGATGGTGCTTGGGACTAGAGAATCTTCTGGAAATCTGTGGTCGCGCTCACACTTCTCCTCCCACCACTAAGCACATCCCCAGTGTCTTCCCTGAAACTCTGGACGTCTTCTCCGGACGCCTGACCCCACGACACAAACCCTTGCCCGTGTTCACAAGTTTCTTAGCTTCTGCTCCCCAGTCCCTTTCTCTGCCCGGCTTCCCTTAACCTTCCTGGCTCCCAGCTGTTTTGCTTCCAGGAGGGTTCATTTCCCCTGAAGCCCCCCTTCTCTCACCATGCTTGCAAAGCAAAGACCTAGAGCCCCATTAAAGCCCCCCCCCCACAAGCTTTTGCAAATTGGGTGTAACCTTTTGTCCAGGGTGTCTGCCCGTGAGGCCCAAGAGAGAGACTTACGGAGGCTGTGCTCAGGCAAGGTCTTCATACAAATTAGAACACCATGTGTCTTTCCTACATCCTTTACTTTTGTCGAAGACTAGAATCGTGGTAGACATTTGTGTCGCCTACGATACAAATTACACTCCTGTGATGCGGTGGCATGTGCAGTGTGTGACACGCACAACTGTCCACGGCACTTGTGCAATCCTGTCCCGGGCGGCACTCTCCACCCCACCCTAAAAGGAGCCACTGATCAGAAGGATGGGTTCCTGTAAATCTCCCTCCACCCGCCAAAGGGAAACTTCCTAAGAAACATGAACCGGGACCAAGAGGAGAGTTCGGGAACCCTGTACGCAGGAGGAAGCCTTCTGGTACTGTTTCCCCAGCAGGCCAAGCCAGGACTCTTATGGGCAGAACCTTAACTGGCAATTTCAGCACTTAGGGCAGGTGGAGAGGACGCTTCTGTGAGTCAACAGAGGGATGTGTGCGGAGCAGCCCCAGGATGCTCCTTGGGGTGGCTACACCCGTGGCATCCTCGTGTTTGATCCTGAATCCCTGACTCCACACATCTCCAGCTGCTGACAGGCGACTGGCCGGCCTGGGGCGGGGGGGGGGGGGGCCTCTCACCTGCACAGGAGGGTGAGAGGAAGGTGTGCTCTGTTTAGGGCGGAGGGGCCTCTAAAACCTGCACCTCCAAATATCAAAATTACAAGTGCACTGTAGCCGTTGACCCAGTGATCCCACTTCCGGGAATGGACACCACCAACCCCAGCTGTATCTGCACAAGGGTGAAAAGACATGCATGTTGCAGAGCTCAGGGCAGCACGGAGCTCAATGTCAGAGGGCGGGGAAACCATTGAAACATTTCTCTCTGGGGAACCGATTAAATAAACCATGGCCCGCCCAACAAAGGAGTACTATGCAGCTGTAGAAAAGAATGAGGACATGTCCTGCCACGGAAAGATGTTACGGGGGGCGAAAAAAACCACAGAACACGACAGCGCGTATAGAACGCTACACTTTGGAGTAAGAAAGAGGGAGGAGAATACGGATCCGATGACACTTACATCTGCATAAATAACACTGAAAGCATATACCGGGGAAGTAAAGGGGTTGCACATCGTGGGGGGGGATAGGCAACAGGACGGAAGTGGGGCAGACAGGAGCATACATCTCCTTGGATGTGTCTCTAACATTTTCAAGATTTTTGGACAAGAGTACTGACGGAGGCCCATATACTCTTGTAAATATTTAAAAGCTCCTAAATAAAATATGCTCTATGCCTCTCCTTTGTAAACATACTTTCATAAGCACCAGGAAGGTCAATTTAGAACCTAGATGTCTGCACTGGATCACGACGTGAGCAAAGCCAGCCTTGCTCCCTGGCCACGCACGGCTCTGTCTGGCCCAGGGGAAGGGGGCTTCATGCATAGATGCATGGGCACTTCTGCTTGCATTAGTCTAAGCTCCAGCCACATTTGTGCCCACAGATGCTTCCAGAACATGTGGCGCCGTTGGACAACAGACCCACGGGAGAATCTCATTGCAAGTCCATGGAATCAGAAAATTCCAGAATCCCAGATGATCCAAGAGTGGGGTCCAGAAAGTGGGGTAAGTGGTGACAGTTCCTGGTAGACATGTCCCCTGAGCCCCGGGGATGCCTCACCCTACAGGGAGGGGCATGGCTGGCAGAGGGCCAGCAAAGGTCCCAGCACAGAGCCCCTTTGTATAGATCCAAGGGTATTACTTTTTTATCCATGTTGGTTTTTGAATCACACAAGCTTTACATATTAAAAAAAAAAAATCTAAAATTATATTTAAACATTTGCACAGTGAAAACTTATTCAGCATCGGTCTGCCTTCCGGATTTCCATGTCCTGAGGGGCCTCCTCTACTTAAAAGTTCTGGGCACCTGCACCTCCCCTCCCTCTCTGGTTCAGAGTCCCTCCAATGCAGCCTCAGGAATGGGCTGGTCGAGGAGGGCCACCTGCTCCCAAATTTGCATCACTTACGTTGTAGAGGAGGTCAGTCCACCCTTCCATGGTGATGCACTGGAAAACAGTCAGCACTGCAAATAGGATGTTGTCGAACTGAGTGATCCCATTGTTGGGCCCTTCCCAGTAGGGCTGACATTTGGTCCCATTGGGGCAGGTGCGGGCGGGTTCCTCTGTCCCACACGGAGCCGGAGACTCACCCTGAATGTCATCTATGAAAGAGAAGAGGAGAAAAATCAGGGGAAGGGGCTGGGAAAATCAACTCTGAGAAATAGGGGCTGTAAAGGTTCAATGCTGTTGCAAAAATAAAGACTATTGGAATGAATTTATCAATGTTTGTTTTTTAAGTTTGGCTTTGCTGATCTAGTCATTGGTGTCTGTTTTAGGAATTTCTTCTCTAAGCTTTATTACTTTTCCTGTGCATTTCCCAAACTTTTGCAATGCATTCCCTTTCTTTAAGGCTACAAATTGCCCTCTGAGTGCAGCTTTAGCTGCATCCCACAAAATCTGTCATGCATTATTGTCATTATTGTGCAAGTAAAATATTCTTTGACCCATAGATAGCCAAGATACTTTTTTTTTAAGTCAGACATATAAAAATAGAATAGTGTAATGAATCCCCATGTACCTATCATCAACTTTAACACTTATCAACTCAGGGTTAATCTTGCTTCATCCGTATCCGCTCCCCACACTTTGCCTTGCCACTAGAATATTTTTTTTAAAGCAAATCTCAGATACCCTATCATGTCATCCACAAACAAGAAGCAGGTCTCTTGATTTCCAAACACTTTCTGAGTTATCCTTTTGTTGCCAATTTCCAGTTTAATTACACTGTGGTCAGAGGATATGTTCTGTATAATTCAGTCCTTCAAAATCTGTTGAGATGTGCTCTATGTTCTCGAATACAGCCAGTTTTGGTGAATATGCTGTGTGCTTTGTGCTGTGGTTGGGTGCTGGGTCCTCCAGACTTCCATTAGGACAAATATGTCAGTCGTGTTATGCTATTATTCTGTAGCCTGATTTTTTTCCATTTCCTTTTCTCTTCTCTCCTCTCTTTTCTCTTCCTCCTTCTTCTTTCTTTCTTTTTTTTTTTCTTGAGATGTACTAGGCACAGGGAGCTGTTCTGGGGGCGAGGGAGGCCAGCACACATGGTACTTACTTACCCTTAGGCACAGGCGCTAAGTTTTCTCCCCAAACGGCAAGAGGCAGATTGTAAAAATGCCACAAGGAAAGAGGCACTTGCCAACAGATGCTGCTTTCGCAGACAACCAACGACAGCTTCGTGGCGAGGTTGGGCAGGGCGCCCGAGGTGGGGTCTGAATTCCAAGGGATTGAGGGCGAGACCCCAGGAGCACACAGGAGCACAGAATGACCTGGGTGTGTCCCCACTGGACCAGAGCAGCAGGTACGAGGGGGTCCTGTTCAGTAAGTCGCACTTTTGAAGGATTTCAGAGAGCGACATTGTCCGCCAGGAAAGCAGCCCAGTGTGCAAACTCAAGCTCTCCACCAAACGAAAACGTATCTCAATGCATGTGCTACGGGCACGAATGCCAACCTCCACTCAGCACGCAGCAGAGAGAAATAAACGATGGAATGTGTGACTTTTATTGGCCTTTGAAACTCCAGTTGAAGGTCATGCAAAGAGACACCTGCCACTCTGGGAAGTGACACTCAGTGCTTGAGAAGCACTGACCACACTGGCCGCTCGTTTCACTGGCTGGACATGCCTCCCTCATTCACGCTGCACTTGGGACAGGGGCTGCGATTTAATAAATACAGGTTGGAAGGCAAAATCTTCTGAACAAAAGGCTAAGAGCAGGGAGAGGGGAAATGCACGGGTTCCTATAGCAGACGAGAACCGCTGTTGGTTGGGAAGGCCGCCTCTGTCCAGAACCTTCTCTGTCTCCACCCTGCGACCACATCGGGCTCGGTTCCCACCCCCCGTGCGGCCCCCTGCGTCAGCCAGTGAACGCCGGTCCCGCCTTCCCTTCAATGGCTCCGGAAGGTTCGTTCATATTTGCCGGGGGGAGGGGGAGATAAGAGCACGCATCGGGCTTCACTGCTACGAGCTGGTGGCAGACGAGGAGACTTGTCTGGAAGCTGTTGGAAATCAGAAAGCCCTCCACTTTACCTTTGCATTTCCCTGAATGCTGAGCACAGTTCTGGGTGTGCAGGAACCGGGTTCCCGATGACAAAAGGGTGCAGCTGGAAACCTGACTCTCTTTAGCAAGTTTGCATCGTGGTGCTCTTGACTTCGTTCCCACCCCCCCACCCGGCCTTCCGTCCCCCCTCCCCCTGCCCCCCATCACGAAACACTCTGAGGGCTGCTTCTAGAAAAGCAACCGTCCGGAGAGTCTGAGGAATTTGGTTATAAATATATTTTAAAATTAACCTGCTGCCTGGGTGTCTGTCTATATCGGTCTCTTACTCACACGCCTTATATTTTTAATCGCGAGCTTTTCAGTTATCCTCCTAAATCGGGGCTTCCTACCCACCCCGCAGCTGCCCCACCCACATCTGCCCCCTCACAACCCCACCTAGGCCCAAGCCAGTTGTGTCTGCTTGGCTGGAGAGAAAAAGGAAGGAAGGAAGGAAGGAAGGAAGGAAGGAAGGAAGGAAGGAAAAGAAAGAAAGAAAGAAAGAAAGAAAGAAAGAAAGAAAGAAAGAAAGAAAGAAAAAGAAAAAACAAACCAATAAAACCTCAACACTTAGGATCCAGGAGTCCTGATTTCTCTGCTCTCGGCTGACTTTTCCGAGGGGCCCTGCCCTGTATCTCTCCCTCCTGCATTTCCGCCCGGGGTGACGAGGCCAGGCGCAGAAATAGCTCTGCCTCAATTAACACCTTCTTCATCGGGGAAAGAAATAATTAGGACATCCCATATTGAGCAAACTTCACAAGCCCAGGAGAGAAGGAGTCAGGAGAAGCAAGAGAAAAAGGAGGAAGAAGAAAGCACATCTTGAATACACGTTTTCCGTCCCCTGTGGGGCGGCGTGGGGCCAGGGCTCTGCCTCTTGGGGGTCACCAGAAGGAGATGGCCCGTGGGAAGCCACTCCCGGCCAGATCCCTCTGCCCACCCAGCAAGACAGGCCTGAAGCCTCTTTCTTTTCTCATAGGGACTCCCCCTCGGCGTCACCGTCCTCTCTGTCCACCCCATGAATTCGTGGTCCCCTCGCCCCGTGACCAGCCCTGCCGATGGGCCCGTCTGCACCAAGATGGCCAGTGGCGCCCAAACTGACATACGGGCTTCTCTCCTTTTTTTTAATAAATTGGTTTTTTTTTTTTTTTCAACGTTTATTTATTTTTGGGACAGAGAGAGACAGAGCATGAACGGGGGAGGGGCAGAGAGAGAGGGAGACACAGAATCGGAAACAGGCTCCAGGCTCTGAGCCATCAGCCCAGAGCCCGAGGCGGGGCTCGAACTCACGGACCGCGAGATCGCGACCTGAGCCGAAGTCGGCCGCTTAACCGACTGCGCCACCCAGGCGCCCCAACCGGGCTTCTCTCCTTATCCGATTCCGTTTGGTACTTGGGCTTCAGGGATCAAAAGGGTTTGGAGAGCAGGAAACATCACTGAGAATGTATCTGGGAGCTACTGGGTCCCCGTGTGTGTAGACAGTGGGGGAACGCCATCCGGGGACCCCAACGCAAGGCCCTAGAACTACCGAGACCTCGAGGGCTAGGTCACCCCCCCCTTGCTCTGCCTGTAGCACTTCGGAAGCAAGCTCTCCCAGCTGCCCAGAGAGAGAAGCAAAACCCTGCATCTCCCTTCCGGGAGCTCGTCCCCAAGGGAGGAAGCTTGGGAAAGTAACATCATGCTGCTTGGACCTACCTGTCCCCTCTTCAAAGCAGGTGGTATGAAATTTTCCCATATAAAATTCTAACCCTATGATTGCGAAAATAAGAATTGCAAAAAACAGGAGGAGGCCAATCTGCAGCAGGGGGATCATTGCCTTCATGATTGACTTCAGGACGACTTGTAAACCTGGGGAGACACAGAGAGAGCCCCACAGCTCCGTGAGCCAGCGCCCCAAACCCCAGGCACCCCGAGCACACGCGAAGCTGAGGGCGGGGTAACAAGGCTGTTCCTTATACAATGGGAACAATCCCTCCCGGTGTGTGAGGGCACTTTTTGCTTTAAAGTATTTTTGAAGTATTTGACATCTGCTGTGTCATCTGATGACCTTTTAGGCAAGACAGGCGTGGAAACTGGTTGCTTTCGGAGCCGTCCTCCTAAGTGCAGGGCGGCCTTCGCCCAGAGACGGGAGCCTTTTCTTAATTCTTCCCACCGAGAGGGGGCGTCTTTTCCTAATTCATGCAAAGGCTCCAGTTAGGTTAGCCCCGCCTCTACTCGGGAAAGCAATCAATGTCCTAGTTCCGGTCCCGGGGAAACCAGACACGATTTCACCGGCTTGTACCCCCAGCCCTTGATGTGGGCGCACACGTAGCCCCATTTCGCAGAGGTGGGAAGCGAGACCGAGAGAGGTGATTTCATCCCAGGGCATTAGCAATAACAGAGCCAGGGTTTAAGCCCAGGCCTGAGGGACGTCAGATCCTAGGTTTGCGGCCACCGTGCGGTCAGGGAAGTCTACGGTGAAAACGAGGGTCCGAACAAAAAGCCTGAGGCCTTGCTTCTTGATTAGCAGAACTCCGCGTGGCTCATGATTAGCACCTCCTGGTGGGGGGAAACCACGGGGGTCCGAAATGGAAGAGCGATGTCCTTCCACCCGCCTGGCAGGGTGGGTAAGGCTCCGAACACTGGGTGGCGTTAGTCCCCGGGCCAGATACCCTGCACCCACCTGCCAGCCGCTAGGGGCTCCCAGCTGCCCCTCCTCTTTGTACAACTCGGTTATCAACAGCGGCCTCACCCAGGCGGCTGCTGCCTCCCCGCCTCCCACCCCCAGCAAGTGACCAGAGAGGTACAGAAGGCCAGCAAGCAGTCTCTTTGCCTCACGTTGGCGGATACCTAGGGGGCTACTCACAGTCTAGAGCTCTCCACGAGATCAGGCTGAGACTGCATCCTTGCTGGGCATCTTTCCCGTTCCATCCCGCTGTCCTCATTCTCTCTCTCCTGACAGCCCCCTCCAGATAAGGCAGGGCCCATCTGAGCACCTCGCTAAGCCTGCATCGAGGGGCCCCGACCTCGTCAACTACGCCAGCCATGTGACCTTCACCAAGGCAGGTCACCGTCCTGAACCTTGGTCTCTCCATCTGTAAACGGGGACTGGGAGAGCACCGCCCTCTCAGGATTGAAGGAGGGAGCTCCTAGCTGCCAAAGCACCATCGTAGGTGGTGATTAATAGAAACCCTTATTAGCGTTAGCTTGGGGATGATCCCTGACTCAACGCAATGCAGGCAGCTCCTGGAATCCTGCAGATGCTTCAGTAGACGTGCCTTCTTTCCACGAAAAGGCCCTGCTGGTGGTCATCGGGGAGACCTTACCCTTGAAATCTGGGTGGCAATGAACCCGACGGAAAGAGCCAAGGAGGTGGGAGAGGGTGCTAACGAGAGAAGCTACCTCACAGGCTTGTGGTGAGGACAAACGAATTTGAAAAATGGCAACTACTTAGAGCAGCGCCTGGCACACAACAAATTATGAGCGGTAGGACGAACTGAGGCAGTGGGACAGAAAAAAGGTCGGCCCTGGTTTTTTTTTTTTTTTTTTTTTTTTGCAGCTGAACCTCCTTCTGACCCTGAATACTGCAGCCGTCCCCAAAGGGGGGGTGGGGGGGAATGGAAGCACCCTGAGAGAAGGAGAAAGCACCGGATGCCTATGGACTTTGGAGCTCATCACCGTCAAGCTGTCAGAGCTCAGGTGCATAACTTAACCTGAGCCTCAGCCTTGTCACCTGTCAAATGGGTTCACTGGGTGACTGTGAAGACAAAGTAAGACATCCGATGCATGGAAAGTTCTGTCCCTAGCGTCCAGTAGGCAGCGGGCGCTCGATACGTGGTGACTGCCACTGCCACCAGCATTACTGGCCAGGCTTGGGGCCACACTTGCTAAGCCCCAGTCCCGCCATTCTCAGCCACGTGACACTGCTCCAACAGTTCGGCCGCTCTGAGCCTCAGTTTCCCCACCTGTCAAACGGAGATCTTGCCGAGGCCCAACTGCGGAGAGCTGTGAGTACTGACTGAGCTAACATCAACACGACTCCGGACAGATAGCAGGTGCTCAATACGTGAATGGGTGCTGTGGCTCTAGGTGAGGCCCCTGGCTTGCTTTCAGAAGCTCACCCAGACCGGCTGCCAGGTTCCTGGGGGCGGGCGGGCGGGGGGGAGGTCCCTTGGGGAGCTTCCCCCAAGAGAAGGTTGCCCTGACACAGGCTGGGAGGCACTCGGGGGCCCCTTCTGAGATGCTCTGCGGAGGGGAAACTGAGGACTCCCGGGACCCCCTGAGCAGACCCCTTGCCAGGGTTGGAAACTCACGCACTTGGGATTCCAGACACCAGCTTGAGCGGTCTCAGCACTCGGACTGCCCTCAGGGTCCGTAGGTCAAACTCCGTCCCAACGGTCGCCAATATGCTGGAAGAAAGAAGCCAGAGCGGAAAACAGAGGGTGGGTTTCAGGGTCAGACAGGAGTGGGATTTGATGTTAGTTGTTGGCTCGGTGACCACAGGTGCGGGACTTGACGTTGCTGGGCCTCGGGGTCAGGACCTGGAAAGCAGCGTTAACAGTACCTGCCTTATAGGATAAAAGGTGATTTGCAAAGACCCCGAGTCGGTGTATGGTTGATGGTGATCAGTAAATGCTGGACGGAGAGGGGCAAAAGTTTCCCATCATTCGTGGTCGGGGCGATGCTCAATATATTGCACAACTCGCCATCAGAACGAATCACGGGGAGGCCCGGAGGTCTGGGGGAGGGGCCCGGGAGAATGGCAGACCCTTGGGGGCTTGGCGCTCTTTATCAGATGGCAGGAAAAGTGGTTCAGTCTGAGCAGCCCAGCCTGCATGGGTTCAAATCCCGGCTCTGCCATTTCCCAGCTGGGAGACCTTGGACAGGCCAGGACTCCTCTCCGTGTCTCAGTTTCCCCTTTTTGTACAACGGGGGTAACCCCAGTACGGACGACACCTCAAAGGGGTGTGGGGACTAACGAGACGTTGAATTGATACGTGTGACGCGGTCAGCACTACTCAGAAATAAATGAGAAGGGAAAAAAACCCAACCAAACAAACATAGAAAACCAAAGCAAACAACGCGTGTGGCTCTGCCGGTGTGGACTAGCTTGGTCAGCTGAAGAAGCGTGAGGCCGCCGGTGAGGAGGCCAAGCCAGCCAGGGTGACAGCGGGAGGCGGTGACAGCCGATCACACAGGGCCCTGTGGGCCGTGGCGAGGACCTGGTTCCTTCTCCAAGTGACGCGGGAGCCACAGAGGGTTCCGAACACTGGAGAGATGGGATGTGGCCTGTATGACAATGAAGCCCCCTGCGGGGCAAGGCCAGAAGTTGGGACATGGGGACGAGGCCACCGCACTTCCGGGTCAGACCCGGCGGGTCTGGGCGGGGCTGCGCGCGGGACCCAATGGGAGCCCGGCGAGGAGCTCAGCCCCGCCCTCAGATGAACCTGCGAGAGGGTGAGGTTCAAACACAGGTCCCTGCAGCCCCGGGCTGCAGGAAAATGGGGAAGCAGCACCGCACACACAACCTGCGATCTGGACCGAAACCCTAGCCCTGCCTTTTCTCATCGTGTGGCTTCTGTCCTAACCTGTCCACGCCTCAGAAATGCAGATCATCGGACCTCCCTCCAGCCCCGTGCCATCTTAATTGGCAACTAAAATGCACTCTCTTCCACCCTCTCCCCCACCCTGCCCTGGAAGGATGAGAAGGAATGAGGAGGGGAGGCGGGGAGGGCGGAGGAGAAGGCTTCTGTGGCCAAGAAAGCCCTATGGAGGCCGAAGTTTCATTCAGGATGTTGCTGGGGAGAAATGGGTGGGCTGGCGCCGGAGGCTCTGAACTGGAGGCGAGGAGGTGGGCCTTATCGTATGGACAGTGGGAGTCATATAAGGTTTCGGAGCAGGGGAGGGATGTGATTAGGGTTGGCGTGGTAGAGACAGGGCTGACAGCTGACAGGACAGATGGGCAGTGATGGAGGCAGAGCGAGGAGGGAGCGGTGAGAGCAGGCCGGCGTAATGAGGGCTGGAACTAGGACAAAGGCAGTGGGAGTACAAAGGAGGCCCCAATTTAAATATAGCTGCCATTGATTGCTGGGCATCAGGGAGCTTGCCTGGGCTCATCAAATTCTGCATTCCAGCAGTTGGTAGGATGAGCCCCATTTTCCAGAGGAAACGAGAGCCCAGAGAAGTTGCTAATGCATGGAGGTCCATACCATGGAGCAGGACGTCAAAGCCAGGACCCCAGCACGCCAGCACCCCGGTTCTTCATCTCCTGCGGCTTGTTGGATGGGGTGGGGGCCACGGTGGGAAAGACAGAAGGGAAGAATGGCTTCCTGGCTCTGAATGAACCACTAGGCAACGGTCATTCACTTATTCAACAAAGGTTTATTGAGCGCCTACTATAGGGGCCCAAGGACGCCGCCACGAACAAAGAAACACTGGGAAAACATAGGGTACGTCAGAAGGTGGGAAGTGCTACGGAGAACAACATGGCAGCCGCCAGGGCTTCCTGTGGAAGGATTAAGCGTGGTGCGACGGAAACAAGAGGAATCCAAGATGACTGTAGGGCTTGGCCTGAAATACCCGAAGGATGGGGTGGCGGGAAACTGAGACTGGAAAATGGTGGGTTAGGAGGAAGATCAAGACCGGGCTGTGGACATGTTGAGTTTGAGATGCCAGTTGCTATGACTCCCTCGTTAAAACCTTCCATTGGCTTCCATCAGGCTTAGCATAAAATCCAAACTCTACCGGGATCACAAGACCTAGCATCGCTTGACGCCCACGGACTGACCTATCCCCCCCCACTCTGGCCACCCCGACCTTCTGTTCCTCCCACAGGAAAAGCTCCTTCCCACCCCAAGAATGTTACAGTGGCCATTTCTTCTACTGCAAATGCCCGTCCCCTTAACTCTCTCCCTCTTTGCCTGGCGCCCTCTTCAGGTCCTTCAAAGGTCACATTTCGCCTTCTCAGAGAGGATTGCCCTGGCCCCTCTAGCTAGAGAGATTCTTTGCTCTCCAGGATTATATCATTTATTAAGCTGTATTTATTATCCCCCACCCCCTTCTAGAATGTGAGCACCACAGAGACAAAGGTTGTGTGTGTGTGTGTGTGTGTGTGTGTGTGTGTGTGTGGGCACGTGTGTGTGTAGCACCTTTTACGGCCTAGCAGGTACTCAATAAATGTCTGCTGAGTGAGAAAAGAGTGGTGGGAAACAGGGTTATGGTAGACCAGATGTCCTAGAGTAGTACAGAGGTAAAGTGAAAGAAGCCAAGGGCCCCCAATGGAATGCTGGGAAAGAGCAACATTTTAAGAGACAAGTGGTTGAGGAAGGAGACTGGTGCAAAAGAGGAAGTCACGGAGGTGGGTGGAGACCCGGCAGGGAGGTTCATCCTACGGGGTCAAGTTCAAAAGTGTTTTGAGAAAGGCAAGGTCATCGGTCTTCAGGGCAGCCCAGGGATGAGTTGGGTGCAAGGGATGAGGAGCATCGGGTCACTGGGGGGTCTTGCCGGCGGAGGGCGGGGGGGCTTGTAAGTGCTCTATAGCCCCATGGGGACAGTGGCATTTCCATCACCGGAGAACGTTCCACTGGACGGTGCTAGTCTTGCTTCGCCCCACTAGGGAGGGGATTTTCATCTGTTTTGTTCACAGCTGTATCCCTAGTACCTAAAACTATGCCTGGCATACAGCAGGTGCTCCATAAATGCTTCTTGCATGCACAAACAATGAGGAAGTGAAAAGTAGGAGAGCCTGATGATAACAGAGTATATTCTGGAAGGGACAGAAGGCTGGGCAGAAGACAGGACTTGTCTTAAACTAGGAAAAGGATTGTGGAAGATACGATAGCCGTTTATCCAACAGCCAATCCTACGCCCTCCCTTGCCAGTGGAGTGCGTCTTCCATCAGAGTCAGAAAATACCCAACAGAAAGTCTTTTTTCCCAGAATTCCTTTCCATGGGAGCCCTGGTCGAATGAGCCAGTCATGTATCTAACAGGACCTGAGGCGGCTGCTGGGGGCTGTTGGAGGCTTCTGGGGGGGCAAGTTTTCTTCTCCTGAGAAAAGTGGCATGGCAGGAGACAACCCCTCCTTTTCTTTGGCTGGATGCTTTTGTGTAGACATCTTGGAACAAGGTGGCCATCTTGGGACCATGAGTGGTAAAGGTTACCAGGAAAGTCCTTCCACAGAAGACGCCACAGTGGAAAGACAGAAAGGGCTCCTTGGGGCCATCCCTGGGCTGTGGAGCCAACCCTGCCACCAGCCACCCGGCCTCCAGACTTCTTGTCATGTGGACGGACAACAGCCATCCTTCCTAGTGGATAAGAGCCAGGCGGCCTGGGTTCAAATCCCGGTTCCTCCAATCACTAGCCGTGTGGCCTCGGGTAAGTCACTCAACTCTTCTGTTCCTCAGTTTCCGGGGCCGTACGATGGGGAGGACAATAGTACCTGCCCCGATAGGTGCGGGGGTTTACGTGATGTGCTTGGGATTTAGGAAGTCCTACACAAATGGTTGCTTTTGTCTTCTTCATCATTTTTCTTCTTCTTGTGTTACTTGGGGGTAAGTTATGCCGGAACCCACCACCACCAAGGGCAACGGTCATCGCATTGTTTCCTTTGTCAGGCTACAGGCTTATTGCTTTACATACTGAGATCTCATTTCATCCCCCAGCATCTTTACCTGGTGAGGGTTCTACTCTCTTCTCGTGAAGAGGGAAACCAAGACCCAGGGCATGAGCTACTCGTCCACCACAATCACACAGCTAACGTGCGGTGCCTGGCTCTTGAGTCTGGCTGTGTCACCTCCACCGGGCTGCCCCTGGGGAACACCACCACCCGGACTACCCTCTCCCGGGACTTCAGCCACGCTCATTCCTCCACTAACCTGAGCATAGAAAGGAGCTAGATTTTCCTCCGCTGGCTGGAGGTCAGGATGTCAGTAACTATTCGTGCAACTACTAGGTGCCAGCTGGGTGAGGAGGGAAACATGTGCAAAGGCCCTGGGGCTGGAGAGACCTCACGGTAAAGAGTGAGGTTACTAGCTGAGAGGGAGGGGACGGAGGACAGGAGAGTGACCAGGAGGTGTTAGCATGGTCAGAAAGCAGGAGAGAGATGGAGGCCACTGTGGACCCCTGACCTCAGGTTAGAAGAAACACTTGCCCCCACGGCCAGGGTCAAATCTTCCTGAGATGGGGACTTAGGAGCATAACTGCTTCCCATGCAGTCTATATTCTTGCCATTCATAGATCGTGCAAATCCTTTTCAGGTTTATTTTTATATCACTTGGCTTTTACCTCCTCTTGGAAAAAGTATTTCTAAAATTCCTTAAAAAAAAAAAAATCTTCAAACAGAGAGAGTCAAGTTAATTGCTCTCCTTAGTTCATGGCATATTTATTTATACCTTTGGTCTTTGCACTGTCCCTCTCTGTTCATTTGCCCATTCACTCATTCACTCATTCATTCGTTCGTTCGTTCACTCATTCATTCATTCCCTCGTGTCCCCAAACCCTACTTTCATTCGCCTCTCCCAAGAGACAACCAATATAATGTTTAATTTGGTCTTATTGGAGTGCCTTCTTGCAAAACATGTGCTTTATTTTGAGGGCTTATATTTTTAACTTACATTGACGGCACGAAGTTAAGCATATTCTGTTGTTTCCTGTTTTCACCCAGAACCAGGTTTTTAAGCCCCATCCTGGGTGGTCCATTAGACGTGCCATCTGGAGCTCTCACTCGGCCTGGGGCTCCGTAGGTGCATCCGCCATATTCCCGTCCCCGGGGATGGACACCAGGTGGCCTCCAGCCCCCTCCCCCCCCCCACATGGTGCTGTAGCGAATAAGCCTGCACCGCCCCTCACAGACCTGGTGAAAATCTCCCTGGGATGACTGCCTGGGAGCGTAACTGCTGGTGAGTCTGAATTAACTCCACTTGGCATGGATGATGACCTTCCGCAGGGCTGCCCAGGCCACACCCGCAGGAGTGGGGGCAGGAGTCTCCCCTGTCCCCACATCCCGCCCACCTTTGGCTGATCCACCTTGCTGACTTTTTCCACTACGAGAGGCACACGGAAATATTCGCTGCTTTGATTTTCATCTTTCTGATTGCAAATGATTTTGAGTACCACGTCACATACTGCTTAGGTTTTCAGACTTCTCTTCCCTAATCTCCCTGATCATATATATATATGTATATACATATATTGCCTTGTATAGTCCCGATCAGTGCTGCCCAATATGGTGGCCATTGGCCACATGTGGCTATGGATGCTGGAAATGTGGCTAGTGTGAGTAAGGAACTGAATTTTCGTATTCTCTCTCTCTTTTTTTTAATGTGTATTTACATACAGACAGAGAGAGACAGAGACAGAACATGAGCGGGGGGGGGGGGGCGGTGGTCAGAGAGAGAGAGAGAGAGGGAGACACAGGATCTGAGGCAGGCTCCAGGCTCCGAGCTGTCAGCACAGAGCCCGACGCGGAGCTTGAACCCACAGACCGTGAGATCATGACCTGAGCCGAAGTCGGATGCTTAACTGACTGAGCCACCCAGGCGCCCCGCTTTTTAAAGTTTATTTATTTATTTTGAGAGAGAAAGAGAGAGACAGAGAGACCTTGTGTGTGAGCAGGGAAGGGGCAGAGAGACAGAATCCCAAGCAGACTCCCTGCTGTCTGTGCAGAGCCCGATGTGGGGCTGGAACTCATGAACCACAAGATCATGACCAGAGCCGAAGTCAGACGCTTAGCTTACCAGACTGAGCCACCCAGGCACCCCAAGGAAGGGAATTTTAAGTTATATTTATTTTTATTTCATTTATCTTTAAAATAGTCACATGTGGTTGGGGGGGGGCAGTCTAACGGATAGCAATTAGATACTCATCTGTGATCAGTTATTTTTCTGTCGTTCTATTTACAAATACCACTTTAGGGGGCGCCCGGGTGGCTCAGTCGGTGAAGCATCCGACTTAGGCTCAGGTCATGATCTCGCGGTTCGAGTTCGAGCCCCTCATCGGGCTCTGTGTGCTGACAGCTCAGAGCCTGGAGCCTGCTTCCGATCCTGTGTCTCGCTCTCTCTCTCTCTGCCCCTCCCCTGCTCATGCTCTGTGTCTGTCTCGAAAATAAATTTAAAAACATTCAAAAAAATTAAAACAAACACCACTTTAGTTCTTACCATGCGCCAGGTGCTAGTCTATAGGATTTTAAATATTAACTCATTTAAGAAACTCCTAGCAACCCCATAGGTAGATACTATTCTTTCCCTTTTATTGGTGAGGAAACTGAGGCACGGAAAGGTTGAGTTACTTGCCTGTGGATTCACAGGAAATGGCAAAGCAGGATGTGGATGCGGGCAGTTTGGTTCCTAAACTGTCCCCGTTATGTCTTTATCTGAACAAAACATCTCACTTTTCATCTAATCAATTATTATTATTTATTATTATTATTATTATTATTATTATTATTATCGGCCTTGGAGTTTGTGCCTTTAAAGTTCTGTTTAAGAACCCCTTCCCCCACCCCAGATCACACAGATATTCTCCTGCGTTTTCCCCTGTGAATATGAAGTTCTTAGCACTCACACAAGGTCCTCTCAAGCACCTTAACCTTTGCATGGAGCCGTTCTCCCATTTAATTGTCTTCTAAAGTACAGGATTACACAAAAGGACACGTTTCTATTTTGGGTGATTCCTGAAGCTCTCTTAAAGTGCAGTGTTTTCTTAAAAAAAAAAAAAAAAAAAAAAAAGCAGGAGCAGATGTAAAAACCCCAGAAGGAGAGAGGAGGTAAGAGATTCTAGAAAAGATGGGAGCTCCAGAGGGGTGGGTTTGCTGGGGGCGAGAAGCGGATGAGGACGAGACGGGCGGGTTTGGAGATCCGCAGGTCGCGGGCCTGCGGAAGGGCACCGTCGTCGTGATCCCTTGCGGATCGCAAGGCTGGAGGAGGCGGGAGGGAAACCGGTCCCCCCGAGACACTGGAACGAGAGCGGGGGAGAGCTAGAGGGGATCGGTCCAAGTTTGCAAGGAGAAGAGCACAGAGTGAGTGCAGAAGCAGAGCCTGAAGGTTCGAATGAGACGTTTGACGGAGTAAAGCTCTCGAGGAACCCAACGAGGACGTTTTCGATTTAACTCCCAGACATTTAGTGGGCCCCTCCCCAGGGAGAGGCACTCGCAGATCAAAATAAAAACAAAAGCTCAACTCTTGGCCGGTGGCAGCTGGTGGGAGTGGAGGAGACTCGTCCCACCACTACTTAGGATGGTTTTCGCCAGAGCTAAATGGACTCCTCCCTACGACCCAGAAACCCCCGTCCTAGCAATACGTCCCGCCAAAGACCAGCGGTTTCCACCCCCCCCCCCCCCCCGCAAGCGCTGCGAAGTGCAAAACGCCCAAATGCCCGTCACCCCCGTGCGGCGCACGCGGCCGTGACCGTGAACTTTGCCCAGCTCACGCACACGGCGGCAAGGGAAGAAGGCCAAGACGAGCGTGCCGTGTGATTCGTGTGCTCACAATTCAAAAATAGGCGACGTTGGGGCGCCTGGGTGGCGCAGTGGGTTAAGCGTCCGACTTCAGCCAGGTCACGATCTCGCGGTCCGTGAGTTCGAGCCCCGCGTCGGGCTCTGGGCTGATGGCTCAGAGCCTGGAGCCTGCTTCCGATTCTGTGTCTCCCTCTCTCTCTGACCCTCCCCCGTTCATGCTCTGTCTCTCTCTGTCTCAAAAATAAATAAAAACATTAAAAAAAAAAATTAAAAAAAAAAAAATAGGCGACGCTAATCCGCGCTGTTCCCTGTCAGGGTGGAGCGACTGGAAGGGAATGAGAAGGTGTCAGGGGGTTGGGGACAATCCGTTTCTTGCTTTGGGTGCTGGTTACACGAGCGTGTTCAGTTTTGGAAAATTACTCGGGCCGTACCTGTGTGTGTGTGTGTGTGTGTGTGTGTGTGTGTGTGCGCGCGCTTTTCGGCATGTATGTCCTACTTCAATATCAAGTTTTACAAAGCAGGATTAGAAAGAAGGCAATGTTTACTGAGTGTTTGCCGTGGGCCAGGCAGGGTGTGTTGTTTTAATCAATCCCCACGACGACCCTATGGAGCAGGGCCTATCATTCCACTTTGCAGATCAGAGAGGCTGAGTCACTGCTCTAAGGCCACACAGCGGGTACATGGCGGAGCTGGGTTTTGATCCCGTCTCTCATACATTTCTTTTTTTTTTTTTTTTAATTTTTTTTTTCAACGTTTATTTATTTTTGGGACAGAGAGAGACAGAGCATGAACGGGGGAGGGGCATAGAGAGAGGGAGACACAGAATCGGAAACAGGCTCCAGGCTCTGAGCCATCAGCCCAGAGCCCGACGCGGGGCTCGAACTCACAGACCGCGAGATCGTGACCTGGCTGAAGTCGGAGGCTTAACCGACTGCGCCACCCAGGCGCCCCTCTCATACATTTCTAACTACTCTGCGGCACCAGGCTTGGAAAAGTGAAGGCATGTGGATTTCTCTACGACAGAGGAGAAAAATAAAAAGATGACGACCTCGAGGGAAACTGAAAGCGACCGCCAATGTCTTAAGAAAACGTGGGCAAGATCTCAAGGAACCAGGGAAAGATTGGAAGCAGATGTGGGGCGAATTTAATAAGGCGGTGGCTAAAGACTAAAGAAATGCTAAAGGATACTGACGATCCCAACAAGGGTCACCGGGTAGGAAAGAAAGGAACCCTCCTCGCTGGTTCTCTTGGGACCATTCTAACCCCAGTGATGGTTTCCAAGGATGGCAAGAATTACCACCCCACACGGTCTTACTTTTCCATAGCTCCCATCATAGGCATCGTCGTCACGGGAGGCGGGTGGACACCCGCTTCGATGATGACCAAACCGAGGTTCTGAGAGGCCAGGCGTCTTGTCTGAGACCACACACCACTGAGTGTCGGTGAACTGAAGCCTTCTGACTCTACTCTGCCCCGTGGGGTCAGCCTCCATCCCAGCAAAGTGGCTCACTCAACCTCCCTGCTTCTCCCTCTGCTCCTTCGCCCAGAGAACCTCCTCCCCACGGATCCATAGCTCCGCCTGCCTTCCAAACTGCCTCCTTCACTGTCCAGCCTCACCCCGGACTCCTTTCTCTTCCATCCCGTAACCTTCAGGGGCTCAGGTGACACCAGAGCCTTGCGGTGACGGTGGAAATATTTTCTTCTGAGCTGTCCAACATGGCGGCCAACAGCCCCGTGTGGCCAGTGAGCGCTTAAAACGTGGCCGAGCAACTGAATTTTTCACTTGAGTGAACTCTAATTGACTCACATTTATATTTTCTACCGTAGCTATGTGGGGCTAGTGGCCACTGTGCTCTATTGTGCAGCTCTGTGGCTACATTGTAGAAGAGACCACATAAACAAGGGTGTGCAGTCGGTCACACACTGGCGGGTGCTGATTATTCCCCAATTGCTCCCCAGGTCAACTCTCGCTTGTGCTGTGCGCTGTGAGGCGGACCCCTGTGGACTACATCTCCCAGAATGCTTTGCTCTGGTTCCTGCTTGGGTCTGGCCAATGGGAGGCACCAGCAGAAGATGAAGGAGAGAGGTTGGAGTATTGCTTCCCCGATTCCAAGCCTACTCCTTCCTGCGTGGCCCTGCCTCGGCTGAGTTCCGAAAGTATCGGGGATAGCGATGGCTTCCCTCATGGGATCTCGACATCCCTTTACCTGCACCCGCCACTTTAAAGAGTTTCTTAATCACCCACTCTTCATGTGAAACCATCCGGTGGGTGAATTTCGTTTCCTGTGGAGACCTTGACCGATAAAAGGTGGGAAGAGTGGATGACCCATGAAGGCTGCCCATCTGGGGTTCCAAAAACCCACAGCTTCTGAGACCAAGGTCTCCAGAGAAGCGAGACTTGATTCCAGGTCTCCTTACCTCAAGGGACAGGGATACTCTGTGGCCTTTTGCAAATAAGTCTTGGGAGAAAGACATCCCACCAGGTTCTTGCCTCACCTCACCGCAAAGCAAGAGCAATTCCTCGGGGCAAGGAGGCTAAGAAACAGAGGAGGTGGAAGAAGACGGGGGTGTCTGAAAGCTGTCCGAAGGCAGGTTCCATCGGGGGGACACCCAAGGAGATGTGGAGCTCAGTTCTGGGTACACCGTGTCTCTCCTTCCTGGGCATTCAGCCGGACTCAATTTTCCAGCCTTGCTGTTAGGTGTGGCTCTGTAGCTAAGTTCTGGCCGGGGCAAGGAGAGCAGAAGCCACGTGGGCAGCTTCTAGGCCTGGCCCCGACGCATTTCCTGGGTGCCCCCCTCCACTCTCTTCCCTTTTGTGGCTTCACCGTAAGGCGCGCAGAGACCTTAGAAGCCCCGGGTTGACGATAAGGAGCCACAATATGGAAGGAGCCTGGGATTCGCCCTCCCTGCTTGGCGGAGAGCTGCCCCACCGTTCCAGGATCCCTATTTTGGACTTGGTCTGTGGCAGCACTAACTTCTATTGTGTTTGAGCCCTTTATACACTTGGGGGGTTCTCTGTGACAGCTGAGTGGAAGGCAGAAGAGTGCAGCAGAGTGGAAAGGGGCTGGGTTTGTATCCTGACCAATCACCTACCAGCTGTCTACTTCGGGCAAACTCCCCAGCCTCAGTTTCCTCACAGGGAGGAGAGAGACTTATAGGAAAGGGGGGTGGAGGGGGGAAGAATGGGAGAGGCAGGGCTTGAACCTGGGATTATAGCCAAAGACCAACTCAGGAAACGCAATTCCACTCCCATGATCCTTCTGCTGTCCCAGGAGGGCTCGAGACTCTGTCTCTTGCCGTGACCTCAGACTAACTCTGCGGGAATTAGACCCACAGTTTCGGGGCTTGGAGCGGCTGCTTCTAGATCAGGGGGCCCCACCGGGGAGCCGGAACTTGGAGAACCTGGAGGGGTCCTCAGAACTGACGGAGGAAACAAACCACAGTTAAATTCAGGGCATCCCACATTTGGGGGGGGGGGCATTCTTCTTACGACCAGCCTCGAGGTATGGGTGACGGGACACATGCCTTAGGACTGATCAGGTTTTTTTCTCCCCCGTTAATTAAAATGTGAATCACAGCTGAGTCACTGAAGAAAGAAAATGGTCAATGAACAATTCTGACTTCCTCCCTCCTTCCCTGCTCAGAGAGATGAGTCAGCAGAAGTCCGGATCCAAAAGTGAGAAGGGAAAAAAGAAGGGATGCTGGGCTTGGGGGGAGGCAGGAGCCGAGCAGACCTGAGTCACTTCGTTCTTTGTCTTAGCAGAAGACAAGTCCTCAAGCTCCCGGTCCAAGGCAGCAGCCAATCCCTCTAGTGTGCGTGCCTCTTTTTCTGGTTTTACACAGACTCATGGCACCCTGAGTTCTACACGAGCCCCGACAATCTCCTTCCTTGCTTCCTTCAGACAGAGGCAGACTCCTCACCATGCCAGAACCCACCTCAAGCCTCTATTCCGCTTCAGTTTCCCCCCCCCCCCAAAGCCCCAGGCGCCCCTGTGAATTCACACACCATGATCATGTTTCCTAAGCTACTGGAAGAGTGGGGAGCCTTGTCGCCTCTCGTCAGTGGGGAAGGGCCATGGGGAGCAAATGGAAGATTCTGGAAGTGGGGGCCCCTCGGGTTCAGGGCAGCCACGGAGCCTACAACCTGCAAGCATGGCACCTAGAGCCAGGCTGGGTCTGAATCCTGGCTCTGCCAGGCCTGGGAGACCTAGTCTTCTTTCTGAGCCTCAGTTTCCTCATCTGTGACACGGGGATAGCCAAAGCTCCTGCTCACAGTGCGGTGAAGACGAAGAAGTCCCACCCTGGACTTCAGACGTCTGCTTCGTGCATTTTTGGGAGGATCCTTTTTATGTTCAAATTCTCTAGGGGGTCCACCCGTCGCTCCTGTCTTGACCCCCTGGACGTGCAAACGTTTTCTTTAAGGAGTGGGTGGAGTCTTGTGCTCGTTCATTTTTTTTTTTTTTAATTTTTTTTTTCTCAACGTTTTTATTTATTTTTGGGACAGAGAGAGAGCATGAACGGGGGAGGGGCAGAGAGAGAGGGAGACACAGAATCGGAAACAGGCTCCAGGCTCTGAGCCATCAGCCCAGAGCCCGACGCGGGGCTCGAACTCACGGACCGCGAGATCGTGACCTGGCTGAAGTCGGACGCTTAACCGACTGCGCCACCCAGGCGCCCCGCGTGCTCGTTCATTTTTAACCAGAGGGACACTGTCCAGGTCCCGTCTGTTAACGTCTTAGGGTGTGATTTCAGCAGTTTGCCTCCACAAGGCTTTACGAAATCTGCATTTTTTTTTTTTTACAAGGTTGGCAATTTCAAAGTCCGTCTGCCTTGAACTTGCATTGTACTGTAGGATAATATTTAACGAACCGGAGACCAGTAGCTCTCAACCAGGGGTAATTTCATCTCCCAGGGGGCATACGGAAGTGTCTGGAGACGTTTTTGACTGTCATGATGGGGGGGGCGGGGGGGGGGTGTTACGGGCATGTGGTGGGTGGTGGCCAGGGGGGGTGCCGCTAAGTAAGCAGCCGACAACGCACAGAACACAAAGAATGATCTGGCCCCAAGTGTCAAAAGTGCTGTGGCCAAGAAGCTGTGGTCTAGAACCTGATCAACAAGGACATGGACCCAGTGGGCCATGATTGCCCTGGGGTGAGGTATCTTGAGTCAGAACTCATTTTTACAAGTGGCCAATTTCTTAGTGACCAAAAAAGTCGATTAGGTCTTTTGGGTCCCTCAGCCTCCTTCTAACTATAATAAATTTATGCGAAGCTTGAGGCTCGTAGCCAGACTGCCTGGATTCTAATTCCAACTCTGCCATTTCCTAGCTGTGTGATCTTGGGCAAGTTACATAACTATTCTGGGCATCAGGGTTTTTTTTTTTTTATTTTTTATCACCTGTAAGTGTGGCTAATAATAGAGCCCACTGTATAGGGCTGTTGCATGAAATGGGTTGATATGTGCAAAGTACTTAGAACGGTACTTGGTACATAGTGAGTTGGAGGGTGCGTGGGAAGTGGACTGAATTCCTGGTGCAAATGTGGTTCCAGTATGGAGTGCTGAATGAAGATTCACATTCTCCTTCCACAGGGTGGCTGGGCAATGGCCGCCAGGTCAGGAACTACATTTCCCAGTCTCCCTTGCATCAACATGGGGCCATGTGACCACATTCCGGTCAGTGGAATGGGGTCAGAAGGGAAGTTCATCCCTCCCTGGCCACGCCCACAAATACCTCTCACTTGCCTCCACTCCACTCTCCTTTGCCCCCAACCTGCTGGCCGGGAACAGACTCTTCCAGCAACCTCGGAAGCTGCATGTTAAAAAAGGGCAGAGTCCGGGCGCCTGGGTGGCTCAGTCGGTTGAGCACCCGACTTCGGCTCAGGTCATGATCTCGCGGTTTGTGAGTTCGAGCCCCGCGTCGGGCTCTGTGCTAACAGCTCAGAGCCTGGAGCCTGCTTCGGATTCTGGGTCTCCCTCTCTCTCTGCCCCAACCCACTCGCATTCTGTCTCTGCGTCTCTCAAAAATCAATAAACGTTAAGAAAAAAAAAAGCCAGAGCCTCCGTCACCCTGCATCCCTGAGCGACTGTGTGGAGCAAGGCCATACCTGTGCCGTCTACCCCTCCACTCTATCCTGTCCCTTACCGGCTGTACTTTAGAAATTTAGTTTTCTCTCATGTATTTCCTTAAGCCAGAGATTTTTGTCTTCTCTGTTACAGCAGCTGGTGCTAACTAATACCTCCTCTTCCCTCAGCGTGGCTATTTTTCTCCCTACCAGCAAATACCATCATGTCCTCACCATCGGACAAGCTTCAAGATGACTCTGAATCCTTTCTTTCATACCTTCCCCACCATCTGGCAGGGGAGAAAGCCCCTTCTCCCAACGGGGACGGAGGAGGGGTCGCGTTCCCCAGGTCAGGAGCTGAATAAAGATCTGTGAGCCTTCCTTAGCCAAGTTTTGGATGTCAGGCCAATTAAAGGGGGTGAGTGAGGAGACTGGCCCCACATTCAATTCAAATTCATATTCGTGCCTCCAAATGGTAATAAGATGTGCCAACACCCTGGTACATGCTCAAATGCTCAAACGTCACCTTCCCAGTAAGACCTACTCTGACCACCCCATTGAACCCAACACCGCCAACTTCCTTGCCCAACGTGACCATCTTCCCAGGGCACCCTTTAGCTTCTAGCACACTGTTACTGTTTGGGACCCCCCACCCTGCTAGATCATAAGGTCACAGGTCTCCCCATCACCGAGAACACTGCCTGGCATAGAGTTACTGCTCAGTAAATCATCGGATAGGTAAATAGGGAGGGATTAATTCGAGTCAAGTGCTTGCTCTGTGCCCCAAAAGTCCTAAGAACTTTATGCATATAAACCCAACCTTGAGCACTCAACGACAGTTTAGCAAAGTGGAGACTATAACCATCCCCACTCCACAGACAAACAAACAAGTTCAGAGAAGGCAGGGGGAGAGCCAGGATTTGAACCTGGGCCATCTGCCCCTGGGTCTAGGTCTTCTGGAATTGGTTTTGTTCAAGCCCACAGCATAGAGTCGACTAATCCCGGACAAGTCGACTAATCCCGGATCTTAAAGCAAAGCTCCTCATTTAGTCTTGTCTGAAAAATAGACACCGGGTTGTCTGTGGCGTGTGGACACGGACAGGCTCACAGAATGGTGGCCGGTGACTGTCCTATGGATAGAGAGGTGCACGTGATCGATCCTGGCCCCTTCACTCACCAGCTGTGCGATCTTGGGGCCAGAAACTTGACCCTTCTGTGTCCGGTCTTATCATCTACAAAATGGGTTGTGGGGACGATGAAATAGGTTAATATCTGCCGAGCGCTCAGAACAGCCTCACAGGCACCCACACGCACACGCGCACCCAGTAAGGTTCACGGTAAGTACTATATAAGTGTCTGTGAAAGAAACAATTATCACAGTTCCTGGCTAAAGCTCGGGAGAGCGGGCAGGCCCCCTGAGGGCAGAGCTGACCCCTGCACCGTATTCAGGCTCACACTACCTGCACAAACGTGTGCTGGGCGTCTGACGAGCTAACCGTGGCTCTCGGACGCCCGCTAATTTTGAGGACAAGCTTCTCCGTGCTGAAATAATGGCAACGCGACTTCCATCAGGAAGACGTCCTCTCTCAAGAAAGCTGACAGCAAGAAGTGGCCCGGGCTGCCTCAAACGGGACAGGAGACGGCCAAGAGCCAAGCAGAGAAAGCGTGAGGGCTCCATCCATCTGTCCTCCACCTGTCGGACAGAGGATCTAACTCGGCTTCAACACCGTACAAGCCCAGTGATGTTTGCAATCTGCAAGACAGGCGGAGCTCGAAAGCACTTTCCAGAAATGAGCTAATGGCGCTTAGGGAAAGGTCGCTGATGCTAAATGTGGCCACCCTGAGGACGGAAGTCCACGTGTGGACTTCCATTCAAGAAAACACAAAACACAGGGCAGAGGGAGAGAGGCCCTTAGGAACAGTGAGGACGATGGAGGTGATAGGAAGGCATCACAATAGGAAGGCATTGTGATGTTTATTGAACACTTAGAAGGAGCCAGGCGCTCTTCTCTGAGCGTTACGTGGATTAAACCAGTTAACTCTCTCCAGAACTCTAGCGAATGGGAATATTATTATCCCCACCGACCAGATGAAACGCGTGAGGCCCAGAGAGGTTCGGAAACCTGTCTCAAGTCACAGCGCTTGCAAAAGAGGGAGCTGATTTGAGCTCAGGTGGTCTGGGAACAGAAGTTCCTCACCATCCTCGCTGTTATAATGACGTGCTGTGTATTTTGCCATAGTTGCAACTCCCTGAGGCTATGACCGGCCCTATTTTACAGATATGGAAACGGAGGCACAGAAGGGTTGGCTGACTTGGCCGAGGTCGCACGGCCAGGAGGTGGTGGAATCAGGATTCATCCACGCTGCCTTCTTCTCTCGCTACCCACACCAACGCCGCTGGATGGACGCTCTTTCTACAAGATAGCTTTACAAAGCAGGGGCCCTGATCCCTACATTAGTGAGACAGCTGCAGGTTAGGGTTCGACCGGGACAAGAGGCTGATACACTCCGTAGCCACTGGGGACCTCCGAGTGGGGCCACTCAACCTGGCCACGTCCAATCTGCCCCTTGATAACCGTGCTGGGCAGAGAGGGTGGGTAGACATCCCCATACTTAGGCAGGAGGAGTCCTTTATATACCCTTGCATCCTGGCCAACACATTGCAACCAGGGTGGCCCTTCTAAATAAAGATCTGGGGGGCACCTGGGTGGCTCTGTCGGTGAAGCGTCCGACTCTTGGCTTCGGCTCGGGTCGTGATCTCACGGTTCGTGGGATCGAGCCCCGTGCTGGCTCTACACTGACAGCACGGAGCCTGCTTGGGATTCTCTCTCCCTCTCTCTCCGCCCACCCGCCCGAAACAGATCAAAAAACTTAAAAAATATATAAAGATCTGAGCACGTCCACCCGTTGTCTGAATCCTTCCGTGGCTTCCTTCTGTCTTCAGGCTGAAGTCCCGGTCCCCGCTGACCTTCTGCGGATTCTTCTTTCCCCGCTCTCCTCTTCTAGCACACAAGCCCATGTACACACACACGCACACAGGTACGTGTGCAGCCGTCACACCCTGCTTTTTCTGCATAGACGCTGCATCCAGATTTTGCCTGATTTTGAATCTCGGCAATGCCACTTGGGTGGGTCACGTAACTTCTCTGGGCCTCATTTTTCTCATCAGGAATGTGTTTTGCCCACCTATGTTTTTCTAAACCCTAACTCCCAATGCGATGGTATCGGGAGCTGGGGCCTTTGGGAAGGGATTAGGTCATGGGGGTGGAGAGAGACCCCCAGAGCTCCCTCGGCCCATGTGAGGACTCCGTGAAAAGACAGCCGTCTGTGAACCAGGATGAGGGCTCTCACCAGACAGCGGATCTGCCAGGGTTTCGCTGCCGGATTTCCCGGTCTCACGTAAGGCCCCCCCCTCGTCTCTGGTATTCGGTTGCAGCAGCCCGAACGGACCAAGACAATGACCGTTTTCTGCCGGGTTTGTGGACGATAATGCACACGCATAGTATGCAATTCAGAAGAGCACAGCATTTACCGCGGAAGGTAAGTTTTCTCCGTACGCCTATTTCCAAGCCTCTCGGGGTCTCCCTCCAGAGGCAAACACAGTTATTAGTTTCTACGGCCGCTTCCGTGTGGCGCTAAGGGCGTGTTCAACATCGCCCGCGTGATCGGACTGCATTGCTGTGCACCGGCTACTAGGTCACTTTCCTGCTGGAGAACAGGTCTAACCAATGAGGCAACTGTCACAGACGGGAGCTTGAGTTGGTTCAGTTGATGGACTGTTCGTGCCGCACCCCCCCCCCCCGGCCCCCCCAGGTGGAGTCAGTCGGTGTTCTTTTCATCAGCTCACGGCCTCTGAGGACACTGTTGGTCTCGAAAGGTTAGACAGCCGTTGGTCGAAGGAGGAGGCCCCGGAGAGGGAGGCGGGTGGCCAGGCGGTGGCCCCCGGAGTGGCCTCGAGGGGTTGCCAGGGGGGGCCTGGCGGGCCCGGGGCCGAGAGGTAGAATGAAGGGTAAAGAAGGGTAGGAGGCGCAGAAGAGGAGTTTGCAGAAAGGTATTTTTGTAGCTCCGAGTCGAAAATAGGCACGCCGACTTCATGCTGACTGTTCCGCCGCAGTGACGTATCCCTGCTACCGGGGGCCTTTCCATTCAGCACGTCTCCGTGGCAATGGACCACTTCTCATTCACACCATCTCCAGGGTTACCTTGCTCGGCTCATTCATGACTGTTGCCACGGAGACGGGCCCATTGATACAATCCTGATTGTTTGGCACGTTGCTTTTCCCGGAATGATAGATCTAAGAGTGCTGGCCTTGGGGGGGGGGGGGGCGGGATAGGATCGCGCGGTAGGGAGGATGTGTGTGTGGGGGGGTGATGAAGAGAGTTCTGGAATGAGTTGGGGGGGGGCGGGTCTTAAGACTTAAGATCCAGCAGGAGGAAGACGAGGTGGTGGGAGGCGGGGGGAAGTGGAGTCAGTGACATCTGAGGTGGCCGGTCTAACAATCCCACGTGCGCGGGCGGGCGCCATGTCTCTGCCACAGCCCGCGATTACTGAATGAACGAGTGTTTGTTGCTCGTGAACCTCCCTTGATAAATTGTAAGAAAACAGAAGCATTCGAGCAGAAGTACCACCAGGCACCCGTCTTACTCCCCAGCCCCAGCATCTGCCCAGGCGGTGCCTTCCCTTCGAGGGTCTGCGGATGACCTGTGTACCTTCCACACCAAAGGGGCCATCCTTTCCAGTTCACCGAGAGCGATCCCTCCTGCCAACTCTCGTCGTCCTCTCTGGCCTCCCTGTCTTCCTCCTTCCTACTGGGCCCTTCCCATGAGCATAACATCCGCCGTTAGACCTCTTGTCTTCAAAACAGAAAACCCCTAGGGGCGCCCGGGTGGCTCCGTCGGTTGGGCGTCCGACTTGGGCTCAGGTCACGATCTCGCGGTCCGTGAGTTCGAGCCCCGCGTTGGGCTCTGGGCTGACAGCCCGGAGCCTGGAGCCTGGGAAAACTCAAGTTTTTCCCAAGAAATTCCCACCAGTGAAACACCTCGTCTCTCCCCCTCTAACCTTCCCGGCAAAAGTCTTCAGAAGAACCACTGGTAATCCCTCCAACAGCCTCTGCCTCTCCCTCTCCTCCAAGCAGCTCCGGCTGGGACCACCAAAGGCCTCCATGCTGTTTTCTCCACGTCTCCCAGCCTCTTTAATGATGGAGAGCCAGCCCCGGCTCAGTGCTTGGTGGCCTTTTACATCTACTCCCTTATCCAATTTCAGAGCTAAAAATAACTTCCACAGGCTGATGACTCTCACATTTGTATCTCCAGCCCTGTCTCCTCTTCCTGAACTTCGGACCCCCGATGCTCCACGGCCAACGCCGCAGCTCCCCTCATTAGCCGGCAGAGAAAACTTAGCACGTCCAAAAGCTGAGCTCCTCATCTGCACCCCCCGGCCCCCTTCCTAGCACATTCAATGGCAAGTCCATTCTCTTTCTTAGCCGCCTCCCAAATAGTGTGCCCGCTTCCACAATCCTTTATCCACAATCCCTCCAGTCTATTCTTGTTTTAAAAAGTTGTTCTTATCTTAGAGAGAGAACACACACGTGGGGGAGGGGCAGAGGGAGGGAGAGAGAGAGAGAGAGAGAGAGAGAGAGAAAGAGAGAGTGCTGATGCCAGCGGGAGAAGGGCAGAGAGGGGGAGGAAGAGAGAATCCCAAGCAGGCTCCACACTCAGCGCAGAGCCCAACCCCGGGCTCGATCCCACAACCCTGGGGTCATGAGCTAAGGCGAAATCAAGAGTCGGACACTCAAGCGACTGAGCCACCCAGACGCCCCCCCCCCCCCTTCAGTCTATTCTTGACAGAATCAGGTAGGAAATCCTCTTACTTCCTCAGTCAGGGCTCCCCTGCCCATCCTATGTAAATTTGGATCCCTCACCCCAACATCCCCTCTGCTCCCCGCTGGCTGTATCTTTCGCCATGGCACTCATCCTGACTTATTTACTCTACATCTGACTTAAGCGTATTGTCCGTGGTAGGTCTCTCCTCTGCTAGGCGATCAGCTTCATGAGTCCCGGAAACTTGTCCCTACCGTGTTCCTGGCACCTAGGAAATTGCCTCGCACACAGTAGATGTTCCATGAACGTCTGTTGAATGGCTGAATGAAGGAGAACAATGAGAACAAAAGGCCAGGCATTAGGCAATGTGGCCACGACAAAGAGTTTGTCTTTCGTCTTGAGGTTAGGGAGTTCACACCGGGTGCCTCAGAGGTGCCTCAGGGGCCACCTCTCGGGCAAGGGGAAGTGAGGTGTGGACTGGGCAGGTGGAACTTTCTGGAAAGTCACTTTCTGCTTCGGAGCTCCTTTTTTATTGCTTTACATATTGGGATTCAAGTAACATCTCAGAAGTTCAGTTAATCATAGTAAGCTAAGCTTAATTTCTTCGTTTTGACAAGGGTACCGTGGTAATGTCTGATGGTAACACTGGGGAAACTGGGTGAGGAAACCTCTGTGCTATCTCCGCACGCAACCTTTCTATAAATCAAAATGATTCTAAAATTAAAAGTTTATTTAAAGGTAAGATTTATTTGGTGGAAAGGGTTCCACTGATTTAAACGAGTTTGAAAACCACAATTTTGGTTTCTGAAGTGGGAAGTGATTTAAAAAAGGGTTTTTTTAATGTTTATTTATTTTTGAGAGAGACACACAGGCAGACAGAGCATGAGCGGGGGAGGGTCAGAGAGAGAGGGAGACACAGAATCTGAAACAGGCTCCGGGCTCCAAGCTGTCAGCACAGAGCCTGACGCGGGGCTCGAACTCACAGACTGCGAGATCATGACCTGAGCCAAAGTCAGACGCTTAACCGACTGAGCCACCCAGATGCCCCAAGGGAAGTGATTTTTTTTTTTAAAGTAGGTTTCATGTTAGGGCGCCTGGGTGGCTCAGTCGGTTAAGCGTCCGACTTCAGCTCAGGTCACGATCTCGCGGTCTGTGAGTTCGAGCCCCGCGTCGGGCTCTGTGCTGACAGCTCGGAGCCCGGAGCCTGCTTCGGATCCTGTGTCTCCCCCTCTCTCTGCCCCTCCCCTGCTCATGCTCTGTCTCTCTCTCTTTCAAAAATAAATAAAAACATTAAAAAAAAGTAGTTAGAAAATAAAGTAGGTTTCATGCTTAGCACGGAGCCCAACACGGGGCCTGAACTCACAACTCTGAGGTCAACACCTGAGCTGCGATCAAGAGTCAGACACTCAACCGACGGAGCCCCCAGTGGTTTGATTAAACTTAAATGTTAGATGAAAGTAGCTGGGTCAGAAATTCAGCAAGTGGGCGGTGGGGGGTGGGGGGGGGAGTGGATGCCGGGGACGGAAGCCCAGCAGGAGGATGGCCAGAGGCCCAGGCGGTCCAGGTGAAGGATGACAAACCCTGAGCTCAGGAAGGGCGGCGGGGGTGGGTGGGGGGGCAGGAAAGTGGACACGTACTTCCCCGACACGCTCGGGGGGTGGGTTTGGCAGATTTCACGTGGACGAGAGGAAGGAGGAAGAGAAGGAGGGCAATGATGGTGTCTGAGCTCCTGGTTTGGGTGAGAGGGGTGGATGGTGCCACCGAGGAGGGGGACAGGCTGAGGCTTTAAGTGACTCGAGTTGAGCTCACCAGAGAAAGCCAAGCACAGGCTTGGGGGTGGGGTGGGCTCACACCACAGACGGACTCAGGTGTTCTCCCATTTCCGTGTTCTCGTCTGTCTGGGCACCTTGCTACCTTATACGTCCCAGCATCGCTTCCATTTGGACCGGGTCATAAGACTGAATCCGGCCCATGGGATGTGGGAGGAAGTGGTGTACACCATTCCCAGGCCTGGCCCCTGAAACTTCCTTAAGACCCTCTCTCTACTCTCTCTCTCCCCTTATCTGCATCCAACTGCAGAGGGTCCAGACGAGGACCCCACAGCCCTTGGGGATGGCAGAGCCACAAGAGACTGGATCCCTGCATGCCTGTGTGGAACAGAGCCCAGCCTCTCCCTCTGATCAGACTGGGACGTGAGCCAGGAATAATGCTCCCAGCCACCGAGATCTGGGAGCGGTTTGTCACGGCAATCAGCCTATCCTAACCCAGGTGCTGTCAGCCAAGAGGCGATAATTCCGGCGGCTTAATTAACTTACGATGAGCACTAACTATGTGTCAGTCACTTCTCTTGGCATCAGGGACACAGATTTAAATAGAAAGGTGACACACCCCTTCCCTTTCACGATCCTGGCTTAAGCATCATTCCACGTGTTGTTTCCTTGAATCTCCAAAAGAACTTTATAAAGAAGCGACTCTGACTTGTTTCCATTCTACAGACGAGGAAGCGAAGGCCCGAAGAAGCCCGTCGCTTGCTGAAGGACACACAGGTAGTAAATGGCAGAGCTAGGACTTGAACCCGGGCAGCGGGGTTTCGGAGTACGGGCTCTTAACTTCTGCTGGATGCGTGTGGCACTTGCTCTGGGACACGATGAGGGGCACAGAGCTCAGCTGGGAGGAGTGAAGAAAGCTCCTGAATGAAGAAGGGAGAAGGGTGACCCTAGGGGGCCACCCCTGCCCGAGCCCACGTGGGGAGGTAGGAGAAGGCCGCGTGCACGGGAGTTGAGAGATAACGCGAGAAGTGAGCAGGGGGCGGGAGCCGGGAGAGAAGGTGGACGCCAGGTAAGGGTCGTTCTGGGTGCCATGCTAAGGCGTTGATGGATCGGACCTTGGAAGGCAACGAAGGGTTTCAAACCCTGGGGCTGTCAGCCACGGCTCGGGAATCACGTGGTAAGGGTGTCCTCTAGGTGGACACAAGATCTTCATGACCCCGTGACGGTGGCTGCGAAGGAGTCACTGGAAAAGAAGAAAGGCAAGCCAAGAAGCGTCACTGAGCTGGAGAGAGAGAGAGAGAGAGAGAGAGAGAGAGAGAGAGGCAGCACGCCTCTGAATTCTCAAGAGAAGTTCTAAGGTGCCTGAATGAGACAACTGGCCACTCTCTGGGGACCCTTCCTCTTCCCAGAGTGATTCGGGGCAGGTGGGAACAAGCCTTCTGGGCTGAGACGGACACGGGAGGCGGGCCACGTTCCCAGGGAGTTTGAGACAGTCGGGACAGTGGCTCGGGAGGGAAGCGAGGGTAAGCACAGAACCGGGGGCATGGAAAAACCTATCTTTCTCTGAGACAGAGGGAAGGCGTGGCGGGGAGGGGGTGGGGGCAGGCGGGGCGGACGTTAAAAGGTGCGTAGGGAATGGGGCCGGACGCCATCCCCCAAGGCCCACTCGGGAGTCTCAACGACGTGCCAGCTTTCTCACCCCAAGGGGAAGACAGAGATGGGCGGGAGCCGGGAGAGAAGGTGGATGTCAGAGCCTGACCGACAGGTTCTCCGCTCTGGGTCCAGAAGGGGCCTCGGCATTCGGAGACCAACCTCCTGGCTTTACCAATGAGAAGAAAGCGCCAGAAGGGCTGAGAAGCCTGTCCAAGGTCACCTACCAAGTGAGCGACAGAGCTGGAGCTGGAAGAGGAGTCTCTCACCAGCTCTGGCCCGTGTCCTTTTGCTCTAAGAGTTCTCTCTTATTTTATTTTATTGTGGTGAGGACACTTAACGTGAGATCTACCCTCGTAACCAGTTTCTAAGTGCATGAAGCATTACCGTCGACTCCAGGCACAGTGCTGTATATAGCGCGCCTCTAGAGCTCATTCATCTTGCTTGGCCGAAACTTGAGGGATGCTGATTAGTCACTCCCCACCTCCCCCGCCTCCAGCCCCTGGCAAGCACCTTTCCGAGGCTTCCTGCACTCGGCACCGTGTCCTCAAGATTCATCCGTGCTGTTGCAGAGCGCAGCTTTTCCTTCTTCTCAAAGGCGGGACGATATTCTACCACAGGTGTGTGTCCTATCTCCTTTGCCCCCTCACCCGTCAACGGTCACTCGGGTCGTTTCAGACCTTCGCTGTTGTGCATAACGCTGCGGTGATCACCGGAGCGGTGATGCCTCTTTAAGATCCTGCTCTCAATTCTTTTGGATAAACATCCCAGAAGTGGGATTGTTGGATCATATGATGGCTCTATTTTTAAGTTTCTGAGCAACTTTCACACTGTTTTCCGTAGCGGGTGCATCGCTCTGCGTCCCCACCAGCAGCGTGCAAGGCGCCCAATTCCTCCACATCCGCGCCGGCACGTGTGGTCTTTCGGTTTTGCCATCAAGGCCACCGTGGCAGGTGTGGGGAGTCCGGCTCGCGACCTGCCTGTGCCTGGGCTGGTTCCCACAGGACTCGGGAGCGGGGCTGCGGGAGCCTCCCGCGATGCCGAAAGTGCCCTCCACCCACGCTGTCCGACCCAGGAGCTCCTACGTGTGTGTGGCTCCTGAGCCCCAGGAATGTGGCTGGTATCTGTGATAGAACTTGAAACGTCACTTCATTCCAAATAATCACAAGTTGAGTACGGTGGTTCCTCCGAGAATGAGACAGAGAATCAGCCCAGCCCCACCTCTGGGGATCTACCCCAAGGAATTGAACGCGGGGACTTGAATGGAGACTTGCACATCCGTGTTCACAGAAGCCCTGTTTGCAGTGGCCGAAAGGAGGAAGCGGCCCAGGTGTCCATCGACAGAGGAACGAAAAAATGTGGGATAACCATGCAGTGGAATATCGTGCCGCCTTAAAAAGACATTCTGAGACACCACGGTGCCGATGAACCTTGAGGACCTAACGTTAAGTGAAAGGAGCCATCTGCCAAAGGACAAATACTGCACGATTCCACTTCAACGTTTATTTATTTTCGGGACAGAGAGAGACAGAGCATGAACGGGGGAGGGGCAGAGAGAGAGGGAGACACAGAATCGGAAACAGGCTCCAGGCTCTGAGCCATCAGCCCAGAGCCCGACGCGGGGCTCGAACTCCCGGACCGCGAGATCGTGACCTGGCTGAAGTCGGATGCTTAACCGACTGCGCCACCCAGGCGCCCCTGCACGATTCCACTTCTACGAGGCCCCTAGAGTCATCAAATTCATAGAAACAGCAAGTCGAGGGGAGGGAGCCAGGGGCTGGGGGGGGGGGGGGAAGGGGAACGGGGCGCTCATTGTCAACGGGGACAGAATTTGGGTGTTGCGACATACAAAGCGTCCTAGAGATGGACGGTTGCATAACGACGGCTGAACAATGGACGGCTGCACGGGTCGTCTAGAAGCGGCTAAAATGTTCAATTTTATGCCGTGTAGGTTTGGCCGCAATTTGAAAAACTCTGACATCCACATACGGTTGGCAGGGACCGGACTGGAGGGTGCCAACGCTAAGAATGTTCCCAGGGATGGTTCCCACGACCACCTCAAAGCTCACGGTCTTTCCAAAGAGACCATCGTGCCCTCCCTGAGCGGGCAGCCTGAAGCTCCAGGAGGTGGCAGCTACCTGTCCAGGTCAGAAAGCAACTGCCAAGAACTCGCTTGCATCCGGAGGGCTGGAGCGAGGCATCGCACCAGAGCCGCGTAGCTCTGTGCTGTGTGCACACGCTCGCCGTCCGGGTCCCGGGGGGTTTCCACTCCACTGGGCAGGGCCAGGGAAGGAAAGCTGTTGCTGCTTACTGTGCGTCCTTGGGCGAGTTACTTAACCCCTCTGTGTCTCAATTTCTCTGGGGAAAACACCACGAGTGAAGTCGATTAATTCCTGTAAAGGCTGCAGGACAGCGATTGCCGCGTCCTAAGTAGAATGAAACCTCCAGAAAGCCACCTTTCCCAGGTAGCACAGTGCATGCTGGGGGCAGGAAGTTCCTGGCATTACATACACAGCAGGCCCTCAGAGGTCAGAAGCTGAATTCCAAAGCGCGTTCTGGGCACAGTGGGCTGAATGGTGACCCTTCAAAAGACAGGTCCACATCTAAATTCCTGGCAACTGTAAATGTGACCTCACTGCGGGGGAAAAAGAGGGTCTCTGTAGGTGTGATTAAGTTAGGTTTCGAGAGGAAAGGCTTATTCTTGAATTATCTGGGGGGAAGCTAACTGTGCCCACATGTATACTTGGAGAGAGAGAGAGACTTTGGAAGAGAAGAGAAAAGGGCCATGGGACCACAGGCCAAGTTCCTTGTGGCCTCGGGGGCCACAAGCCAAAGAATGTCTGCAGCCACCAGCGGCTGGAAGAAGCAAAAAATGGAGCCTTCAGAGGGAGCATGGCCCTGCCAGCATCTTGATTTCAGATTTCTGGTCACCAGAATGGTGAGACAATACATTTCTGCTTTTTGGGTTTTTAAAAATTTTTTTAAATGTTTGTTTATTTCTGAGACAGAGAGAGACAGAGCATGAGTGGGGGAGGGGCAGAGAGAGAGGGAGACACAGAATCCGAAGCAGGCTCCAGGCTCTGAGCTGTCAGCCCTGAGCCCGACGTGGGGCTCGAACCCACGGACTCTGGGATCATGACCCAAGCTGAAGTCAGATGCCTAACTGACTGAGCCACCCAGGCACCCCACTTCCTTTCTGATTTTTTTAAAAAAATTTTTTAATGTTTTTATTTATTTTTGAGACAGAGAGAGACAGAGCATGAGCAGGGGAGGGGCAGAGAGAGAAGGAGACACAGACTCCAAAGCAGGCTCCAGGCTCTGAGCTGTCAGCACAGAGCCCGATGCAGGGCTCGAACCCACAAACCGTGAGATCATGACCTGAGCCGAAGTCGGTCGCTCAACCGACTGAGTCACCCCGGCGCCCCAAATAAATTTCTGTTGTTTTAAGCACCGATGTGCCTCTGCCCCCAATACTGTCCATTCACTTTGAAGCAGCTTCATGAGATACAGCCTGACAGCTTGATTCAATAAATATGGTCCTGGGGCGCCTGGGTGGTTCAGTTGGTTGACTCTTGATTTCGCCTCAGGTCATGACCTCGCAGTTGCGGGATCGACCCCCGCATCGGGCCTCTATGCTAGGCGTGGAGCCTGCTTGAAATTCTCTTTCCCTTTGCCCCTCCCCTGCTCGTGCTCACACTCTCTGGCTCTCTCTCAAAAATAAATACATGAGTAAACGAATAAATAAAGTATTAACCTCTGGATACCCGCCAAAACCCACCCCTCTCCTACAGTTGTAGCATTTTAGCCAGGCCCTTGGCTGCCACCCAAACTGCACATCCCAGCATCCCCGGCAGCGGGGTGCGATCACGTGACACATCCCAGCATCCCTGGCAGCTGGGGGCGATCACGTGACACATCCCAGCATCCCCGGCGCCTGGGGGCGATCACGTGACACATCCCAGCATCCCCGGCAGCGGGGGGTGCGATCACGTGACACATCCCAGCATCCCTGGCAGCTGGGGGCGATCACGTGACACAACCCAGCACCCCAGCAGCTGGGGGCGATCACGTGACACATCCCAGCATCCCCGGCAGCGGGGTGCGATCATGTGACACATCCCAGCATCCCCTGCAGCGGGGTGCGATCACGTGACACATCCCAGCATCCCCGGCAGCAGGGTGCGATCACGTGACACATCCCAGCATCCCCGGCAGCGGGGTACGATCACGTGACACATCCCAGCATCCCCGGCAGCGGGGTACGATCACATGACACAACCCAGCATCCCCGGCAGCGGGGTGCGATCAGTGACACATCCCAGCATCCCCAGCAGCTAGGGGCGCTCGCATGACACATCCCAGCACCCCCGGCAGCGGGGTGTGATCACGTGACACATCCCAGCATCCCCTGCAGCAGGGTGCGATCACGTGACACATCCCAGCATCCCTGGCAGCTGGGGGCGATCACGTGACACATCCCAGCATCCCCAGCAGCTGGGGGCGATCACGTGACACATCCCAGCATCCCCGGCAGCTAGGGGCGCTCGCATGACACATCCCAGCACCCCCGGCAGCGGGGTGTGATCACGTGACACATCCCAGCATCCCCCGCAGCTGGATGCGATCGCATGACACATCCCAGCATCCCCTGCAGCCGGGTGCGATCACGTGACACATCCCAGCATCCCCGGCAGCGGGGTGCGATCACGTGACACATCCCAGCATCCCCGGCAGCTGGGTGAGATCACGTGACTGTTTCCAGCAGTGGTCTGGGAGCAGACACGGCATGTGCCACTTCCGGGTCTGAGGCTTGAGAGGTGGGGATACCCATCACCCCTTCCTTCTGTCTTCCTATGGTCAGTCAGCTTCGTGTGAATGATGCCAAACGCCCTTAGTTGTGGCAGAGCCAACAGAGGGTGGGAACCTGGATCCCTGAGTGACTTTGTTGCTCGGAGCTCCCCTGCCAACCTGCAGGGCTCAGCTTGGAGCTATTCTGCAAGGGAGATGTAACCTTCTTCTTTTTTTTTTTTTTTTTTTTATGTTAATGTATTTTTGAGATAGAGAGAGAGTGCAAGCAGAGGAGGGGCAGAGAGAGAAGGGAACAGAGGATCCCAAGTAGGCTCTGTGCTGTCAGCGGGGAGCTCGATGTGGGACTTGAATCTGTGAACCGTGAGATCACGAACTTGGATGCTTAACCAACTGGGCCACCCAGGTACCCTGAGAAGCAACATTCTTTATTGTTTTAAGCACTGTTCTTTTGAGACTATTGTTACAGCAGATTAGCATTACCACATAATATGATGAACACTGATTATGAACCTGGGATGTTCCAGGCACTGGAGATGTGACAATGGGACTGATCAGGGCGGGGGGGGGGGGGGCAGAGGGGTGGATCCTACTCTGATGGAGCCCACAGTCTTGTGGGAAGAAAAGAGATGATTAAAATCTCAATGATAATACAGCAGGATGAGAAATCTGGTGGAGCGGCACTCACAGAGAAACAGGAGGTTTCCTAATACAGGCCTGGAGGCTCAGGGAAGGACTTTTGGAGGAAATGATGCCTTTTCTAGGACCTGAAGGCAAACAGAGAGGGAGAGGAGCGAGTATTTTACAAAGAAGGATGAACACCCCCGAGGCTGCCCAGTGAGAGAAAGCACAGGATGCTAGAGACCTTAGAGAAGTTCGATGTAGGGGCGCCTGGGTGGCTCAGTCGGTTAAGCATCCGACTTCAGCTCACGTCACCATCTTGCAGTTTGTGGGTTCGAGCTCCGCGTCAGGCTCTGTGCTGACGGCTCAGAGCCCGGAGCCCGCTTCGGATTCTGCGTCTCCCTCTCTCTCTGCCCCTCCTCTGCTCATGTTCTGTCTCTCCCTCTCAGAGATAAATTCAAAAATATTAAAAAAAAAAAAAAAAAGAAGTTCAATGTAGTTAGAGAGGAGAGACGACACAGGCTCTCAAGGACCCTGCTAAGAGCTATGGGTCACCTTGGGAGGACTTCATGAGGTGAAGGACTTGGTGAGATTTACATTGTATAGTCAGAACCGTAGGTATTCCAAAGAAAGGACCGGCCCCTATGTCCTGGGGGATAACCTTGGAATATCTCGCCTGACGAGAGGGTCTTTCATTTCTATCCTTTCCTTCTACTAAAATGGAACTGTGAGTATCACGGCTCTTCGGGGTCCCGCGAGCCCTTCTGGCAAATCATCCAACCTGAAGGTGGTCTCGGGGACCCCTGATCCACAGTCCCACACCCTTAAACCTGCCTCGGGCCGACGAGAGTCTGGTCTAGTTACATCTCAAGGGAAAGCAACTCCAGGCAACGCGTCTTGAGAAGTCCCGCCTGCGTATCAGGCACCGGCGCTGTCGCGAATTCAGAAATAGACAAAACTGGTCCCTGTCTCCAAGTAGCTCAGGGAATAGAGGCCGAGAAAGAAAGGAGATCAAATCAGTACGCTGAGTACTTTCACGGCAGAATGTGTGAGGCTAGTGAGTCCGGTCAGGAATGGGGACAAATCTGTAGCACCCAGCTCACAGGTTAAGTTGATGGGTCTGTGTGTGCGTGTGTGTGTGTGTGTGTGTGTATCTCTCGGGGGGTGGGGATCGGGGAGAAGGTGAAACGGGGCAGTCGGAACCGTATGGGCCAGAACTGAGTCCCAAAGAGAATTTTCTTTTAGAAAGTGCACCTGGAGGAGTGCGGAATCTTGGGTACCCAGAGCTACCCCAAGAAATAAATGAGGCTTCTGGACAAGACCGGCTAAAAGCCGAAACACCATCCAAGAAGACCTGGGTCAGGTTCTCTGACTTCGCCCCACAGCCCCCTCGCCCTGCCCTGGGGGGGGATGCCCCTGAGCCAAGACTTCACCCCTCTTGCTTCATTTTCAACCGGCCTCAGTAACAATCAAAACAGCCAACGTACGCAAAGCACCGAGCTAGACGCTCTGCTATTTTATATAATCCACACGACAGACCTCCGTTTCTGGTAACACAGCAGGCCCGGTAATCAGAGTGGCCCCTCTTGCTGAAAACAATCACAAGTCCTGCATAAAGTCTAAAAACCCTCTTGGTGATGCAAGGACACCCCCCCCCCCAATTAGGATGGGGCCCCAAGGGTAAGAAACCTGAAGCAAATTTACCCCATCCTCTCTTCCAGAGGGATTTTCAAGCAAGTGACTCTGGCACTTAGCACAGAAACAGAAAAAGAAAAGGCTCCGAGAAGTTTTAACCACAAGCTGGCCTCTGCAAACACTGGCGTCCTAAATCCTCAACCTAGGGCAGGTCCAAAAGTTTCAGACGGCCTTGGAATGGGAGCACCCCAGATGCCTGGAAGGAAATTTGTAAATGCAAATCCTCCAGGGAAGATACACCTTTATCTCAGGCCCCAGAGAACTCCCCCCACCCCAGCATTATCTCAAGGAGAATGAGTTTCACAATCAAGAATAAGAATAGTAGGGGCGCCTGGGTGGCGCAGTCGGTTAAGCGTCCGACTTCAGCCAGGTCACGATCTCGCGGTCCGTGAGTTCGAGCCCCGCGTCGGGCTCTGGGCTGATGGCTCAGAGCCTGGAGCCTGTTTCCGATTCTGTGTCTCCCTCTCTCTCTGCCCCTCCCCCGTTCATGCTCTGTCTCTCTCTGTCCCAAAAATAAATAAACATTGAAAAAAAAATTTAAAAAAAAAATAATAAATAAATAAATAAATAAATAAACCCAGGAGAACGGCTTCTTCTCTGGGCCCGTGTCTCCGAATGTCTTCTCCGCGTGCTCTTTGCTCCGGCAAAATATTTTGAGGAAAATAGAATTCGTCGACAAGGTCTGACGGAACACACACCGTGTTGCATTAGCACGCGGGCAACAATGCCCAGGGAAAAAAGCACAGCGATTTCCATCTCAAAAGCATTTACCTTCCATTAACCAATTAGAGCCCACGGTTTACAGCGAGGGGGTTCAGGGTGCTTATCTGTCTGCAGAAGCGGAGAAAACGGAATCAATGCCCCAGTGAGAGCCTTCCCTCTATGAGCCACTGCAGGCTGGGATGTGGGGTCCAAGGCCACCCCCAGTTTGCAACCCCAAGAGTCCCTGCTGCAGGATCTTGAACAAGGCACTCAACCCCTGTGTGCTTCCGTTTTCTCTCTCCACAAAATGGGGATCCTTAAGGGGCACCCGAGTGGCTCCGTCCCTTAAGTGTCCGACTCGTCATTTCGGTTCAAGTCATGATCTCAGGATTCTTGAGATCGGGTCCCACGTTGGGATCTGTGCTGACAGCTCAGAGCCTGCTTGGGATTCTCTCACCACCGCCCCTCTCTGCCTCTGCCTCTCTCTCTCTCTCTCTCTCTCTCTCTCAAAATACATAAATATTTATTTTTTAACGGGGATCATTAAGACCCAGCCAAGGATCGTTGCAGAGGTCCAAAGAGACGTGTGTGAAGAATACGGCACATAGCCACGGCTTGATGTGATCAATGACTGTTTCTATCAGACAAGCAAGAACGCACAGGGCTAAAGAACGTGGACTCTGGGACCGGACTCCTGGGTTTGAATCCCAGCTCCACCACTCGCTCAGCTGTGTGGCCTGGGGCAAGTTACTTGACCCCTCTGAGCCTCAGTTCCCTCCGACAGAATAACAGCTCTTACCTTACAGGCCCTCTGTGAAGACTAAATGAGCTAGTTATTTTCAAAAGGCTCAGAATAGTGCCTGGCTCATAATAAGTTGCTAATTGCTATGGTATTCTCACCACCCTTTCAGGGAATGATTACGCTGACGAGCGCAGCGTGGCTATACCGAGGTTCTAGAAAGGCAGGAACCAGGCCTGTCCCGTTGACCACTGTATCTGAAGGGCCTGGCACACAGTAGGAGCTCCGCACGCAATTTGTGAGTGAATAAAAAGTTTCCTCTTTACCTGCCAATACTGTCCCCAAACATAGAGCTATGACTACCACATACTGAGAATCTACCCCGGAGCAGGCCCCCTGCTGGACACATGACATCCTCACAGCAATGCTAAAAGACAGGCGGCATCACCGCATTTCACAGACGAGGAAACCGAGGGTCAGAGCGGCCCCACAGCCAGGGAGCCAAAGAGCCAGAATTTTCACCACGTCTACCCCTGATTCCCAAATCCACATGCCCCGCCCCTTTCTGCCACCTGCATCCTCCCCTTCAATGTGACCGTGCTCGAGGATTTCAGAGGCAGCTCCTGTGCCCCGAGACCCTTCTTGCTTATCCGTCTTTGTTTTTCCCTGGACCCCCGCATTTTCGCCCTTCTGCCTGGCTCATTCGCTGCTTCTAATGGGGAAGGTATTTAGTTCAGTGCCTTGGTTTCCCCGCTCATAAAAGGGAGAGAGTCACAGTATCTTTCCCCTGGAATGGCCTTCTCGCAGCCTCGTCAGCCACTAAAATTAGCCCCATCCCCAGTCCACGTCCCCAATGCACCTGTCCTGGGCTCCCGGCCACTTTGCGATACTGCGTCTCAGACGCCACAGTGCTGCCTTTCTGATGACAGCGCTACCTTTCCGAGGCCACGGCCGCCTCTTTAAGCAAGGGGGCTCCTGAGATACCAGAACAGGTGGTGTCGGGAACAAAGGATGTCACCTACCCTCCTGACGCAACAGCCGTCTGTCCCCCGCACTGCACCCGGTATCCCTACTTCTGGTATTGAAATGTCGGCAAAACGCTTTAGCCGGTAAAACCTCCAGGGCCCCAGGGAGTTAAATCGCGACTTGTAAACAACGGAAGAACGGTAATCCAGTCATTCTGCTTCTGGTCTACACCCCCAAAGAATCGAAACCGAAGACCCAAATGGATACTGGCACATCCACGCGAATATCACAGCAGCGTAATTCCAAAGTAGCCAAAAGACACGAGCAACCTACAGACTCACCGACGAACGAATGGATAAACAAAATGTGACTTGTCCAGACAAAAGAATACTGTTCAGCCCTAAAAAGGAGGGAAATTCTAGGGGTGACTAGGTGGCTCGGTGAGTCGAGCATCCAACTCTTGATTTCATCTTAGGTCATGATCTCAGGGTCATGGGATCGAGCTCTGACAGCGTGAGCCTACTTGGGGTTCGCTCTCTCCCTCGCTCTCTGCCCCTCCCCCACTCACACTCTCTGAAAATAAATCAATAAACTGGGGCGCCTGGGTGGCTCAGTCGGTGGGGCGTCCGACTTCGGCTCAGGTCGCGATCTCCCAGCTCGTGGGTTCGAGCCCCGCGTCGGGCTCCGTGCTGACCTCTCGGAGCCTGGAGCCTGCTTCGGATTCTGTGTGTCTCTCTCTCTCTGCCCTTCGCCCCCCCCCCCCCCCCCCCCCCCACGCTCTGACTCTCTCTCTCAAAAATAAACAAACATGAAATCATTAAAAAATAATTTAAAATATGGCTCAAAGGGTACATCCTGTGTTATATACATTATTTCACCACAATTAAACTTGTTTTCTTAAAAAGAGAGAAACAAGTGAGACAAGCCAGCCGGGAGGAGATAACAGAGTACGTGGGCAGAGCAGGGCCTTGGAGGCGCTAAGCACCACAGAGGGGCTTAAAGCTCCCGGGGCATTTTACTGGGAAAATTCATGCCGCGAGTTATTTCTTGAGCACCTGCTATTACGAGGTCCAGCTGTAGCGCTGGGACACAGCAGCGAGCACAACAGACCGAAGCCCCTGCCCTCACGGGGCCGGGATTCTGGCGGGGGGACACAGAGCACAACCCACCAGCACAAAATGAATGTGTCCGGTGGCTGCTCCTCAGGAGGGTGGAGGGAAACGGAGCAGAGAAGCGGGAGGGGAAGTGTCAGGAGAGGGGCGAGCGAGTTACAGTTCTGGAGACAAGAACATCTGAGCAAAGGAAATGAGGGTGCGGTCAGGCAAAGACCCGGGGGGAAGAGCGTTCCAGGCAGAAGGAACAGCCAGTGCAAAGGCCCTGAGGCGGACCCTGCCTGGTGTGTTTAAGGGACACTAAGGAGGCCTGTGTGGCTGGAGTTCAGTGAGTGAGGAGGAGCGTGGGGGGGAGATGAAGGCAGGCACGGGATGGGGCAGAGCTTGGGGGGCCCTGTGGGCTGCAAGGAGGACTTAGGTTTTTTTTCTCCAAGTGAAGTGGGAGCCATGGAGGGTCATGAGCAGAGGAGGGACCCAGCCCGCCTTGGGTGTTCACGGGAGCCCTCTGACTGCTGTCAGGGGGACAGGGCCCGGGTTGGGCTAAGGCTGGCCTTGTTCTGGCTGAGGGTGCAGGTCAGATCCACAACCCGGGCCTTGCTGTCTCATCCTCGCACGGGGGTGCCAACAGCCCTGATGCAAATGGCTCAGGCAGCCCCTGGCCCAGGGCACGTGTGCAGTAAATAAGGGCAGTTATTATCATTTAGCGAGAAAAATGTTGCCATGTATCCGGCTAAGCCCTCCGGGGCAGGAGGCCTGTGTCCACCAGCCGCGACCTCTTGGGAGCCCAAGTCAAGCAGCCTGGAAGCAGATGCTTCACCTCTCTGATTCCTGCATCCGATACCCATGGCACCAGCATCCCATGCTCCGTTTATCGACTGCTTAAGAGTCAGGCCTTGTCCTTGAAATCCTGCTTCCTCCACTCCCCGGCCGTGTGGCCTGAGGCAAATCCTCGAGCTTTTCCAAGCCTCCGTTTTCTCACCTGTAAAATGGGGATGACAGCTCGCACCTCACGGGAGGTGGGGACCGAATGGAAAAGTCCTTACAGCAGAGGGTGTGGCCACAGCAAGCGTTTCACCGGTGGGCACCATTTTACTGGCATTTTCACTGCCCTGCAAATTAGGTACCCTAAGCCCCATCTTACAGATGAGGAAACTGAGGCTCGGAGAGACAAGAAGGTTCGCCACAGGAGTGGCGGTGAGTGGGAAGGACGCAGCTGCCCCAGGTTCGCCCCGCTTCCTGCCCGGCCATGCCCCCCTCATCTGGTCCTTGTTTTCCCAGTTGTATAATGGGGACAATGACAGTGCCTACACCGAGAGGGTATACTTGGGAGGATTAAATGAGATAGCCAACTCGATGCTGAGGACAGCACCGGGCGCATGGGAAGCTCTCGGTAAATGTCAGCGGCGATCTGTAATGGCCACAGGTCCCCCCGCTGGACACCGAGGAAGCCCATGTCGGTATGACCCCAGGGCTCAGCTCTTGATCCCGGGACTCTGCTGTTGAAGCTACAGTTTAGAAACATGCACGCCTTGCCCGTTCCTTTAGAAAGGACTAGAAAATGAAAACTTAGGGGGCTGTCCTCCCAACCCCCTGCATTCTCAAATCCCCCACTGCTCTTAGCTTCCCAGGATGCCCCTCGGCTGGCACAGCCCCCAGCATGAGGCCAGACAGTGAGAGGAACCTCGGCTGCCCCTGTGTCCGGGCGTCCTCTGCCCCTCCAGTCGGGCTTCTATTCATTCATTCATTCATTCATTCATTCACTCATTCGTTCATTCAACAGATGTTTACTGAGCACCATTCTCGGGTTCTACACCGGGCTCTGAGTTTAGTCTTTGCCCTCCAGCAAAGAAGACAGGCGATTAACCCAGTACGCCATGGTGAGAGGGTTCACACAGATGCCACCAGATCCCATAAAGGGACCTAAACTGGCCTGAGACTGAGCATGGCGTGGGGTGGTCAGGAAGGCTTTCCGGAGGAAAAGACCGTTACTATCAGTAAGGAGGTACTTTCTCGAGTCATGGGAGTGCTCCTCTGGCACCCCGGTCCCCCTCCAAGTCCCCTGGACCCTCCCATGAGGCAGCAAACAAAAGGTCTATGCTGCACACAACACGGGAGCCTCCTTTCTAACTGGTCAGGGCCCATGTCGCTCCAGTTGTTAAATACTTTCAATATCATGTCGGAGTCAGAATTAGCTAGACACAGAGGAGAGAGCATATCCCAGACACACACAATAGCATTTGCAAAGGTCCTGGGGTGAGTGAGCAGGTGCTGCTGCTGGAGGAGGCTGGCATCCCTCTCCTTATTTTTCTCCCTCTTTTTTTTTTTATTTTTATTTTTATTTTTTTTTAATTTTTTTTTCAACGTTTATTTATTTTTGGGACAGAGAGAGACAGAGCATGAACGGGGGAGGGGCAGAGAGAGAGGGAGACACAGAGTCGGAAACAGGCTCCAGGCTCTGAGCCATCAGCCCAGAGCCCGACGCGGGGCTCGAACTCACGGACCGCGAGATCGTGACCTGGCTGAAGCCGGACGCTTAACCGACTGCGCCACCCAGGCGCCCCTTTTTCTCCCTCTTAAAATGCAACTGTGACCAGAAGGAAGCCTGCTCTGCAGCAGGGTGGATCTGCACCCAGATGCGGGGAGGTTTGAAGACAACAAGGTAGGTAAGGGGCGCGGCACATAGCCGGTGCTCAACTAATGCCAATTTCCTTTCTCTGAGGTTGACCTCCCCCGTTGGCCCGGGTCTCATAACGCTGGAGACGCAGAAGGGAAGAGAGGCGGCGGTGGGGGGAGGAGGGGTACACAGGGAAGGCTGAAACAAAATAGAATCAGGGCGTGAAGGAGGGATGGAGAAAAGGTCTCCGCACGGATGCCCGCCAGCCTGGCCTCTGTTCCCCTGAGCTGATGGAAAGGCAAGAGGCTTCTATCTGGCTCTGATCAGGAGCAGGTGACATGTCAAAACAAACAAACAAAAGAAAAGAAAAAAGAGAAGAGGAGAGAGGAGAGGAGAGGAGGGGAGGGGAGGGGAGGAGAGGAGAGGAGGGGAGGGGAGGGGAGGAGAGGAGAGGAGGGGAGGGAGGGGAGGAGAGGAGAGGAGGGGAGGGGAGGGGAGGGGAGGAGAGGAGAGGAGAGGAGGGGAGAAGAGAAGAGAAGAGAAGAGAAGAGAAGAGAAGAGAAGAGAAGAGAAGAGAAGAGAAGAGAAGAGGAGAGAAGGGAAATCACAAGCCCCAGTTCACATAAGGAGCCAGGCTGCATGGCCGTGAACTATGCTGGGCTAACATGGTGGGCAAGAAACCTGTTCCCTAGCTTCGATGCCCACGAAGGCTCAGAACTCAGATATCAACTCGAGATCTGATAAAAGCCGCGACATCTTCCATCCCCCTTACTTCCCAGGTGGCTGCAAGACTGGCCCTTGGGCTCTCAGCAGAACCCTGGCTGCCATTTTCTCTCCTTTCCACTGTGTGACTGACACGATAATAATCACACATCATCCCTGTTTCTTGCTAAGAGGAAGAAAAAGGAAGGGGAGGGTGTGGCACCAATGACTAACCGGAAGTCAGGGCGGAAGGTCTCAGGGGACAGAAGCCCAGGTCTCAGTGGCCCCAGGGGATACGTTCTTGGATACACACACCCTTTGCAGTATGAAATACTGCTTCTCCCATCAAGAGACGGGATCTATCGCCTTACCCCTTGAATCCGGCTGGCCTCACCGCTTGCTTTGGCCATCAGTTGCCAAAGCGAAGGCATCACATTCCGGGGAGTAGCCCTCCGGAGGCTTGTGTGCTTCCCTCTTTCTTCTACTGCTGCCACAGGAACGAGCCCGCACTAGCTGAAGGGTAAGACCACTTGGAGGAGAGCACAGTGGGGTCCCAGCCAAGGCCATCCCGGGCCAGCCAACACCCAACCAGGAGAGCCACCCGGCTGCCCCACAGCTGAGCACAGATGCACGGACGAGCTGGCCTGAGATCAGATAAAGCGCCCAGATGAACCGGCAACCTTCAGGATCATAAGCTGAATAAATGCTGTCACGGGGGCGCCTGGGTGGCTCAGTCAGTTGAGTGTCCGACTTCGGCTCAGGTCATGCTCTCACGGTCCGTGAGTTCGAGCCCCGCATCGGGCTCTGTGCTAACAGCTCGGAGCCTGGAGCCCGCCTCGGATTCTGTGTCTCCATCCCTCTCTGAACCTCCCCCGTTTGTGCTGTCTCTCTCTCTGTCTCAAAAATCAATAAGCATTAAAAAAAATTTTTTTTTAAATAAATGCTGTCACTTTAAGCCACTGGGGTTTGGCACTGTTTGTCATGCAGCATTATTATGGCAAAATCTATAGCTGACACGAAGGAACACACAGAAGGGACTCGGCTAAGGTGAATTCAGGTGGTTTCAAAAGAAAATGTTCTGACTTTAAGCGTACCCTTTAAACATATACAAAATCAAGAGTCAGAACAGTCTCCAGAATGGCTGGAAAAGTGAAACACTCTCCCAGGCTCTCCTGGAGCTAGATGTGGCCATGCGACGTATTTCTGGCCACGAGGTATACAGAGAAGCTCGATGGATGGTTTCCGGGAAAGATTTCGCTCTGCTGGATATGAAAGTTGGCAAAGCTGGATGGATCAGCTTGTCCCTTCTGCTTCCTGCCTTGAAAGTGGACACGATGCTAAAAGCTCTGGCAGCCGTTTTGCAACCATGAGGTAAAGGCCGAGAGAATCACAGAGATTCCGGCCAATGCCAGCCAACACCCACCACAAGCTTCTTGTACCATGACAGAAAGGGAGCCCCCACTTTGTTTAAGCCACCACAGGCTGGCTCTTCTGTCACTTGCCATGGAATGCATTCCTGGTACATCCCTCCAAGTCTCCCAGTTCTGAGCCACGCAGGACTCCACAGTAGGAGCAGAGGAAGCACACATCTTCCTTTTCCAGGGGTGAACATGGGATGCTGTGCTGTCCCCCACGGAGGGGCTGCCCCTACTAATGCAATTTCACTTCACAGGGAGAGCAGGCCACTTTGCTCATCTATCCCTTTGCTCCAATGCATTCCACGCATCGTCGCCAGACAAAGACAATGCAAAATGTCGTTGGCTCATCCCCAATCCCGGACCGTGGATCCCACCTGGATCCTGTTTGGCTCATCTGCTTCGACTTCCGATGCCTTTTATTCGCTCTGACTGACCCCTGTTCTTCTCTGCACGGAAGTCCCGTGCCCATCAGGCCAGGAAGGAGAGGGTCCTTTGTCTCCAGCATATCAATGGCGCCCAAACTCCCCCCAAAGGGCGAGGATCTGGCTTTCAGCTGCCCCTCCTTTTTCCTTTCCCTACAGAGTGGCTGTTCTCGCTTCCCACTTGGGGCCAACAGGGGCGAGCTTTGGTTTCCTCTTGCTGAGGTCTAGAGAAGGACTGACCCTCACGATGCTTCGGAAGAAAGCCGAGGAGCTGAGCGACAGCTCACGGCAGAACCAGGTAAGTACAGCCGTCAAGGCAGACGCCGTGTCCCACGCTGCTCGCTACGAACGTCGGTGATGTTCCGGCTGCAGAAGCGTGCTCAGCCTGCGCGCAGAGCAAGCCAGGACGGCCAGGGAGCTCGTGCCCCAGAAGGATCTCCCAGCCCAGCCCCCTCGCCCCTGAGGTGAGCTAACTCCGAGGGGGCGTCTGCTACTTGCCTCCCAAAGTTGCCCAGAGAGAAAAAGCAAGCTCAAGCCGCCAACGGCACTGAGCTGTGCACCAACGCGGCCTTTACTGGCTGCCTTCTCTTCGCGGTCTTCCCCCTCTCCTCTCCATCTGTGTTTCCTGGGATCTGCAAACAAGGTCCTGGCCCTCAAATCTTGGTCCCAGCGTCAGTTTTGAGTTCTGGATTGCAAACACCAGAAACCGGCCGTCTGTCTTAGGCGTAAAAGGGATTATTCTGAGGAAGCGCAGATAACCAGCCAGCGTCCAGGGGAGGGGACTTGGACGGCGGGCAGGGACAGTGCAGCCAGACCAACGACTCCCCTGCAGCAGGCTGCCATGAAGGACTCCGGAACCATCCCTTCGTGTTTGAAACGTCCTGAGTCGGGGAGCGTGTGGCTGGTGCAGTTTGAATCACATGCCCTGATTTACCCAGGGGTCGGGGGGTGGACGACTCCCCCTTCCTGCCACCTTCAGTTTGTGAGTCCGGAGTCCTGTGATCCAGGAGCACCAACGCACAAAGGGGGGTTCTCCCCAGACTGGAAGGGGAGGTTGGCTGTTGTGTGCCAAACTAGCAGGAGCAAATGTTCTAGCGGCGAACTAACGGGTCTGTGGAACCAGGCCTGGAGAAGCAGCCATAATTATTATCATCATTATAATTATAGTTATTAGCATTACAATAGCCAACAGCACTGAGCAGTTACTCTGTGCCAGGTTCTGAGTGCTCTGCACGCAGGATCTCATGGAATCCGACCTCTGGAGGTAGGTCCAACTATGATCCCCATTTCACAGATGAGGAAGTTGAGGCCCCAGGAAGCACCAAAGCACCTTTCTCCTCCAAACCATCCCTCGGGAAATACCATCCATCCACTCACCCCACCACGTGTCAGACATCAGCTCATTCAACCTCGGAAGCAAGTCTTACAAGCTGGGGAGTGTTAGCGTTGCTGCTTTCCAGCTGAGGAGGCTAAGATTCAGGGAGGCACAGTCACCGGCCCCAAGGTCACAGCACCTGGGAAACGGAGCTGCGTCCTGAATCTGTTCGGACTCCAAAGCCCGTGGTCCTAACCACCACCACACAAGGAGGAGCTGGGCTGCAAAGCCGGGGTGCAGCCCGAAGGCTCGGCTACCCGAGTATCTTTCCACGTAGCACTGACATCTGAAACCAAAATACATCAGACGTATCACTCCCGAGAAGTCACGCAGGGTTGAACCACAATTTCTGCTGCTCGGGTAGATCACATCCTAGGGCGACGAGACAGAGCCTCTTGCGTGAATTTCCTGCGTATCACCAAGTAAAGCCACCCCAGATGTACCCTCCACATTTCGTCAAGATCTGTCCAGATGTTTTGGTATGACGTAACTAGACTTTTATTTAGGAAGAGATACATAATACTGTGTAATGCCCATTTTCTTCATCTTTCTAAACATGCCCCACCATTTCGCTCTTCTGATTTAAAAAAAAAAAAAAAATTGTAAAGGAGGGGAAAAAGACCCAGGAAACCAAGCTCGTCCCCAGATGAGATCAACCAACCCGACAGCCCCTGGCACAGTATGGTAGGAACTACCCAAGGTTTTTTTCCTCCTTCCTTTTCTTTTCAATTAGAACTTGGCCACGAAGGTTTCATACATCTGCCTCCCCTCTATGGACAACGCTTTAAAAAATTTTTTTTCAGTTTATTATTTGTTTTGAGAGAGACACGGACAGTGCATGAGCAGGGGAGGGGCAGAGAGAGAGGGGGAGAGAGAAAGGGAAACAGAAAGAATCCCAAGCAGGCTCAGCACGGACCCCGATGCGGGGCTCGAACTCGCGAACCTCAAGATCATGACCTGAGCCGAAATCAAGGGTCGGATGCTTCACCGACTAAGTCACCCAGGCGCCCCTGTGGACAACCCTTTTAAAGTCCCTCTTTTTGGGGCGCCTGGGTGGCTCAGTCGGTGAAGCGTCCGACTTCGGCTCAGGTCACGATCTCACGGTCCGTGAGTTCGAGCCCCGCATCCGGCTCTGGGCTGACAGCTCAGAGCCTGGAGCCTGCTTCCGATTCTGTGTCTCCGTCTCTCTCTGGCCCTCCCCCATTCATGCTCTGTCTCTCTCTGTCTCAAAAATAAATAAACGTTAAAAAAAAAAAATAGTTAAAAAAAAAAGTCCCTCTTTTCCTCTGAATTACAAAGCCCCGAAGGCGTTCTCCACTCTTGAGCTGCAACTCACGTGGCTGACGGTGGCTCGTCTCTCTTCCTAACCACCTGCCCACTGCATCGTTTCCTTCCCTGATCTTCTTCCTCCCTCTGGCCCCAAAGTGTGGGTGCTTCCCTGACCCTGTGTCCCTGTCCGTTACACCACCACACCTACAGAGCTCAGGCACTTTCCAGCCTTCTCCGACAGGCCCGTCAAGCTCTAACCATGTCTACATCTATCTAAGTGACATTTCCACTTTGAGGTCTTGCAGCGACCTCCGCATGTCTGAGATAAGTTCTCGCTAGAAGCGCCCTGCGCCCCTGCAATGGCACTACCGCGATACTCGTCAATAATTAGTTGGTTATTTTGTTCTGGAATGTTCTTTTCTTCTGAGAAGGAGCCCTTAAGTCCACCCTTTCCTTCCTATTTCCCTTGACATCCCAAATCATCCCAGACATGGAATCATCTCCACTGTAGGACCTACTCCATCACCGGAAGCCTCCTCCCCCTCTGCCTCCTCTTGACTATGTTTTATTGAGCCCCTACTATGTGCTAAGAATTATCCATCTAATCTTTACCTCAACCCGATGAGGGAAGTCCTAATCTGAGCCTTATGTAACAGATGAGTAAACCATTTGCCCAAAGTCACCCATTTTCTGAGAGGGAGAGCCAGGATTTGAACCCACATCCTCAAAGCGATGTCCTATCTTACCTGGGAGAGTTAAGTTCTGGTTCTGAAGTCAGTGCACAGAGGAAAAACTGCATATACCAAAAATACCCTTGACAAACCTTCAAATCATCCATAAAGTACAACATACGTAGTTTTGTATATTTAAGTCTGGACGGTAATAAGCATGTTATGATGTGTACAGTAATATGTGGCATAAAAGAATGTGAAGGGTATGATACATGTGACAGATACTGCTAACTGTCCCAACAGCCACTTCCCTCTCTCATCTTTCCTACAAGCAGAACTTGCCTCCTATAAAGTGGCAAAAATGCCGGACGCTCATGTTTCGGGCCTGCCAGGAAGCTGGAAGTGGTCACGCGACCCAAGAATAGCCAATCGGACGTAGAGGGAGGTCTGCTGGGAACTTCTGGCCAAGACTTGTTTCTCCTAGATAAAGAAGAACCCTCCGGTGAGAGTTTTCTCTCCCAGTCATTACTTTCCTGCCCTTGAATGAAGCTTTGAGAGGAGGCGATGTGGCAGCCACTTTGCCACCCTGGGGCAAGAAATCATGAGGTCAAAATTCGACTCACCCAGGAAGGTGGAAGGACATCCCTGAGCCACTCAACGAATCCCGGTCCACAGGTTTGTGGATATTTCTGTCAGGTAACAAAAACGTCTATTTAATATTAAAGCCCCTTCCAGAAGTCTCTTCTGTTATTTGAAGAGAAAAGCATTCCTAACTGATATACTGGGTTCTAGGAAGAACACGTATCATGCTCATTCCTTGGGAAAAACTCACTAATGGCACGTAGAAACGACCTCACTCTTGGCCGTCACGGGGACGGGACACATGGAAACTTCCGAGTGGCCAAAGATCTATTTCTTGATGTGAACGGTGGTTACGAGAGTGTTTGTTTTACAACAATTACCTTGCGTTACGGTGGTTTGCTGCAGGTAGATTTTATTTTATTTTATTTTTTTTATTTATTTATTTTTTTCAACGTTTATTTATTTTTGGGACAGAGAGAGACAGAGCATGAATGGGGGAGGGGCAGAGAGAGAGGGAGACACAGAATCGGAAACAGGCTCCAGGCTCCGAGCCATCAGCCCAGAGCCCGACGCGGGGCTCGAACTCACGGACCGCGAGATCGTGACCTGGCTGAAGTCGGACGCTTAACCGACTGCGCCACCCAGGCGCCCCTAGATTTTATTTTATAACAAAAAAATTTTAGTGGTAAAAAAAAAAAAAAAAAAAAAAAAGAAATGACCTCACTCTTTCGTTATTGTATTCACCCGGTTTCTTTTTAGATGTGTGCCAATTACATAACAATGATTTTGTGTAAAGTCAGATTCGCATAAGATGCACTTCTGCTACGCACTTTGCGGTTTCCGCTTTGGAAACATCCAGGGCTATTTCCTATGGATCAAGACTCATCAGTCCAGTTGACAAAGACCTCTCAGGCTGATCCCTCCTGTCCACCCAATCTTATAATGGTTCTACTTAACATCCTTGGGATTCCAACATGCAGCAAAGAAAAGCAGCACCGGCCAGTGCTGGACTTTGAGAGTCTTAGGCTTCCTCCCTGCCTCTGTTCCTGATGCCAGAGTTTCTGTCCTGAAATTCTCTGGGCGGCCTCCAAAGATGCCTGTGAACAGCAATAACAAAACAACCCATGACCGTAAGCACCGACCATGTCTCCTTAGCACCACCTTGACTCCCCAAACCAAAGCTTCTCAGGGTGGAGGGGACTCCTGGGCATGACGTCTCTGATCCTTTTTAGTCTGGGATGTCTCCGAAAGAAGTTTGCCCACAGAGGAGCTACACACTTAGGAAATATACTCCAGCTGTCTGGTTCCGTGGGCAACCTGCACAACCATACACAGTAGGCCTGAGAACACAGCCCTGCTCAGACCCCAGCTCGTCCGTACGAACCTGTTCATACTTGTGCCATTTTATTAGCGCACAGTAGCTATCAAAGCTGATTCCAAAGGAGTTGGAGTCCATTGAGAACTCAACACATACGACACACTGTAACTCCCGGGGCAGGACCACAGACAGTAAGTAGGCAGACTCATTCTAGCCACAGCACACGGGATAGTTACATTGACATTCCAACTGCCCTCCAAAACGGCACCGTCTGATCTAGACCAGCCGAGACGCAAGGGCATTTGGGAAGGGGCTTCTGTGCCTTAGCTTATTGCACACCGGAAGTTCCCTCCACATTGGCAGGTTACAGGTACCACTGATTCAGTCATTCTGTCAAAAACAGTGAGTGCCTACTGTGTGCCGGGCACGATGCTAGGCACGGGGGAAGAGAACCATGAGCAGAAGAAACCAAATCTCTGTCCTCAGGGAGCCTACCTAGTGGAGGAGACAGGCAGAAAATAAGGAAGTGGAATACCGACTTTGCCGGAAAGTGACAAGGGCACAGAAAAACAACTGAAGAGAAGAGGGAGGACGGGGAGTGTTTGAAGTGTTGGAATTGTAGATAAGGGGCCAGGGGATATTGGTGTAAAGTCTTAAAGATGAGGAAATGGACTGAGAAGAGCATGCCAGGCATAAGAACGGCAAGTGCAAAGGCCCTGAGGTGGAGACTGGCCTGAAGTGTTCGAGGAGCAGTGAGGAGCTCGGGGCAGCTGGTGTCAGGTGTGCAAGGGTGGGAGCCGATGAGGGTGGGAGGTGATGGGGGCAGATCACGCAGATCCCTGTGGGCCGTGGTGAGGACTTTGGCTTCTACACTGAATGAGACAGGAACCAAGAGAAAAACGTGAGCAGAAGAGCGACTGGATCTAAGTTATGTGTCAAAAGGATCCTTCCGGCTGCTTGTGTTGATGACGGGCTGCGGGGGGAGGAGGGCAGAAGCAGAGAGACCCGGGCGGAGGCTGCCCCAGCAGCCTGCTGAGAGATGATGAAGGCTTAGCCCAGGTGGGGGCAGCGGGGGTGGAAGAAGACAGAACCTCCTGAATTTTGCAGCAGGATTGACCATGAGGGCGGAGGTGTCAAGAGTTTTAGCCAGAGCTTCTGGAATGATGGAGCTGCCATCCAATGATATGAAAAGATAGGAAGGGAGATATGAGAAGGATGCACAGGAATGCAGTTTTGGACATCCTGAGTGTGAGATGCCTGTGGACTCCTCCCCACGTGGGGACTGCGAGAGAGCTCCGGGCAGAAGCCTGAAGTCTGGGGAACATCAGTACAGAAGGTATTTACACCTTTGAGACTGGCTGACATCATCAAGGGGCTTATTACAGCCAGAGAAGTCAAGAAAAACGGGGCATTCATTTTCCTAGACCCCGTCCTCCCACACCTCAGCCATTCCACTACACAGCCTCACTGAAGGGGGAGGACCTGTCAGCTCTGGGTCAAGCCCAGATCCTCCCCAGCGAGAAAAGAGATTTTCCAGTCTCTACAACCTCTGTCACAACATAGCCCCTCCAGTGTCTGTACCTCCTCCCTGCATAAAGCAAAACACAGCGTCTCTCACTTGGCCAGCCTCTGCCTGAGCCCCAGGCACCCACTTGCTTCGCGTTCAGCCGAGATTTCCTCTGCCCTCCAGGCAGCCACCTCCGTGCCCCGGTGAGAAGATAGGAGTCATTTAACCCTGCAAATTGTAGAGAGAGTGGCCAGAGGCCTCTGTGGAGGCAAGCTGGTGTTCGTGATAGCAATTCAAGAAGACAAGACCTCGATCAGCCCCGAAACCTGCTCGGAGATGGACGGCCAGGTCTTCTCCAGCCACACAGGGAAAGTGGCCAAGAAGCTCAGTACGGAGCAATGTCACCTAGCCAGCTGGTCCTGGCTCAGTCCCTCCCCACTCCAGTCAGGGACAGAGGGAGAAAAGGAGGACTTTACCTCCTTTAGCAGGTCGGTGCGCTGTCCAGGGTGCTGAAATCTCTTACTCGCTAAGGCTTCAAACTACTGCTTCAAGACAAGGACTTTGGGCAGATGATCCACGGAATTACAAGGGATGAACTAGAAAGCAAGAAGTCAGCAAAGGGGGCACTGATGAATGGCTGTCACTGTGAGCCACTACGATTCAATCCTGTGGAGGGCCGTTTGAGAGGTTGTAGAACACCTCCGAGTCTTCTCACTGAGCAATGGAGAAGCCAGGATATTTATACACTGACTCCCTCTCTCGCTGGTTATGGACTGCTCCTGGGGGGGTGTTAGACGTCTGTCACGTGGGCCCAACAAACTCCTGTGGTGCTGGAGGGGACCCTCCAACAGAGACGTAGAAAGATGAGCGTGTTGGAGGTACAACACGTGTTGGAGGTGAGCTTGCCCTTGGAGGTACAAAGAAGTGAGCTTGCCCAGGACCCGACCACCACAGGTACACTTGGAGGTGAGTGGGACGAATAAGGAGTGGGGCGTTTCCAGTATTTACCACACACCTCCAGAGGAACTGGTTTTAATTTTCTCCCTTCAGTTAATCAACTCCCATTTATGGAGACCATGGAACGGTCCAGGGGCTCAGTTCACGGTATCTGTCACAATGTTGCCTTCTCCAAGCCCTACCACAGCCCAAGAAGGCAGACCCTATCACTACTCCCCTTCTTTCCAGGTGAGAAAACTGAGGTTTAGAGAGATCCACGCACATTCTCGAGTTCATCATCTCATCACAGAGATCTCTCCGACTCTGAAGCCCAGGGCTTAACCATTAGCCTATGCCAGTCTCCCGTTTCTGGAAACCTTTTTTGACCATTTTTTTTTTCCTTGCTACAGTGGAGTCCAGGGTGGGGAAGAAAAGCAAAGATGTTCCTGACTTCCCTGGAAAACCTGACTTTAAAGAAATAATGTAGGACTCGAGAAAATGGATCCTGGTTCCAGATCCACCTGAGTTCAAATCTTGGATCTACCACTTTCGAGGTGGGTGAATTGGGCAAGGTGTTTAATCTCTTGGAGCCTTAGTTTCTTCATCTGCAAAGTTGGGGGTAATAATGATACTTAATTCAGAGGGTTGTAAGGATTAACTGAGCATATAAGCAAGTACAGTATATCATGTTGTAAGTCCCTTCTAAGTTCTAATTTGTCAATGTTGCCATTGCTATTAACAACAGGTATTATGTTCATAAGGATACTGGGCTGTATATAGCTCTTTAAACTTAACTTGGGCGAGGGTCATCCTAGTCTTAGGGCACTGTCCCAGTAGAGTGGTTGAGATCCAATCTACCCTCTACTAGCTCTGGGACCCCTTGCAAGCAGCTTAACCTCTCTGAGCCTCAGGTCCATCTCTAAAAAAGGCTCGTGGAACTGAAATGTGGTAATGCACATAAAATTGTTACTACAGTGAAAGCACATAGTAAGTGCTTAATCATGGCAGCCCACATCGTTACTATCTCTGTCACTATTATTATAAGACGGAGAAACTAGCTCCTACCGCTAGGACATGAGGCTGTTCCCGGTGGAACACTGGTTCAGCAAATACCATGACGACCAAATGCTTTGAACAATAAAAAAGATCAACGCTCTCTCAATGCTAAAACTCCGAGTGATAAAAAGCACTTGTGCCACAGGAGGGACTCCTTTGGACACCAAGGGTGACTGACCCACTGGGGGAGAAATTAATGCAGGGGGACATTAAAACAAAATGCAGCTGGCATTTATGAGAGCTGTTTGTTAGCTGGTCTCGGGAGTGCTGATTGTGTCTTACTGTTGTTGTGTTTAGAATGCTGTTTTTATTTTCAGGCAACTCAGAACAGCAACATAGGAGGTGGGAGAAGGAGGAGAAAGTAAAGAGTGGTAACATGCATTTGCCACATTAATCAAAAAGGAAAGACAGTGTGCGGTGTGTGAGTCTGGTCAAGTCATTTTGACCCCTCTGGGCCCTAGTTTCTTCAGCTGTATAAGGAGAAGCTAGGATTACTTTTTGGAGGCTCACTTTCTGTCTCTCTGGAAAAGGGCCACAGGCTGGGCACTTGGGGGCAGAAGGAGGAAAAAGGCAGAGCTCTGATGGCAGAACCTCAGGAGTGACATTAATCATCTACACCACTCCCACTGCCCCCAAACTGGGGTTCTAGGCTCCTTGACCTGAACATACCTTCTGCTTCTGGAAGTTTCCTGATTTGCCACCATCTCAGTGTGACTTTGGGCAAATTACTTAGCCTCTTGGTGTCTTAACTCCCTTATGAGTGAAATAAAGGGTTTGGACCCGCCAGAGTTCATGGAGTCCCCAAATTCAGTGATGCTATGAAACCAAAGCCAATGTCCTTTCCTGATGGTCCCTGAGCACTTGGGTATTTTTCTCAATTTTGATCCCCAGTGAAACTGCCCAAAGCCTGGGGCAGTTCATAGGACCTTCCAGAAAAGAACCTCCATCTTTACAGAGTCAAAAACGTCAGGGTTGGCAAGGACCCAGAGCTCATCCGTCCCGTGCCTTACCGGATGTCAGAGTATCTGTCATAGATTCCTGGACTGTTTGACTTATCAATGCCACGGTCCCCAGCTTCATAAACAGCTTAGTGCATTTCCCAGAACCCTCTGATTCTCAGAAGTGTTCCCACTTGCCAGCCATTTATTTTGCTAAACATCTATGCCAGGTACAGTGCTAAGCCTGTGAACGTAAAAACAATTGTCTTCATCCCTACCCTGGTAAGTCTCTTTTGTTAACACACACCCTTGTATTACTTGACCTCCTAGATGTCTATATATATTTGAGCGTTACAGTAAAAGTTCTGTCATCTCAGAAATATAGCCAAGCTTCTGAAATTTTCCTCTTACACAGTTTCAATTTAATGATTGGACCCTCAAATACAATAGAAGCACACTTCAAATGGGGGTTGACAAAATTACAAAGTTAGAATGTCTCTGGGGCCTTGAACTCCACAGAACAGACCAAACTCCACGGGGAAGATATGTTCTGCCAAACTACACAAGAAGAAGGCAAAAACCTTCTTAATCCATGAAAAATGAATGGTGTTTTAATGCTGCAGTCTACTTAGAAATGCGAGAAGACAATGAGTTAATCAGAAAGTGCTCATTAAAGCCACTGTTGTCCCAGCATCAGATTAATGCACTCGGGTCCCCTCCCCCCTGGAATGGGGAACTAAGAGGGTACTGCATCTGCCTGTCTGCGGGGTTTTTAGTCCCCACTCTCTGTTCCATGCTTACAGCCCAACAGGAGACTAAACAGCCCCTTGGAATTTGAAGTAATGAAATTTGAGCTGCGTGCTTGATTTGCGAGAGGCAGAACCACTAGACAATAAGAAAGGATGGCTGACTGCTGGAGAAGCAACAGAGAGACAAGCAAGAGAGAGGAAGGCAGGGGAAACAGAGAGGGAAAGGAAAGGTGTGAGAAAGGAACAGAATAGTGGCTCCTGGTGGTGTTAGGAGCAGGACCCCCTGGGAATCTAATGAAAACCACAGGCCAGAAAACTATACACGCACACATGATTTTTGCGTGCAATTTCAGAGGGCTCGTGGATCCCACTAGTTCCAACTACGGACTTTCATCCTTAGGGCCTATCTGTCCGAAGATGGTCCGGATGAAGAATTTCTCCTCTAGAGTCTTAGCAGATGGCAAAAACTAGGGGGGGAAAAGGTCACCTTGTTGTCACAAAGACCCACACCCAAGTGGCTAACTACCTTATCAAACAGCCACCTCTCAACTTAATGACCACTTACTGAGACGTACTAGGCGCTCAATGGTATGTGAGCTTCTTTAGATGTTCCAAGAACCATGTTATGAAACACCAGGGATTTTTAAGGCTTTTTCCCTGCCAGCAAGGTCGAGCCAGCCCCTGCCAGCCAAAGTCAGCCCCCAGGGAAGCGTAAATTGGCACAACCACTTTGCAGAGCCATTTGCCAATGCCTCGTGAAGCTGAGGATACACAGAGTCCACGACGCAGCAATGCCACTCCCAGGTATACGCCCTAGAGAAATCCACTGGCGAGAATGAAGGGACAGCTTGGTTCAAAATAGCCCAAAGCTGGAAACACCCCAAATAGATAAATACATGGGAGAATATTCATACTGGAGAATACTATGCAGCAGTGAAAAGAGACGAATGAGACCTAGCCTTGTCAATCAGATTAATCTCGTGTGGAGTGCAGAGGGAAGGCTGGAGAAGGAAACATTTACGGAGAAATTTCAAACGGCACAAAAACAGCGCTATATATATAGGTGCTACCTATGTCTCATATTCTTTTTTTTTTTTTTTTTTTTTTTTTAAAGTAGGCTTTATGCCCAGCACACAACCCAACGTGGGGCTCGGACTCACGATCCTGAGATCAAGACCTGAGCTGAGATCGAGAGCTGGACGCTCAACCAACTGAGCCACCCAGGCGCCCCTATTTTTCATGTTCTTATTTATACGTGTATAAAAGGGCAAATACATATAGACGCAAAACTCAGAAAGTGCTTCTGGATGGGGAAGATAAAGTCACGAGGCCAGGGAAGAGAATGCAGGGGACTTACACAGCCCAGCCCCAGGGCCTTTGCATGTGCTATTCCCTCTGCCCGGCACTTTCCTCCTTCAGCCATCCTCAAGGCTCATTCACTCACCAGCTTCAGCTGTTCATTCAAATACTGCCCTCCCCGTGAAGCCTTCCCCGGTTTCCGGCCCTCCTGCCCATAACACATCCTATCCTTTCTCTGATTTATTTTTTCTCTGTAGCCCTCACTGCCATCTAACACGCTAGACATTTCATTCATTCACTCGTTCATTCACTTAGTCTTCCTTCACCATTGGCCATCTGTTGCACACAAGGAGGGACTTTTATCTGTTTGTTCACTGCTGTGTCCCAGAGCCTGGCGCGTAACAGGTGCACAAAACATACTCATCGAATGATTATTTGCGTACGTGAGTATCTGTCATGTTATTCTCTACCTTTTGAATATCTGAATATTCAACAACAACAACAAAGTCAGCTATTAGGATGGTGCACAGATGCAAAAAGGTGCCCAACACCGTAACATCTCCCTGGACCCTGTCAAAGTCCCAAGCCACAGGACTGTGGGCACGGCCAACAGAGGTCCCTCAGTGAGCACTCAGGCCCACCAGGGCTAGCCCAGGTCCTCCTAACAGACCACTCACATCCGAACGCCTCTACTGAAACAGCCCAATATCACAAGGCTCCTTTTGGGAAAAGCAACATTGCTCGGAAACAACAAATGTGCTCAAAACCTGAATTGCAGGAGCCCAGCCATCGCAGCGTGGGTGCTGAGACCCGTGACATCTGCCAGGAGAGACGGGATCTGGAACAGCAGCAGAGCCCAGAGGAGGAATATTATCTTAGAAGAGAACCATGACCCCACAGATGAGAGCGATGACCCCACAGAGGAGAGGGGTGACCCCACAGAGAAGGGGGGTGGCCCCACAGAGGAGAATGATGACCCCACAGAGGAGAAGGGTGACCCCACAGAGGAGAAGGGTGACCCCACAGAGGAGAAGGGTGACCCCACAGAGGACAGCGGTGGCCCCACAGAGGACAGTGGTGGCCCCACAGAGGACAGCGGTGACCCCACAGAGGACAGCGGTGACCCCACAGAGAAGACGGGTGACCCCACAGAGGACAGCGGTGAATAGGGGTCTTGGAGGACAAGAGCCAGTCTCAGCTTGGAGGAGAGGACCGGGTGGGCCGACGGGCCAGAAATTCGCATGAAACAGCATTGCCTACGCTGGCATCTAATACAGGACTTTCGGGTCCACGACAGAGACGGACTGGCTCCCCACCAAATCAGTCTCCCTTTCCTCCTAAGCGCAGTCTGATGTTTCCCAGCTTCCCCTGCAGTCACGTGTGTCCCGCGAATAAATTCTAGCCGAAAGAATACGAAAGGAAGAGGCAGGTGCCGGGCCCGTAAAACCTCCCGAGTTCCCCTGTCCCTGCTTGTTTCTCGTCTGTGCCGTGACACAGAGAAGCACAGAGTCCTTGGAAGATGTGGGCCAACAACGAGGAGCCTCAGCGTGGCCAGGGCCTGGGTTCCCTCAATCCCTGCTTGGAGGACAGAGCCCTGCCGACAGGGACCAACCACTTGGGACCTTCAGTGAGAAATAAACGTCCGCCGTGTGTAAGACATTACCCAGTTGTTTTGTTGTTTTTTTTTTCTGTTGCTGTCGTAACAGGTTGTGTCGCCTCACAGACGGTCCCTGGAGGAAAGCGTATACACAGTCGCCTTTCGACCACGGTGCGCTCTACGCAGGTCTGAAAACCCTTCGGAGGCAGTCACTGTACCTTACCTAGACTGGTTTTCTCCACAGTTCTACCACAAACCATTGCCCCCGGAAGTCCTCCACAGACGTTTACCAGCTGGAAATAAAGACCGCCTCGGAAGAAAGGCGTCGCTAAGTGAGGCAGAAGGACCACGGGCGCGCAACTGCTAAAAACTCGAGTTCTGGTTCAAATTCCAGTTCCGCTAGCTAGGTGGTCTTAGGCCAGTTCATATCTGCGCTTCGGCTCCCCCTGTGGTCACAGGGGAGTACTAAGATTTCCTGATTCATTGGGTCGTCGAGAAGATTGAATGAGAACGCACGTAAAGCTCTTTGGAAGCTGTCAGCTCCCCCTAAGCCCTAATTCTAACTGTAGCCGAAAGCATCTGCTGTCACAGGCAGCCAGGCTCCAGAGGTGGGTGCGAGAAGGCTCTAGACGCATATTGAAGAACACCACGGGGACTCGGCCCTTCCTGAGCCCAGCCTGACACGCCAACCGTTATGGGTCCCAAGTCTTCTTAGTTCGAGATAATTCTAAGAGGCACAGCATCCGACACTTACCCTGTTAGCACCACCACGAAGTCCATCACATTCCAACCATTCCTTAAGTAAGAGCCTTTATGGAAGGCAAACCCGAGGGCGATGATTTTAATGCCGGCCTCGAAACAAAAAATTCCAATGAAGTATGGTTCTGTGTCATCCTGGAAGGGAGAGAAGGTCAAGGTCAAGGTCTTTGGCTGGGCAGAGGGTGGGCTGATCAGGGACCCCGCCCACCCGGAGACCTCTACCCGGTTTCCCTCACCTCTCCTACCCCACCCCTGCACTCACTGTCCCCCAATATGCATCCTGCTTGGAGTTCTCTTGCCTGAAGGCTCTTGCAAGGGAAGCCGAAGCATGGAGAAGGCACCCTCCTTCTTTCCCTTCGGCCAGCCTCACCTATCACTTGGCCAAACAGAATTGCTTGCTTGGACCTGTGTTGACGGCCACTGGTCACATGTGTTTATTTTTTTTTTATTATTTTTTTAATGTTTATTTATTTTTGAGAGAGAAAGACAGGGACAGAGTGCGAGGTTGGGGGTGGGGGGGGGGAGGAGGAACACAGAGGGAGGGAGACACAGAATCTGAAGGAGGCTCCAGGCTCTGAGCTGTCAGCACAGAGCCCGACGCGGGGCTCGAACTCACGAACCACGAGATCATGACCTGAGCCGAAGTCGGACACTTAACCGACTCAACCGCCCAGGCCTCCCTAACTTTTAATTAATTTAAATGAAATCACAAGACATTCAGCGTCTCAGCCACACTAGCCACGTTCCAGTGACTGCTATACTGGACAGTGCAGACCCAGAGCATGTCCATCAGTGCAGAAAATTCTACAGGAAAGGACTGGTTTGGAATGTTTGTCACACGCATCACTCAACACCTTTAAGGTTGGAGCCTGTACACCAACCTCACCCCCAAATCTGACATTCGTGATGGTTCTCAGCTGGTATGCACCAGCACAGCTGTTCAGGTTGTGAAAATATTGGAATAATACTTCTGCATTTGCTGGCAAATGGCCAGTGCCCTGGCCACCAGCCCCTCACTAAACCTCCTGCCAGTTCTGGCTTCCAGCTGATAGTCTATAACCTTTGAAATTAAGCTATAATCTCGGCTTCATCAGAGCCCCTACACGGATGTTTTCCAATTTGTTACGAAGTTTCTCAAGCTTCAATCACTTGAATTTTGCCTTCACGATTCTTTCCATATCTCCTTGCCAGGCTACTATTTGCTTCCTATTTTTCCAATGGACTCTTTTTACTTAGCTTCATCTTAAGCAAAACCAAAAAAAAAAAAAAAAAAAAAAAAAGTCCTGAAATCATAGGTTTGCCGGGCTAGTGATATTTTTTAGAATACACATGATAATTCATAACTGTTAAAATTTAGATGTCTTGAGACCCATCCATATTTTGTGGATTAGGAATGAGTGGATTCTTACATCCCCCTACCTACCCTTGAGTCATTACGGTGGTTCTGAAAAGGTGACAGAAAGGAAAGAAGTCTCTTTCACTGCACTGTGAGAATGCCAGGAGAGGAACCAGCGGGCTTGGGGATGGGTAAGCGGATCGAGAAGGATCTTGGTGCTAGTTTACAGCTCCGCAGAGTTACTAAATGAGTAACTTTTTTTTTTAACCCCCAGAGCTGGCATCCATGATAGGAAACACAGAGGACAGAAGAACAAAGCCAAATGACATCATATACAAACAACCAGGCTAACATCAGAATGTGGGACGTTCCTTAGGGCAACCAGACTAGTTTCTGCAATAAGTCAAGGGTAAGAGGGAAAAAAATCATGGCTTTAGATTAAAAGGCTTAAGCGATGTTACACAATCCAGTCCCCGCTTGGATCCTGGTTTGAACAAACCAACTGCAAAATGCTATTTCTGAGACGATCGCGAAAAGTCGATTCCTGACTGGTCTTAGATGATTCCAAGGAACCACTGTAAATCACGTTGGGTGTAAAAATGTCACTGTGGTAATGTAAGAAAATGCCCATATTTTTAGCAATGCAAGACTTCAATGAATTGACAAGTTGTCTGGGATTTGCCTTAAAATATTTTGGCCAGGAGAGGTGCCTGGGTGGCTCAGTCGATTAAGCGTGCAACTTCAGCTCAGGTCATGATCTCATGGTTTTTGAGTTTGAGCCCCACATGAGGCTCTGTGCTGACGGCTCGGAGCCTGGAGCCTGCTTCGGATTCTGGGTCTCCCTCTCTCTGCCCCTCCCCCACTTGTGCTCTGTCTCTCTGTCTCTCAAAAATAAATAAACGTTAAAAAAATAAAATATATATATGTATGTATATATACATATATACACACACACACGTATATACATACATACATGTGCGTGTGTGTGTGTGTGTGTGTGTATATATATATATATATATATATATATATGTGTGTGTATATATATATTGGCCAGAAAAGACAATACCGATGAAATAAAAGGGGACAGAGGACACAAATAAGGCAAAATCTTGACAACTGTGGATCTGGGTGACGGGTTCATGGAGGGGTTCATTGTACTGTTCTCTCCATTTCCACATACAGCCGATCTTTTTCACAAGAATTTTGTTTCTCATACGATGTTCCTGTGGCCAGCGTGAACATCCATCCCCCGCTGCCCTCCTGGCTGGCACCAGGTTTTTCAGGTCTGGGGGGTGAGGAGTGAAGGCATCTTGCTCCCCAGATTATCGGTGTTCACGAATTTAGGCGTCCCAGGTGGGAGGCTCACGATCCAGCTCCTGACTCCAAGTCCGAGAGCCCGCTCTGCCCTCTGCTCCCACGGCCACAGCAACTTGCCTCTCAAGCGAAAGAGAGACCCCCTCAAGACGGGGAGACATCACTCACCAGTCGTTCAGACATGGGGTCTTGTCATCGTCAGGCAGGTGCTGCTCCAGGGCAAGGACAATGCAGTTTGCTATGATGGTGGCTAAAATCATATATTCAAAGGGAGTACGGAGGAATTAAGGAAAATCCTTCCAACTTGTTGAGGTGCACAGCGAAACTCGGCAGAGGGTCGGGGGGGTCCCCATACACCCCCTGCCCCCTCCCCATTCTCAACACCCCCCCCACACACACACCAGCACAGAGCATTTGTTACACTCAATACACTCACACTGACGCATCATTATCACCCCAAGTCCAGAGCTTACGTCACGGTTCACTCTCGGCGCTGAGCATTCAGGAGGTCTGGACAAGTATACAATGAGACGTATCCACCGTGAGATGTCCTACGGAGTAGTTTCACTGCTCTAAAAACCCAGCAGGTAAGTTTGTGAGAAAAACGCAGACGTGATTCCTCTACCGCACCTCCAACATCCAACGAACAAATATTAATTCAGCACCCCACTGGGTGCCAAGCCCTGTTCTGGGCAGTGGGGACACACCTTATAGCCAAACAGACAAAAATCTCTGCCCTTGGGGCACCTGAGTGGCTCAGTCAGTTAAGCATCAGATTCTTATCTCGGCTCAGGTCATGATCTCACGGTTCATGGGATCGAGCCCTGTGTCGGGCTCTGTGCTGACAGCACGGAGCCTGCTTGGGATTTTCTCTCTCCCTCCCTCTCTGCCACCTCCCCTGCTTGCATTGTCTCTCTCTCTCAAAATAAATAAATACACCCCCCCCCAAAAAATTACAGTAGTCAGGTCTGACACCAAAAGCGTGAGTTAACAAAAGAAAATACAGATAAACCAGACTTCATCAAAATTAAAAACTTATGTGCATCAAAGGGCATTATCAAGAAAGTGAAAAGGCGATGCACAGAATGAGAGAAAATAGTTGCAAATCATATCTCTGATAAGGGTCTGGTATCCAGAATATATAAAGAACAATCACAACTCAACAACAAAAAGACAAACAGTCCCATTAAATAATGGGCAAGTGGCCTGAATAGATATTTCTCCAAAGAAGATATTTAAATAGCCAATCAGCACACAAAAAGATACTCAATATCCTCAGCTGTTAGGGAACTGCCAATCTAAACGCAATGAAATACTGCTCCAGAGCCACTAGAGGAAAAAAACAAAACAAAACAAAACAGAACAGAAATCAGTAAGTGCTGGCAAGGATGTGGGAAACTGGAACTTCTGTGCATTGCTGTTGGGAACGTAGAGTGGTGCAGGCTTTTTAGAGACAACCGTTCGGTGGTTCCTCAAAAAATACATACAGAATTACCGTACGATCCAGCGATATCTATCCTGGGGACACACCCGGGAGGATGGCAAACAGGGCACCGAAAGGCACGCTCGTGGCGGCAATATTCTCAAGGGCCAAGAGGTGGCAACAACCCCCACGTCCCTCGGTGGATGAACGGGCGAACACAACGTGGTCTGTGCCCGCAGCGGGATATTACTCCGCCAGAAAAATGAACTGGTAATACACGCCACAGTGTGGACGGACCTCAAAAACGTAAATGCGGCGTGAAAGAAGCCGGGCGCAAGGGACCGCGCGGGGTATGATTTTGCGCATGTAAAACGTCCAGAACAGGCAAATCGATGGAGTCGGGAAGTAGACCGGTGGTTGCCAAAAGCTGGGGGAAGGGATGGGGGAGTGACTGCTTATTGGTTTGGAACTAGACAGATCGTGTACAAGAAACACTACGAACGTACTAAATGCCACTGAATTCGTCACTTAAAAATGGTTAATACGGTCATGTGAATTGCACCTCAATACAAAAAAAACAAAACCAATATGGTGGTCAGGGCAGGCCTCTGAGAAGCCGACCTTTCAAGATCTGACAGAGGGAAGGGGTAGTCCACGCGGCTATTTCCAGAGGTACAAACTGTCCAGGCACAAACTCCTTCCTGCATCGCGGGGACGCTCCTCTGGGTTGACGAGGCCACCAGAGTCCCGCTGGAGCGTCTGTACTTGGGGAGGGTCTGTCCTGCTCTGTTCACATTAAGGCCTGATCTGCTGATCAGGTGGTGAGCCAGAATGTCTCGTCTCCCTCCCCGCCTCATGCCAGACCCACAGAGGCACCCCTGACCAATCTCTGAGAAGGGGGTTACAAGCGGGTCACGTGTAAGGAAACGGACGTCGGTGGGGAAAGCCATAAGGTGTCGGTTACTCTGGAGCAGAGCTCCCCTACCTGCGGTTCACTGCAGGGCGATGAGTAGAGCCCTGGCCTCCACCCACCGGATGCCAGGAGCATCCCCCCCTCTCCAGCTATGACAACCAAAAATGATCTCCAGATAGTGCCAAGTGTCCCCCAGGAACACGGAAACCCACTGTTCTGCAGAAGGATCAAAGAGCGGGTGTTGGTGAGGTTGGTCACATGAAACCGCTGGGCTCCTCCCAGTTTTCTATGTTGGAAGCTTAACTTGCCTCGTTCCCTCTTTGGGACCTGAAGTTAGGCCTGGCATTTGGGGAGCTCCATCAAACCAAGGGATCTCATAGGCTGGACTCACTTTCCAGGTGGGGAGAAGAAAGTCTGAAACAGACAACCCGAGAGTTAAGAGTCTAAGTAAACCAGGAAAACCAGGCCTTCTTTGTCACCAGCTTCGGCCTTTGCCTCCAGCTCACAGCGGCTGAGCTGCGCTCCGTGCACACTCTGAAAAGCAAATCTGACACTCAGGGCAATTTGGGGAGCCAACAAAAGCCGGCCCTGCCGACGAGCGCCTCTGATTGGCTTCCTGCCTCCGAGCTGACAGTCATTAGGAGCACAGAGAACAAAGCTGGGCTGTGTTGCACAAATACTCCATTCTGCCTCACCCTGCAGCCCAGAAAATAAGAGACAATATTTGTATACAGAGAAGCAACGCCAAGCCCTTCCCTGGCCTCCCCTCGCTGAGGCTTCTGAAGCCATGATTTGAATCTGATGATTTCCCTTCCCTTCCCCGCCAACTAGCTCCTTGCCCGCTTCGGCCCGGAGCTGCCGGCTCCCTCCTGGCGGGGAGGGGGGGAGGGGGTACGTGGCCTCCTGCCCCTTAACAGCTGGGATGTGACTTCCTTTCCATCAGACTTGAGCTGAGGTTCCAGGAAGAGTCCCAGAAGACTGGCAGCAAGCAGCATCTTTCTGGGCTGCGTTCTCAGGGTTTCAATTGCCCAGTGTCGCCTGGATTTCAGACCCGGGGCCCTCTGGGTATGGTGATGAAGCCTTAGTCAGCATGGGGGAGAAGAGGAGGAGGCTGCCCGCTCCCACCTTATTTCTGTTTCTTATTTCTCGTCCAACGTGGCAGTACTGGGTATCAGGTGTTACCTCCTTCCCCCTCCACGCACACACAGGCCCCGCCGACGTCCACAGACCTGCCCCAGAAGGGACCCCGCGATGCTGACCTTATACCCTCACCGGCTGCCTCCTTCAGGAATGCAAAGTCTCGGGCCCCTCGCTGACCTGCTGAGTCAGAAGCTGCATTTTAGCAAGACCTTCGGCGTTGGGGGGGGGGGGGGTGTCTGTGTGCACACCGAAGTTTGGGAAATGCTGCCCTAGATCTATTTCAGAGGTGGGAGGGGAAAGGTAACTGTGGTTCTGAGTCATCCCCAAAGAGGTGGGGGCTCCTCTTTCTCCTCCACTTTCTGACCCCAGGAGGAGAGTTCAGGAGTCCTGGACCAGCCTTCCACTCTCACCCAGGCTACGGGGGCTGGTAAGAAACCCAAGATCTTGATGACAGAACAGGAGCACTGAAATGGGACAAGCATGCAACAAAGAAAACTCCAGCTTAACTGACATGGAAGGACTCACGGCGTTCCCACGGCCCCCATCTCACTCAGAAGAAGAGCCAGTCCTGCCGGTAGCCAGTGAGACCCCACATGACCTGCCCGCATCACCTCCCCGCTCTCATCTCCTTCCATCTCCCCTTGTTCCGCCAGCTGCAGCCACAGTGGCCCTCCTCCGTGTTCCCCAAACACCAGCCACGTTCCACCGCAGGACCTTTGTACCTGCTGTCCTCTCTCCTGGAATAGGCTTTCCCCACAGACCCAAATGGTTCCCTCCCTCACTTCTTTCAGGTCTTTCCTCAAAGGCTGCATCCCCACTGAGGACTTAACCCCCTTGCCCTGCTTTCCCCCCCTCCCTTGGCCCCGGTCCCCAGTCAAACATCTGCTCCGTTTGCCTTCTTTATCTTGTTCACCGTTTGTCTCCCTTACTAGACTCGATGGCAGCAGAGATTTTTGTCTACTTTGCTCACGGCTTGGTTCTCAGCACCTAAGAGAGCATCTGTTTTATAGTAGGTGCTCAATAAACACCTGTATGAGGAAGGAAAGGTGGGTAGGTCCTGGTCTTTGCATCTCTCCCCCCACTTCATTGCATGCCAAGTCTCGATGGGCACGTTAGGCACACAATCAGCTTCTTGAAACATGCACTGATGTGGCTGGCATGCAGACACAAAGATGGGGTTCTGGGCTCTCGGCACGGGAGCAGATGCCTTGCCCCAGGCAGAAGTCAAAGGTAGTCCAGGCAGGGGGAGGTGAGGTTTTCTCAGCCCAACCCCAAGTCGTGCCCGATCCTCCCAATTTAGAAAGCCTGGGTTCTAACTCACAGCTGCGGTGAGCAATGCCTCTGCTCGCTGCGCTGAGCCTTCCTGCTCCCCGATTGGTTCGGGGAGAAAGCACCTGTGTCAGCGGGATCCAGAATAATCAGCCAGCCAGCCGAAGAGGCCAAGGCGGGCGGGGCGGGTAGCTGGCGGGTGGGGGGGGGGGAATGTGGGCAGAGGAGATGAAAGGAGAGAAGCATCCCTGATGGGAGGAAAAGCTGGCTCCTGAAATGGCTTGTGGAAGTCAGGATAGCAAACAGCCCTGCAGGCAAGGGCAGATACACAAAGCTCCGCCCACAATTAGATTGATCGGGACCCAGAGAGGCCCCAGCAAGGGGCTGCGTGTGACACTGAAAATGACCAAGTGATTCTTCCCAGGGAAGAAGGGCTGCGTCTGCTAACAGGAGCTGCTCTTGGGATCCAGAACATCAAGGAAAATCAATCTGCAAAGTGTAGGCCTGGCTGAGGGTTCCAGCCCCTTAGCAAGACCTTGCAGAATGTCTAAGTCGTTCACTCTTCTCTTTGTGAGGCCCCATCCCTATCTCATTCCCAGCCTCCTGTGGTGGTTGTGAAAATCAAATCAGGTTTGTTAACTCGTCAAGACCTTTTCTCTACGACGGGGTCTGCCTGATGTTCTGAGGAAACGGATATTTCAGTGAGTCAACCAAGCAGTTGAACTTGTGTGGAGAAGCCAAAGGGACCTTATTTTCGTGTTCGTTCCGTGCTCATCACAATTACCAGGAAAAGAGCGGGGGGTACCAGGGTGCTCGATGTATGGGTTTAGGACATATTCCTTGCTTCGCTAAACAAATGCCACTATTTAACTCGGCAATATGATAAACTATTATGGGGCCATTAACAGGCACAACAGCCATAATTACAGCTGCTGTTTATCGAGCGCTTCACTGGGCAGACATCGTGCTAAGCATTTTACACTCGTTTCAGCTAATTCCCTGCAACAATTCTACAAGGTGGGTTCTGTTGCAAGCCCCATTTTCCAGATAGGGAGATCAAGGCTCAGGGAGGTTAAATAAATTGCTCAAGATCACACAGGCTATACCGGAAGAGCTAAGGGCTCACCCCAAGATCCATGCTTGTAAGCTGGTGGTCCCCAAAGACCACTCAGCTGCTTACCCTTATTAGAAGGGGGATAGTTTTGTCTTCATTTGAAAACTGGAGTTGGGGCCCACCTGGGGCCTTAACCATATGGATGAGACCAATGGATTAGACCTCACCTGCGTCCCAACTGCCACCATTTAACGTAGTAACGATCAACTATTGCATGCTAATCCATGCCCTCAGAAACCCATCCCAAGTGGGTTAGATTAATGAAAATTTTAACCTCCAATAACCCAAAGAGTCTCCAGTTCTCAGACACGGGGTTCAAAGTCTCCAACGCACAGTACCAACCAAAAAATCAAGCCTAGGAAAGGGCGTTACCCCAGCTGATCAGCTCGAGACTCTAGTGGTGAGGACGCATTAACAAGGGCAACTCTGGGTACTGCCCGGGATGTTTTCAGCACCGCGGCCAGCGACAAGCGGTGAAGTTTAATTTCACATCCACCCCAGACAGTACCAGCCTGGGGCAGAGCAAGGAAACCCAGCGTCAAGTATGAACACTCTCTGCGACATTTGTAAAGATCTACATTTCACATCTGGGGTAGAGACAGAAAAAAAAAAAAAAAAAAAAAAGATTCATTATGTCACCGGGAAAATCAGATGAAGAGAAAATTAAAAACCCAACACCAAATAGGTGTGATGTGTCATTTTTTTAAGTTTATTTATTTTGAGAGAAGGAGGGGAGGAGGGGCAGAGAGAGAGAGAGAGAGAATCCCAAGCAGGCTCTGCACTGCCAGCACACAGCCCAACATGGGGATTGAACTCACGACCGTCATGACAGTATCATGACCTGAGAAATCAAGAGACGGACACTTAACTGAATGAGCCACCCAGGTGCCCCCGTTTTTCTAAATATTATCTAAGGATTCTCAACACGTTGGTTCCAAAAAGAGAAGTCTACCCAGGGCAGCTGGATCATGCTTCTGCTCAGAAAACTGGAAATACATGCACGAGAAATCGTAGAGCAGAGTGACTGAAAGGGTTTGGGAGTCAGACGTGGTGTGGAGATTTATCTTCCTTCTCTGAGCCTCAGTTTCCTCATTCATAAAATACAAAATGTAGTGCCTACCTCATAGGGCTGTGTGAGAACAGAATGAGTGGACACGGACAACACACTTAGAACAGGACCTGGCATTGCAGTACGTGCTCAATAAATGTTGAGTGTTTAGTTACAATTTACTCTGGTTCCTGCAATGGAATTTAATATTAAGAAAACTTAACATGTTTGCAAAAGCAGAAGATGGGGTGCATCTCATTGTGATCATGCAACCGATGCTTAAATTATTATTTTTACCGTAGGGGCACCTGGGTGGCTCAGTCGGTGAAGCGTCCGACTTCGGCTCGGGTCATGATCTCACGGCTCGTGAGTTCGAGCCCCGCGTCGGGCTCTGTGCGGACAGCTCGGAGCCTGGAGCCTGCTTCCGATTCTGTGTCTCCCTCTCTCTCTGCCCCTAGCCCACTCGCATTCTGTCTCCGTCTCTCTCAAAAATAAATAAACATTAAAAAAATTTTTTAAATTATTGTTTTTACTACAATTGCAGCGACCAGTATTATAAGCTTTTCCTGGTCCTTTTTACCGATGTAAGTCTCGGTCTCTTCCCTTCACTGGAGGCCATCAACACCTACTCTCATCATGGGATTATACAAAGTGACTTTGTGTGTGTGTCTGGTGTCTCCATTCAGCGTCATGTTTCTGTGCGTCCCAGCACTTTGTTCCTTTTTACAGCTGAGTAGTATTCCTTTGTAAGGATGCGCAGTGCAATTCCTTTATCCATTCACCCACCGATGGCTGTTCCCGTCTCTTGGCTACCCAAAATAAGTAACTTAATAGAGACAAAATGCAGATTCACGTTTGCCAGGAGGTGAGGGAAGCAACTGCCTGATGGGAACAGGATTTCCTTTTCAGGGTGGTGATTCGGAACAATGAGAATATACTAAATGCCACTGAACTATTCACTTTAAAATGTTTAATTACATGATAGAATTTCTCAACAATTTCTTCCATTTGTAAAAAAAAAAAAAAAAGAAGAAAAAACAAAAAAAAAAAGTCTTGCCGGTTTTCTCCTTTTCTTGCTCCTAGATTCTCTGAGGTTCCGCGGTAATGTGTTTACGTGCTCATTCTCTCCTCTGAGCCATGAACTATGAACAGAAACCCCACCCAGACAGCCTTCAAGATCTTTCTTTTTAAATAACAAATGGGTTCAGTTATAAAAGGAATACGTGCTTGGGGCGCCTGGGTGGCAGAGTCGGTTAAGTGTCCGACTTCAGCCAGGTCACGATCTCGCGGTCCGTGGGTTCGAGCCCCGCGTCGGGCTCTGGGCTGATGGCTCAGAGCCTGGAGCCTGTTTCCGATTCTGTGTCTCCCTTTCTCTCTCTGCCCCTCCCCCGTTCACGCTCTGTCTCTCTCTGTCCCAAAAATAAATAAACATTGAAAAAAAAAAAATTAAAAGCCTGGCTGGCTCAGATGGTAGAGCATGCAACTTTCAATCTCAGGGTTGTAAGTTCAAGCCCCATGTTGGGTGTGGAAATTACATAAAAGCAAAATCTTTAAAAATAAATAAATAAAAATTAAAAAGCCAATTCGTTCATTAAAATTTAAAAAAAAATAAAAAAATAAAAGGAATACGTGCTTATGGGGTTGTTTTTTTTCTCCATTTTACAATTTATATCGTGTCATTTAAAAAGTGAAGAGCCCGTACCTAAGCCCACTGGCCACAGATAGCCCACCACTAGCAATTTGCTGCTTATTTTTCAGATTTCTCCCTACACGCATTCTTTACACTGCCTGCCGTCTCTTCCTGAGTTACTCTTCCCCTAAATACGGGCAGGGCTCATTCCCTTGCATTCATCAGGTGATACAAAAACATCTTCCCAGCGAGGTTTCCCTGGGCTCCCAGATCTAAAGTCTCCGCCCGGCCAACATCACCATCCCTCTTCCCTCTTTGTTTTTTTGCTACTTTTTTATTTTTTTAGCAACTTATCGCTTCAAACTACACATTTTATTTGTTTGTCTTACTGCCTCGGTCTCTTACTGGAATGTCAGCCCCTTCGGGGGCTTGTTCTCAGCTGGGTCCCCAGCATCTAGAGCCCATCACACACCAAGCGCTCGATAAATGCTACCGAATGAGTGAAAGCAAACGTACGACGTTGCATTTTCCCTTTTATGAAAACGGGACGGTGCCACGCAAGTTCCACCACTTGCCGCGCCCCTCACCACACTGGGCACATTTTTCCCTGTTGGTACATCGGCTCTTCCTCTTTTAAAAGGCCGTGCGGTATTCTCGCGAAGGAACGCCCCATCATTTAATATTCCCCTAAATGCTTCCAGTTTGTCTCTCTGACAAGCAGAGCTGTGATGAATAACCTGACCACGCAATCACGTTCCCTGGGATGTCCCCTGTGTCCAGGGAGGCCTTCTCCTCACGTGTTGTACTGTCGCCCTGGGCAGTGGGCAGTGAAGTCCTGCATTTCCTGGCGTCTCCTCTGTGCATTTCATCTACCCCTTGGCTTAAACGCAAACTTGGAAATTCCCTGTAGGCCATCAACTCCAAGGCCAAGAGGACCACCAGCAGCTTCAAATTAGTCCCCAAGAACGAAAGGGAAATCCAGCCCAGGGAGAGGTCTGCCACGACTGCTCCCAAGGAAACCCAGTGAGGCCACGGAGAAGGGCCCCAAGAAGTGTCGAAAAAGCCAAGACATCTCCACGAAGGTTCCCTCCCCCCAACCGGTGCCACTGGGCTCAGCAGAAAGTCCAAAGTCCAAGACGGAAAACAAAAGCTGAGAGCAAGACTCTGGTGGAGCCGGTCACTTTCTATGACCTTCCGTTTCCATTGGAAAGACCACCGTCCACAACGGTCCATTCCTTCTTAATCACTGGAAAACATCCCTACCTCCTCATCAGTAACCTCTGTCAACTCCAGCCACACGTGCCTAGAAGCCACACCAGCCACCTTCAAAATACCTTTGCCCAGCACCCTCTCCTGCCTTCATCTCCTTCCTTGCCAGCCTTGCACAGGTTGGCTGTATATCATTTCCCTGCATTTCCTTCCCTCCTGGAAAGAGCCCACCCCCGGATGAACCACACCGGTTGCCTTTCCCGTGCTTCAGATCAGTGATCTGGGCTGATGATGTTAAACTCATGATCTTAAATTCGAGAAGTCTAGCATCCTAGGTGGGAGAGAATACCAGGGCATACTGGAGCACTGCTAGGAATGACCCAGTTTAGGGAAATTAATATCCTCCCATCATTAGAAACCCCACCTCTGTCTCCAAATTTCCCTCCGGCCACCAATCCATTTCTCTGCTCCCCTTCATAAAGAAGGAGTTGGCTTCACACGTTGCTCCCACTTTTCCACCTTGATTTTTCCCCTCCCCTCCCCGCTAGACTGGCTTCTGCCTCCATCACTTAACCAAAACTCTTCTAGTGAGGACAACCAAAGACCTCCAGGCTGCCAAATCCCAGGCCCACCTTTCTGTGCTCGGATTCCTTGGCCACACATTCCTTTTGTGTTTCCTCCTGTCTTCCTCTGTCTCCCCTTCCCACTCCTTTTCTACTCGATCTCGAAGCGTTGGTCTTCTCTGGGGCTCGGCCCTAGCTAACCTCTTCTCTACCCATATCCGCATTCTAAAGGCCTCATGCATTGGGATATGTTGTGCCATCCTCCTAATGCCCTTCCCTCTCCCCCCAGTATCTATCCACTCATCACTCTTCTTGGTGTCCTGGGAGAGGCAAGGTTGGCTCTTGGCTCATCTTCCTGCTTTCCAGGTAGGTTTGGTCAATGGGAAGCACCAACAGGAGACCAGAGGGAAGAAGGAGGAGGTCATCCCGTTTCCTCCCTACTACGGCTGGGTCCCGTTGTGCCTTCCCACAGGCACCTCCGACCGCACGGAACTGTGTGTATCCATTTCCGAGGGCTGCCATGGCGAATTACTACAAACCGGTGGCTTGAAACAACAGAAGTCTATTATTTCAAAGTTGTAGAGGCCAGAACCCCACAATTAAGCTACCGAGAAGACAGAGCCGCCTCCGGAGGCTCAAGGCTAGGGTCCTTCCTTGCCTCCTTCAGCTTCGGGGGGCTCTGGGCATTCCCCAGCTTGTGGCCATATCACTCCATCCTCTACTTCTGCCTTCACGTGACCATCTCCTGTGTCTCTCTCCCCCCACCTCCCCTCCTAGGAAGCCTGGTCATAGAATTCGCTCACCATCACATGCTCAGCACCCCTTCCAGTGCCAGGCACCTAGCAAGACCCCAGTCGATGTTCACCGAACGAGCAAACGAATCCACACCCACATTTCCCTCTACGTCTCCAGGGCAGTTCTTTCTGCGCCTTCCAACCTTCTGTCTTTTCTCTTCCAGCTCTCTCGGCTGTTGGGCTGGCAGCCCAAGTCAAACCGACTTTCCAGAAAGTCCCAAGCCCCCGATGCGACTCCTTCACCTCCTCCCCGTGCCCTCCCCAGACCCACGTGTTTGGGTCTGTCTGGCCTTTTCCTCTGAAGCTTCTCCTTGAAGCTTCAGCATTAAAAATAATAATAATAAACCCACATATGCCTCCAAAAGAAGCTTTTACTTTCGCAAACTCTATTGATTTAATCCTAGAGGCTGCTGGCAGCGGTCCCAGGAGCTGAATCGATACGACAGCACCCAGCATGGCCGGAACATCAGGGAACCTCAGCCAAGACCTTCTGCGTGGGTCTTCACTGACCCTGACTGAAGCTCCCGCAACGAAGGAGAGAGGTTTACAGTAGGGCACAGGACATTTGCAATCGCTCCAGGATCCTGCTTAGGTGAGCACAAGGAAATGCCTTCGAGCTTGAGGTGCTTTGGAGCTGTTCGTTAATTTGCCACTACAGCTGAGTCCCGGGGGGCTAAGCAAGCAAGAAACCAAAGATAACAGAGAAACCCCGCAGGTTCTAGGACCGGAGTATAACCTCCCTAGTGGGATGACCAGGCAAAGGGGACGTGGGGAACAATAAGACGAAGCGGGGGAGAATGAAAACTTGAACGAGTTGAGACAGGACTTCCTTGACCCCGCAGCAGATACTAAGGGATCAGGGAAAGAGAGGGAGAAGGCCACGGAAGAAGGAGGTTGAGGGCGACTGAATCAGTGCCCAGGGTTTTAGAGGCCGCTCATCTGCTTGAAGGAGCGGTCCAACAGTGCTTTGCAATACCTTTGGTTTTCCAAGATGCAAAAACAGGGAGAGGAAGGGGACGCCCTACAGGAAGAAAGCAGAAGGGAGTATTTGTTAGCTGGCGTAAACGCACGTGAGTGTACATCACACCCCCGAGAACGCTGTGCTTAGAGATTAGCCCGGGCACACCGACGACGAGGTAGTTCGGCCCCGGTATTCTAAATCCTGCCGTAGTGACAAACGCCTCCCGAATCTCGGCGGCCGAAAGCACCACCGGGCTCTTTTCTTGCTCGTGCTACGTGCCCGCTGCAGGTGGGATGGGGACTCTGTTCTGCACCCCACCCTCTCCCCAACACCTAGCCTGAGGGAGGCCTGAGTGAGAGCAGGGGCAGGCAGAAGGAACCGTGGTGAAAACATACAGCGGCTCTCAAAGCTTCCGCCCAGAAGCGACACGTGTCGCTTGTCCTCGCATCCCGTTGGCCAAAGCAAGTCGCGTGGCCATGCCCAAGTTCAGGGAGGCCGTGTGCCCACGGAAGAACCAGCCATGTTAGCTGAGCAGGGGGAAGGATGTCTGCTCAGGGACGCGAAACGACTTGCCCGAAGTCAAGCAGCTTCAGAGCTGGCGGGGGGGTCAGGGGTCAGGACCGTACGGCCCCACGTTCTTTCTTTTTTTTTTTTTTTTTTTTCAACGTTTATTTATTTTTGGGACAGAGAGAGACAGAGCATGAGCGGGGGAGGGGCAGAGAGAGAGGGAGACACAGAATCGGAAACAGGCTCCAGGCTCTGAGCCATCAGCCCAGAGCCCGACGCGGGGCTCGAACTCACGGACCGCACGGACCGCGAGATCGTGACCTGGCTGAAGTCGGACGCTTAACCGACTGCGCCACCCAGGCGCCCCCCCACGTTCTTTCTTTAAGTGCTACGGCCTCTTGACCGGGGCACGTGACAGAAGCTGAGAATAAAATTTAGGCAACGCTAAGGAGAAGCATCAGCGGAGGCAGGGGGAAGAAGGGGCGAGGAAAAAGAAGGCATCGCCTGAGGAAGAGACACGAGGAGCCAGAAAGTTTAGAGACCGTAACACATCACAAACATGGCGAAAGGGGGTGGGGGGGGGGGGAGCTTCCCACTACTTTCAGGAAGCTCAGCAGCAACAGGGAATGGAGAGGCCACTCCTATGAGGCCACACAGGGGCACAACCACGAAGGGAACCCGAAGGCTGCTTGCTTTTTCCCTGAAAGCCACCATCTTGGTTCAGGGGGAAGGCCCAGCAGATGCTACTCGGGGCTACAGCAGCCCAGGAAGCCGAGGCCAGGGCTTGCCAGGACTCCCGCCGGCCGCACTGTCCCTCCCTGGACATTTTCCTGCCCGGTTCTGGGAAACCTGGACCGGAGTCGGATGGTGTCCCACCACGGACGGTGCTGGCTTGTTCCTTCTGACCACGCCTTCCCCCCTCCCCAACCCCTAGGCGGGCTGAACGGGAAGGGTGACAGATTCTGGTGCCACCATGCACCCAGCCAGTACGCGGGAGGGAGCTCCAAGTAGATGGTAAGCCGGTTCCGCCCCAGAGCAAGGCTTCTGGAAAGCACTCACCATCGCTGCCAACGCACCATGGCCGTCGCAGCTGTGAGCACGTCTCAGGCACCGCCTGAGTGCTGTCTGCACGTCGGTTCCCTGAGCCTTCTTCTCCTATCTGTCCAGAAATCCTACTGGTCAACCTTCAGATTGTATCCCAAATTGGTGGTTGCCAGGACCTGGAGGGAGGCGGGGTGGGGGGTGAGTACTACCGGGTATAGAGTTTCCTTTTTGGGGAATGAAATGTGAGTCTCAGTAGAGGTGATGGGGGCCCCACGTCGTGAAGTCCCAAAGGCCACCGAATTGTACACCTCAAAGAAGGAACTTTTATGTTACACGTATTTCGCCACAGTAAAAACATTTTTTTAAGTTTATTTATCTTTTGAGAGAGAGAGAGAGAGAGAGAGAGATTATGTGCATGCAGGGAAGGGGCAGAGAGAGAGAGAGAGAGAGAGAAATACCAAGCAGGCTCCACACTATCAGCACAGAGGTCAGCTCAGCACCCAATGAGGGGCTCGAACTCATGAACCGTGAGATCATGAGCTGGGCCGAAACCAAGAGTCGGATGCTCCACGGGCTGAGCACCCAGGTGCCCCCATGGTAAAAACATTTTTTTTTTGCTAGGGTCCAAACACTCTTCATTATGTCCACAGCCAACATTTTGGCCCTGCCCCCACCTGCCTGGACCAGAACAGTCACTTCCTCCCGGCTGTTTCACCCCCCTACGGTGGTCGGAGGGACCTGTGAACATCTGAGTCTAGTCACAACCCTCCTCTGTTCAGAACCCTCCTCGCCCCCCACCTCACTCACAGCAAAAGCCAAAGTCATCCTCACGGTCCACAAGGCCACGCCCAACTGTCCTGTCATCTCCCCGCCCTCCCTTCTGCCCACTGTCCCCTGTGCTCCTCCCTTTCAGCCACGCCAGCCTCCTCGCTGTTCCTCAGATATAGCACACATGACCCTACCTCAGGGCCTTTGCATACGCTGTTCCCTCTTCCCCCAGACACCGCCATGGCTTCCTCCTTGGCTCAAATGACAGCTCCTCAGGGAGGCCTTATCCCACACAGCAACTGGCCTCCCCATGCCCTTTCCTTGCTGTTTCTCCCCGTTGCCCTTATAATCTTCCACAGTACCGTGTAATTAACTTGTTATTTTGCTTCTTGTTCATCCCATGTCTCTCCCAGTGAGACTGCAGCCCCAAAAGGGCAAGGACTTTTGTCTGTTTCCCGTGTCTAGAAGAGTGCCTTGCTCCCTACGTGCAGTCCTAGGACGCAGACATTACTTTCCAGACATTTTATAAAGCAGGAAAACGGAAACCCAGTATCAGGCACGCAGTGAGTAATGGAGGACCAGTCACCAAGTTCAGTCTGATTTCCCAGCCCTGGTTCTCAGCCACAATGATTGTTCTTTTCAATACTCACACAGCAAGGATCCACTGAACACCTACTAGGGGCCAGGCAGCATTCTAGGCGCTAAAGATGTGACAGGGGACGACGCGGGCAGAGCTCAGAGCTCATGGAGGTGACACTGTCCCTGGCTCAACATTTTCCTGCCCCAACTCTCACCCAGCTTTACATGTGGGACTGACATCATTCTGCCCCATGGTCTGAGACGCTCCAAGACGTGGGCTGGGTATGCGATCTAAGCCACCTCCCCGTGGTGCTTCTAGGCCAGCTTTCGTGACAGTTTGTCATTGTACGACATCATATGACATCACATGACAGCACGACGACTCGTCAGCCCCACTGTCTTCACAACGGACAGGGATCCCCGTGAACTCAGGGACCTCATGATGGATTTCTCTCCATCCCATGTTTGCAGATTTACGGGTGAACGGGGAGCCTGGAGCCCCTTTGTCTGACAGGCAGCCCCTGATTTCTCCCCCCCCAGACAAATCCTCAGCTCTCCGTCCCTGGAACCTGAGACCTCAGCCCCTCCCTTGAGCTGTGTTACAAATTTTGTGGTGGTTTTTTTTTGCCTTCCATATTTCACTCCGGACGTAGACAGTTCTTGTCCAAATGTCACCTGCACCCCAGCCACATCCACACATCCCTGTACGTTGCGATAAGCGCTACTGAGGAATGATGGGGGAGGACGGGGTGGGGGGGAGGGGAGGCCTGATATCAGGACGCCCCACATGTCCCGCTGGCCCGGCACGCTCTCCTGAAAGACAGGAGCAAAGGGGAGGAAGAAAAGCTGGCTTTGTAAGTACAGGACGGTATAAACAAAGGAATACGGAAAAAATTGCCGATACCTAACATCAGACCTCGGCAAACTGTGGTCTTCGCAAACTAGGGCCCGTGGCCCGTTTTTTAAATAAAGTTTTATTGGAAAACAGCCACTCCTGTTCATTTCCTTATTGTCCGCGGGTGCCTTCGCGACAACAGCAGAGCTGAGCGGTCCCAACAGAGACCCGTGGCCTGCAAACCTTCAGACCTTCACTGTCCAGCCCTTGGCCAACACTGTTTGCTGGCCCCCAGAGCGTAAGCATAATACAGAACTCCGTGTTGACAGTTTAAGTACTCGCAGCACATATTAACATATAATTGTACAATATAAAATAACACAACTTGCAATGTAACTAACATCTGTATTGAGTGCTTCTTCTGGGTGGGGCGGTGGACCAAGCTTTCCTGCCTATGCTATTGCATTCAACCTGCTCAACAGCTCCTGGAATGAGGACATCATCATTGTCATTCTCACTAAGGGCGCAGACCCTGGAGTCGAGCAGCCTGGGTTCAAATCCCACCTCTGTCACTCACGGAGCGCGAAACTGGAGAAGAGGTACTCTCCCCGTCCTGGTTTTCTCTTCCGCCACCTGGGAGGATGACAATGGCACCTATCCCTCGAGGCACTAAGAGGACAAACCTATTTGATGCAAGTGAGGCGCCCGGCATACTGTCCAGAACTTCCGAACAGAGGCACACAGCGGTGAAGTCGCTTGCCGATACGGTCAAGCCCAAGCGGTCGAGCTGGGATCCGAACCTGTGTGGCCATCGCTGCCGGAAGCTGGGATCTGGCAAAGGGGGGAGGAAGGTGATGAACACCAGGAACCTCGAGCTCATGAGAGGCGGGGCCAGCACACCACCCTAGGGGACTTGGGTCTGTCCGCCTCCCTCCCCATTGCTGTCCCGGACCTTGGAGGGTGGCTGGAAGGCTGGAACCTGGCTGGTGGCTGCCAGAAGCAATGAGGGGCTGTTCTTCCGCTCTCCACCGAGGGGAGGACAGGCCGGTTAAACTTGAATGGAGGAAGGCAAGCCAGTGACGGCCCCTATCATCACAGAGCTTTGGAGGATTTCAAAGAAGGAGGCAAGGCTGGGAGGGGACGGGCCATTGTTACAGCTGCTGGGCTGACCCTGGAGGGGGCTGGGTAGCGGGAGCCACTGCTAACAAAGCTGGATCAGAACTGGGGGGCGGGGGGGGGGTGGCAAGAGCCGTTGTTGGCACAGCCAGGCTACAATTTCATTTGCGCACCTACTTGTGGCTGCTAAGACAGGCTCCAAAGAGAGGGAGGGCAGGAAGCAACCAGGGGAGTTGTTCTGTTCCTGCCCATGGGACCTGGAGTCCGCCTCCCTGGACTCAGCCCAAGGGGCCTCTCCTAGGAGCGACCTCCCACAAGATGGTCACTTGCTTCAGGTAGGAAGCCTCCCTTGCTGCCTCACCCAGGCGCCTTCCCTCCACCCCAGGGGCAACGGGCTGCCTGCTAAGACCCCAACTACCAGCTCTCCAAGCAGAGGGCCCCACTCTCAAAGCCTGGCAGAGAACCGAATTCCTTCTGAAGCTTAAAAAAATTTCCGCTCAGCAAGCAAAGAGCGAGGGAGAGAAAAGAAAACGAGACAGGAGGCACAAGCAGGTAGAAGGACCCAATGACCACCGTCAACAACAATAATAATAGCAGCAAAATAGACTTTCGACGCCAGGGGACTGGTTGCTCCTTGTGAAAAAAAAAAAAGACAATGTGATGGGTCCGCTAAACCTGGTCTCCCTGGATGCACACACGGCCTAAACGTCCCAGCCTCTCCTGCAGTTCAGTGGGCCACAGGTGCTGGCTATCTTCTGCTACCCGGGGTCCACGATCCCTCCTCTACCCTGCTACGCCTGGGGAGCCTGACCTGTGTAGACGGCCTCATTCGACTCCCTGCCTCTGGCTTCCACCTGGGTTTGGACAATGGGGAGCCGTGGCAGGAGCTGGAGAGAGGGCATGATGCTGGGGCATTTATTCTGTCGATTTTCTCAGGTGGCGGCTCGAGTCAGGTGGCTTTCTCTCTCTGTCTCAATTCCTCCTTTCTTCTCTTGTGTTGGTTAACTGCCCACGTCTCCTAATTCAATTCTTTTTTTTTTTTTTAATTTTTTTTTTTCAACGTTTATTTATTTTTGGGACAGAGAGAGACAGAGCATGAACGGGGGAGGGGCAGAGAGAGAGGGAGACACAGAATCGGAAACAGGCTCCAGGCTCTGAGCCATCAGCCCAGAGCCCGACGCGGGGCTCGAACTCATGGACCGCGAGATCGTGACCTGGCTGAAGTCGGACGCTTAACCGACTGCGCCACCCAGGCGCCCCTCCTAATTCAATTCTTGAAGGACGTCTCCTGATTCCTACCGACATCCTCACTGATGCACCTCGGGGTGAAACTCTAGTCAACAGAAGGCTGGCGGAAGGCGGAAGTGAGGTTCCCCACTTCTGCTCCAGCAGGCGGCACGCAGGGACGCACCTTTAAAGGGGTCACTCCCACCTGCTCCGCGAGGCTGGCTCCACGTCCAACACCAGAGGCAGACCACGTGACCCAGGCCTACGCCAATCAGAGCGCCCCTTTCCCCGCTTCCTAGTTCCCCACGAAGACTGGGTCAGGCCTGAGCACGTGACCCCGGGCAGAGCCAATCAAAAGCAGCAAGTCATTTACTGAGAAGGCTGGGCTAAGGGCTGGGAAAGAGAATTACTTCGGATGTTTGGGGAGGCCCAAAATACTGGAACTGCAGCCACGTCCTGGCCGCAGGGAGAATGGAGCCAGCTTCGAAAAGCACAGCCCGGAAACCAGGGCCTAATGATGTCATCTGATCCCCGGATCCAGACGCGCCGGTCATTCCCTGGACTCTTCCGTCTATGCGCTAGTATATTAAACTCCCGTCTGCTTGCTTAAGCCCCTTTGAGTTTTCTGCCCCGGGCAACCCAAGGGCACTAATGGATTCACGTAGGGAAATGTGGTGAGTCCTCAGTCTGTGTCACGTCTCAAGTTTCGGAGGCACGTATTTTATTTTAACTCTGACTTGACAGTCAAAGAAACTGAGGTCTGGTAAATTACTCAGGCGCGCCCAGTAGGAAATGGTCTGCAAGCCTCTGTTTGGTGCGTGACCTTGCAGAAACCGCATGGCGCCGAAAGTCAAGGACTGGATTCCAATCCCCAAACCAACATCTTGCGTGTGATCTCAAGAGTGCCAATTAGGGGAACCTCATCCTATCGTAAAACTGAGACAAAAATCCTTCTGTGTCTCCCCCACGCATCTCCGACGGTGGGTGGGGGGTGACCCATGAAGCCATAACTAAAGGTGTTTCGGAGGAAAGGCTATCAACTCGTTGCTGTTATTGTCAGTAATAAACGACCATTGTTGAGTTGCTTCCAGAAAACCCTGGGGGCCAGGGGCTGTCCAGCTACTCTCTTGGCTAGAATTCCAAAGACCATCTGTGGCAAACACGTCCTCCAGAGCACATACCCTTGGCAGGAACACAAACTGCTTTCCTCACCCAGAAAACTCAACCAGAAAGGGAACAGAGATAGAGAGAGGGGAGGGGGGGAAAAAATCACGTCAGCTCAAAACATCTTGCTGTCTGATCAATGATTTCTATCTCCACAATCACCATCCCAGTCCAAGGTCTTCCTTGAAGGACCAAAGTCACTTCCTCACTGATCTCCTGGCTTTCGTTCTCGCCCAGGGTCCGATCCATTCTCCACGCAGCAACCAGTGGGGCCGTTCACAGATGCCATCTCATTGCATCGCTGTTTCCGTGGCTGGATGGCGCCTTTAGGATAAATACCACATTCCTAAACATCTGCCACAGGACCTTTCGCATGCTGTTTCCTCTGGTCACAACAGATTTCTCACCACTCCTGCCCCCACAACCGCATGCACAGAAGCGCTGAGCGCACCTGTTGTGTCTGTCGCTGTAACCCAGTGCCTGGTACATAATCAGTGCTCAAAAGAAAGTATTTGTGGCTTGACTAGCAGATCAGACCTAAGGAAGTCGGAGTTCAACAGTCAGAGAGGTTGTCTTCTGGATCATGAGGCAAGTCATTGGACTTTATTTATTTTTTTTTTTAATTTTTTTTTTTCAACGTTTATTTATTTTTGGGACAGAGAGAGACAGAGCATGAACGGGGGAGGGGCAGAGAGAGAGGGAGACACAGAATCGGAAACAGGCTCCAGGCTCTGAGCCATCAGCCCAGAGCCCGACGCAGGGCTCGAACTCACGGACCGCGAGATCGTGACCTGGCTGAAGCCGGACGCTTAACCGACTGCGCCACCCAGGCGCCCCCCATTGGACTTTATAATGAATGGTGCTGGCACAGCCCTTCTGGAAATTGGGTCTCTACCACATGCTGTAGTCCAAAACCAATTCCAAGTTGATCAAAGACATACGGCGAGAAAAACTATAAAACTTTTAGAAGTAAAGATACAGTATCTCCCATGACCTCACAGTAGAAACGGTTTTCTCACAGAACGTACACAACCCACAAACTGTAAAGGAGAAGACTTCTAAATTCAAGAAGATTAAGATTAAGAATTGCCGTGTCGGTGCCTGGGAGTCTCCATCAGTTAAGCGTCCGACTCTTGGTTTTTGGCTCAGGTCATGATCTCTCAGTCTGTGAGTTCGAGCCCCGCATTGGGCTCCACGCTGACAGTGTAGAACCTGCTCGGGTTTCTCTCTCTCTCTCTCCCTCTCTCTCTGCCCCTCCCCTGCTCACGCTCTCTCCTCTCTCTCTCAAAATAAATAAACTTAAAAAAAAAAAAAAAAGAACCACGGTTGATCAAAAGACATCATAAAAAAAAGGATCAAAAGGCAAGTCAAGAGAAGATACCGCACAGCATATAATGATGGACGACCTATTTCCAGAATAGACAGGGGTCATCTAGAGACCGGTATGGAAAAAAAAAAAAAAAAAAATCAACCCAATAAAAAAGTGGACGCGACGTGAAGGGCGCCTCCCAAAGGAAGGAACTTGAATAACCGATAAATGTAGGCTCACCCGTTTTGTCATGGGGGGGGGGGGGCACAGGCAAATCACAGCAAGAAATCACGCATTTCTTAGAAGGGCTGCAGTTCAAGGGTGACGATGCCCAGTGTTGGTGAGCAGCTTGGGCACTCGGTCACTGCCAGTGCAAGTGTAAACAAGGACAAGCATGGAACATCGCGGTTCAGTCCGTTCAGCAAAAAGGAAGAGGCTCTGAGTTTAATCCCCCGCGACCCCGCTGGGCCCGCGCCCTCAAGACACGCCCGCGTGCACGCAGCAAAACCCACGCACAACGAGCCACGTGGCTCATCATGGCGCCCAGAAGGGATACAAACCCACGTGCCCACCAGTGAGCGCGACAAGGATGAAACGCACAAACGGAACTGCCGGCCAGCGCGGCGCAACGCACGACGGTTCGTATCGCGTGAGTTTATTTATGCAAAGCTCAAAACCACAGACCACGTAAGGACGCTGCTTAGGGCCGCACACCTAGGCGGGAAAACCACAAAGGAAAGCCAGCTAACGACTCCCATAGGATCCTCCCCGGCGCTTTGTGACGCAGAACGGGGGGCTCCGAGGGGACGGGGGGTTCTGGCTCCGCACGGGCACTTCGTGGTTGGTCTTTATTTATTTATTTAGAGAGGGGGGAGGGGCAGACAGAGAATCCCAAGCAGGCTCCGAGGTGTCAGTGCCGAGCCTGACGCGGGGCTCGAACTCCCGAACTTTGAGATCGTGACCTGAGCTGACGTCAGACTGAGCCACCCACCCCAAGGCTGGTCTTTAAAATGTCCATCTACGTTCCTACATTCTTCCCTGGGTTCTGTGCCTGTGTCTCAGACACACAGGCACACGCGTGCGTGCACACACACACTCTCTCTCTCTCTCTCTCTCTCTCTCTCTCTCAGCCAGAGACTGACAAGAAACAATAAGATGCAGGAACCAAGGGATGGTTTACGAAGAGAAAGGGAAAAGGGACAAACACCCAGAGAGAAAGTGAAAACATAACCGGGACACAGGAAATGAAAATGGACGAAGATGAGTCTGAAAGCAAGACGAAGGAAATGAAAAATGGGAAGACGGAGGGAGAACATTGTCAAGGGTCCCTGGGCGGGGGGGGGGGGGGGGGGGGGGGGGGGGGGGGGGGGGGGGAGATACAAGACACAATATCCTCCCTCTTCTGTATTGTCCCTGTCTCCCTGCCCCTACCACCCTCCCCTGGGTCCCTTTCTCCCCCCTCCCCCCCAGCACTATCCCCGGCCCTCCAATTCTTTCTCCTGCTTCTTCCAGTCTCTGCCTCTCGTCTCCCTCCTCCTTTTCCTCCTCCACCTCCCCTATGCACACGCGCACACGCCCTTTGAACAGACATTTGTCAAGTGGCTGCTCTGTGCCCGACACAGTGCTAAAGACAGAGGGAGGCCACAGCTGGGGGACACGGGGACGGCGGCACTCAGGCAGGGACCCGTGGGCCACCTGTGACTCTCTCCCCCTCATTAACTTCACTATCAAACGCTCCCCGGCGTCACAAGTTGTAGGTCTTCTTTATGAAATATTTAACTAGGAGAAACCCAACTGGGATGAAACCTCTCATTGGTGGCGGCCCCAGGAGAGCAGAACACGGGCCCTGCTGCTGGCATTAACCTGGGCTGCCGGCAGGCCCGGGGCGGGGGCGGGGGGGGGGGCCACGGGTGGGGGTGGCAACGACACCAGGGCCAGGAAGATGGGGACTGCTCCCAGCACCCCCCTTGGGTGTCCGGGGGAGGGGGCCGCAAAAACTCCGAAAGCGGAATCGCTAAATCCAAGAGACAGAACCAGACTAGTCATGGCCAGGGGTCGGGGGAAGGCAGGGGAGTGACGTGATGAGGACGGGGTTTCCTTTTGGGAGGTGAAAACGTCTTGGCACGAGACAGAGGTGACGGTCACACAGCTCTGCGGACGTGCTAACCAGCACTGACCTGTGCACGGCAGAAGGGTTAGTGGTCAGTTTTAGGCTATGTGAATTTTTTTTTTTTTAATTTTTTTTTCAACGTTTATTTATTTTTGGGACAGAGAGAGACAGAGCATGAACGGGGGAGGGGCAGAGAGAGAGGGAGACACAGAATCGGAAACAGGCTCCAGGCTCTGAGCCATCAGCCCAGAGCCCGACGTGGGGCTCGAACTCCCGGACCGCGAGATCGTGACCTGGCTGAAGTCGGACGCTTAACCGATTGCGCCACCCAGGCGCCCCTAGGCTATGTGAATTTTAACTCAACTTTTAACAACCATTAGAAAAACAGCTTAGCTTCCTCCGCTCCGACTGTTAGCTCTCAGGCTGCTGACCTCAATTCTCAGAAATGAACACTGGGAGTGCTTACCCTCCGTGTCCCAGCCGCCCCCCCAACCCGCTCAGCACTTGGAACTGTCACATCGTTTGCCCCTCACAGCCCCTGGGAGGGAGGCGCCTGCCAGGAGGTCCCGGGTTTTTACGGAGCGGGACTTTGTGGCCCAGAGGCTCAGAGAGGGTAAGTGACTTGCCCCACCTAGATCACACAGCTCCAGCTCCAGCCTCCCTGCCTTCTGAGAGTCCTCAACCAGCTGATGGACACTTTGCCAATCCTGGCTGAACCTGAGAATCACCTGGGAATTTTTAAAAAAACCCCCATGTCCAGAGGCAGCCCTGGACCAATCTCACCAGCATCTGTGGGGGTGGGGCTCGGGGCATCCGCGTTTCGAAAACTTTCAGGTGATTCCAAGTGTAGCTAACCTGGGGCTCTTGCTGAGACGCAGATTGAGATTGAACAGATATGGGGTGGGAAGAGGGGAGGAGGATGGGATTCTGTATTTCTTTTTATTTATTTATTCACTTCCTTTGAGAGAGAGAGCGCGCGCGAGAGAGGGAGAAAGAGAATCCCAAGCAGGCTCTGAAATGTCAGCGCGGAGCCCGACTCAAGGGCTCGATCTCACAAACGGTGAGATCATCACCTAAGCCGAGATCAAGGGTCAGCCGCTTACCCAACTGAGCCCCCCCCCCCCCGTCCCCCCAGGAGCCCCTGAGATTCTGTATTTCTAACAAAGCTCCCAGGAAAGGCTGCAGCTGCAGGTTCTAAACAGCCTGTCCTACACAACATCCCACGGTGATGGAATGTTCTAGATCTTACACTATCCAGGACGGTCGCCAAGTGTGGCTGCTGCAGCTGAGAGCCAGACTCTTTCATTTTATTTAATTTTTAAGTTGAAAGAGCCCCCACGTGGCTACTGGCTACCATACTGGGCAGCTATACAATGTCCAAGGAAAGAAAGGAACGAGACATCAAACAGGTTAAAAAAAAAAAAAGCAAACAAACAAAAACGGTGCCCTAGAACCTTAATAAATAACCTAGAGACAAAAACAACCCCGAGCATGGCCTCCTTGTCTGCGTCTTGAAGAATGAGAGACACCGTGGGGCGCCCGGGGGGCCCAGGCGGTTGAGCGTCCGACTGCGGCTCAGGTCACGATCCCACAGCTCGTGAGTTCGAGCCCCGCGTCGGGCTCTGTGCGGACAGCTCGGAGCCTGGAGCCTGCACTGAATTCGGTGTCTCCCTCGCTCTCTCTGCCCCTCCCCCGCTTGCACTGTCTCTGTCTCTCAAAAAATGAATAAACGTGAAAGAAATTAAAAAAAAAAAAAAGAATGAGAAACACCGTTAAGAGAAAGGAAGAAACGAGGAAATCCCTTGGGTCTTCCCCTCCTGCCTTCCCCAGCACCTTCCCCAGCTCAGGGCCCCCGCACCTGTCGCCTTCACCGGCCCTACCTTGTGTCTCTCCAACCAACCCCTCTCCCCCGCCAGACGGAGCCAACTACGGCATGGAGCTCCAGCCTCACACCTGTTCCACACCCTCCCTGCTCCCCCGAATCGTGCCCACACCTCCCCTGGGGTCCCCTCCTGGCCCAGCTCGGCACCGACACCCCCTCGGCCCTCACCGTCCTGCCGTGTCTCCCGTCCCTGCTTTATTTTTGCTCTAAGGCACTCATGTCCTCGGGCTGTCTGCCCAGCTAGAACGTCAGCCACGTGAGGGCAGCGGTTTACGTCTGCTTATGTCCATCTGTGTTCCGGTGCCCATACCAAGGGGAACGTGCAGGTGCCACTTGCCAAGCATGTCCCCTGTGCCCAGCACGACATCCTGCGTTCACCGGCGGCTTCATCCGTACGCCATCCCTGGGAGTTAAACGGTGCTCTACGCACAGGCAGTGCACAGATGAAGAAACCGAGGAGCTGCGAAGTTAGGCAGCGTCCCAAAGGCCACACTGCTGACAGAGAGAAACCCAGTCCCGGCGGACCTCAAACTCTGTCCCTCAACCCCTCCCTCATGCCATCTCTTGCCCACGGGCATTGCAGCTTCTCTGGAGTGTGAATGCTCTCCCAGACGCCACCGGAGCTCTGCTCCCGCCCCCCCCCCCCCCCGGGCCTATGTCCCTGCTGTGCTGATTCCTGTCCTGTGAGGTTTCCCCACTCGCTAGATGCGTGACCTTGGCACGCGAAGTTAGCTCTCTGAGCCTCAGTGTGCTCATCTGTAAAATGGGGGCAAAGATAAACCCACGGAGCTCTTGGGGCTGTTACAGGATTAAGTCTGAGAGTCATAAGCTTTCCCGGAAAGAGAAGCTACTCACCCTCGTGCCAAAGGCAGACAGCTCCCACGTCCTCCCGGAATATCGCGCTTCTTGAGTGGGGCTCCAAGTGAAATCCTGGACACGAACACGCACGGGAGGGAGGAAAGGGCCCACCCATCACGCGTGTGGAAAATGGGCTAGCTGCTTTTCAACCAGACGAGCCGTGACTGGCACTAAGGCTCAGAGAGCTTGCTCTGAATCGCACGGTGGCTGCCGCGCCCCGAAATATTTCAGCACCGACGGACGTACACGGAAACACACGCTGTAGCACTGAGGAGGGAGGAAGCCACTGCCAGGCCCAGAACAGCAGAGAAGCCAAACTTATTCAGCACCCACCGTGGGCCAGGCACCGTTCCAGCTGCCGCCTGAGCCTCACGACAACCCCGTGGGGTGGACGCTCAAGTTATATGCATTTCACGGATGAGGCAACTGAGGCCCAGGAGGTTAAGCAACTCACCCGGGACGAGGCGACTGGGAGGAAGAAGCTGCCGAGATTCAAACCCACGGAGGCTGGTTCTGCAGCCCCTCCTCTTAACCACTACGCTGGACCGCCTCGGCCCCAACACAGAGCCACGGAACCCCCCGGGGTCCACAGAACCTGGCGCGGTCCGCACAAAAGACGTCGGTGCAGAACATCTCTGGGGGACACGGAGCAAAGAATGTGACGCGGGACATCAAGAAGGAAATGCAAACAGCCCATCCAGACCTGGGAAATGGTCCCCTTTCTCAGTTCCCGAGGGTCCTCTGCACCACAAGGGGGTCCTGCTTTTCACCTGTCTGTCTGGAAAAGACGCAAAATCAAGGGCCACCCCGTCGGGCCACGTAACCAAGGAAAGGGGACCTCAGAGTTTGAAAGGACACAGACACACTGCTCCTTGCAATCTGGCCCCAAAGCCTGACATGTGACCCTGCTATGTCACTTCCAGGACTCTGTCCTAAGGAAGCGGTCACAGACGTGTGCAAAGGTATCATCACGGGGGGGGGGGGGTCTCAAGACGTATACACAAAAGGACCCCATTTTTGTTACAGAAAACCAACAAGTATAGGCGTGCCAAGGGGAAAACAAGGGAAAGACGATGCCATTTCCTCTGGAGTGCAGTCCCCACTGTGGTCCACAAAGCCCTGCCCGATCTATCCGGTCACCTTCCTGCCTTCATCTGCCCCCATCCGCCTGGCATGTACTAGGCGCTCAATAAACATTTATAAGTGAATGATCTCACCGTGAATGAATGCACTCCTCTCCCCGCTCCCATCTCTAAGCGAATCCGCCCCAGGGTCTGTCTCCTGTTCGTGGGCAAGGCCAGCCCCCCGTGGGGGGAGGCGGGGGGGGGGGGGGGACGAAGGGAACAGAGGACTAAGGGACCAAGGGAACAGAGAACCACAGTCTACACCAGCTGCACCCACCGCACCAGGAGCCCAGAGAAGTGAGGCACGATCTGAAAACCGGGCAGCAGAAGGAGAAGGAAGGAGAAAGAAAGGCCGCGGCAGCTTTCATTCCAACATTTTCCAACTCCGGTTGAGATTTCCTTCTATACACTCGTCTATATTTACATCAACGAATCTGTCGGTAGCAAGCCTGTTGCTGATTGTGTGGGATCTAAAGTTCACAGAAAGCTGGCTTAGACACCCAGCGAGGAAGAGAAACTGTAAATTCAATTTAAGTCACCCAAAAACCCTAAATCCACCCACTCCCCTCCAGGAAATCTGTGACATCTTTTACATCAGGATCTCTCCGTGTCAGCCCTACTGACACCTTGGGCCGGATAATTCTTAACTTGGGGGCGGGGGGTGGGTGCAGGTGGGGGTGTCCTGAGCATTTTAGGACACTCAGCGGCTTCCACACACCACACACCAGTAGCCCCCTTGCCCTCCACGGTCACGGCAACCAGAAACGTCTTTATTATTTTTTTTTTTTCAACGTTTATTTATTTTTGGGACAGAGAGAGACAGAGCATGAGCGGGGGAGGGGCAGAGAGAGAGGGAGACACAGAATCGGAAACAGGCTCCAGGCTCTGAGCCATCAGCCCAGAGCCTGACGCGGGGCTCGAACTCACGGACCGTGAGATCGTGACCTGGTTGAAGTCGGACGCTCAACCGACTGCGCCACCCAGGGGCCCCCAGAAACGTCTTTAGACACTGCCAAAAGTCCCTGGGGTGGGGGAAATCGCCCCCAGCGCAGAAGCACTGTTTTACACGCAGCCCAAACCCAGTGGCCGTTCCCTCCCCGCGCCTTCCTCGTCAACTTCTTGAACTTTGAGCCACCCGGTCTCCAAATCTCTCCTCCAGAGCAAAGAAAAGTGCCGGTAACAGTTTCCAGCCTCTGGCACCTTATCCACATCAGAATCTGACTCTGAAAACAGCCAGAACCTTGGACAAAGGCGCGCAAAGATGTTCACTGCACTGTTGTTGATGAGCACAGCAAACAAACAACTGGAGACGATGACCCGAAGCGGGATGCGTCCATACAGCGGAATATTGTCAGCGATCAACACCAGTCTTCTCCAGGGCTGCTGCCAATCCATACAGCAGCACTGTGTGGGTTTAAATAAGACACCCTTTTTTTTTTTTTCAAGTTGTTAGGTCCATCTGTCAAAAAGTTGTCATAATAGCTTCATTTTTCTAGAACAAGATACTGAGCTTTCATCAGCTGGGAAATCGAAATACTAAACGTACAGCTCCATGATGCCTAGAAGGTATGATCCTCTTGTGCAGTGTACAGCCTGTGCAACGGTACATGGTAGCTCTGATGCTTTCCAAGGATGTCTAGTGGCATGGAAATGTGTTCGCACAAGCTTCTATCCCATTAAAAGGTGTGGAAAGAAATACGTTAAAACGTCTCCAGAGACTCCCTCTGGATAGGAGAGTATGCGTATATTTTAGAGTCTACTCGGTATTTCAGGTGTTCAGTAAACGAAGAGGACAGGCCTCCTGGAGGATGCCAGTCTTGCACGGAGACCTAAAATAAAGAGGAGTCGGCCGCAGGGAGACGGGTGGAGGGAACAGCCATCACACGCGCGCCTTCGGATGCAAATGAGCTGGGTGTGGGCAAAAATGGCCAGCGGAGAGCGAAAGGGATGGAGAATGGAAGATACGAGGCTAAAGATAAACCGGGCACTAGATCGTGTGGGGCCTGATGGGGCCCTGGTGCATCTGTAATCTGTTATCTCTGCTCAGCGCTAAGACCAGGGGGCAGGGCATGCACCTAATCTGCTCAAGAGAGAGACATTTCCACCAGCCCAACCGCCGTTCACGGACGGGGCAAAGTTCAAGGAATTCTGCTTTCAGCCCCGGTGCTGAAATAAACAAAACCAGGGGTTTCCAGAATTTGAATGATCTCTGTCAACACCACTGCTCATTTTCCTCGCGGTTACTCAATGAACAAACATTTATGCACGATGCCATGCGGCACAAGAAGGTTGGGGGCCGGGGGGTGTGACGCAGGGAAAGTCGCTGTCCCCTGCCCTCAAGGAGCCTTCTAATTAGAGAGGGAAGACTTAAGCAAACAGTCCCACTGATCTGCATAAAAAGCAGGCAAGACTCACTTATGCCGAGAAAGGTGCAAGGAAGGTGGCAAGCAGAACAACCCAGTAAGAGCACCGAATGTCAGAGACACCCAACATGGACGACCACCCTGCCATACACACCCTTCTCTTCAACGTCCATCCGTGCAGCCACCCATCCACCTTCTTACCCTCCAGTCCAGGGTAATCATCTGCCCATCTCGTCATCCACCCATATATTTACCCATCCGCCACCAGTCGACTTCTCCATCCACCCGTCCATCCAACTGCCCCGCCATTCAACATCACCCATTGTCCTCTTTCTTCCTCTCTCCCTCCTTCCCTTCCTTCCTTCCTTCCCTCCTACCCTCTTGCCTTCATGCCATCCATCCATCCGTCTGTCCAACCATCCACAGATCCAACCATCCACCCGCTCGTCCGATACCAACTGCATTCCTCCCCGATGAACCCCAAACGTCCATCCACGATCCGTAACTGAAAAGCCCGCGCTGTGAGGAGCAACGGGCCGGACTGTTAAAAATTTTGCACTGCAGCTCTGCCAAAGATAATTCAAGTCCGTGAACGTTTTTGACGATTCCAACTGGTTCAAGACCCAAATTCTCCGAGCAAGAACGGGGGGGCTGTCTGGCTGACCCAGCCCTTAGAATGAGGAGGAGACTGAGGAATAGGGTGGCCAGAGCGTGTCCGAGGTCTGGTGCTCCATCAAGGCTGGTGCATCTCAGCAGATTCTAGCTGAAGCTAGGTTGCCGAGTACACACACGAAAATTAACACCTTGCATCCACTCCAAAATTATTCACTCACCAGGCAGCACTGTCCACAAGGGCAAACACAGCCCGCGCGCGTGCACCCACGCGCAAACTAGAAACGGCCGAATGCCCATCACCCAGGAAAATGGATACATTGTTGTATCATCACAGAACGCAATACTAACCAGAGAAAAAATAGGGGCGCCTGGGGGGGGGGCTCAGTCGGTTAAGCGTCCAGCTCTTGATTTTGGCTCAGGTCCTGACCTCAGTTTTCGGAGTTCGAGCCCCCTCTGGGGGTTCCCCCTCCCTCTCCTGGGATTCCTCCTCTCTGTCGGCCCCTCCCCCGTTTGCACTGTCTCTCAAAATAAATACACTTAAAAAAAAAAAAAAAAAAAACAAATAGAAGAAATACAACCTACCGCTACACTTCATAGCCGATGAATCTTAGAAACATACAGCGGAGTGAAAAAAGCAAGTACAAGTTCCAGAAGGCTAAGAAGTTCAGAAGCCAGGAAAATTAAATTTACATTAAGGCGCGTGTAAATATGTGATAAAACTTGTTAGGAAAAGAGAGAGAGAGAGAGAGAAGAGGGAGGGTAGGAAGGAAGACGTATGCATCTGAGAGACCAGTTGCCTTTGGGTAAGTGGAGCGGGGGAGGGGCAGGGGAAAAAGGAAGGTCCGGGACCACAGGTAGGACTCAGTCACTGATCGTATTCAGCTCAGGGTTCCTCAAGGCGTGCCCCCAGACCCGCAACATCAGCACCGCCTGGGAACTCGGGAGAAATGTTAAGTTCTCAGGCTCCAGCCCAAACCTCCTGAATCAGAAACTCTGGGGGTGAGATCCAGCCACCCGTGTTTAAACTGCCCTCCAGATGTGCTCACGGGTGACAACCTCTGCCCTAGAGCCGGCGATGCTGACCCTGGAGGGTCGGGGACCACCCTTTGAGGACCACCATTTCAATTCCTTTTTTTTTTTTTTTTAAGTTTATTTATTTTGAGAGAGAGAGAGAGAGAGAGAGCACATGCGTGAACATGAGCAGGGGAGGAGCAGAGAGAAAGAGAGAGGAGATCCCAAGCAGGTGCCTCGCCACCAGCACAGAGCCTGACCCGGGGCTCGAGCTCACGAACCGTGAGATCATGACCTGAGCCGAAATCAAGAGTCAGACGCTTTCCTGGCTGAGCCATCCGGGCGCCCCGATCATTTTAGCTCTTGACTTTGGTACCTGGTCAAGCAGCGTTTCCATACATTATTACAATAAATAAGGGGGAAAGTAAGTGCCAGGAGAGACAATATTGAGAGTGTGTTGTGAGCCTCGAACAGGATGAAAGCAACAGGCTATTAGCGGGAAGTACAAGAAAACACCCCACAGATATGCGTTCTGCCCCCGTAGGTGCCGGGCGGGCTCGGGGCAGAGCGGTGGTCACACGGTCCCAGCCCTCGCGGTCGTGGGGTCTGAAGTCCTTCTTTTTCACTGCATGCCACACGCTTTCTGTGCACGGTATCTTTCAATCCTCCCAGGATTCCCTGGACGTAGGACTGCTGTGCCCATTTTACAGATGGGGAGACTAAGCTCCACTACTGTGGGCTGGAGCTGAGATTTGCACGGGGGTCACCTACCCTCAAGCCCTGTGTGCTTTGCCCCCACCCTAAGTCACCTTCCTGGCCCTGCCTCTTCTCAGCCTCCACTCTCCGGTGCTGTCGCTCAGACAAGAACATTCCTGTGGACTCCATGACGTGTCACAAACATTTCACGGGAGCAAGCGAAAGTCGGCATAGCCTCCCACATCCGTTATTCTTAATAAAGAAAATAAAGGTTCGATGAGATAGAAGAACACGGCAGGTTCTAGAAGGTCAGAAACCACGTAACCCTCCCTTCCCTCCCGCCAGCAAGTTCTAGGGTCTGTCTCTCCTCTAAGACGGATCTGTCAATGTATTCTCGAAATCAGACTTAGCCCTCCTGCAAAAGCTACTTGTATAAAAATACTTTAAAAATTGGTTTAAAATTATATACACTTTTTACACACAGACCTAAAATGAGAACAGAACAGCGTGAATATTATTTACTGGCAGGTGGGCGAGGAAGAGGAGTTTCCCTCACGGCTCATTCGGGGGAGGGAGTGCTAATTCCCAATCCCAGGTCCGACCTGAGCACTGAGCCCCTTCCAGGAAGCTCCAAGGACGCTCCCGGTCTGAGAAGCAGATAAAAGCCATCTCTGACCCAAGAGAGACAACAAACTTGATCCGGACTTAACTCGGGAATTTCACTTCAGAGCCGGGATCTCTCTCGCATTAGCTGCCTTAAACAGGCAGCTTCCAAAAGCACAATGCATTCCGATAAAAAGCCTCAGCTCCTCAGAGGGGGGAAAAAGCCACCTATCTTCCCCTTTCCTCCTTTCCTGGCACTGTCTCACGATCCCCTCCTGTCTCCCTTCTTGGGTGTTAAGAACTCACCAGTAGGGTGACCCGTGTCCTGCTTTGCCCAGAACTACCGGCTTTCCCGAGATGCTAAAAGCAGGACAGTCCTAGGCAAACTGGGACATCTGGTCGTCCTTTCCAGACAAGGACTAATGCCCAGTGGTTTCTGAAACCCAAGTTGTAGAGCCCACCCCCTGGATCCCTCTCCTGGAACATTCCTTGCCTTCTCTATTCTGCTAGGAAGTGAGGGAGAGGGGAAACATAAGACAGGATTGGGGGGGGGGGGGCGGGGACACATTCTAACCCCAAACGGGTGGCCCGGGTTGGCCACAGAAGCTGTCCTAAGGCGTGTGGTCTCCATCCTGGGCTAAACTCTTGGCCGGCTCAGAAGAAGGAGATGGGCTGGAAGGGAGAACAAGGAAGCTAATTATACACTTTAAAACTCCCTCACCTTGTCACCCACAAAGGGAGGGATCAAGGGAGAGGGAGAAAATTAATTTTATCTGAGACCGAAGGGAATAGAAAAATGGGTCAAGTGGGCATGGCTTCTTCTCCCCTGAAAGCCTCCAGAGAGAACAGAGAACACAGAACATCTGAGGGGTGCTTTAAAGAGTGCCACACTCAGATTAATAAATCCAAATTGGCCAGTCACAGAGGGGCCCTTTGTGCCCACTCCAATCCAGCCAGAGCCTTGTTTCTAGCCAAAGTTTCCAGAAAAGAACACCGGAGGGGGGCGGGGAGCACTGTCCAACATTATGGCTTATGTAGCCTGGAGCTTCTTTGTGCCAGAAACTGCGCTGAGCATTTATGAACCCACTTAACCTCCCCAAGGGTTCTCCAAGGGAGATGCTACCAGAGGCAAGATCCTCAGCACGTACATGAGGAAACTGAGGCCCCGAGGCCCCAGAGAGCCTGGCCGGTGAGCCGCCGGAACCCGGGCCTGGCTGTCCCAGGACACAGAACGGTTCCCCGCTCCCCTGTCATCTTTCATGGCACCACACGCATCCTTCCTCAGGAGCTGCGTTGGCATTCTCCAGAATGTGGTCACTGTGGGGCTCTGGGGCTTCAGCCATCTCTGGATCGAACCCACCTGCCCGGTGGTGCCTTCCCGTGTTGAGCGAGTACGTATGTGTGCTCGCAACTGGGGGCCGGTGGGGAGGAGGTGCTATAAAAGCCCCAAGCACCCAGCAGACATCCCCCCCGAGCCCCTGAAGGAAGCCTTCACCCTCAAAGGTCCACTGCTCCCCCAAATTCTCAAGCACCCTAACTTCAGAGACTTTCTTTGGCCTGATGCCCTCATGCACACGTGCTCTCCCCGTCTTCCCAACCCCCCGCACCTCAAACCCACCGGAAACCTAAAAGAGTGGCATCGAGGGCAAAGCGGATCTGTGTGCCCGCATACGGCTGATGAGAGGCGCTTTTGCACTCACTGGACAAACACTTACGGGGGACTTCCTTTGTGCCAGGTGGGGTGGGACTGCCGTGGGGAACAGGGTGACGGGCACGAATGAGTCTCAGGTCCTCAAACCCGACTTTTTACTGCGAATGGCCGAACGGATGCACCATGCAGGAGACCCCGTTTCCCCACACCAGAGACCCCTTCCCATTTCCCTGACTGGTCCTTAATGCTACCGTTTTCTGGCACCATCTACACACCCACAATCCTTTATCTAAACCCTAGAGGCCAGATGTGCTCTGGAGGTTAGGATTCGGTGCTTTTGAAGGGATAACGAGGACGGGAACAGAAAATGGCACGGCCGCCTCGAAAAGCAGCCTGGCGGTCTCTCATCAAGTTAAATGTATACTTTCCACCTCATACCCCAGCAATCTGACTCCTGGCTATTTATTTACCCAAGGGAAATGCAACATACATTCCCAGTGTTCCCACTAAAACCCGACTGCCAACGTTTACAGCGGCTCTAGTCATAATCGCCCCAGCTGGACGCAACCCAAATGTCTTTCAACTGGGAAATGGATGAACAGACTCTGGTCCAGCCATGGAATACTACTCAGCACTAAAAAGAAATCAACTACTCATACGCACAACGACATGAATGGATCTCAACAGCTGCATAAAAGCCAGGCTCCGAAGGCTACATTCGGTATGAGTCTATTTATACGACCTCCTGGAAAAGGCAGAAATACAAAGACGAGAAATAGACGGGCGCTTGTAAGGGTCTCGGGCAGTGCTGACCCAGAAGGGCGTTAGGGTATCTCCTGGGATGCTGAAACCGTCCCCCATCTTTCTCTCTTTTTTTTTTAAGATTTTATTTTTAAGTAATCTCTCCACCCAACGTGGGGCTCAAATTCGCCACCCCGAGATCAAGAGCTCCACCGACTCAGCCGGCCAGGCGCCCCGAAACTTCCGCATCCTGATTCTGGCGGTGGCTATGTGACCGCACGCATTTGCCAAAACTCACGGTCCTGTATGCAGAAAGGGCGAATTTTCCTATCAGTAGTTTATATCTCAATAAACCCGATCTCGGAGAAAAAGAAGAAAAAAGTAACTCCCAGTGTAACCCGCGGACCAACAGCCCAGGAAAGCAAAACCCCGGGCCCGACCCCAAACCCGCTGGACCAGAATCACTATTTTAACAAGATGATCGTCACACACATGTGAACGTTTGGAAAGCGCCACAGAGCGGGAACAGCACCCCATGACCCGGCGTCGGTAACATTTCTGCACCAAAACGCACCCCAAGGGGGATAAATTCAAGCTGTACACGAAACCTAAAAACTCAGGCCAATTCAATGTAGGTTTTTACCCCTATATGATCCGACCTTTTGGTTTTCAGAGCTTCTGGGGCGTGGGGCTTGCGGAGGAGAAACTGCACCTTTGTAGGGGGAAAAACAGTCCCAACGCAAAAGCCACACTGATTCCTACTTCCCCGAATTTTGCTCCTCTGGAAATACCAGCCACGCTGATCTAGAAGAAGGATCCGTGGGATCACCCTGCCCTGCCTTCTACAATGGTATCTTCTAGTACGTTCTACTCGCAGGACAAGTGGGGCCTCATAACACGCTCCGACTTCTCCCGGGGCTCCCTCTGTTTCCCATAGAGAACATTCCTCTTGGAAAAAACTGGGGAACACCCATCGGCCAACGTCTGTAGGTTCCCTGAGGTGATGGGACGCGGCTTCTTGGTGAGACGGCGGGAAACATGGGTGAGAAGCTGGAACCCTGCGTGCGGTGCAGGGGACGGAGTGTGACAGCACAGAGACCTGGCTCCGTGGCTCTTGCGATGGCCTGAATTCCTACACCGCGCTCGGTGGGAGATCTGCTGACATCGGCAGGACTGGGGGAAGCTGACAGTCACACTGGCTTTTGGTAGCGCATCAGAAGGACTGAGTGGCATTAAGTGGGGGCTCCAGCAAGGTTGACAGATGCACCTTAGCAAACTGACAAGATTTGAGCTCTTCAGAAGCCAGCCCCAGAGCCCCTCCCGGCCGTACTGAAATCAGACACCCGATCAACGAAAACACGGAACCCAATGTGCGTGGTCAACGCGGCCTGCTGGCCAGCATCCTCCAAGAGGAAAAGGTGGCCGTGTCCAACTGAACATCTAAAGCTCCCACTTGGGTTTTCTTGCTTAAAAAGAGAGCACTAAAACGAATGAGAGACGCCCGATTCTCATTGCCGGCTTCCAGCTCGAGCCGCCCTGAGAGGAGGGTGCAGGAGGGCAGAAGCCTTTGCGGTGGCAACGCGCCCAAGAGCACGGAGAATGCAAGGCTGTGCCCTCCGCCGGCGTGCCGTGCTGGAATTTGCATTTGGAAGTAACACTCTTGGGCCCCACGAGCACACGGCCAAGTGCGCAAAAACATTCGCTCACTCCTCCTCCACGAGACGGTCAAGAAGGTGCTTTCCGGATTCAGCTGCAGCCCCCAGGGAGTGCCACTTCCAAATACACGCCCTGCCACGCGTGCATCAAAGCACGGCAGGGACAGCTCCACTCCTAGGTAGAGAGACCCGAGAGAGGTTTAAAACAAAAACAAAACCAGAAAAAGTTCACCCGAAGACGTGCACGAGGATGCCCCTGACAGCACAATCTGGGAACTACCCAAATGGCCCCCCAAAAGCAGAGGGGCCGAGCCCACAGCGGTGGAGTTACACGGCAAAACGCCACGCGGCGAGGAGGAAGAACCACCTCCGACCAATACTTGCAGCAACGGGGGTGAATCTCGCGGACGTGCTACGGAGCAAGAGAAAAACAGCCTGTGACTCCACAGGCAGGAAGTTCAAATGGAGGAAAATGAATCTGTGGGGCTAGAAGTCAGGGTAGTGGTTAGCCCTGTGGTGTGAGCGGGGGGGAGGGGGGGGGCCCGGGGGGGGGGGTCTCTGGGGAGCCGGTCACATCCCTTTTCTTGCCCTGGGCACTGGTGGTGCGGCCGCGTTCACTTTGTGAGCACGTATGAAGCTGGACTTGACTTGTGTACTTTTGTATGCGTATGTTAGACTTTCTTCTGAAAGTTCGGAGTAAGCATTCGAATACAGCTTTTTAAACGGCAGAAGCGTTTGGATATAGAAGCAAACGTTCTGCCCTGGCGCCTTCACTCGTCAGCATTTCCAGCCCCGATTCTCTTATCCAGCGGCCACCGCCACCCCCCCGCCCCCGCCCCAGCTCTCTGTCCCCTCACCCACCCCCCACCCAGAAAGCTCAGACCTGGATTACCCTGCTTGGTGACAGATTGGGGGATGGGGAGCTCTTCCTTCCAGAGCGGGGCTGTAGAATGTGTTTGCTACCTCGGGCCAAAGAGAGAATAAAAACTGTCTGCAGACGGCAAAATGCACAAACTCATCACAAAGCTACCAAGAGCAAGAAAGCCACAGAAAACCTAAAGAACTAACAGAACGCTCCCAATTCACCCGCGTCTCGCCCCACAGATCTTCCCTCTGAGGGGTCGCGAGCAATCCCTTCCCTCCCAGCAGCCCCCTGATCCGCAGGATTCAGGCTGGACGGGGTGAGCTAAGGACACAACGTTAGGACTCCCACCTCCTTCCTTTCCTCTTAGAAGACTCCAAATCCAGGCTCCAGAAGGCAATCCAAAGCCATTTTCAACATGGAAACCTGTCAGCCCAGTGAACCCCTCCTGGACAACCCCCAGAGTTATCTGAGCGTGCACACATTGAACCTTGCCACCCCCAAGCCCCCATCACTCCCTGGTGGGGGGGGGGGGGAGGCCGGCAGAGTGATCACAAGACCCCTGAGTATCTCAGTGGGTCTTCATGAGGTTGGAACTCGGGAGGCAGCCACCGGGCTCCTGCTTCGTGCACCAATCAAGATGACCTCACGCTTAGGGGTGTGGCCCTCCAGAAAGACCCCAGCCAAGCCTCCTAATTTCCACCACCCTCAAAAGCAGATTGTTCACACACTCCAAAACCTCAGAGCCCTCTTACAACTGCAGCCCCCACAAGCCGCAAGCTGGTTCGATTTTGAGTCTGCCTAAAAATGACTCCACCGGCCACACAGCTCCCCAGACAAGCAACCCTGGGACCACCTGAGGCCCAGCCCCGTTGAGCACAGAGCGGTGGAAACCAAAGATGATGGCATGGGGGCTCATCCAGCCCCGTTCATTTGTACCCGGAAGGCAGCCAGTTGGAACCAACCCGACGAACAGCACATTTGGGCATATGGCACAGTGGCCAGTCAGCCTGGGGGGCAGGGTGCGTCCCCCCACTTGGAATCTGGGTCACGCTTAAATAACTGCTAGAAAGCCCAACTAATTACCCATCCTTGCCTGCCTACATCTTAACAGATGTTAAGCCCTCCTCAAGGTTTATTTCAAGCAGGCACAGATTTAAAGAAACACAAGGGGGATCTGCATTTTGATAGCATCTCCATAGAGAAAAATGTGGTCTTCACCTACTTCCTCTGGACCTTCGATTTAACAACAACAAAAAAAAGGCGTTTACCTGCTGGAGGTGTCCACATGGAGGCTGATTCTCCCGGTGTCCCCTCCCGGCTCCCTAGGGTGGGAGAAGCGGAATCCAACCCACGGCCTGACACTCTACCCTAGGAAGGACCTGCCGCTCCATTTCCGCTTTGCCCTCTCTTTCTTATTGAAACGGTCCATCTGGGTCTTTCCGTTCGGGGCCCTAGATGGGGCAAATGGGATGCTCTGTACACCCCAAACGATGATGGGGACCCTGAGCAGTGGTTGGCAGACACAGGCAGCAGAAGTGTCCCCCAACCCACCACTGCCTTCCCCGGATCCGGGCCGGGGATATTACCTAGGACCAGCGCTGGCCCCTCAGTGTGAAGGCCACATGTTCGTCCACTAGCTCTTGGCCCTGGGCACCCCTAACGCCCTGCCCTCAGAGAGCGCCCTGCCCTCCTCCTCAGGGAAGGCAGGGGTGGAGAAGCCAGGGAGCTGGGTTGGGGCTCCTGGAGGCTCCGGCGGATTCCAGCCAGGGGCACCTAAGGAAACCCGGCCGGAGCCCCCCACGGTTCTCCTGCCCTGGCCAGAGAGAGAGCCCAGGCCCCGGCCGGGTCCATGCTCATTTGGGAAGACTCTGACCCATCCGGACCTGGCCCTGCAGCCCCCCACCCAGGCCCCTGTGCCGACCCCAGGGCCCAGCCCTCATTCCGGAATCGGTCCTTAGGAGGAATCCGCTCCCCCCCGCTGCCCCGGCTCCCCCGGCTCCCCCCACCCCAAGCCTCCACGGTAGCTCAACCCAGCTCGGGGTGGAGAGATTCTCCACACTCCTCCCCGGTGCCCCCTCTCCCAGCCCCTGGAAGACCCCCCCACCTCCCATCAACCCCCGGGTCTCTCTCCCAGCCTGGAAGAGGGGAAGCGGAGGGAGGAGGGGGGAGGCACAGCTGCCGGGGTTCGCTGCCGGGTTCGGGCAAAGGATATGGCCATTCGGTGATCTTTTTGGCGTATTTTCTCACCACGTTGTCCTCGCTGAAGAGGAATAGAGACCGGTTGACCGTGAGGCAGTTCTGTCGGACGGGGATGGGGTTGTAGAGGGCCATGGTCCGCGCTCTCTGCGCCATTGACTGCTTGTACATCCTTTGCGCCCCGGGCTGCCCGCCCTGCCGGCTGCCCCCGGCTCCTCGCCCGCCTCCGGCGCCCACGACCACCCCGGCGGCTGCCCCGGAGCCTCCTCCCCGTAGCGGGCCGGCATCTCGTCTCCGAAGCGGGCCATTCTGCAAAGAGCAAAGGGCTCCGGGTTACGCTGCGGCGAACGATGCGGAAGACGCCGCCGCCGCCGCCGCCGCCGATGCCGATGCCGATGCTGCCGGGGCTGTGAAGACGGCGGCTGGAGCTGCGACTGCGGAGACGCTCCACGGCCCAGCCCATCGGGCGGCGGCGGCTCGGCGCCTCGGGTCGGGGGCTCACAAGGCGGCTGCCCGGCCCCAGCCGGGGATAGCGGCTCGGGACATCTTCCTGGCTGACCCCGGAGAAGGAGGGGCGGGAGGAGGGTGCGGGGGCGGGGCGCGGGGGCCGGGGAGGGGGGAGGGGAGAGGGAAGCGAGGCAAAAAATAACCGAGGAAGGAATCCAGGCAATCCCCAGTCCACCCACTCCGGAAAAAAAAAAAAAAAAAAAAAAAAGACAGTTTAAAAAAAAAAAAAAAAAAAACAACGCACACCCCCTTTAAGACGCGAACGGTTTGCAAAGGACGCCCCCCCCGGGACGCAGTGGAAGCTTCAAATTCCTCCGAGGTCCGGGTCAGGCTGGCATCTTGCAAAAGGAGTGCGCTCGGCCCATTAGAAAAAAAAAAAATTTATTGAAAAAATAAAAATAAAAACGAGGTCTTTGCGGGGGGGGGGGGGGGAGGGCAGCCCCCAAAATTTTTAAAAAATCCCCCTTTCTGTTTTGCTTGAGTTCCTAGACCTTAAAAATGCTCAAAGATCTGTGGCCAAAAATAATGATAATAATAATGATAATGATAATGAAATTAAAGGAAAATGAATATTAACGGGAAAGGAAAGAAGGGGAGGGGGAGGGAAACGTTCCGGAGGGGCTCTTAAGGAGTCTTGAAGCCTCAGGGTGCAGGTGATTTTTTTTTTTCTTCCTGAATCACGAGCGGCTGCCTCTTCTGCTCACGAAGGAGTGTGTGTGTGTGTGTGTGTGTGTGTGTGTGTGTGTGCGTGCGCGCGCGCGCACGCAGCCTTTCGCTTAACCGTGCCTCATCTCGGGGTTAAATTGCAGCAATGAAATCCTGAAAATTCCCAACAGGGGAAAAAGAGAGAGAGGGAGAGAGAGGTATGCGCCGTTCGCTTAGCCACTCAATAGCTGCTCCCGGATGCTGCAGTGCCTGGCGTCCCCCCCCCCCCACCCCCCAATGCCTCCTCCTCCTCCTTCTCTTCTAGGTTTTGCTAAAATAAGACTGGTGGGGAGAGGTGGGGGAAGAGGAAGGAAGAGGGAAAATGGGCTCAAAGGTCTAAACCACTAGCCAGCGAAGCTCCAAAGAGGAGCGATTGATGAGTTGAACGGGAGAAAGACCCACCCAGAATGCCGACACATGATGGCCCGCGACCAATCGCGGAGGCGCGAGGGGACCCGGCTCAGCGGAGTTTGTGGGGGAGAAGAGGGGAGAGCCGGATGGTCGGGAGGCTGGGGGGGGGGGGGGGGAAGTTGGGACGACAGATTCCTCCTCCCCTGGGAGGAAACCTTGTTTTCCAACGGGTTCCATTTCGGTTGCAGACAACCGGACGCTCTCGGCATCTTGCAAAGAGGAGCTTGGGAGGAAGAAACTTCATGATAAAGAGAGAAGGGGATTCGAGTCTAGGGGTGCAATCAGTCCCTAAACAAATTTGGTCTGTTTAGCAGAGGACACAATTTTGAGGAGAACGGTCTGGGGGTACTTCTGTCAAAGTTTCAAATCACAGAGGCCCTGCAAGCTGGCATAAAAGGTCCGGCTCATCTTTGAAAAGATTCCAGAGGTGGCAAACCTTAACTGCCAGCGGCAGATCATTAAACCAGGTCCTAGTTGGCTGGACAGGGTTTCCCGGTGGTACCTGGGGCGTGGTGTTCGCTTCTTTCCAGAACCACTGCAATTTACTTCCCATTCCCCTTTGTATACTGCGAAATTGAATCAGTACACAGAAAAAATGTCTAAAGCATAAATGTACAGGTGAAGATGTTGCTCTGAAACTAATACTCTTGAAACTAACACCCAGGTCCAGGGCTATAAATGGAACATTGCCCCTTTCCCAGAAACACACACACACACACACACACACACACACAGCAATAATTACTATGGTGACTTTATAGTATTAATAATCTTGCTTTTTGGGGCGCCTGGGTGGCGCAGTCGGTTAAGCGTCCGACTTCAGCCAGGTCACGATCTCGCGGTCCGTGAGTTCGAGCCCCGCGTCTGGCCCTGGGCTGACGGCTCAGAGCCTGGAGCCTGTTTCCGATTCTGTGTCTCCCTCTCTCTCTGCCCCTCCCCCGTTCATGCTCTGTCTCTCTCTGTCCCAAAAATAAATAAACGTTGAAAAAAAAAAATTTAAAAAAAAAAAAATAATAATAATCTTGCTTTTGTTTATATTTTTACTACCTTATTGTGCATTCCTAAACAATACAGCTCCACTTTGCATCTTTTTGGACACACAGTATGTATCCCGTGATGTCTGGCTTCTTTGGTCCAGTATCATGTCTTTAAGATTCATCTGTTGGGGTGCCTGGGTGGCTCAGTTGGTTAAATGACTGACTTCGGCTCAGGTCATGATCTCACAGTTCGTGGGTTCGAGCCCCGCGTCAGGCTCTGTGCTGTCAGCACAGAGCCCGGAGTCCGCTTTGGATTCTGTCTCCCTCTCTCTCTCTGCCCCTACCCCACTTGTGCTCTGTCTCACTCTGTCTCTCAAAAATAAATAAATGTAAAAAAAAAAAAAAAGATTCATCTGTTGTTACGTGTAGCTGACTGGTTCACTCTCACTGCTGCATAGTATTCCATTGAAAGAGTATGCCACAATTTGTTTACCCATTGTCCCCTCGATGGACATTTGGATTGTCTCCAGTTGGGGCTTTCAACATTCCTGCCTCAAATACTCTTTGTCCCTATAGGCATGCATTTCTGTAGGAATAGCCCTAGGAATGGAATTTCCGGGTCCCAGGGTATGCCTGTCCTCAGGTCTGTAAGATGTCACCAAACTGTCTTTCAAAGTAGATGTACCCAGAAACCACTGAATTTTCAGAAAGCAGTGTATAGATTTGGAAGGCAGGGATGCGGATAGGGGTTGGGGAAGAGGACGAAGGCGGCCTCTTGGAAATTATTTTCCAAACCTTAGCTAGGTGAATCTGAGTTGGTGCCCCGCCCCCATCAGTAATTGAGTTCTTTGGAACATTCTAGAAAAGATACATCTTTATATAAATTCCCCATTCTGTGCCTATGAGTCAGCTTTTTACAGGTTGCTTATATAGCACCTTCAAGTTTTCTAACTCGGGGTGCCTGGGTGGCGCAGTTGGTTGAGTGTCTGACTCTTGATTTCGTCTCCGGTCATGATCCCAGAGTCGTGGGGTTGAGCCCCGCGGGGGGCATCATGCTAAGCGTGGAGTCTGCTTAAGACTTTCCCTCTCTCATGGGGCGCCTGGGTGGCTTAGTTGGTTGAGCATCTGACTTCGGCTCAGGTCATGATCTCACAGTTCACGAGTTCAAGCCCCGTATCGGGCTCTGTGCTGACAGCTCAGAGCCTGGAACCTGCTTCGGATTCTGGGTCTCCTCCCTCTCTCTCTCTCTGCACCACCCTCCCCCTACCCACCTCACTTGTGCTCTCTCTCTCGAAAATAAATAAACATTAAAAAAAATTTTTTAAGATTTTCCCTTTCTCTCTCTCTATCCCTCTCCCCTCCCCCCCCCCCCCCCCCACTCCCACACTCTCTCTATAAATAAATAAATAAATAAGATTTTCTAGCTTGTCGAGGTATGGGCAAAATGATTAAAACAAGCAACCAGAGATGCAAGGAGATGGTATATATAGGATTCTCGACAAATATTAATGATTTTTGTATCTGATGTCGTTTCATATCTCAAAGGCCAATGGGAGCCAACGAGAAGTAACCCCACGTACATGGATGCAAACAGCCAGTCGTGTAAGAAGACTGCATCGTGAAAAGTGAACTTTTATATTACTTGTTTTTGTGGCCTTGCCTGAGAAGACCGTTGCGTTTCGTCGCAAGAGCGTCACCTACCCAGGTTTCTAAAGACCCCAGAGTTTTTCAGGAAAGAGTGGCCTCCCGCTGATAAAGTCCACACCAGGGTAAAGATTCTACGGAGTGTTCACAGAAGCCCCAGTTTACAGATGAAAACACTGAGGCTGAGAGAGGTTTTAAAACTTCACCGGGTCCCCGCCATGGATCTGAAACCACATGGGACTTGGGCTCTGTTGGCCGGAGTGTAATCTGGTACAACCCCTCGGGAACGCTGGCCATTTCTACCAACACTTGGCGTCTGAATATCCTGCGGTCCGGCATCGGCACCCGTGGGTACGTGCCCAGGAGGGACGAGCTCGTACGTCCGCTGAAAGACACGCCCTAGAATGTGAACAGCAGCACATTCCTACTAGCTAAGCACTGGGGACGTCCCCGATGTCCTTCGACAGTAAAGTGGACTAAATGCGCCGTGGAACATTCGCACGTGCGGTCCCGGGGAAGCAGCGGGAATGGTGGTTCCCCAGCTGCGTACAAACGCACGGGTCCGTCTCACGATCACGATGCGGAGCCAAAAGACCCAAACACGCAGTAGAACATAATGTACGATTCCTACATATACAATTTGCACATGGCCGAACAAGAAGATACATGTCCCTCTTATGTTCACTGCAGCGTTATTTACAATGGCCGAGGTATGGAAGCCACCTAAGGGTCCATCAGTAGATGCATGGATATAGGATACATATATACACACACGCGCACGCTAGAATCACCCATCTATGAGTTACGCAGTTTTCTACGTGCGCTACACTTGAAAAGCAAACGTCTGTAATCCTTCTGAATGTAGATCCCTTGTGGCACCACTTGTCATAGTGGCCTGTAATTCTCACTGTGTACTTTGACTGTGAAGTCCTTGCGACAGACACCATTCTTTTGTTTTGTTTTACTAGAAGACGAAGAACGGTCCTCCGGAGCGCTCTAACCCACGCCTCGAGAGCAGGCAGGCTGGCTGCATATCAGAGCCACCTGCAGGGTGTTGTAAAAATTCAGACTCCTGGGCCCTCCCCTCTAGCCTGATTTTCATTCAGCAAGTCCTTGGGGGTACGGCCAGCTTTGGCAGTCACTGCCCTGGAAGGGACAAATTTGCCATCCCTGTCTTGGCATTCTCTAGAACTATCAGCGGGGCATTTGTGGCGATTGTGGTGGAAAGATTGTTGCTCGGGGCTGTCGGGTACCTTGTGGGCTGTTTAGTACGCCCGGCCCATGCCTGCTAAGTGTCATCTGCACCCCCAATCTTGTGACAAGCACAGATATCCACACACATTTCCAAATGCTCCCCACCAAAGTGCCAGGAGAGTCTACCCTTTCCCCCCACCAAATGACATCCCCCAAACTCACCTGACTACGAAGTTCGACATGTTTGAGTATACCTCTCCTTCCTCAGCATCATCCCAAGTCCTCCAACCCCCTCAATTGCTCCATCACCCTTTTCTAGAATGAACTCAAAACTCAGGCACCCAAAAGTGTGACAGGCCCCCACGGGCATTACCCTACGGATTCACTTTACAGAGAACTACAACAACAACAAAATGCAGCTAGCCGAAGGAATGAATCTCTAATATTAGAATCTTACTATCACCTAGCCAACGGGGAGGGGTGGGCAAGAAATCTTCACAGGCTTCTCGAATGACTGCAGTTGGCAGTTCCTTGCTCCCCATTCATCCAAATTACTAATGTTGACCAGGTAGAACGACACAGAATCTCATTAGCATCATAGAAGCGGCTTAGCAGCAGGCCTCCGGAAATCAGTCTCAGCCATTGGTTCTAATCTTTAACACATCTGCCAGCTGGAAGTTTCATTTATCAATCAGCAGCAGCATTACCATACTGGCTTTGAGAATGTTATTCCAGTGAACAGGGCTAGCATCTCTGAAATAGGTGCTCCAAATAAATAACTGTGGATCGCATTCATTTGGCTTCTAAAACAATTACCAGCTAATCCAGTCATGTTGAGTTGCGAAAATGGATCAGCCAAAAGATATTTGGTCTCTGCCTTCTGGTCTGGAGACCCGTCAGGGAATGAGGACCAAGATCTCTGGGAGACGGAGGGTATAAATGACAAAAACCAGATCGTATGATCCAGACATTTGTGGGTCACGATGTAGGCAGTAAGAGTGAATCCAGAGACGGAATGTGGCTGTCACTCCAGACATAACTTTAAAGAAGTACATGCCCTACAAGTTTCCAAAAACAAATGAGGCGGGAGCCTATCTCTGGATGCAGAGTGGGGTTCAAGTCCTAGCTATGGCACTCCTTCCTAGCTGTGTGTTTTTGGAAAAGCGCTTAGCCTCTCTGAACTACAGTTTCCTTGTGTGTAAAACGGAGACACAAATCTTACCCCACAGGTTCCGATAAGGATTAATTCAGATCAAGCAGCTAAGCACGTAGCCCAATGACTACCACACAACAAGCAGTCAAGAAAAGGTAAATGGGGGCGCCTGGGTGGCATAGTCGGTTAAGCGTCCGACTTCAGCCAGGTCACGATCTCGCGGTCCGTGAGTTCGAGCCCCGCGTCAGGCTCTGGGCTGATGGCTCAGAGCCTGGAGCCTGTTTCCGATTCTGTGTCTCCCTCTCTCTCTGCCCCTCCCCCGTTCATGCTCTGTCTCTCTCTGTCCCCAAAATAAATAAACGTTGAAAAAAAAAATTAAAAAAAAAAAAAAAAGAAAAGGTAAATGGACTTTTGTCAAAACCACCACAATGTGGAAAGATAGTCCATGTTCATGGATGGCGAGACTCAATATAATTAAAATGCCAGTTCCTCCCAACTTGGTCTGCAGATTCTATGCAAGCAGCAAGTTATTTTGTGGATATTGACAAACTGATTCTAAAGTTTATACAGGGGCGCCTGGGTGGCTCAGTCGGCTAAGCGTCCGACTTCGGCTCAGGTCATGATCTCACGGTTCGCGGGTTCGAACCCTGAGTTGAACTCTGTGCTGACAGCTCAGAGCCCGGAGCCTGTTTCAGATTCCGTGTCTCCCTCTCTCTCTGCCCCTCCCCGACTCAGGCTCTGTCTCCCTCGGTCTCAAAAATAAATAAACATGTACAAAAATGTTTAAGTGTATACAGAGACGCAAAAGACCCAGAATAGCCAACACAAACAACACTGAGGGAGAAGAACAAAGTTGGAGGACCGATGCTACTCGACTTCAAGACTTACTATAAAGCCACAGTAATCAACACAGTATAATATTGGTAAAAGAACAGACACATAGGTCAATGGAACAAGAGAGAGAGCTCAGAATAGACCAACATAAATACAGTCAACTGACCTTTGACAAAGGAGCAAAGGAAATACAATGGGGAAAATTGACTTTTCGACAAATGATGTGGGAACAACTAGACGTCCCCACATAAAAATGAAGGAAATCTAAGCACAGATCTCACACTCGTCACATAAATTAAAATGGATCACAGACTAAATAGAAAACGAGGGGCGCCTGGGTGGCGCAGTCGGTTAAGCGTCCGACTTCAGCCAGGTCACGATCTCGCGGTCCGTGAGTTCGAGCCCCGCGTCAGGCTCTGGGCTGATGGCTCAGAGCCTGGAGCCTGTTTCTAATTCTGTGTCTCCCTCTCTCTGTGCCCCTCCCCCGTTCATGCTCTGTCTCTCTCTGTCCCAAAAATAAATAAACGTTGAAAAAAAATTTAAAAAAAAAAAAAAAAAGAAAACGTAATACTGCAAAACCCCTAAAAGATGACATAGGAGAAAATCGAAGCGACCTTGGGATGAATGGAAAAGCTGAACTTCATTAAAATTAAAACGCTCTGCTCTGCAAAAGACACTGTCGAGAGAATAAAAGACAAGCTGCAGACTCAATAACAAGAACTCAAACTTGATTTTTAAATGAGCCAAAGACCTCAACAGACACCTTGACAAAGATACGCAGATGGCAAACAAGCATATGGAAAGAGTCCCCACATTATACGTCCTCAGGGAAATGCAAATTAAAACAAGGAAATACCTCTGCACACCTCTCAGAATGGCCCAGATCCAGAACACTGACAAAGTCAAATGCTGGCGAGAATGTGGAGGAACCGGAACGCTCATTCGCTGCTGGCGGGAACGCAAAATGGTACGGCTACTTTGGAAGACAGTTTGGCGGCCTCTTACAAAACTAAACTTCCTCTTCCCACACGATCCAGCAACTGGCACTCGTTGGTATTTACCCACAGGAGGTGAAAACTTACATCCACACAAAGACCTACACACGGATGTCTAGAAGCAGCTTTCTTCATAACTGCCAACACCCGGAAGTAACCAAACTACGGACTTTGGGTGTTAAGGACGCGTCGGTGCGTGTTCATCAATTGGAGGAAATGTACCTTCTGGTGGGGCTGTTGGTGATGGGGGAGGCTATGCATGAGCGGGGCAGCGGGCGTAAGGGAAATCGTTGTACCTTCTGCTTGGCTGTGAATCTAAAACGTGGGCTCCAAAAAATAAAGTCTGCTTTTTAAAAATCACCTCAAGTCAACTTTCCACACCTGGAATCGGAGTCTGCGAGTATCATTGACCCAGACTGATTCAGTACTGGCTTCTTTTTAGTTTTTTTCAACAAACGTTTTACTTGGGAAGACTTTCAGATTTACCGAAGGCTGGAAAAAATAGTACGAGAGAGTTCCCATATGCCCTTCACCCAGCTTCCCCCTCATATTAACATCTTACGTAGCCCAGGTACATGTGCTAAGACTAAGAAACCAGGGGCGCCCGGGTGGTTCAGTCGGTTAAGCATCTGACTTCGGCTCAGGTCACGATCTCACGGTTCGCGGGTTCGAGCCCCGCGTCGGGCTCTGTGCCGACAGCTCGGAGCTGGAAGGCTGCTTCCGGTTCTGTGGCTCCCTCTCTCTCTGCCCTTGCCCCGCTTGCACTCTGTCTCTCTCTCGCTCTCAAAATAAATTTTAAAAAAATACTAAGAAACCCACATCAGGACAGTGCTACTAACTAAACCCTCCGCTCCCTATGCTCAGATCTCACTAGTCTTGCCGCTAATAACCTTTCCTGTTTGCCACCTGCCATCGAGTCACCTGGCCTCCCTAGTCTTCTCTGTGACGGTTTCTTTCCTTGTTTCTCACAATCTTGATCATCTGTAGGAACATCTGGCCAGGTATTTTGTAGCGTGCCCCTCGCTTTGGGTTTGCCTGCGATTTGCTCGCGATTAGACTGGGATACTCCTGGGATTCAGATTTGCCCGCTGGCTGCACGGCTCTGGACTCGGGAGAGAAATCCCAACAGGGACACGTATTTGGGAGTTGTCATGGGTCGAATGGTGGCCCCTAAAGACCGGGCCACATCCTGATTTCCAAAACCTAAAAATGTGATCTAATTTAGAAAAAGTGTCTCCACAGACGCCATCAAGTTAAGGATTTTGCGAGACGAGCTTATCCTGGACTCTGCAGGTGGGCCCTAAATGCAATGACAAGTGTCCCTACAAGAGATAAAGAGAAGACACAGACACAGAGGGGATGGCATATGGAGACAGAGGCAGAGATTGGAGAGATGCTTCCCTGAGCTGAGGGATACTGAGGATTGCCAGAAACACCAGAGGCTAAGAGAGAGGCAAGGGACAGATTCTCCCTCGAGCCTGTGTGTGATCTCACTGACATCTGATTTGGGACTTCTGACCCCCAGAAGAGTGACAGAATTAATTTTCTGTGGCTTTAAACGACCTAGTTTGTAGTAAATACAGCAGCTACAGGAAATTAGCACAGGGACTATCAGTATGGACACCTTGGAAGGCGGATGGAATGTTCCCGGACAATGGACCCAGAGAGGGTTGAGGCTTTAGGAGGGATTCGTGAGAAGGGTGGACACTGAGAGGCAGAGCAGAGGGGCACCTGGGCGACTCAGTGGGTGAAATGTCTGCCTCTTGGACTTTGGCTCAGGTCGGGATCCCACGGTTCGTGAGTTCAAGCCCTGCATCGGGCCCCGTGCTGACAGCATGGAGCCTGCTTGGGATTCCCACTCTCTGTCTCTCTGTCTCTGTCTCTCTGCCCCTCCCCCGCTCTCTCTCTCAAAATAAATAAACTTAAAAAAAAAAATAAAGGCAGGGGCGCCTGGGTGGCTCAGTCGGTGAAGCATCCGACTTCGGCTCAGGTCACAATCTCATGGTTCAGGAGTTCGAGCCCCGCGTCGGGCTCTGTGCTGATGGCTCAGAGCCTGGAGCCTGCTTCAGATTCTGTGTCTCCCTCTCTCTCTGCCCTTCCCCCACTCATGCTCTCTCTCTCTCTCTCTCTCTCTCTCTCTCTCTCTCAAAAAGAAATAAAAACATTAAAAAATATCTTAAAAATAAAGGCAGAGCAGAGAAACCGAAGCCTCTAGTGGGGACTGAGAAGGTACCATCAAGGAGGAAGAAGGAGGGGCGCCTGGGTGGCTCAGTCAGTTAAGCGCCCGACTTCAGCTCAGGTCACGATCTCGCGGTCCGGGAGTTCGAGCCCCGCGTCGGGCTCTGGGCTGATGGCTCAGAGCCTGGAGCCTGCTTCTGATTCTGTGTCTCCCTCTCTCTCTGCCCCTCCCCCGTTCATGCTCTGTCTCTCTCTGTCCCAAAAATAAATAAACGTTAAAAGGAGGAAGAAGGAAACGGTGGCGTGTGATCCAGAAGCCCCACGGACCGGAAGTCCAGGGTCAAACGCTGCCAGACATAAAGCCAGACGAGGACTGAGAAGTACCACCCTGGTCCCGCCGCCGCACATTCGAATACCGCCAGGGTTTTTTTTAAAGGAGCCGGTCCTTTTTTATGGTAAAGTATGCGTCGCACAAAACTTACCATCTGAATCTTTTAAGTTGATTTATTTATTTGAGAGAAAGAGAGAGAGAGAGCACAAGCAGGGGAGGGACGGAGAGAAGGAGAGACAGAACCCCAAGCAGGTCCCGATGAGGGGGCTTGAACTCGCAAAATATGAAAATCATGACCTGAGCTGAAATCAAGTCAGACGCTTAACCGGCTGAGCCACTCAGGCACCCCTACCATCTTAACCAATTTTTTAATGTTTATTCATTTTTTGAGAGAGAGAGAGAGAGAGAGACAGAGCATGAGTGGAGGAAGGGCGGAGAGAGAGGGAGTCACAGAATCGGAAGCAGGCTCCAGGCTCTGAGCTGTCAGCCCAGAGCCCGACGCGGGGCTCGAACTCACGGACCGCGAGATCATGACCTGGGCGAAGTCCGACTGAGCCACCCAGGCGCCCCCATCCTAGCCATTTTTAGGTGCCCAGGTCAGAGGCCCTGGATACATTCACACTGTCGTGCTACGGTCCATCTCCAGAATTCCATCCTTTCCACTGAAAATGAATTCCTGGCCCCCTCCTCCAGCCCCTGGACCTGTCACTCTAACTTCTGTCTCTAGGGATTGGATTCCTCCAAGGACCTCATATGAAGTGGAATCACACCGCATCTGTCCTTCTGCGACTGGCTGATTTCCCTCGGCGGTATGCCCTCAAGGTTCTAACCCACGTTAGAGCAGGCGTCAGAACTTCCTTCCGTTTTAACGCTGAAGAATCGCGTGTGGCTGAACTGCTTTTCTCCATTTATCTGTCAACGGACGCCTGGGCTGCGTCCGCCTCTTGGTTATTGCGAACAATCCTACGAACGTGGGTATACAAATCTCTTTGCGTCCCTCTTTGGGGCATATTCCTCATCCCAAGGCGGGACGCCGGGGCATATGGTAATTTGATGTTTGATATTCCAAGGAATGGCCATCCACGCGTTCCACAGCGACCGCAGAGCCCTTCGCTTTTCAGAAGTGCCTATTAAAATAGTTACAGATGAGATCACGCGATGCCTGAGGTTTGCTTTAACGTAACCCGGGGTTCCGTTAAAGCAAATCAAAGGTCTGCTTTGATGGGCAAAGTAAGGTTATGTTACAAGTTTAGGTTCAGTATCACAAGATGAGTCACGAGTTAATAACAACTGAAGACAGACGGTAGGAATACGGTGGCTCTTATTCTGGCGTCTATTCTGTGCTACGTTTGAACTTTTCCGGAAGGAACAGTGTCCTTTGCACCTAAGCTACTTGAGGCGTTCTTGACTCGCCTGGCGGCAGGAACCTCGCACTTAATTATGGGAACAAGGGTGTTCCAGCTTACTATATTCTCAGGCAACTGCAAATTATATTCAGCATCTCACCTCTCTGTTAAGTCGGGAGCTTGATTAAATGCTAACTTACATATTCACGTGGATCCTGAGACGTTAGCAAAGGGGGATTCAATCAAATGAGTTACATCTGCTTCGGGAAACCCCGTGGTGGTTCTTCTGGGCTGAGCACTGAGCTCAGTCCCAACCTCAGCTGGAAAAACAACACAAGTTCTGGCACAAAGGTACAGATAACAGAGTCAAACGTGCTATTTAACCTGGTCAATTTCATTTGCCCGTTTCTTCGTTCATACACAAAATGGTTTGTTTGTTTTTTTTTTAAGTTTTTTTTTTTTTTTTGTATTTGAGAGAGAGAGAGCAAGCAGGGTAGGAGCGGAGAGAGAAGACAGAGAGAGAATCCTAAGCAGGCTCCACACGGTCAGCACAGAGCCCGATGTGGGGCTCGAACTCATGAACCGTGGGATCGCGACCTGAGCCGAACTCAACAGCCGGTCACTCAGCCGACTGAGCCACCCAGGCGCCCCTACAACAAATGTTTACTGAGCATCTATTAAATATCAGGCCCTACCCCCGGGCAATCAGGGATACGCAGAGCCATGAATAGAACAAATATGAAATTTATGTTTTTAGGGCAGAGAAACCAGAAAACAACGCGTGAACTGGGGTAGATCTATCACATGTCAGGTAGAGATCATTTTTATAAGAAAACTGGAGTGGGTAGGGGGTCAGACAGAAGAGGAGGGGAGTTATTTCACAAAGAGCTCTCCGAGAGGGTGGCGTTCAGGCAGGGATCCTCGGAGAGGAAGGAACAGAGGCGCAGACATCGGGGACGGTGGCCGGGCCAAGGGAACGTCAACAGCACGGACCGTGAGCCTGGCGACTGGCATGGGGGAGAGCAGAGAGGAGGCTCCTCCTGCCAGAGCGAAGACAGGGACACAGGATGAGAGGAGGGAGGTGACCAGGCTGACCAAAAGCTGTCATCCAGTGTCAGACCCTTCCTGTTTTCAGGTAGAGGCTTTAGGGACGCCTGGGTGGCTCAGCCGGTCAAGCATCCAACTCTCGATTTTGGCCCAGGTCATGATCTCAAGTCAGGCTCTGTGCCGACCGTGTGGAGCCTCCTTGTATTCTCTCTCTCTCTCTCTCTCTCTCTCTCTCTCCCCCGTTTGCACTCGCACGTGTGTGTGCGCACCCGCCCTCTCTCTCCAAATAAATAAACTTAAAAAAAAAAGAATACATGTTTTCAAAAAATAAAATACAGGTTTTATTACGATTCAGCTATGGTGAGGCCACCAGAGGAGGAAATGACGGCCATCAAATAGCTCGTTCTCCTCCCAGATGCCAAGAGGAGGGACATGCCATGTCGCGTGGGGCCACGGAGGGAAGCAGAGGGTTGCTGGGGGGCACGGAGGTGGGGGGCAAGAACAAGGGAAGAATGTGGGCAAGACCCTGTAGTGTGGTTTCCCCAGGGAAGGGGCAGAGTGGAATAAGCAGGCTCAGGACTGGCTGGTCCCCATGACTCCAGGGCTCTGGGACACCAGGCTGTCCCCTGATTGTCTGGTACCTGGCGCTGGGGTGATCAGGGTAGGTGGCCCTGAGTGCGAGAGCCCCACAGAGGAGGTGCGGGGCGTGGGCTCGGGTTGGTGGGTTTGCAGTTGAAACGCGTGTTCGCTGGTGAGTCCTTTACTACGTCTAGTGATCGGCCAGCCCTGGGAGGCGCGGTCAAAACACTCAAAGCCCACGGCTAATGCGTTTGTCTTCTGGAACTCGCCTGAGAGGCTTGTTCTCCCGTAAATTCACAGCGTGTCCCTTAAAATGTTTTGAGTTCTGGGGCCCCCCAGGTCCTGCCTGTCCCGTTCACCGCTCCAGCCCCAGCAGCCAAGAGAGGTCAAAACAGGAATCCAGGGGCGCCTGGGGGGCTCCGTCGGTTGAGCGTCTGACTTCGGCTCAGGTCACAATCTCGCGGTCCGTGGGTTCGAGCCCCGCGTCGGGCTCTGGGCTGATGGCCCAGAGCCTGGAGCCTGCTTCCGATTCTGTGTCTCCCTCTCTCCCTGCCCCTCCCCTGCTCGCCCTCTGTCTCTCTCAAAAATAAACATTAAAAAATTAAAGAAAACAAAAAGAAACCCACTGCCCCAGAAAGCGAAAGGGGGACGTTGTGGGGAACTACAGAATGAGAACGATCTTTAAGAGAGAGAGACGGAAGACGTGAACGTTTAAAGACACTTGTGCAGACTTTTTAAGAAGAAGCAAAGGAATAAGCCAAAGACCAAATGCAAACAATGTCACCATAGGGAGAAGGGAAGGGGCTGGGGACCGAGAAGGGAGAAATCGGGCGCTGACACCTGCTTGGACTCACAGCGGCATCAATTTGCCTGGGGTACCCTTGCCCTTTTATTTTCTTCCGTCTTGCCCAACGACTGAAAAAGAGAACAGGAAACACACACACCACAACAACAGAGGGGGCGGCCAGAGTTAAGCACGGCGACGACACAAATGCGGGAGCACACAGGTGCCTGCGGGGTCACATGTAAATATCCGCATTCGTCTGCGATGGCCTTCCAGAGCTGTTCTGCCTTTTCCGTCACTGAGATGACAACAGAGAAACAATCTCACGTCCCATGCGGCGCCCCGACTGTCACAACGTTAACACGCTTCGAGTTAAGGAGGGCTTGCGATGGGGAAGAAACGCTTTGGAGTTAGGAGGAGGCAGGGGCGTCACCGGTGTGGTCGGGGGGGGGGGGGCTTTTTCTGGCCACCACAGTGTCCACACGGCAGGCTGGGATGCCAGGAGAGCATCCTTCAACCGCTGCGAGGGAAGTTGGTGGGTAAGGACCCCAGCTCTCTGGGTCCTGGGGTGTGGTCGCGGGGAGGCAGGTGCTCTCTGCTGCCCACTAGAGGTCCCCGCTGGTAACAGAGGACAGTCGCTCATGGCGTCTTGATTGATGGCACATCCATCACTTTTCCCTCCTCTGCCTCCTCTGCCTCCTCTGCCAGCCTGTCCTGGGATCTGCCCCCAAAGCAACTGCCTCTTGGCTTGCAGATCTGCGTCTGGGGGGAACCCAAACTAAGACAATGGAGTTGGACAGAGTCTGTTACCTCTTTCAAGATCTGGGGGCCAGAGGAAGTTCCATCCTTCCTTCTTTCCTTCCCCCTCCTTCCCTTCCTCCCTGCCTTCCTCCCTCCCTCTCTCCCTTCTTTTCTTTCCCCTGCCCCTCCTCCCTCCTTTCCTCCCCTCCTCCCTCCTTTCCTTCCTTCCATCCTCCCTCCCTCTCTCCCTTCTTTCCCCCGCCCCCTCCTCCCTCCTTTCCTCCCCTCCTCCCTCCTTTCCTTCCCTCCATCCTCTCCCTCCCTCTCTCCCTTCTTTCCCCACCCCCTCCTCCCTCCCTTCCTTCTTTCTTTCCTTCTTTGCACCGTCCTTCCTCTCTTGCCTTCCTTCCTCTCCTCTTCCCTATTCCCCTTCTCCTTTCTCTCTTTTTCTTCCTTTCTTCCTTCCACAAAAAAAAAAATATTGAAGGGGACTGCAGGATAAAAGCTGAATATAAATCAGGAACCCCCAACATATGTGCTGCCCTAACTTCATCGTGTAACAGAAAAATCCCAGAACTACTTATAGAAGATTCCGACTCACTCTTCCCAAAATACAGCCACAAGCCTCAGGTGGCCACTGAGCACCTGAAATATGACTGATCCAAACCAAGACAGAAGTATAAGAATCCGCAGCAGATTTTAAAGACTTAGTACAAGAATCAAAATGCAAAATATCTCATTATTAATGTCTCTATTCCACCCAATCAAGAGTCAGTGGCCTAAGAGCCACCCAGGCGCCCCTGCTGTTGTATTTCTATTGGACATCGTCCGTCTGGGTAGTCACCCCAGCTCTGCACACGACCGAGCTCCGTGACCTAGAACCAGACCTTCAACGTCACAGAGATGGTTTCCCCGCCCAGAAGCAGCACCAAAGAACGACAATACCATTCCTCCCTATTTTAGGATGAGCCATCCTTGATCCTCCCTGAACCTCAATTGCCTTTTCAGCACAACCGAGATGAAAGCAGGACGTGCCCCGGGGCGTCACGGAAGGGGTGAATGACGCCCCGTGCGGGATGCACCGGGCACAGGGGAGCGAAGACCCAAGCACCGGTTCCCTTGATGGTCTTTACTGCGCGTCGGGTGGAATTCTATCTCGCGTCCAAAGGAAGCCTCCCACGCTCCCCAAATAAGGAGGTCAAACGCAGGGAAGGACTCGTCAGAGTCACAGACAAATAAAGGTAACGGAAAAGAGATTCCAACGCCACTCCTCCGAAGGGACTAAAAGTTCCATCTAAGACGTACCTGCGGAGAGAAACACGAGTGCATTTCTGTTCAGGCTGTGCAAACGCGTGGGGTCCCACAGAGACACCACAGGGGTTGACTTGACAGAAGGTTAAGCCTCTTTTCCGCGTCTCTTTTATTCCTTCCCCGGGCATCATCTGGGTCTTTTGTGGAGGAAATGCTTTCATCACAGGAATCCCTTCACTCTCCCACCTGAGATGCTCGCTCAAGAACGTGTCTCGCGGTGTTAGGAGTTCCCATTTCCAGGAAAAACCCAGGTCGCCCCGAGAAAGAGATTTCAGTTGGGCTCGCAGATGGGTTACAAGGCAGCATGATGTGTGGCTGAGCCGTGTGGCTTTGGGCAAGTTGCCCAACCTCTCTGGCTTCAGGGTGTCCATTTACGAAATGGGGAGATTACAGTGTTCACTTCTTTGGTGGTCGCAAGGATTAAATGAGATAGTCTACACAGCATGTCAGAGAGACAAAAAATTGTTTTTGAGAGAGAGAGAGACAGAGAGAGAGAGCATGAGCAGGGGAGAGGGGCAGAGGAAGAAAGAGAATCTTAAGCAGGCTTCAGGCTCAATACAGAGGCTGGTGTGGGGCTTGATCTCACGACCGTGAGATTGTGACCTGAGCCAAAATCAAGAGTCCCGTGCTTAACTGACTGAGCCACCCAGGTGCCCCATCAAAAACAAATTTAAGCCACTGTCCCCTGCCTGACTGCCCCAGTACAAACATTGGGGGTATTCCGTGGTATTTCTGTCTGGCCTCCCCACCCCCGGGCTTTTATTTGATAGACAGAGGTAATTATAGCAGAAAGATGTTTTATATACAATAGTTCCTCATCATCTGAGTATTCATCATATGGTTCATTATCCCGATAACCACACGGTTAAGAGCTTAGGGAAGCCGATGTCATCCTAACATAAACATTTTCGCTAATGAACCGACAACTTCACAATGATCCCTTCCCGGGGCGCCTGGGTGGCTCAGTCAGTTAAGCGTCCGACCTCAACTCAGGTCACGATCTCACGGTTCGTGGGTTCGAGCCCCGCACCAGGCTCTCTGCTGTCATCGTGGAGTCCACTTCAGATCCTCTGTCTCCCTCTCTTCCCGCCCTTCCCCTGCTCACATGCTCTCTCTCTCTCTCAAAAACAAATACACATCTACAATTTGTATAGAGAGACGTTTGTTGAGCACCTACTGTGTGCCAGGAGCTGTTCTAGGCACCTGGGGCACAGCGCAGAGCCACATGGCCTCACATCCCTGCCCTCATTGAAGGGACATTCTAACAGGGGACAATGGCCAATCAACAAATAATTTCGTAATACGGCAGATGCGGTGAGGAAACCTACATCGGGAATGGGGACCGAAGTGGGGTGACTTACTGACAGGATGGCCAGGGAAGCTTCCGTGGTAAGGTAATATGCAAGCAGAAACTTGAAGGAAGTGAAGGAGGGAGCCATCAGACATCTGCAGGAAGAGCATCCCAGGCTAGGGGGGGTTGGGGCAGCACGTGCAAAGGTCCTGCGGCAGGAACATGCTCCGTGTGTACAGACAAGTCGGTAAGGGTAGAACGTGCAGAGCCTTACGGACTGCAGTGAGGACTCGGGCTTTCATTCTTCGTAAACTGGGGACCACAAAGGGTGCTGGGAGGAGGAGAGACGTGAACCGACTCAGGCCGCTGGAGCGGAGAGAGAAGGAAGGCAAAGCTGGGCGTCTGCAGAAGAGGCGACAGCATTGGTCCATGATGGGGCCCATGAGCAGGTGGGTGCCGTGCAGGGTTATTCCTGCCTATATTTTAAAGGCAGAGCAGACAGGCGCTGCTTACGGATCGGACGTGGGGTGGCAGTGAAGGACAGGAGTCAAGGACGCCTCGGGGATTTTGACACTGAGCAGCCTGATGGAGGAGGCTGCGGGAGGGGTAGCGTGGGAAGGGTAGCAATCCACACTGCCACGTCCCTCTTGAATTACAGAATCACCCCACAGCAGCACTCACAAAGAATGAAAATGCAAACATCTATTAATAATTATTTGCAAACGCCGCACATTAGGTAGTTTAGATAAACCCTGCTCTCCGGGAATTTTGCCAGAAAAACCCCGAACTAAGCTGCCGCAGCTATTGAAGCCAATAAAACGCCATCAGGGAGACTATGGAGAAAGGCAAAGCCTCTGCCTCATGTGAAGATCTATTTAATCTAACGTTATCATTCCTTCATCTACCCTCTATAAGGCCGGGGATCGTCTGAACGCAAAGACAAACATAAGGAAGCTGAAGAAGGATTGGAGGCGGCCCACCCGTTATCCACTCACGCCTTCTTCTCCAGCTCTCGGAACTACATTTCCTGGGCTCCTCTGTGGGGAGGTACGGCCACGTGAACGATGCTGGCCAGTGAAACAGAAGGGCACCGGTCTTAACTGGCCTTTGTCCTTCCACCTTCTTCTTGCCTGAAATGCAGATGTGATGTCTGGAGCTACAGCAGCCATTTTGGGACGGATCATGAGAAAAAAAAAAAAAAGGTCCTCGGGTCACCGCAGTATTTTATTTTACATACAACCAAATAAAATTCTTGGCTGCTACGTACAAATGGTCTGAACAAGCTACCTTTACGTGTTTCTTCGCATAAGACCCCTCGAGTACAAAAACCGGTTTTATTTAGCCTTGTTAAGCCCTCAAGAAACGTGAGCTAGGGGCGCCTGGGTGGTTCAGTCAGTTGATCATGCGGCTCTTGATTTTGGTTCAGGTCATGATCCCAGGATTGTGGGATCCAGCCCCCCATTGGGTTCCACACTGAGCGTAGAGCCTGCTTAAGATTCTGTCTCTCTCTCTCTCTCTGCTCCTCTCCCCCATTCACACTCTCTCTGTCTCTCTAAAAAAATTTTTTAAAAAGGTAACACTGCCTTAAAAAAACAAAAGAAACATCAGATGAATTAATAAATGAATGAGATAGCTCTACCTATACAACTGAAAACCAGTGGGTCAGATTTCGGATGACAAAATGCGCATCGGGGACCATCTGAGCTCCCCCCCACCCCCGCCACCGCTTTCCACAAGGAACTCCTACAAGCTTAGAAAACCTCATCTGTGAAATGGGAGCAATCACAGTGCCCATCAGGGGCGTTTTGTGAGGATCGAGGTAGTCGCCATGGCCAAACCTAGAATGCCACCTAGAATGGTCTCTGACCCGTTCTCAGGGCCACTCAACGTGCTGCCCTTGCTGTCCCTCCCTGACATCCCCAGCCGAGGCAGATCCCCCCTCCCCCCCGCCCCGCCCCACGCCACCTCTCTCTTCCCCGCCACCTCTCTCTTCCCCGTCGCTGCCTCCTGCTGCTTTCCTTGGGAGCGCTCCTCGCAAGTATTTGTTGACGGTCTATTTATTTTCTGAGCATCTCCTCCTGAGAAAGTGGTTCTCCACGTGCCCACCCCACCCCTGCCAGACCCATCGTCTGCCCTTCCCTCCTCTGAGCATCACCCAGCTCCCAGGCCCCCTGGATTCCTGCTGCTCTCGGCCAATGGGAGGCACCTGCAAGAACTCAGAGCCGGGAGAAGGAAGACAGGACAGTTTTTCCCCAGTTCCCCTCTGCTTTGCTGCCCCGTCTCTGGTGAGTGGCTGGGTCCCTCCGCCAGGACGGCTCCTGCCAGGCAGCCCCTCCCCCATAGCTCCAGCCTTCCTTGGCTCTAGCCCTCCCCATGCCAATGCTACAGCTCAAGGGTGGTAAAGGCTCTCTGTTATTGCCAGCTCCTGAGTGCCCCCCTGCCTTGCGGGCTCCCTCACCTCTGTCCACACTTCGTCAAGCACGTCCCTCCTTGAAAGCCTCTGCGTTTGAACCATAGGGAGGGAGGTGAATTCTCTTTCCTCTTTGGACCTCGAGAGACCCCTCCCACCTGGTGGTAAACTCCACGCCTCCGGGCACCAGAACACGTATCTGCTTTACTCACCAGTCCCCCGGGGCCCAGCACACGGGCCTAGCACGGAGAAGATGTTTAATAGATATCTGTGGAATGACTAATGTCAGCTCCCATCGAACAAATCAGGATTCTAAGATAATAAGGCGGTGCTATTTTTGTCTATTAAATTAACAAAAATAGTTTAAAACACGATACTCGATACTGGTTAGTGTCCCTTCAACTGGGCAGACGCAGGCATTGCTGGTAAATGTGTAAATTGGTAGGCCCTTTGGAGAAGCCATTTGGCCATATGTAGGAGAAACCATGAAAAATGGGTCCTATTTCGGGGCGCCTGGGGGGCTCAGGCGGTTAAGGGTCCGACTTCGGCTCGGGTCATGATCTCACGACTGGTGAGTTCGAGCCCCACATCGGGCTCTGTGCTGACAGCTCAGAGCCTGGAGCCTGCTTCGGATTCTGGGCCTCCCTCTCTCTCTGCCCCCACCCCACTCCCCCACTGTGTCTCCCTCCTTCAAAAATAAAGAAACATTAAAACAAAAAAATTTTTTTAATAAAAAAGGACAAGGGGGAAAGAAGCAAGGGGTTGCTGGGGCTGGTAAGAGTCGGTGCTGTCACGGAGTAACCTTCGCCTGGGTGGGCGGGGTCAGGGAAGGAGTGGGGGGGGAGGAGCCAAGCAGGCGGCAAGGACGAGTCACAGGAATGGGAAAACCATAAGGGAGGACTGTTAATAATTAAGGTATTAACGCCTGTGCAATGATCAATACATATTTGTGAGCTCCTGCTCTGGGCTAGGAATGCATTAAAAGAAAAACTGGAAAAAAGAAAAAGAAAAAGGAAACGAGGGAAGAAAAACCGGACGGAGCCCTTACCTTCTTCTCACTCAAATAATCGTATCAATAAAAGCTAAACGACAATGTTGACAAGGACAACGAAGGCAAGGCACGGGATGCAATAAAACAGGGGTGGTCGGAGAGAGACGGAGACAGATGGCAGAGAAAGAGAAGGGGGAGAGAGACAGAGACGGAGAGAGACGTCAATAAGGTGAATTATATTTGGGGTTTTCTGAAGGCTCTTTTCCACAGCTGAATAATAACAGTAATAGCCTGGTAATTAGTATAACAGCAGCTCAGTCTCTCTCTTGCCTGGGGCTGGCAGGGAAAAGAACCACTCGTGCTAGAGAAGGGACCAAGGACTTGGGGAGACATTCGAAAGAAAGATCAGCCTAGAAGTCACGCATTGGAGAAAACCAGTCTGAAGGTTCTGGCAAAGTAAAAAGACCCTGGGGTCAGGAAGGAAGGTGGGGGGGGGGGTGCTAAAACAAGAGGGGGGTGGGGAGTGATTTCCAGAGCAGGTCCCGGCGTTCAATACGATCTTGGGAGAGAGTACGTTGGTAAGACCTAGCTCTAAAGCTCTCTCTGACTTCACAGGTCAGAGGTGACTTCACAGGTGACCTTCGCCACCACAGCCATACCCTCCGTGCGCGTGCGCATTTTCCTCCAGTTACGGCAAGTCACGGAGATGGTGAGCCACGTGTAAGCCTGACCCATAATAAATGCCCGGTCCTTCTGTTCTCTCTCTTTCCTTATCTGCCAGTCAGATTCAGAAGCGCCACCGGGGAACTCAGATGCCCTGCTTAGGACAAGACAAAGGCACACGATGAAAGGACCCCGGATCCCCAAATCACCACCCGGAGAAAAGCCACCCCGGAGAGGTCATCCATCTGGGACAGTCGAGCAAGGACATTTTCACCTTGTCCCGTCACGGAGCATTCAGTGAGCGTATGTGTTACAGCAGCTAGCATTACGCTTCCTGTCTAACGCCCCAGCCACCTTGGACAGCGACGTGAGCAAGAAGGAAACTCGCTGGCCTTCAGCCCGTCAGTGTTCGGGGACTACTTGTTACGCAGCTATCACTGCTTAACCTGTTGAACACAGCCTTTCGGTAATGGTGTGCGTAGCCAACTCGTTTTGAGTAGAGTTGACATTCTCTCCCAATTCTGCTTCTAAACCTTTCCTTTCCTGCCCTTGAGGGAAAATCCATCTTCCTTTGGGACGCAGCATCCCCACGATCCCCTGGGCACCCCCATCGCTCGCCGTCCGCCATCCTCTCCAAGCTGTTTCTTTCTTGGTCTTGTGCCTGTGGAACAAACAGAAGGTCTATCGGAAGCCTCACACCCATGACTTTGGCCTTGGTGATACGTGCTCTCTAGCCACTAGACAAACCAAGCACGGAAGGAAGCTTTTAAGACAACCCAGTTACTGGGGCGCCCGGGTGGCTCGGTCGGTGGGGCGTCCGACTTCGGCTCAGGCCATGATCTCGCGGTTCGTGGGTTCGAGCCCCGCGTGGGGCTCTGTGCTGACGGCTCGGAGCCTGGAGCCCGCTTCGGATTCTGTGTCTCCCCCTCTCTACCCCTCCCCTGCTCATGCTCTGTCTCTCTCTATCTCTCAATAATGAATAAACATTAAAAACAATTAAAAAAAAAAAGACAACCCAGTGACTGAAGCAGAGAACTGGGATTTATTTTCGACCCCTCTCCCCCCCTCACTGCACTATTTGATCAGTCACCAAGACGTGTTGATTCTATAGTCAGAGACCTCCCAAACCCATCCATCTGTCCCTATCACCACTGCCTCCTTCAAATTCCAGGCCACCATCATCTCTTGGGATAAATTCCAAATCCATCACCGTGGTCCCTGCCCCAGCCCCAGCTTCCTCTCTCTCATGCTCCCCATTCTGGCGGACCCAGACTCCTTCCAAGTCTTTAAACGCACCGTCTTCTTTCCCCTCTCCAGACCTCTGCGATACTGTCCACGTGGCCTGGCCGGAAGACCTCTTCGCTCCGCTCAGCATCAGAAGCTTTGTTCTCCCTTCAGAGCACTCTAGGAACCCGCTAGACTAGGATGCTGGCCGCAGGGCCCATCCCTGTGCGGCTCACTATTGTGTTCGCAGGGTCTGGGCCGTGGGGCCCGACACATAGCAGGCGTGTGGCACCACGTCCTTGGACGGACGGAGGACTTGCTCCCTCAAGACGCCGAGCGGGAATCTGCGCGTCCGAAGGAAGCCGGAGGTGGCTGTCAATCCGACCGCCCTAGAACCAGAAGTTCCCCAAGGCCGCATTCTGCCCATCTTTGCTTTCACGGAGCTCGCCTTCTCTTGGGGAGGGGGAGCGATCGCGGCGAGGGCGCAAAGGCAACAGGGAGCACGCAGATCGCGCTCCGAGGAGGCGGCACCGGCACCCGGGACGTCAGACGTTGGAAATTAACACGAAGCAGGGAGAACGTCAACTCCACACCAGACCTTGAGCCACGTGATCATCAGAGGGTGTCGACGCGCAGCAGGGGCTGCGATTTAAAAACAGACCTGGGGCGCCTGGGTGGCTCAGTCGGTTAAGCGTCCGACTTCGGCTCAGGTCACGATCTCGCGGTCCGTGAGTTCGAGCCCCGCGTGGGGCTCTGGGCTGATGGTTCAGAGCCTGGAGCCTGTTTCCGATTCTGTGTCTCCCTCTCTCTCTGCCCCTCCCCGTTCATGCTCTGTCTCTCTCTGTCCCAAAAATAAATAAACGTTAAAAAAAAAAAAAATTTAAAAAACAGACCAGCCACCGGGTGTGCGCCCCTTGCCTTTGGCTTCGCAAGCGCGTTCCCCAGGTGCCTGGGCAAATGCGGGCAGCCTCGTGCGTCCTGCTGTGAGTGGAAACTGGTACCAGCCTCACGGAGGGCCACGTGGCCACGTAACCCAAGTCTTTGCTCTGCGACGCAGCCACCCACCCTCTCCAAATGTATCCCCTTGGCCCGGTTACGTTTGGCATGGTTTTTCAAGCCGCGTGTATGTACAGAGTTACCCACTGAAGCATTGCATGTGACGGCGGGACACTGGAAACAACCCGTGTACCACGAGTAGGGGAGGCTCGAATGAGTTATTAAACGCCACGTTAAAAAAAATAATAATAATAGTAATCACGGGAGCCTGGGGGGCTCAGGTCACAATCTCACGGTTTGTGGGTTCGAGCCCCACGTCGGGCTCTGTGCTGACAGGGCATAGCCTGCTTGGGATTCTCTCTCCTCTCTCTCTGCCCCCCCCCTCAAAAATAAGTAAACATTAAAAAAAATTTATTTAAGGGGCGCCTGGGTGGCGCAGTCGGTTAAGCGTCCGACTTCAGCCAGGTCACGATCTCGCGGTCCGTGAGTTCGAGCCCCACATCAGGCTCTGGGCTGATGGCTCAGAGCCTGGAGCCTGTTTCCGATTCTGTGTCTCCCTCTCTCTCTGCCCCTCCCCCGTTCATACTCTGTCTCTCTCTGTCCCAAAAATAAATAAACGTTGAAAAAAAAAAAATTAAAAAAAAAAAAAATTATTTAAGGAAACTCAAGAGAAGGGTGCCTGGGTGGCTCAGTCAGTTAAGCATCTGACTCTTGAGTTTGGCTCAGGTTGTGATCTCAACGTGCATGAGATCAAGCCCCGCACTGGGCTCTCTGCTGACAGCTAGGAGCCTGCTTGGGATATTCTCTCTCTCTCTCTCTCTCTCTCTCTCTCTCCCTCTCTCTCTGCCCCTCCCCTGCTCTCTCCCTCGCAAATTAAATAAATAAGCTTAAGAGAGAGACAAAGAAACCCAAGCGAGCTGTTTGAAGCACAGGGCAGACAAGTGGCAGGGTAGGGGAACAAGATGCTCTAGGGTCACTGTCAGATCACATCCAGGCCCCCAAAGAGGGTGCTCATGGTTGGGACAGAAGAAGGAGCCTCAGTGTCTCCCTCCTCCTTAGCTACCCCTGCTCCCTCAACCACACGGCCGCCACCCTGCCTCTCTCAGAACAAAGAAGCTCTCCCTGAACGAAGCTGGAAAGATCTCCGAGGACACACGGGTAGGTGGGAAAAACACACAAGCTACCCAGCCGCGGGCTGAGTATATGCTCTTTTGCGTAAGCAAGGAGGGGAAAGCGGGGAAAGGAAGGATCGATATTTGCACACACTTGACGGGCTTGTGCGAAGTAGGTCTGGAGAGACACGTACGAAACCACCGAATGTTGCAGGCACGGGGGGTGGAGGCGGTGAGGGCTATGGCCCCGCTCGGGGAGGCGAAGGAGAGGTAAACGCACCCCACGCGGGAACAGCAACAACTCACGTGGCAGCCAGAGAGGCTCCCAGGTGCTCAGGAGAAGCATCTCTCACCTGGTAAATGACAGGGCCCGTGCCTTGCTGTTCGCCACAGTCCCCACCGTGCCCTGATGTCTGCCTGATAAACGGGCCTCACCTAAAGGGGGCACTTGCTCTCAGCTGGGTTGTGGGCCCCGAGGGGCCAGATTCCCTCCTTTTCCAAGAGGAGTGGAGAAGCCAGGTTTTTCTGTCAAATCTTCCAGATTTTAGGAGTTAGCAGAGACTCTGTTGTGTTGTGTTGTTTTGTTTTGGAAAGCAAAAGCTGGAGTCTGTACACAACCTCTGATCCAGAGAAACGCAGGATCTGTGCCTCCTTGGGAAATCTTCTGGAAACTTCTTCTTGGCGGCGTGGCAGCCTTGGTGGCACTTTGCGAACCTGCAGGGCAACTGCTGGATGTGCTGTATGACCCCCGAGATGCCAAGAGGCGATCACAAATGCCGGAGAGAGGCTGCCACGTACGGTTGCTCAAGGCACGCACTGCACAAGTGCTCCCAGCCGCAGAAGAAAGAGGAAAGCGGAAATACAGTCCACCGATGGAGAGACCTTCATGATACGTGGCCCCAGCTGGTCACATCAGAATCCCTGTCAAATTCCACGTCACTAAAAGAGACAACCAGATGTGACGTGCCACCTGATGAGGCAATGGGAAATACCCAGCACTGTCAAAGAGTTATTCTTGCAAAAAGAGCACCAAACCACCAAAACTGAATCCGATTAATCCTCTAGTGCAGGGATCATCACACTATGATCTCCCCGCCAGCCCCAGCCCTCCCCTGATTTCGTAAAGAACGTGTCGTTGAGACCCAGCCACATCCATTCGGTTTCCTACCGTCTATGGCTGCTCTCCCAGCACAATGGCAGAGTTGAACCCATATGAACTGCAAAGACTAGAATATCTATTGTCCGGGCCTTTAGGGATTTTTCACCAGCCCCTGTGCTAGATCGAGGCACAGGTTCACAGGAAGTATGGAGGACAGAGGAACGTGCCCAACCAACACCACAGAGGATGCGATCGGCAAAACCTAAAGTGTGGAATGGTCTCCAGGAAAAATGATCCGGTCCCTCCCGTAAATAAGTGGCAAGAAAGCAAAAAGAAGGTGGCAGAACGGTTCTAGATTCCAAGACGCTTGCAAGATGTTATCAGCCAACCAGGGGTATGGGGATAATTATTGGATATTTGGCAATATTAAGGAACTAGTCATTTTGGGGTCGGTGTGAACACGGATCCCGAAACAGCAAACGGGGCATTAATGGAAAATCTGGTAAGACGCAAATAAAATCTGTGGTTTAATTAATAGTAATGTACCATCGTAATGGATTGCGCTAATGTAAGATAATAACATTAGCGGGAATCGGATGAGGGACATACAGGAACTCCCTATTATCTTTGCAACTTTTCTGTTAAGTCTAAAATTACCCGAGGGGCGCCTGGGTGGCTCAGTCGGTTAAGGGTCCGACTTCGGCTCAGGTCGTGATCTCGTGGTCCGTGAGTTCCAGCCCCGCGTCGGGCTCTGTGCTGACAGCTCAGAGCCTGGAGCCCGCTTCGGATTCTGCGTCTCCCCCTCTCTCTGCCCCTCCCCTGCTCACGCTCTGTCTCTGTCTCAAAAATAAATAAAAACATTAAAAAAAATTTTAAAGGAATCCTGCAAACTGCAGACAGTAGGTGTAGAGAAACCACACTTGCCAATGTTGGTAATTATTAAAATTAGGAAAGGTCATTTTTAGAATTCTCTCCAATTCGGCGTAAGTTTGAAATTTTTCATGATAAAAAGGTTTTCTTGAAAACGAAAGATTGGACCTACGTCCTCTTAAAAGATGTTCCTCAGGATAGACTGTCGTAAGCCCAGAGGGAGAGGCAGCGTCGTCTCACCTGAAGGAACCCTCCAGTAGCCAGGCCACATGTCCTGAACTGCAGGCCATCCCCCACCCCCACTGCAGTCCATCAGGATACCCAGGCCTTGGCGCAGCTCCCCATGGAATGATGGGATGACGTGGGTCTCTGACCTCCGGGGCTGCTAAGTTCCTCCCCCAACCCAGCCTAACTCGACCACCTCTGTGTGACATCGTAGAATCTGCCTCAAGCCATGTCGCATGATCGACAGGGACCACAAAAAAATCCCAACGTGCCCCACGCGTTAATTTGGACAATAAAGTCCATAAGAACATCTCCTGGGGACAGCTGCAAAGAGTGTCTCTTACAAGAGCCATGGGGAACTACCTTTCTTCTTCCGTGGGGCGCGAACAGGGAAGCAGGTAGCCCCAGTTACAATGGCAGCCATCCTAAGACCTTGGATCCTTGAGAAATTAAAGTGGTGCTGGATCAACCCCATCCTGAAGCCCACGCCACCCCTGCACTTCCGGTCACGAAAGCTCGTTACCTTCCCTTCCTGCCTCAGTTTTCTACGACCTGCAGCCCAGCATCCACCCTGGTCTGATCACATCAAGCGTTCTTCACGGAGGCCCGTGCCCAGCAAGGCGGGCCAGAAGGGCAACCGTGCGTCTGAAATCGTCACACTTGGAATCCCAGTTTCGTTCAGATGATGCAAGTGTTTAGAAGCAACAATAATAGGGGCGCCTGGGTGGCGCAGTCGGTTGAGCGTCCGACTTCAGCCAGGTCACGATCTCGCGGTCCTTGAGTTCGAGCCCCGCGTCGGGCTCTGGGCTGATGGCTCAGAGCCTGGAGCCTGTTTCCGATTCTGTGTCTCCCTCTCTCTCTGCCCCGCCCCCGTTCATGCTCTGTCTCTCTCTGTCCCCAAAAAAATAAATAAACGTTGAAAAAAAAAAAAAATTAAAAAAACTCCCTGGCTCGAAATTCTCCACGGACTCTCTTTCCTTATCCTGTTACCATGTTTGAAGTGCCCAGCTCAGTGGCAGTGAGCGCATTTGTGTCATTCACACCACCAGATCCCCGCCCAGGGTCTCCGGGATTGTTTTTCACCTCCCCAAACTGAAACTCCGTCCCCATTAAACACTGACTCCCCAGTCCTCCTCCCCCAGCCCCTGGCTCCCATCACCTCCTTTCTGTCTCTGTGGATGTAAATGGAGTCGTGCAGTATCTGTCTTTTGGTGACCGGCCCCTTTCACCTGGCCCAATGGCCTCAAAGTTCACCTACATTGTGGCATTTGTCCGAATTTTCTTCCTTTTTTTGTTTTTTAAATGTTAATGCATTCTTGAGAGAGAGAGAGAGAGAGAGAGGGAATGCGCGTGAGCGGGGGAAGGGCAGAGAGCGAGGCCGGGGGGGGGGGGGGGGGGGGGGGGGGGGGGGAGACAGATGATCCGAAGCAGGCTCCGCCCAGACCACAGAGCCCGATACCGGGCTCAAATTCACAACCCTCAAGATCACAACCTGAGCCGAAGTCGGACGCTTAACCGACTAAGCCAGCCAGGCGCCCCAGAATTTTCTTCCTTTTGAAGGCTGAATAATACTCCATTTTATATAGATATAAAGCATTTTCTTTAACCATCCACCCGCTGACAAACACCTAGGCTGTGTGGTGTGCAAATATCTCTCCCAGACCCTGCATTCGATTCTTTTTTTTTTTTAACATTTATTTATTATTGAGAGACAGAGAGACACAGAGCGTGAGCAGGGGAGGGGCAGAGAGAGAGGGAGACACAGAATCTGAAACAGGCTCCAGGCTCCGAGCTGTCAGCCCAGAGCCAGACGCGGGGCTCGAACTCACAAACTGCGAGATCATGACCTGAGCCAAGGTCGGTCGCTTAATCGACTGAGCCCCCCAGGCGCCCTCAATGACCATCACTTGCTTCTACATTAAACCCCTCTCCTCTGTTGCTGGAGGCTGCCCTCCGCCCACTGGGTAAAACTCAAAAGCCTTGATTTGACTTCTAACAGACGTCTGTTTTGCCACATCCTCCTTGCACCACAAACTCCAGCCCAGAGGTCCTGGGTGCCTACTAGAGTCCCCAGGAAAAGGGAAGCTTTTAAAATTGCTACCCTCAGGGACAGTACCGTGAACTTGGATTCGGGGGTGGCCCTGGCTTCGGCGGCAGGTGGGCAGGCCGCTCGGAGAAGCACAGGCGGGTATCCATACTCAGTCACTTTCCGTTCCTCCAACACCGAAGTCATCCACACCTCTAGGCCTCTGGGTACCAAGTTCCCTCCATCCTGGAAACCATTTCCTTCCCCGAGCGTTTGACACACACCAGCCCACATCAAGAATCACACACTTCAGGGGCGCCTAGGGGGCTCAGTCGGTTAAGCGGCCGACTTCGGCTCAGGGCGTGATCTCCCGGTTCGTGAGTTCGAGCCCCGCGTCGGGCTCGGTGCTGACAGCTCGGAGCCTGCAGCCTGCTTGGGATTCCGTGTCTCCCTCTCTCTCTCTGCCCCTTCCCCGCTCGCTCTCTGTCTCTCTCTCTTTTTCAAAAATAAATAAACATGTAAAAAAATTAAAGAATCACACACGGCATAAATTCTTTTCTAATACTTCTCAGGAGAATCAACCAGTCCCTCCCGGAGTCCCGATCTAACAAGGGCTTCCTTCCCCCCATCTAGAACATAAGCCCTCTGTGAGAAGAAGGATCACATCTTATCTTTACTCGCCCGATCTAGAAGCAGTTGCTGGCAACCCGGAGCCCTCGGTCAAGAGTCATCTCCTTAGCATACCAACGACCCTCTTATCACTCAGAGATTCCAAGAGTGTTAGGAGCCGTATGCTGGGAGCTGAGGCAAAGCCCAAATATGTTTTTATTATTCCACAAGCTGATGGCCTCATTCCAGTGCCTGAAGCAGCCATTCCTGAAACCTGACCTTATTTCAGCCCCTGGATGCAGCCATTCCTGAAACAGATTTTTTAAATTACTTGAGTCAACACACACACACACACGGCCCCTCACACAAAACCCTTTTTGCTTTCAACCTGACTCAATGTGCATCGTGTTTCTATCTCTCACAACCGAACGAATGCTGTCTGATCTCCCCATCCGTCCGGAATGCCACACACACACACACACACACACACACGCGCCCGTCAGACCGACAACATTTATCAGCCTGGCAAACTCGGGCTCGTCACTCGCATCTTGGCCCAGTGCTTCCTCCAGTGGGAGGGCTCCCCTGATTCCACAGGGCAAACCCAGGAGCTCCCGGTGCCCGCTGCCTCCCTGCGGCATCCCCCTGCCACCTTGGTGACCGCTGATCTGTGTCAGCCGCACCAGACCGTTCTTCCCGAGGAGGGGGCGCTACGGCCTTCGCACGTCTGTGCCCCCGGCACTGGCCCCGGCAGCCTCCCCTGCAAACAGCTGTTAGGGTCGAATGAACGAGTAAGTGAACGATTGAATAGTAAAGTGTCACCTTCCTCTGACAATGGATTTATTTTTTTTAAGGCACGAGAAAAACCAAGAGTCTCTGCCGCGGGTGGATGGCACCGATGCGTGCATTCTCTCCTCCGATGAAATAGCAGGCAAGGTGTGTGGGAAGGGAACAGAGGGACCTCGGAGACAGGCAGATAAAGGAGTGGGTGGCTCCTGCCAGCGCAGGCCTTTCTTTCAGCCTCTGCCGTGTGGCCAGCCCCTGCCTCCAGTGCCCCCCTGCCAGGCTAAACTCCTCTGGAGCCCCGGAAACAAGGAAAAACCCTTTGTCCGAGGAGGGGGCAGGGGAAACAGGACGGGGAGAGGGAGGAAGACGGGTCCGGCTCCTTCCAGCTGGCTGCAGCTCTCCACTACCGCTCCGGGAGCGGGCCAAACACATCTAATTTAGTCCTTTCTTCCCTTCCCAGACGCTGGTAATGGACCCACACAGAACACTGTCAGCATTCAACCACCCCTCCTCCTTACAGAAAAGGAAAGATGAGAAGGCAGGCAGAAAGAGGAATGCAGAAGGCAGGAAGGGAAAGTCGCAAGGAGGAGTCATCCCAGCAATCCTGACAAATACAGAGCTTGCCGTGTGTCAGGCCCTTGGCTGAAAGCCCGACAGGCAGTAACTCAATTCACCCTCCTCGAGATGCATGAGGTAGGTCGTAGCATTATCCCCATTTTGCAGATGAAAAGGGGGAGGGAAAATATGGCGAAAGACAAAGCAGGGATTTTTTTTTTTTTTAAGTTTATTTCTTTGTGTTAAGAAATCTCTACACCCAACGTGGGGTTTCGAACTCACGACCCCGAGATCAAGAGTCACAGCCTGCCCTGACGGAGCCAGCCAGGTACCCTGACAAAATAGGGATTTTGAAAAACCGTTTTGTGGGGCGCCTGGGTGGCTCAGTTGGTTGAGTGGCCGACTTTGGCTCAGGTCATGATCTCGCGGTCTGTGGGTTCGAGCCCCACATCGGGCTCTGCGCTAACAGCTCAGAGCCTGGAGCCTGCTGGGGATCCTGTGTCTCCCTCTCTCTCTCTCTGCCCCTCCCCCCCCTTTCAAAAGTAAATAAACATTAAAAATTCTTTTTCAAAGGAAGGCACTCATGGATCCCAAGCCCTGAAACATAGATCAGCACACTGTAGGTTCTCATTAAACAACATGGACTGAAAGTTCAGAAGAAATCCTAGCCCCCATCATAAAGACATCAATCTCATCCCCTACTTAGTGGGACAGACACATTCCAAAGCAATAGGGATGTAGGATGTTAATTTTGCTTACTACACAAAGGGGCCCATCACCACCATTAATGAGAATCCTCTTGGGCGGGGAGGAGGGGCGGGTAAACTCAGTTTTAAGAACATCTTTTAAAACACTGAGTTTTTAAAATAAAAACGCATTGACCTCACAGCAAAACATATTTTGGGGTGGAAAGACAGCACGTCCCATCCTTCCTGTTGCCCTTAGTTCAAGGCCACCACATCCAGATTGTTAACAATTTTGGACCAAGTGACCGGGGCTGAGGGTGGGGGTGGGCTTTTTTGTTAACCTTGGCCTTCAAGGCTCAAGCGGCTCTGGAAATTCTACAATGAAAAGGCTTCAGGGCATCAACAGGATCGGTATTCGGTACTCGGTCTGGAGGCGTGACTTTGGAGTCATGCTTGCGGAACAAAACTACTGCTTCTGTTCGGTTTAATCGCTATCAAATGCCGTGTAACAAATTACCCCAAAACTTCACAGCCTAGAACAAACAACTGAGGACTTCGTCGTTTCTGGCAGGGCTTAGCGGCTGCCTCTGCCTTACGTTGTGCCGTGAGATGTTATCACCCAGGGCTGTGGTCTCATCTGGGGACTCAGCTGAGGAAGGGCCTCTAAGCTCACTCACTTGGTTGTTGGCAGGATTCAGCTTCTCTCAGGCTGTTGGCTGAAAGCCAGTCTCTGTTCCTTGGTAGCTGACGTCATCAAAACCAGCAAGAGAACCCCAAGGCAGAGCAAGACAGAAGCCATGGGCCTTTTGTAACCCAATTGGGAAGGGGATCCCATCACTTTGCTGTATTTTCTTGTTAGAAGCGAATCGAGGGGCACCTGGGTGGCTCAACTGGTTAAGCATCCTACTTTGGTTATGATCTCAAATGAGCCTGGGGGGCTCAGTCGGTTCAGCATCCGACTTCAGCTCAGGTCATGATCCTAGTCTGTGAGTTTGAGCCCCGCGTTGGGCTCTGTGCTGACAGCTCGGAGCCCGGAGTCTGCTTCAGATTCTGTGTCTCTCTCTCTTTCTCTCTGCTCCTCCCCTGCTTGCTCTCTCTCTCTCTCTCTCAAAAAAAAAAAAAAAAAGATTTAGGGGCTCAGTTAGTTAAGCATCCAACTTCAGCTCAGGACATGATCTCACAGTTCATGAGTTCGAGCCCCGCATCCAGCTTACTGCTGTCAGCACAGAGCCTGCTTGGGATCCTCTGTCTCCCTCTCTCTGCCCCTCTCCCATGCTCTCTCTCTGAGACAAACATAATGAGAAAAAAATAAAATATTTCAAAAAGTAGCAAGATTCCCCAGAGATGTCTTATTCACACAACTAGAACAATGACAACGGTCTATGACAAAGAATAAGAACGCCACGGGGTTTCTGTTTACTGGAAATTCAGGAAGAGAGGCAAACCCTACCCACAGTGAGAGAAAATTGGGGTTGAGTCTGAGCAGGAGCTCCAAGGAGCCTTGGGAGGAGACGGGCTGTTGTGCATCTGGAGGGGAGCAACGTTCCCAGAGTTGTGTAGCTTCGCAACAATTCGTGGCACCGTGAACTTGAAGCAGATGCATGTTACACATCTTGCCCAATGCATCTTAGGCTTCCATTTTTAAAGACTTTTTTTAAATGTTTTTAATGTTTTATTTATTTTTGAGAGCGAGAGAGAGAGAGAGAGAGAGAGAGAGAGAGACTCAGTGTGAGTGGGGGAGGGGCAGAGAGAGAGGGAGACCCAGAATCCGAAGCAGGCTCCCGGCTCTGAGCTGTCAGCCCAGAGCCCGACGCGGGGCTCGAACTCACAAACCGCGAGATCATGACCTGAGCCGAAGTCGGACGCTTAACCGACGAGCCACCCAGGCTCCCCAATTTTTAAAAACTTTTAAAATGCATATGGTTATTTATTTATGAATGTATTTATTTTTTATTTATTTATTTATTTATAAAAAAGCATGATGAGCTAGCTGCTGTTGGAAACAGAAAGCCCCAGGTGGAGACGTGGCCCCAGGTGCCGGAGCCCCCAAGGAGGCAGGAGTTAAGTCTTTGCCAGCTCCCTTCGCCATGACAACAGGAGGCCAGAGCACTCAGAGACACTGGCCTCAGCACTTTTTAATCTGAGAGCTTTGGAAAAAGGCTCTGAGTCGGGGGAGGAAGAGGAGACTGCAGAACTGGTTGGCAAGCTGCTGGGGTGGTGGAAAAAAAAAAAAAAATGCTTCCAAGGCAAAAAGGATTAAGAACCAGCTCTTCTGGGTTCTGGATGCATCGCCTGGCAGGCTGTGGAGACATTCCCCCCCCTCCATCCCTGCCTCCTCTAGAGAAAAGAGGAGGCGTGATGTTAAAACTTCACCAACCTCCCCCCGACCAAAAAAAAAAAAAAAAAGAAAGAAAGAAAAGAAAAGAAAAGAAAAAAGAAAGAAAAATAGAACTCACTTTTAAAATATTTTTTGAAAGCCTTCTAAAAAACATTTAGCCAGAAAGTGTTCCCAAGAAAATTGGGTACAAATACTAGGTCAGTCTAACTGAAGAAATGCAGGCGTATTTTTGGGCTCCGTGACTGTCTGGTCGGCAGTCTTGGGTGGGGGCAGGTATCTTAGGGTCCAGATGCTTAATCCCTAGATGTGTCATCTAAACAGAAGAAAAAAAAAAAAAAAAAAGATTTCTGTGTGCTTCACTTTTAAGCGCCGTCATACTAAGATTTCAGAGCTGGGAACTGGCTTTTGTTCCCCGGCATGAGCCAAAAAAGGAACTTTTAAGTGAACCCAGGCAAAAAGATGTGATCGTGAACGCGTATCCGCAGGTGAATTAGGCACTTCGTGAATAAGGGTTGTCAACTTCTGATCCCCGAGCAATCGCCTGTGCGGAAGGGACTGCTGTGTCCACCAACATCCCGGCAGGCGGAGGGACTACATTTCCCAGCTGCCCTGGCCATTCCGTGTGGTCATGTGACCAGTGACACGCCCGCAGAAGTTTTAGGTGCGGATTCTGGACCTCAAGGAAAGGGACAAGGGACTCGTCTTCCCATTTGGCCGTAACCCTTGGTGAGCCCAGGGCATGATGACAGCCGGAGAACGGTATCTTGGTCCGAGTTCCCCAAAAGGAGACCCGGAGACAGGGATGTGAAATGACCCCAGAAAACCCCAGTGGGGGAATGGGGAAGTGAGACAGAGTAGGGGAGGCAGCCAGTTACCACCAGGCACACCTCGGATTCCATCCTGCTGGAGAGTTCTAGAAGGCAGCATGGAACACACACACACACCCCTCCGAGCCCTCCTTCCCAAGGGGGGGGGGGGGCGGGAATTTGGAGCACGTATCCACCACGCCTCCAGGGGGAGGGGGTGGTCTCCCCAACACTTCAGGCTCGCCTTGCTCGTACCCACAGCGAACTCTGGCTGCCAGGCAGGGCTCAGAGGCAGACAGAGGCAGGTGCTGTCCATGGAGAATGGGGCGGGCAGCTCCAGAAATGGTAGGTGCCAGAGGCGCTGCGTGGGGAACGGAACTGCGTCTGCAGCGGCGGCAAAAGCCACACGACCTGCATAATCGCCTGGCGCAGAGCCACCCCACCGCCGTAACAGGCGAGACCGTAACAGGCGAAAGAAACAGACGCCTGCCCTCTTTCAGACCTTGAATTTGCATTGGGCCTCTTGTTATAGCTGCCTAGCCTCACCCCGGTGAAGAGATCCGCCTTCTTTCCATTGAACTTGGGGGCCACAGTTGCAGGGATAATAGCACCTGTGGTCTTCACCCAGTATCTCGGCGGAGAGTCACAAAAGCCCTACGCCAGATGCTACCGGTGTCCCACCCACCATATCCCTCAATGAGTGTTGAAGGTGGAGGCCAGCCAGAAGTGTCCTGGGAAGCAATTAACGTCCTCAACTGCTGACAACCCAGCCCCCTTGCCGCTCCGCGGGGTGACTCTGAAAAGCGTGCTCTCTGCTGCCTCCCAGAGGCCTATGATGGAACTGAGCCCCAGTTACCCACTGTGGCAACTGCCTTGCTAACATTCCCTTAACCACCTGCCTGCCTGCCTTCACCTCACGCCTCCTTTCCCTCCTGGTGTTTCCTGGGCCACCTCCCAAATAACTATCTGCACTTGAATTCTTTTTTTTTTTTTTTAATGCTTATTTATTTTTGAGAGAGTCCGAGCGGGGGAGGCTCAGAGAGAGAGGGGAACAGAGGATATGAAGCAGACTCAGTGCTGACAGCAGAGAGCCCGATGTAGGGCTCGAACTCATGAAGCATGAGATCATGACCTGAGCCGAAATCAAGTGTCAGATGTCCAACCGACTGAGCCACCCAGGGGCCCCCGCACTTGAGTTCTTGTCCCAGGATCTGCCTCAGAGAGCCCAAACTAAGACCTCGACTATTATTACCTCCAACTTAAAGACCAGGAGACAGAAAATTCATCCCAGGTTCACGGCGAGGAGTCTGGTGTCTGAGCCCCAAAGCCATGTCTGCTGAGTGTATGATCCTGCCTTGTCCATCAGGCTGCACGCTTTCAGGAGGAAGTCCTCACATCAAAAGCATTATGGGGAAAATCAGTCTCACCACCTTTTTTTCCCCAAACCCTATTACTCTCCAGGCTTTAAATTTCAATTCAACAAACATTTATAGAGCACCCACAGTTTGCCGTGCACACGCCAGGACCACGTAGATAACAGATTCGTGGGCTCCCCTCTCAAATAGCTCCGGGTCTAACTGGGGAGCTAATATTTAAAGGAAGAAACGCCAAACCGACCAGGAGTTCCGATCGCGGCTGCTGTTGGCCCTCTGGGTTGTTCAAACTGTGAGATGCTTCCATTCCGGTTGACAAACAGCCACTATCGTTGGTCTCCCCGAGGGCTGCCCATCTGCTGTCCAGGGAGTTGGCCTCCTCCAAGCCACCCTGGACCTCCCCCTGAGCCAGCATTTCCAGGGGTATTTGGACACCTAGACGAGTCCCAGGACCATACTCCAGGGTTGCAGTCCTCGTGCACTCTGACAAGACACCTGACCCGGATCTGATCACTGGGGTGGCGAGTCCTCCGAGGGCGGACCAAACCAGGTGTCATCGGCTTTACCTGAGCTGGACGGGTAAGGCCTGCACTGAGTTGTTTTTGTTTTGGCGAATGCAGAAAACAACAGCCTATAAGGGGTATGGGATTCTAAATGGCCTGAAATTAGGTAGCGTTGATGGCTGGACAACCTTATGCATATCATACAAATCACTGTACGTTTTAAAGGGGTGAGTTTTCTGATGTGTGCATTGTATCTCAAGAAAGCTCTTATTTGGAAGGCAGAGGGAGGGAGAGAGGGGAGGGGGGAAGGAAGGAAGAAGGAAGGAAGGAAGGAAGGAAGGAGGGAGGGAGGGAGGGAACAAAGGAAGGAAGGAGGGAAAGAAGGAAGGAGGAAGGAAGGAGGGAAGGAAGGAAAGAAGGAAGGAAGGAAGGAGGAGGGAAGGAGGGAGGGAAGGAGGGAGGGAAGGAAAGAAGGAGGGAGGGAGGGAAGGAACAAAGGAAGGAAGGAGGGAAAGAAGGAAGGAGGAAGGAAGGAGGGAAGGAAGGAAGGAAGGAAGGAAGGAAGGAAGGAAGGAAGAAGGAGGGAAGGAGGGAGGGAAGGAGGGAGGGAAGGAGGGAGGGAAGGAAAGAAGGAGGGAGGGAGGGAAGGAACAAAGGAAGGAAGGAGGGAAGGAAGGAGGGAAAGAAGGAAGGAGGAAGGAGGGAAGATGAAACCAGGGCCTAAATCCTTTTCCTAACACCCCTGGCACTGGGCCTGGAACAAAGGAGGGGAGAGTTAAGCACTCACTCTGGGCACAGAACCTAACAGTTGCCCCGCCGGGTCCTCGTGAGCTGGGGCCACCAAAACACCACACGCACGCGGAGCGGCTTCAGCACCAGAAAAGTATGGTCCCCGGTTCTAGAGATCACGGCGTTGGCGGGGCCCGGCTCCCCCTGCGAACCCTAAGGAAGGCTCCATCCCAGGCCTCCCTCCTCCCTGCTGGTAGCTCTCTGGTCGGTGGCAACATAATTCAGTCTTGACGCAGCGTTCTCCCCGAGCGCACGGGTCTCTGTGCCCAAATGTCCCCTTTTCCTAAGGACGCCGGTTGTACTGGGTCAGGGCCCGCCCTCCTCCAGCCTCCTCTCATCTTAACGGATCACATCGGCAACGACCCTGCTCCAAACAAGGTCACACCCTGAGGAACTGGGAGTTAGGGCTTCAACGCAGGAATTTCCAGGGGTGACACAATTCGCCCCATAACACATGCCAAGCCCTACCGGAGCCTGAGGCCAAAGGAATGGTCAGAAATACTGATCTTGCCCCTATGTTCAATTTTGATATTTTGCTCATCACCGCTGTTTGTGTTGATTTTTATTTAAAAAAACAGACATTGCGTTAGGGGCAGCTGGGTGGCCCAGTCGGTTAAGCGTCCAACTCTAGACTTTCGTTCAGGTCATGATCTCACGGTTTGTGAGTTTGAGCCTCACGGCAGGCTCCGTGCTGGCGGTGTGGAACCTGCTTGGGATTCTCTCTCTCTCTCTCCCCCCCCCCCCCCCCGCCCCTCCCCAGCTCACTCTCTCTAAGTAAATAAAAATAAACTTAAAAAAAAAAAAACTGTGTTAAAATATTTACCTTGATGAGTTTTGGGGGGGCCCCTTACATTTTGCACCCAAAGCGAACGCTGCACTAGCTTCACCCCAGTCCGTGTCTGGCATTCTCCGCAAGTTCAAGTTTTCTGCCAGTGGTTCCCCAACCACACCTGCAAATTCCCTGTCTGCCCTCTGATGGGACTCGCTCAGGCCTAGGAGGTTAAGGGAGCTGGGCTCTTTCTTTCTTTTTCTTTCTTTCTTTCTTTCCTTCCTTTTTTCTTTTCTAATGTGTATTTATTTTGAGAGAGAGAACATGCACGCAGGAGCAGAGGGAAAGGCAGAGAGAGAGAGAGAGGGAGACAGAATCCCAAGCAGGAGCCGCGCTGTCAGCACAGAGCTGGACGCGGGGCTCAAACCCACGAACCGGGAGATCAGGATCTGAGCCGAGATCAAGAGTCAGCCGCTCAACAGACTGAGCCCCCCAGGCACCCCAGGTTCTTTCTTATCTGCCCCTCCCGCCTTCCTGGGCTTCACTTCCCCCTTAACCTGAGGCTGTCTTGCTGTCCACCCCGGAAGACAGACAGACAGACGTCTTCTCGTCACGAGGGCAAAGCCGACAGCGGGGAGCTCAGTGCTCTCTCTGTCATCTCTCAGGTGGACCCCTCAGCGAGCCCAGCCGTGTCTTGTTTCTCTACTGCCTGGGTCCCTCCGGTTGGTGAAAAAGCCATTCCGGGGCAAGCCTTTCTGCTTGGCCAGTAACCTTGAAAATGCGCGGCCTCGGTGACATTTACTTCGACCCTTTCGAGACACACAGAAGTGATCCTCCTGGCCCCACCTGTGTGGATGCAAACCTGCCGAAGGCCTCGTTGTTCTAAGATTTGACTAGAATGGTTCAGCACGGGGCGCCCGGGTGGCTCGGTGGGCTGGGCGACCGACTTCGGCTCAGGTCGTGATCTCGCGGTCCGTGAGTTCGAGCCCCGCGTCGGGCTCTGTGCTGACCGCTCGGAGCCTGGAGCCCGCTTCCGATTCTGCGTCTCCCCCTCTCTCTGCCCCTCCCCTGCTCATGCCCAGTGTCTCTCTGCCTCTCAATCATAAATCAATGTTAAAAAAAAAATGTTTAGAAGGGGGTGGGGAGGGCTGCCAGAGAGGAGGAGGGGGCGGGGACACCCTCCGGAGCGGCAGGCAGGATCCAACAAGGTTATTTCGGAAAGAGCTATTTTAATTCATTCATATATTACCCACTCTTATGCACAAAGAACGCATCTCAAATCACGGGCAAGGTTCAAACTGGATACATCTCCTAGTAGCGACAAGAACACGAATAAGAACAAATAGGAAATACGTTCACGGCAGCCACGGCACACCAGGCACTTGACCTGTATCAACGCACCTGAGGACGCACACAGGACCACCGTCCCATTTTACAGACGAGGAAACCAAGGTCCAGAGAGGTGAAGGGACTTGCCCAAGGCCACACAGCCGGTAAGCAGCAGAACTCACACCCACCCCGTCTGGGCCACACCGTCCGGTCTCTGAGCTGCTCTGTTCCAGCTGCCCCTGTGACTAACATCACCATAATAAGAGCACGGGTTATTCGAATCGTGGTAATAGGAATCATCGCGGACCTGCAATACTAACCACTATCAGCGTGATCGTAATAGTGACCCAACCCTGCATCATTGAGAGAGTGAAAGGTATGGAACTCCCAACAGAAATGTAAATCCTAGAATATCCAGCATCCTGTATCATCCAACCTGGTTTTATTCTCTGAGAGGAGGCTCCTGGCACCTCTTTGCGGGGCCAGGGGCGTCTATCCCCAGGCTCCTGTGAGTTGGGCTGCTGAGTTCCCAGCCCAGTTCCCAGCCCCCGGGGGATCAGTTCTATGGCAGTTCTATGGCGTTCTTCCTGTTCCAGGGCCCTGCGCCCCATGCCACTGGTATCAGGCAGGGGCTGAACCCACATCCTTAGTCTGGACTCCCCCCCCCTGCCCTTTGCTGCTTCCCGCATTTTCCGCGGACCACCGGTTCTCAAACTGGAAAGCACCCCCACCCCCACCCCCAGAGGTTCTGGCTTAATTTGTAAGGCATGAAGCCCGGCCATCAGGATTTTTCAGAACCTCCCCAGTTTGAGAAGGCCTGCTTTGGCGGTCTCTCCCGAGGACACCCCCTCGATAAATCCCTTGCCCAAGACTCCCCATCCCATTTCAGGGAACCTGACGCAAGACAGGTGTTTTAGGCAGAATGTGCCCTCCCGGCAGCGACGACCTGTCACTGGGGCGGGTGCGGAGAATTCCTCTTCCGTGCCCGGGGGGGCCCAACCCACAGGCAGGACGGCAGCCTGGTCATGCGGGACGGAGCAGGAAAGCCAGGGGTGGCTGGAGGGGGCGTGAAAGTTTGTGCACGTGTGAGAGAGGGACAGAGGGAGACGGAGACAGAGAGACCCAGAGGGAGGGGGACACTGATGGAGAAGAGAGGGATTCAGATAGACAGGGACAGAGAAACAGGAGACCAGAGAAAGACAGAAACAGAGAGAGAGAGAGAGAGAGAGAGAGAGAAGATGAATTCAGAGATGGAAAAAGAGGAAGCCCTTTCTATGTTCAGCCCTGCCCGCTATATTGGCAAAGACCACGACGAGGGTGTCTCTGACCCCCCCCCCTGCATTCGAGGCGCCCCGAGACCTGCCTTGGGACCCCTGCCCACCGGCAGTGGGGAGGGGACCTCCAGGAGGGCTCCCAGAGCTCCCTGCTGTCTCATCCGATGCGGCCGAGGCAGCGCCTCCTTGGGGCTCTGCGGTACTCACTAGCTCTGGTTCGTTAAATTTAGCTTCGGCTCCTCGGCTCTGAGTAAACTGCCTCTTCGCGAAGGAACGGAAGAGGGACTAAACCTGTTTACAGTGTCTGAAACCCACTCACGGCAGTATTTTGCAACCTTCGCAAGAATGACTCGGATTCCCATCTCAGAGGTCTCTCGGGCGCTCAGGTGGGCGCGGGGACCTCCGAGGCCACCTGGCATGGGGGTTGGGGGGCCTCACGCTGAGGTCGTGGGGTCCAACCCCGGCTCTTGCAGCTGACTTGCCGGGAGCCCGCGGGGTGGCTCGTCCATGCCTCTGTCGACGGGATCAGTGATTTCTGCCCCCTCGGATTTCTGGAACCGATGAGAGGAAATGCTGGGGGCTGAGCTCGGTGGCTGGCAGATACTGGAGGCCGACGGCTGGTTGTTTCCGATGGAACGAAAGCCGGAGTCTGGATGCCAGCGTTCGAATGCCACTTGTGCCCTGTGTGACCCAGGGTAAGTGGCCTACCCTCTCTGTGCCTGTTTCCCCGTGGGTAAAACGGGGACGATGAGCGTGCCTAGCTCATGAGGCGGTCGTCAGGTTACTTAAGTTAATCCTCGGAAAGCATTTTGCAAATCGGTACAACCCCAGAAGGCACCATCGCATACGCAGTCTAGGTAAGTGATGACCCTAGCGTCATGCAAAGCAGTAATGCCTTTATCCGCTGGGCTGCTTGTCGTGAGACCTATCCTGGGTACTTTGCGTCTATCACGCACCTCACCCTCCTAAGAACCCTATGAACAGGTATTAAGATCCCCATTTTACAGGTGAGGAAACTGAGGCTCAGAGAGGTTGAGACATTGATGCATAATCACACAGCCGGGAGATGACGGGGTCGGGATGCAGCCCTAGGTTCGTCTCGGGCAGTGGGCCAGAGTCAAGCCACCGAGTTGGTGAATCTGGGCAGATGACGGTCAACCTCAATCTCGCCATTAGCGACCGGTTCGTAGATGGGCGGCCTGGGCCAATGTGGATCCAATATGACCCAGGGAGAAGTTTACCAGGCTCTTCTGGCGGTACAGAGAGCAGAGGAAGTCAGTGTTGTCCTCTTCCTAAACGTGAATGGGGCATTTGTCAATTGCGGTGACAACCATCCTTCTCAGACCCATTCACGTGACCCGCTTCCAGACTATGCTTCCTTTCTACTATCCCACCATCATCTTACTGTTTACTAGCAAGTGTCTGCCTAAAATTCCAAGCAGAAGTCTCTGTTCAAAAAGTCTACCTTCCTGGGGCGCCGGGGTGGCTCAGTCAGGCAAGCGTCTGACTCTTGATTTCAGCCCAGGTCGTGGTCTCACAGTTCATGATACTGACATCGTGGAGCCTGCTTGGGATTCTCTCTCTCTCTCTCTCTCTCTCTCTGCCCCTTCCCTGCTTACATACTCTCACTCTCTTGCGCTCTCTCTCTCAAAATAAATTAATAAACTTTTTTTTTTTTAAGTGTACATTCCTGGGAGAAAGCCGTGAGGTCACTCGTTTAATCAGCCCGTGTTTATCCAGCAACCCACTCTCTGCTTTGCACCACACAAGGCAGTAGGAGGGATTCAAACGCGGTGCCATAAAAGTTCTCATTCGTTTATTCTTCTGTGTGTTCGTTCATTCAAAAATACTTGCGGAATGCCTACTGATTCTCCGGAAGTTTTAGAGGCCGGGATACAACAAACAGACCAAAGTCTTGCCCACGGAGGGCTGAGGTCCTGGGACGCAGGTGGAAAGAAACAAACCATAGGCACCAGAGCAGAGGATTAGGTGGTTAAATAGCGACGTCGGGACTGTAAATGTTATGGAAGTTTCAAGGAGCCTTCGCCGAAGCTATTTTTAACGAATCGATAGTATTTGGAAAGGAATTAGAAGCCAAGGGAAGAGCGTGCTCCCACATAGCAGAGGGGAAACCAGCCTGCCGGGACCTGCGGAAGTCACAAAGGCTAGGATCGCGGTCGGGGTGGCCTCCCTGCGGCTGCCGCGACAGACGGGCCCAAAGCCCCAGGGGTTTAAAAGAACGGACGTTTATTTCTTGCTCCGGCTGCGTGTTCAACACGGGAGCAGGAGGAAGGGAGAGCGTGGCAGGTCACAGACTGGCTTTCGTTCACATTTTCTCACCCAGAGCAAGTCACGTGGCCACCCTCCGGGTGGAGGAAGCAGAGAACCGGAAATGTCAGCTGACCTCGCGCGGTACCTGCTTGCTGAGCGGTTACGATCGCTGCCCAACGCCCGGCTCGGTGCCCGGAACAACAGGAGGCACAGAGGAAACGTCCGATGAGAACCCAGATGGGAAGGCTTGGTGGCATCTCGAAGAACGGAAGTGATGAGTGGGGGGGGAGGCGGCAACAGTCCGAGAAAGTGACGGCGAGGCTGGTCCGTGTAGACTGACGGGGACCGGAACTCGGTGTCAGAGGCGGGGTTCCGGGATGCCCCCACCAATGCTGGACGAGCCAGGCAGTTCGAAGCAAGCACGGAAAGGGCGCGGTGACACCGCTGAGTCCCAGAGTGGAAAGAAAGACAGGAGTCAAAACGTGACTCCCACGTGTGTCCTGACACTCGGTGAGTCGGGAACACATGTGCCCCCAGCGATCCCCCCACCCCCCGCCCCCCGCCACTGCACACGACGGGGGCATCTAGCTTTCAGCCACCGCTCACCTGAACTCCCTGCCTTCTTCCCTCTGACTACCTGCTCTCTCTCTCTTGGATCTCGTCACTCTTGTTCTTTTCTGGAATGATCTCCTGCTTATCTTTGGGTCTTGCCTCTTAAGTCCCTTAGAAAGCTGTGGCTAATCCCTCTGTTTATACCTCTCCTAAAGCATTTGCCTCGCCGAACCAGTCTACGGTTAGGTCTTTGGCGTCACTGAGGGCACCGACCGGGAAGCTTCTATCCTCCACATCTTGGACATACGACACAGGAGCTGAGCCCCCCCCCCCCCCCCCACCCCAACCCCCGGACATCATTTCTCACCACTCTCCCCGCTTACTCGCCTTGCTCCAGCCACACCGGCTGCCTTTGCTGGTCCTCAAACACACCAGGCATGTGCCTGCCCCAGGACCTTTGCATTTGCTCTTCTCCCTACCTGGAACTTCCTTCTCCAAGAACTTTGCATGGAAGCCTCATCCCCCTCATGCAGGTCTCGACTCAAACGTCAGCTCACCAGATGGGCCATCCCTGACCACCTTTTCTAAGACACTCCAGTCAAGGTCACACAGGACTCCCTCACCCTGGATTACGCAATTGCCCTCCTCATTCTACAGATGTGTCCACTGAGGCACGTGAGCTTGGGTCAGTGATTGATACATAAGGCAATGGAGTCTGCACGGGGTGCCAGAAGTGGGGTGCTGTTGGACGCAGGATCGTTACAAAGCTGGTAAGAAGGTGGGGCAGGATTAGAACACGGGCACTCTTGGCTCCCAAGGCCACAGGTTTAAACGCTCTGGCCTGTCTCACAATTCCTCCAGAATCTACCCCCTTCTCCCCACTCTGTTCTGCCCTCTAACTTCTTTTTTCTTTTTGAGAGAGAGGGGAGGGAGAGAGTACGTGTGCGCATGAGCAGGGGAGGGGCAAAGGGAAAGAGACAGAGAGAGAGAGAGAGAGAGAGAGAGAGAGAGAGAGAATCTTAAGCAGGCTCCACGCTCAGCATGAATCCTGACATGGGGCTCGATCCCCTGACCCTGGGATCATGACCTGAGCTGAAATCAAGAGTCGAACACTCAACCGACTGAGCCACTCAGGCGCCCCTGACCTCCAACTTCTCACGGCCTCCCGGGTAACTCCACTTTGACCCTCCCCAGACTCGAAACCTCAGGGTTCCCTCTGAACACATCTGTTCTTCCGCTCACCAGACCAAGGAGGACTTAACTTGTTTTTCATTCAGGGAGTCCGTGACGTTGGCTGGGGGGGGGGGGGGAAGGCACATCCTAAGGTTCACTACCTCTAGCTGAAATTATGAATGGAGGCAAAAAAAAAAAAAAAATGCAGTAGCATTAACAGTGTTACAGCAGCACCTGTGACTCTGTCATCAACGGAAACCACATTTTTATGTCCCATGACAATTACTGCAGCGATCTTTAAGTATCATTGACTCTCATCACTACCTTGAGACTGCTACGCTTGTCACTAGAGCTTGGTTCTTACGTGTCATTAAAGAAGCATATTTGTAAGAGTAGGACAAACCCGTTGCTTACGACAGCCTGGCTACAGGGGCGCCTGAGTGGCTCATTCGGTTAAGCGGCCAGCTCTTCAGTTCAGCTCAGGTCATGATCTCACAGTTCGTGGGTTCGAGCCCCGTGTCGGGCTCTACCCTAAAGGCACGGAGCCCGCTTGGGGCTCTCTGTCTCCCTCTCTCTCTGCCCCCCCTGCAGAAAAAATTTTTAAAATCAAAAAAAAATTTTTTTTACTACATTTATTTATTTTTAAGAGACAGAGAGAGACAGAGCACAAGTGGGGGAGGGGCAGAGAGAGAGGGAGGCACGGAATCCCTGAAGCAGGCTCCGGGCTCCGAGCTGTCAGCACAGAGCCCGACGCGGGGCTTGAACTCACAAACGGCAAGATCATGACCTGAGCCGGAGTCGGACGCCTGACCGACTGAGCCACCCAGGCGCCCCAGCATAAATAAGCTTTTTTTTTTTTTTTTTAATTTTTTTTTTTTTCAACGTTTATTTATTTTTGGGACAGAGAGAGACAGAGCATGAACGGGGGAGGGGCAGAGAGAGAGGGAGACACAGAATCGGAAACAGGCTCCAGGCTCTGAGCCATCAGCCCAGAGCCCGACGCGGGGCTCGAACTCGCGGACCGCGAGATCGTGACCTGGCTGAAGTCGGACGCTTAACCGACTGCGCCACCCAGGCGCCCCAATAAGCTTTTTTTTAAAAGACATTTTGGTTACTAACTTTCATTACAACTGGTCTTCTTTGCATTTGATTTTACGCATTCTAAAAACACGATTCTGAAAAGGGGTCCCCGTGCTTGATCGGACTGCAAAGGGCTCCTCGCGGGTGGGGCTTTGCTGGCCCTCCTCCAGGGCATGCTTCTCCCCATCTTCTGCACCAGGAAACCCTCCCCCCCCCCCGTCTCCGTGATCCACCCCCCCCCCCCCGCTCCCCAGACTCTCTCTCTCACCTGTGCGCCCCCCATAGCTTTGCTCATGTCTCTCTTCCAACATAGCCCTCTCTGTTACAGGAAGTTGTGGTCTCCAGCCTCAAAAGAAACATTCTTTAAAGTCAACACCCTCCTTGTCTCTTAGGAAATCCTGATCTCATTCAGGAAGTTATACCAGCTGTGCCCAAAGGCAGGGGGAGGAAGGTGCCTTTGAGGGCAGCAAACGGGAGGGTCATGGAAGTTGGGGGATGCCCCAAGTACAGCCTGACCATTCCCCAAGAGGAGAAGGATGCCCGGGGCATCAGGGGTGACTGGACCCTTGAAAAAGGGCCCAGGCCTCCCAAAGATTCCTGGGTCCCAGATGTGTCTCAGAAGCAGGTGAGTCTCCTCCTGCAAGGAGGGGACCTTGCAGGCTGGGACAAGGGAGGCTCTCAAAGGTAAGCAGGGTGGACTGATGGCTCAGAGGTTTCCTACTGATTCTAGATCCCCACCTGCATTCGAGACACCCATATGGGCAAGTAGGTCATAACGCACTGGGCAAAATTTAAAGTATTTAACAACCAGGGGCACCTGAGCGGCTCAGTCGGTCAAGGTCATGATCTCACCCTTCGTGAGCTCGACCCCCGCTGCAGGCTCCCCGCTGAGCCTGCGCGGGATTCTCTCTCTCCCCCTCTCTCTGCCCTTCACTCACTCATGCCCCCTCTCTCTCAAAAATAAAGTAAAAAAAATACAATAAAATATTTCACAGGAGGCGTGGGAGGACCCGGGGGGGGGGGGGGGGGGGGTAGGATTCCAGGCAACAGCTATTTACTAACTGGTATGGAAATATTTTAATATTTTAACAATAAGCTGTACCAATGTGTCCCAGCTGAATATCTGAATACACAGACAAGAGATGACTGAAGCCAGAAGAGTAAGAATCCAAACGGTGAATCATATGAGAATAATTCCGTGTTGGCTTAGGAATGGATTAGACATTATTATTTTTTTAACCCTCTAGTGTATTTTAAATTTCTGAATTGTGTGCAAGCCTGGGGACCTCCTCTGAGTATATGTAAGTGACAGGAGAAGTGATGGCCTATGTGTTAGTTTTCAAGCGTGACTACGTGTTAGAATCACCTGGAAACTGGGGCGCCTGGGTGGCTCAGTCGGTTAAGCATCCAACTCAATGTCGGCTCAGGTCACGATCCCACGGTCGCGAGATCGAGCCCCACTTCGGGCTCCGTACTGGGTAGGGAGCCTGCTTGGGATTCTCTCCCCCTCTCCTGCTGCCCCTACCCCCCTCGCACTCTCAAAAATAATATAAAATAAAATATGTATTAAAAACACACACACACACACACACAGGAGCGCCTGGGTGGCTCAGTCAATTGAGCGTCCAATTCTTGATTTCAGCTCAGGTCACGATCTCATGGTTGGTGGGTTCGAGCCCCGCTTCTCGCTGACCGTGCAGAGTCCGCCTGGGATTCTCTCTTCGTCCCTCTCTCTCTGCCCCTCCCCTGCTTGCGCTCGCTCTCTCCCTCTCCCTCCGCAAGGAACAGCCAGATTCCGAGGCAGGAACTGAAGAGTTCCACGGCGTTCCAGAAGGCTCCCCAACAGGCCCCATCCACGGGTTCCATGCCAGTTGGGAGAGAATTTCAGTCTTTACACGTGTCTGCTGAAAAACCCGACACGTTCACGTTTAGTCTTGGGTGCGTCCCCATTTTTTGAGGCATTTTTTGGCAGCTGTCAACATGTAAATGACAGCTTTGAAAGAAGGTCCCAGCCAGTCTCTGACCCTGGAGGGAAAAGCCAGATTTGGGGGAAACAGACCCCGAAGAGCCTGAAGGTTATTTCTGAGCTGTGTGCCTTCGGGAAAACTTCTCAACCACTCTGGGCTCTAGTCCCCTGATTCAAAAAGGAGGAAGGGTAATTTAAAATATTCGCGAAGGTTTTCCTAAAGGTTAAACGCAAGTATCAGAATGCCTATTACAATGGTGGCCAGGGCATGTGCTTAATAAATGTTAATAAGTAACAAAAGTAAGAGGACCCTCCAATTCAAGGCTTAAGCCACCAGCGGTGGCTTTTGACATCACCACCTGTCCAGAAATCACCACACGAATGACCTTCTCTTTGTCTCCGCTGAGACAAGCTACATGTCAGGTTAGATACGGCTATAAATAAAGTTTTATTGGTACCTAGTCATCCATTCACACATTTTCAATGGCGGCTTTCGCATCACAAAAGCAGAGCTGAGTCACTGCTACAGAGACTATATGACCACATGACCCCCCCCCCCCCCCCCCGGAGCAGGACACATTCACTATCTGGCCCTTTATATTAGTCTGCACCCCAGATTCAGAGGTCAGATTTTCATCTCTCGGCCACAGACTCATTCCGGTCTCCTATCCCGCTTGCATAAACTTTTGCTGACCACCTCCTATGCACTTCGCCCTGGTGCCATGTAATCAGTAAGATTAAGGCCTAGCTAGTCCGCGTTCTACAGACAAGGCAGGTGAGGCCACTGGCGGGGTCACCGGCCCGAGGTCACACAGCACGTACAGAACCAGAGCGGCAAATCCAGGCACAGTGGCTCCAGAGTCACCAGGCTGTGAAGGCTTCCTATTCAGAATCCCCGGACCTAAGATGCAGACCGGAGAAGCCGCATGGCCCACACTTCTAGGCCATTCCCAGGCCACCGGCGGGGAAAGACAGGCTGGCTTTTCCCTCCAAGACCTGGCTGGCTGCGCCCCGCCGCGTCAATGCACTCTCCCCGACTCTCTGCACCAGGAACTTCTGTAACCATTCCTGGAGCCCAGAGAGGCTGTGGTACTTTCCCAGGGTCACCCAGCTCTGAAGGGAGGGGCTAAGGTTTGAAAGCAGCTCCTTTTTGCCCCCAAATCAATCCTCTCTGCAACACTTGGGGCCCCCCAGCAGAACTTAAAACAGGCAAGAACAGCCTTCTTGGGTGGCAAAGGAACAGATTTGCTTTACGAGGTGGCATTTTGGGGAGATGGTGGCATTATTTTTGTTTTTTAAATTTTTTTAGTGTTTTTTTTTTTTTTTTTAATTTTTGAGAGAGAGACAGCGTGAGAGGGGGCGGGGAGAGAGGGAGACACAGAATCGGAAGCAGGCTCCAGGTTCCGAGCTGTCGGCACAGAGCCCGATGTGGGGCTCGAACTCACGGACCGCGAGATCATGACCTGAGCCGAAGTCGGATGCTCAACCGACTGAGCCGCCCAGGCGCCCCAACGTGGCACTGTTTTTTTAACTCGGGTCACCGACCTGACTCGAGGCGCTGGGCTCACCCAGGGGTTATAAGACCTGCCCCCCCCCCCACCACCACCAAGGGGCTGTGACAAGTAGAAAATGTTAGAAGGTGAGAAATGACTGCATTTTATTTTATCCCAATTTGGCCTCTCTGAGCCGATTCTAGCGACAGATTTGGAGGACGGGTTATGTGTGCCACACTCACCTTCAAGGTTTTATAGATTTCATTCTGAACCTGTCTCAGACTCAACACAACCACATTTAGCAGATATCGGGTGTCTTCTCCCCACAAAGCGCTGTGCTGGGCAATGCGAAAGATTCAAGGATCAATACGAAAAGGATGTTCCTTCATGGAGTTTAGTATCTAAAAGGCGCGGAAAAGCTAAGTGGTCACACCTCATTCATTCATGCACGCATTCAATCTACTCTGTGCCGGCATTCCCAAGCTCACGATCTTGCAAGAAGAGGAACTCAGAGCTTGGGCTCGGTACCTGGATAGATCTGGGCTCCAAGGCGGGTTCTGCCCTGTAGTCTTCATTATTTTCCTTTCTGTGCCTCCGTAGCCTCCTCTGTGAAATGGGTGCCAGGGTGAGGACCCCGTGAATTCAGACCCTAAGCTCCTAGGCCCACGGTGATGGTGGGATAAATGGGGACTGGTCTCTGTGTACCCCCTGGATGATGGGGGCAGTCACTTGTCTGCCTCTTCCTCCAGGCAGACCCCCCCTGAGTACATCATGCAGGACTTGGAACCAGAGGAGGCCCTGGACAGAGACCTGAAGTCAAAATGAGGTTCATTGGCTCTAACGAACTCGCAGGTCTCCAAGCCAGAGACCCAGAAAGGTCATCAACATAGATGTTCGATTCACTCAACAAACACTGGGACCAATTCCCTCAACAAACATTGGCACCTTCTATGCACCAGGGACACTGCAGTGGACAAGGAGGACAAAAACCCTTGCCTTCATGGTCCCAGCAGTCCAGTTTAGAAGGAAACACCCAATTGCAGGTAATGAACAGAGTGATGTGATCCACAGTGACAGGGCAGGAGTCTCTGCACAGGGAGCATAAGGAGCAGACATCTGTCCTGAGACTGGATTGCAAGAGGGAGCCAGCTATGGCCAGGGCATCCCAGACAGCGGCAACAGCAAGTGCAAAGGCCCTGAGGTGCAAACACGACTTGAAAATGCCAGGCATGGAAGGTAGGCCAGGGAGACTTGACCGAAGTGAGAGCAGTTATGGTGGAAACGCAGGCGGAGACGGAGCGGATGACCCCCCCCCCCCCGCCCCCAGGAGGAAACAGTGCAGACAGCCTGGAGAGTGCAGGTGCACAGACAGCATCAAGAGAATCTTGGGGTGTTTTCAAAGGTAGACTTTGGCAGCAAGAAGAAAAGATGGGAATGAGCGGTGCGCTCAGGGGACATTTGTTCACAAGCTGCTTGGGTTCCAAAAACTAGCATGGAAAACCCGATAGATCATAAGGGATGGGATGGGGGGGGGAAGGGCCCCGGGGGGGGGGGGGGACACCGTGGTAGGGGGTGCTCCCCAGGCCCTCTATGGCTGGCCACGGCCAAAGCTGTAACTGCTTCAGAGGACAAAAGGAGGGTCTTTCTGCACCCAAAACTAGCCAGCTTGCACTGAAAAAGAAACTCCCTGGGACCAGACCTATATTTTTTTTAAATATCAAGTAGGCTAGAATTGTCCAACTGCCTCCCTTAAAAAAGAAGGGAGAAAAAAAAAGTGCTCTGATTTCCAAGCAGGTCTTTCAAGGTCAGGTTTGGGTTTAATTGTGATGTCTAAACAAATTGCTATTCTTTTTCTTTTTCTTTCTTTTTTTTTTTTTTTTTTTTTTTTTTTTACCGTGTAAACTGAAGCCTCTAGGTGCGAAACAGTCGACATTCCCTAGGACTACAGCAAACCAGCATCAAGGCTCACTAGGTGCCTGCATTGTTTTAAAGACCTGCCATATGATAACGCATTAAATTTCATCTTTGCAAGAATTCCAGAAATGGGTGTTGTTACGTCGATTTTACACACTGGGAAACTGACACGCAGAGAGAAGAATGCCCCTCCCCCCAGAGTCACAGAGTCATTGAGGGGCAGGGCTAAGATGTGAACCCCCGCCCTCTGGCTCCCAGTCCAGGAATTTAACCACAACCCCAGCCCAAGGCCTGATGGGCCTCAGACTTGACCCCAGGACCCACCTGAAGCCCTCAGCCCTCTGGGAGCCCTTCAAACCCTGAGATCCCCTCATTCATCTTTATAAGCCCTTTGTGCCCAAAAAAAAAGAAAGTGCCATATACGTAGTGATGGAGGATTATATGGTAAAAATTGGACTCTCGCTTTGGGGCCGCCTTCCATTTCTCAGAACCCCGAGAGGGAAGGATGAGCCCCGTAGGTGAGTCCCCCCAGGAGGGTGAGCAGATCGCTTCCTGCCTTGGCTGCCAACGTCCGCCGGGCTGGGGAGCCACAGCGCCACCTGGTGGCTGGTCGTGGCAGCCGCAGGCGAATGGGCATCCCTTGGCCTGGGCATCCGCGACGCCAGGACCGAAGCGGGCAAACTCCTCTAAATGGCCTATTTTCAGCTTTGCAGGCCAGTCTGTTACAGACCGGACTCCACCACTGTGGTGCAAAAGTAGCCACAGACAAGAGGCACACAAAACGACCGGGGTGCGTTCCAGTAAAACTTTATGCACACTGAATTTTGAATTTCATACAACTTCACATATCAAGAAATATTACCCTTCCTTTGATTTTTTTCAACCACTCAAATGTAAAAACCTTTCTTAGCCCATGGGCCATACCACAACAGGTGTCTGGCCAGATTTGGCCCCCTTACTGTAGCTTGCTGATTCCTATTCCGGAAGCTAGGGTCCCAGCAAAGAACAAACCAGGCAAAACTTTCTGCCCTCGGGGAGCTTATGGAGAGAATATAAATAATCAACAAGATAAAAAGCCAAATGTATAATACATATGAGCTGGTCATCAGCACTAACCAGAAAAATGAAGTAGGGCAGAAGAAATCGAAATGTATAAAGGTTAAATTTTAAAGAAGGGGGGACGCCTGGGTGGCTCATTAAGTGTCCGACTTTGGCTCAGGTCACGATCCCACGGTTCACAGGTCCGAGCCCTGCATCGGGCTCTGCGCTGACAGCTCAGAGCCCGGAGCCTGCTTCAGATTCTCTGTCTCCCTCTCTCTCTGTCCCTCCCCTGCTCATGCTCTGTGTCTCTCACCCTCAAAAGTAAACATTTAAAAACATTTTTAATAAATAAATAAATAGGGGTGGTGAGGAAGGGCTTGCTGAGGAGGCAGCCTTTAAGTAAAAGCCATTAGGCGGTAAGGAAGGAGCCATATGGGTGTCTGGGGGGAAAGCATTCCAATCAGAGGGAAGAGCCAGTGCCAAGGTCCTGAGACAGAACTGCCCTGATATGTTTGAGGAACAGTGAGGAGGGCCACGTAGCTGGAGCAGGGTGAGTAAGGGGGAGAATGGGAAGAGGTGAAAGCAGGCAAGTGACAGATCACACAGGACCTTGTAGGCCTTAGGGAGGACTTTGGTTTTGACGCAAATGGGGTATGAACCACAGAAAACCGAGATTCACCTCAACCACTATTGAGGTCATGTGGTTTAAAACTTTTTTTAATGTTTATTTTTTTTTAATGTTTATTTTATTTTTGAGACAGAGAGAGACAGAGCATGAATGGGGGAGGGGCAGAGAGAGAGGGAGACACAGAATCGGAAACAGGCTCCAGGCTCTGAGCCATCAGCCCAGAGCCCGACGCGGGGCTCGAACTCACGGACCGCGAGATCGTGACCTGGCTGAAGTCGGACGCTCAACCGACTGCGCCACCCAGGCGCCCCCAAAAAAAAATTTTTTTTTAACGTTTATTTATTTTTGAGACAGAGAGAGACAGAGCATGAATGGGGGAGGGTCAGAGAGAGAGGGAGACACAGAATCGGAAACAGGCTCCAGGCTCTGAGCTGTCAGCACAGAGCCCAACGCGGGGCTCGAACTCACGGACCGCGAGATCGTGACCTGGCTGAAGTCGGACGCTCAACCGACTGAGCCACCCAGGCGCCGCTAATGTTTATTTTTTAAACAGAGAGAGAGAGAGAGAGAGAGAAAGCAAGTGGGGGAGGGGCAGCGAGAGAGGGAGACACAGAACCCAAAACTGGCTCCAGGCTCTGAGCGATAAAGCACAGAGCCCAGCGCGGGGCTCGAACTCAGGAACCGCGTGTGTGGTTTAAACAAAACATGTCTCTTTGGGGGTCCAGTGGCATTAGTCATTTTACCAACAGTCCCACATAACCCTAAATAATCCTAATTTATCCGCTGAAAACCATGGAACTATTCTATGGGGTATCGAAGACGAAGGGAACAGGGATAGGGAAGGGGCCGAGAATAAACGAGAAAATCGGTTCGCTAGAAGGACCCGTGTTGCCCTCTTCCTCACCCGGCACGTCCCTCCTCTGAGCTCAGGCTCGGGGACCAGAACGACTCAGGCTGCCCACCCCAGCCAGTGACCTGCAGGATGGCTGGGCCTGAGCTCCCACATCCTAGAAACAGCCAGTTCCGGCCTGGGAGTCAAGGCCACGCCACCCTGTCCCAGCTCAGCCCCCAGATGCCTCGGTAACCCTGGGGGCCTGCCCGCCCGTCTGCATGAGGAGCAGACCAACGGCAATAGTAAGAACAACACGGCCGGCTCGCTGAGTGCACGTGACGAGACGTGCGGCACAGAGATGCTGGAAAATAATGATATTCTGCACTATTAGTAAGTGTTAGTCATGGTCCTTACGGCGGTGTGGCTGGCTCTCCTCTTGCCGCCCTCCGTTCTCGTGCGCAGGCCCTCTGCTCTCTGGCGATGACGGCGACCGTGGGGATGACTTAGAACCTGGCTGCTTAGATCGCCCTCCGTGGACCCAAGGACCCACCCCACACGTGAGCCTGTTAGAAAGAAATGCAGGGGCGCCTGGGTGGCTCAATCGGTCAAGTGTCCGACTCTTGATTTCAGCTCGGGTCATGATCTCACAGTCGTGAGGTCAAGCCCTGCATCGGGCTTCATGCTAACGACCCAGAGTCTGCTTGGGACGCCCCAGGAGCCCTGCCGGGATGGGAACGTGCATCCCACAAAGCCCCCGCAGGGGTCTGCCAGCCCTGCCAGCCAGGGATGAGAGTTAACCCTCCCCGCCCCGGTCCTTCCCCACCCTCCACACTCTTCCTGCCGGTTTCCTGTTGGTTTTCCTGCTGGGTGGAGAGCTGTTGACCGATGTGTCCGAAGGCCCCGCATGGAGCTGAGCACGGAGAGGGTGGCCTAAGTATTGGTAGAAGAAAGAGGTCCTGGGGGAGGCAGAGGGAGGGGACATGTTGGGGTGGGGGAGAGCAGAGGGGAGGGAAGAGGGACCTCCTCACTCAACTCGGGGTGCAAGAATCTCCAGAGCGGGTTGGGGCTCCCCAGGGAGTACATCCGCGGCAGTTTGAAACCAAATGCTCCAACTTCCAGCCCTGTGATTATTTCATCTAAAACAAGGAAAAGCTGGGGCACCTGGGCAGCTCAGTCGGTTGAGCGTCTGACTCTTGATTCGGGCTCAGGTCACCATCTCAGGGTCATGGGATCGAGCCCCGTGTCGGACTCCACGCTGGGTGCGGAGCCTGCTTAAGAATCTCCCTCGATAGATAGATTAGATGATAGATAGATCGATAGATCGATAGATAGATAGATAGCAACCCTCACTCATTCTCACCCGGTGCGTTCATTCAACTGATATTTCCTGTGTAACCTACTCGGAACCAGCCTGGGTCTCAGGGGCCCGGGACATTCCAGTGGGCAAGACCAACAAGAAAGGAGATAAAGAAGCATGCAGTGTGTGGTGATCTACCAAGGTCTGCACGGCCCTGCGCAAATGGGTTGACAGATTCAGACAAAGGCTGGCAACGTGGGCACGTGGCCTAAAAAGGCCACTGCCCGGAAAGCAAGGGTTGAAGAAAACAGTAACGGGAGCAGGCAGGAGCAGCGAGAAACGGCCAAGCTGGGGCTCTGTCCGTCCCTGGCACCAGGATTCCGTCGGTCACAGGAAGAAGAAGAAAGCCTAGTGATCTCATTCAATCCCTAGCAGAAGGTGGCCAAAAACACGTTCGAGATTCTCAGGAAGACATTTTGAGATATGGAGTCACATTCACTATGGTTAGTTTCACCTCGGTGGATACTTTTCCTGCGTGGGATTCCTACAGATGGGCAAAGCCACCACGGTCAGCAGCATGTGCAGAAATAAGGTTCCCGGGGCGCCCGGGTGGCTCAGTCGGTTGAGCGTCTGACTTCGTGATCAGGTCATGATCTCACAATTTGTGGGTTCGAGCCCCGCGTCGGGCTCTGTGCTGACAGCTCGGAGCCTGGAGCCTGCTTCTGATTCTGAGTCTCCCTCTCTCTCTATTCCTCCCCCTACTCAAGCTCTGTCTCTGTCTCTCTCAAAAATAAATAAACATTTAAAAAAAAATTTTTTTTTTAAAAGAAATAAGCTTCCCAAACAGACGGTTCAGAATGGTGGATATTCCGTAGAACGAGCGATCTGGCTTCTTCTGTGAGCCACTGGGATGGTATAAAGGGTGGGCAGGGAGAGAACACTATTATAGATGAAATAAGACTTAGAGAATCCCCACGTGACCCAGCAGCACACCCAGGAGAGTTGAAAGCAGGGTCCAGAAGATATATTTACAAACCCATGTTCACGGCAGCGTTATTCACAATCACCAAAAGGCGGAAGCAGGGTCCGTCAACAGATGAATGGATATGCACGATGTGGTACGGCCACACACTGGAATAGTATTCAGCCCTAAAAAGGAAGGGAACTCCAACACAGGCTATACCATGGATTAACCTTGAGGACTATGCTAACAACAAAAGGACAAATACCTAGGATTTCACTCATGTGAGTAGCCAATTTTTTTTTTTTAATGTTTACTTATTTTTGAGAGAGAAAGAGACAGCGCGAGTGGGGTTGGGGCAGAGAGACAGGGAGACACAGAATCCGAAGCAGGCTCCAGGCTCTGAGCTGTCAGCACAGAGCCCGACGCGGGCCTCGAACTCATGGACCACGAAATCACGACCCGAGCTGAAGTCAGACGCTTAACCGACTGAGCCACCCAGGCACCCCAAATGCGACCACAAATATGTTTTTCAAAAGACAGAATGATCAAATACAACACGCCCACCTTCCTGATTCAAACAAATCAACTGGGAAAAAGACAAGCAGAGACATTTGACTGTGGAGTGGAAATTAGGTGATATTTTAAGAAATCACTGGGGCGCCTGGGTGGCTCAGTCGGTTAAGCATCTGTCTTCTACTCAGGTCATGATCTTGCGGTTCGTGAGTTCAAGCCCCTCATCAGGTTCTTTGCTCACAGTGTGGAGTCAGCTTGGGATCCTCTGTCTCTTCTTTCTGCCCCTCCTGATGCGCTCTCTCTCTCTCTCTCTCTCTTAAGAGTAAACAAATGTTAAAAAAAAGAAGAGGCACCAAAAACCATTAAAATACCTAGGAATAAATCTAACCAAAGAGATGAGAAATCGATACACCGGAAACTATAGGAAGCTTATGAAAGAAATTGAAGAAGACACCAAAAATGGAAAAATATTCCATGCTCCTGGAGAGGAAGAACAAAAATTGTTAAAATGTCGATACTACCCAAAGCAATCGACATATTTAATGCAATCCCTATCAAAATAACACCAGCATTCTTCACAGAGCTAGAACAAACAATCCTAAAATTTGTAAGGAACCAGAAAAGACCCTGAAGAGCCAAAGCAATCCTGAAAAAGAAAACCAAAGCAGGAGGCATCACAATCCCGGACTTCAAGCTGTATTACAAAGCTGCAATCATCAAGACAGTATGGTACTGGCTCAAAAACAGACACTCAGATCAATGGAATAGAATAGAAAACCCATAAATGGACCCACAAATGTATGGCCAACTCGTCTTTGACAAAGCAGGAAAGAATATCCAAAGGAATAAAGACAGTCTCTTCAGTAAGTGGTGCTGGGAAAACTGGACATCCACATGCAGAAATATGAACCTGGACCACTTTCTTACACTATACACAAAAATAAACTCAAAATGGGTGAAAGACCTAAATGTAAGACAGGAAGCCATCAAAATCCTCGAGGAGAAAGCGGGCAAAAACCTCTTTGACCTCGGCTACAGCAACTTCTTACTCAACAGGTCTCCGGAGGCAAGGGAAACAAAAGCAAAAATGAACTATGAGGACCTCATCAAGATAAAAAGCTTCTGCACAGTGAAGCAAACAGCCAGCAAAACTAAAAGGCAACTGACTGAATGGGGGAAGATATTTGCAAACAACGTATCAGATAAAGGGTTAGTATCCAAAGTCTATAAAGAACTTACCGAACTCAACACCCAAAACACAATCCAGTAAAGAAATGGGCAAAACACATGAATAGACACTTCTCCAAAGAAGACATCCAGGTGGCCACTGACACATGAAAAAATGCTCAGCATCACTCATCATCAGGGAAATACGCATCAAAACCACAATGAGATACCGCCTCACACCTGTCAGAACGGCTCACATTAACAACTCAGGCAACAACAGATGCTGGCGAGATGCGGAGAGAGAGGATCTCTTTTGCCCTGCTGGCGGGAATGCAAACTGGTGCGGCCACTCTGGAAAACAGTCTGGAGATTCCTCAAAAAATTAAAAACAGAACCACCCTATGATCCACCAACTGCATTGCTAGGTATTTATCCAAAGGATACAGGTGTGCTGTTTCGACGGGGAACATGCACCCCAATGTTTATAGCAGCACTAGCAACAATAGCCGAAGCATGGGAAGTGCCCAAGCGTCCATCAACTGGTGAATGGATAGAGAAGATGTGTTATATACGTTCAATGGAATATTACTCGACAAGGAAAAAGAACGCAATCCTGCCATTTGCAACGACGTGGTTGGAACTGGAGGGTATTATGCTAAGTGAAATTAGAGAAAGACAAAAGTCATATGACTTCACTCATATGAGGACTTTAAGAGACAAAACGGATGAACGGAAGGGAAGGGAAGCAAAAACAATATAAAAACAGGGAGGGGGACAAAACAGAAGAGACTCATAAATAGGGAGAACAAGCCGAGGGTTGCTGGAGGGGGCGTGGGGGGGGGGGGGAAGGGGCTAAACGGGGAAGGGGCATTACGGAATCGACCCCTGAAATCGCTGTTGTACTATATGCTAACTAATTTGGGTGTAAATTAAGAAAATAAATAAATGTTTTAAAAAAGAAGAAAGATGCGTGGATGGATGGATGGATGGATGGACGGACGGACGGACAGAAGGACAGGTTTGGTGAGTGGCTAGATCGGTGGATCCGGGGGAGAAAATCAGAAGGAACGCGGCTGTGGGCGAATCAGGTTTCATCACATTGCCCCAACGTGCCACCAGATGTCAGCCTAACCTCAGGAAACCGCCTCAGAGGCCAAATTAGCACCATCACCACCTTTTGAGGATACAGTGTTCACTGCACCCCTCACGAGCGCACCCTGCACCCAGCTGGCATTTCGAATCCAGGTTCCCCTCCCAGCAGACCGAACATCCAGGGAAGCCTGGGGGACAGCCCTGTGGGGTGCCGGAGGCCGTGTTTGTAACTTCCCAGGGGTCAGACGGGGAGCATGGAGTGGGTGGGAGGGGCATTTCTGGGTGCCCAGGGGTGCTTAGCGTCCAGCCCAGCCTCAGCTCCGGTCGCCCTGAAATCTGCACCCGGAATCCCACCTTCCTGATGTCCGTCCAGGAATCCACCCCAGTTTTAAGCCTTTGCCAAAGAAGCACTTGAGAAAAGAAAAAAAGCGCCAGCTCTCCTTCTGCACCCGGGACTGAACCGTTCACGCGCTGCTTTCCAGCCTCAGCCTAGGAAGAGCGACTTCAAGGAGAGGATAGGAGCCCAGGGAGGCCTCTCGCCCAAGATCACAGGAGCAGAGCCGGCTCAGAGCCCCCCCACTTCCTCGCCAAGGCGACTCCCAGGAGAAGGCCCCCTTTCAGGGTCACTGGCAGAGGGAAAGGGGGCCCAGGACCAGCGCCCCGGAGCCAGCACATCCCCACCCCCCCCAGCGCCTCTCTCTGCCTTCAGCACAAACTTCACCTCCAGCCGCCAAACCCTCGGGTTTAGTTCCAGGGCTTGAAGTAGACATGCGATCCCCGCCCCCGCCGTCCCCCCCCCCCAAAAGAAACCCAGCATTTCTCAGCCAGGTTCAGGAATGCCTCCCACCGGAAAGACTGGCCAACCCATCCCAGGGGACACCCACAGACCCGGACGCCCTGCCAAGCCTACCACTCCCCCCTTCGCTGGGGCACCCTGGGCTGCGCGGGGGTGCGCGGAGGTGCGGGGGGGGGGGGAGGAGGGGGGCTCCCAGGCAGGGGACGGGGCTTCAGCAGCCAGCCTCCCCCTAGGAGCGCGCTCCCGCCCCGGAAGCCACCCCCGGGGGCGCGCCCGCCCCCCACCCGCCGTCCCAGCCCGGACTCACTCCCATTCCTTCCTCCGGGCCTGCGGCGTGCTGTGGACTTTGTGCGCCTGGTGGGCCAAGATGACATCTCGGTGGTCCACCACGCCGCCGCGCCGCTTCAGAGGGGGCCCGGGGCAGGGGCCGCTCATCCGGGGGCCCCGTGCGTCCTGCGGGGCGCCGGCCGTGCCGTCCGCCGCCTGGGGCCCCCGGCCGCCGTCGTGCAGGGCGTCATAACTGCGCGGGGAGAACATGGGATCCGGGACCCGGGAGGCCTTCCACATCCATGGGCCTCGCTCAGAACTCGCAGGGTCTTCGGCCTCCAGCACAGGGCGCAGCTAGAGGGGAGAACAGAGAGCGGGCGGACGGTGAGCGCGGCGCGCAGCGAGCAGGGACGGGAGGGAAGGGAGCCCGGGGACAGCCGCTGGCGCTGCCCCCGGGGCCGGGGGTGGGCATTTCCTTGGCAACTCGGGCCGGGAAGCGGGTTCTCGGGAGCTGCCCGGCAACCGACGAGGCCCTGATGGCGGGACGCACCGCGGAAGGTGGGACTCTGGGTGGCTCAGCGCCTCGGGGCTCCTCGCTGCAAAATGGGTCATCGAGAGTCTGCTCGTGGCTCCCCTCCCGCCCCTGGGTGCCGTGAGCCCCACAGAGTCACTGGGAAAAATCAAAGGGCGAGGTCAAGGTTCGGCTTTAAAAACCCACGTGGGGCGTGGCCATCTGTCCAGTGAGCCTGCCTGCTCTTGGCCACCTGGCTGGGTTTTTGAAAAGAGAAAAGGGACAGGGTTCCCGCCATTCACAAATGCATGGGGCGGGGGGGGGGGGGGGGGGGGGGGGGCACAGCCCAGAATGAGACAAAGATCCTCCTAGCATGAAATGGTCAGTTGCGGCGGGGAGACAGACGGATGATGAATCGACTAAGTGCATTATGTAGAGATTAGGGGGCTCAAAGTGCAGCGGAAATTACTCAGGAAAGGTGTTTTGTTTGCCGCTACCTACAGACTAGGTGGCTTAAACAACAGAAAGTTATTTCCCCGCAATTCTGGAGGCTACAAGTCCAAGATCGAGGTGTTGGTAGGACTGATTCCTTCTGAGCCCTCTCTCTTCGGCTTGGAAATGGCTGTCTTCTCCCTGTGTCTTCACATGACTCCCTTTCTAAGTGTCTGTGCCTTAATCTCTCCTTACCAAGATACCAGTTGTATTGGATTAGAGCCCACCTATATGCCCTCATTTTATTTGAATTAACTTCTCCAAGGGTCCTGTCTCCAAATACAGTCACATTCTGAGGTATTAGTGTTTCAGTATATGAATGGGGGGGGGGGGGGACACAATTGAGTCCATAATAAAGGGTGACAGGAAGTGTTGGATGGGCTGGGGTTTTTTTTATTAAATGGGGGGGGGGGGGTCAGAGACGGTCTCCCTGAGGGAATGACATCTGAGCAGAGGCCCTAAAGAGGTGATGCAGGAGTCATGTGGGTAACTCAGGGAAGAGTGTTCTAGGCAGAGAGAAGAGCGTGTGCAAAGGTCCTGAGGTAGGGCTGTATATGACGTGCTCAAGGAACAACGAGGAGGCCCCAGCGGCTGTGAGTGCTTGAGGACGGAGTAGAGGAGATAAGGGTGGAGAGGTGATGGGACAGAGTTTGTGGGACCTTTTGGACCGTGGGGAGGACTCTATTTGGTTTCTCCTGGATGGAGATAATCCACGGCTTTTGGAACGCCCTGGAACACTCCACCCAAGCAATTCTTCAATCTCAAACCTATTTCTCCCACCTGAAAAGTGGCCTCTCAGCGTCCATCCAAGAAAAGCAGACCCACTGGAAGGCTAGCATGAGTGAAACAGAGTTATGAGGCTGAATCTCACGCATGAATGTTGATAAGCCACCTCAACACCCAGAGATGTAAGGAGAGAGGTGCAGAGGAGGAGGCCACCTCTGGATTGCCAAACAACAACAACAACAACATATGTGGGAATGGAAGCTCCGCCAACTATTTCCCCCCCAACTATTTCCTGTTTCCTCTCCCCCTGCTGGAAGCATCCAAAGACTGAGAGCTCTCCTAGCCTGTCCTGAGCCGATCAGCTCAATGGCAGTTTAACGTCAGCAGTTACCCTCTGTTTTCTTTCCAAATCGTATACCTGATGGGGTTTAATAGATCTCTCCTTCACAATGCCTTTAAGCTTCCATTTACTCTCATGAAATCTTACGCTAAGTCATCTACAGCCGTGCGTTTAGAAAGCCTTTGGTTTTCCACATGCATTCCCCTTGCGCTGAAAAAAAAAATCCGTAATTTCTTCATGAGCCTGTACCCGGGGAAGGCATTTTCCTTCCCATTTTACAGAAATACAACTGAGGACGGACGGTGGATTCAAGTGCCTTGCTACCAGGTTCCATTTGTACCTGCAGAAGTCACCCCTCCGCCCCCCCCCCCAAAAATATTATTACTGCCTCAGGATTTAAAAAAAGCATCCAGCTTACAGGTTGGGGGTGCTGTAAGGATCTACCACTTAGCTAAAACCCAGAGACCAGGCACAGCAGAAGCACCTTGATGGAGAAAGTTCTGCGCATCTACAGAAGATGTATTTGCACCTGGGAAGGTGGGAGGAGGAACAGGAAAGACAAAACCGAAGGCACACATCCCGGGTGACATCTTCTGGGACATCCCCCCGCTTGTCCTGCAACCCCAAAACAAGACGCTCCGTACCCCCACACCACCCTACAGCGCATGCTCCCGGTCTCCCCATTTCCTTGCAGGTTTCCCCATTTACCATGTAGGCACCCCCCCCCCCCCCCCCCCCCCCCCCCCCCCCCGGCTCCTGAGCTGCCTCCACTCCCTGGGTCAAAAGCATCACCGGGGGGCGTCTGGGTGGCGCAGTCAGTTAAGCGTCCGACTTCAGCCAGGTCACGATGTCGCGGTCTGTGAGTTCGAGCCCCGCGTCGGGCTCTGGGCTGATGGCTCAGAGCCTGGAGCCTGTTTCTGATTCTGTGTCTCCCTCTCTCTCTGCCCCTGCCCCGTTCATGCTCTGTCTCTCTCTGTCTCAAAAATAAATAAACGTTGAAAAAAAAATTTAAAAAAAAAAAAGCATCACCGGGTCCCAGCCGCTGGCCTCCACAAATATATCCTGGATCTGATCAGTTTTCTGGCCACTGCCTGCCCCCTCCCCCAACAACGCTCACTTGGACTTGGGCAGCTGCCTCGCCCGGCTCAGCGGGCTTCCCAAGTCCCACCCTGTACTCGGCTGGGCAGTCAGTGGGTCCTTCTGAAAGTCTTCGGTCAGCACTTCTGTTACAGGAATAAAAGCCACACCCGACAGGGCTGTCCCGTCTCCCTGACCTCATCCCCTTCACTTCTCCCCTCTGCCTTCCCAGCTCCAGAGTCACGGGCCTCGTCACTATTCCTGGTCTCTGCCGAGCTCATTCCCTTTGCACCTGCTGTCCCCCTCATGTCCGATGGGCTGACTCCCTTTCATCATTCAGGGTTAGGGTCAGATGCAGGCACCCCCCCCCATCACATCCTCCAGTGGGGTCTTCCTCATGGGGCTGGTCAGTCTCTGGGACTGGGACCTATGTGTAGCCTTGGATAACATCTGCCGCCCCCAAAGGATGTCAGCACCACGGAGGCAAGGATCACGACCTGTCTTGTTGGCGTCAGGTCCCTGCCACCTTAAATATTTCTTGCCTGGATGAACGAAGGGTCTTAGGAAAGGGTCTCCCCAGCAAGACATCATGAAGCGCCTTGCGACTGCCTGGGGTCCAGGGCTCCACCTACAGAGGGAAGGGACGAAGTATGGTGGGAAAGATGCCGGGTCCTACCCCAGCACACGACCGACTCGCTGTGTGGTCCCCAGCAGTTTGCTCAACCTGCTTCCTCCTACACAACGTGGAGGTGATGGTGAGTGCCACGGAGAGCCACAGGGGTCGGTGAGCTAACCCGTGGGAAGACAGCATCCTGAGCACGGCGCCGGGCCACGGCAAGTGCTTGGTCAGCACCGGCTCCCTCGTGTTGATATCGCGACAGACAGGTGGAGCCTGGTGGCAGAGGGGACAGCTGCCCGAGTGACACCATCCAGCGTGCTCTGCGGTGCCCTCGCGAGCGGTTCCAACGGGGCCCCAGCTGTTCCGTGTGTACACACGAGAAACAAACACATCCCCGGCCAACGGGCACTTGCCGGCCGGGTGTCTGTCCCTGGCACCTGCTGGGCCCCCTCTCTGTTTGCCCAACCACTGCCCAGAGGAAATGGCAAAGCATATGGGGTTTGCTTCCCCTGGAAGCAGTGAACAGACAGACAATGGGGGAGAAAAGCAAACAGAAGAAAATAAGGCATGAAGCCCGAGGCCACAGAAAGCCCTGTCGTTAATGTCACAGGAACAGAGTCTTACAAAGCACCAGGCATGCTCGTATCCACCACAGCCCCGAATCCCAGCTGAAGAGCCACCTGAGAGGGGGGACTGACCCCCTACTGCCATGCCTGGACCAGCCTGAGTTTCCATGGCAACCGGATGCCGCGATTCACAGAGGCCGGTACTAGTGCTCGGGGGAGGGAGGAAGGAGGGAGGGGACCACAGGGAAGTCTGGGGGCCTCCTGTGACCCCCTGCATGTGGACAGGGACATTTACACAGCTGTGCTGGCCACCAGGCTTCACCGCCCGTGGGCGAAGTAAGTGCTAGTAACAGGTAAAGCAGCTTCATCTCTGGTGAAAATCCATAAAGGCACAGCAAGGAAGCAAAAAAGCAAAGGAAAACTATTCCCTAAAACTTCTCAAGCTCACCACATACGTCGGACAGACACACGATTCTCCTAAATATAGACAGGATGGGAACTGAAAAATGCCCCAAGGGGGCGCCTGGGTGGCTCAGTCGGTTAAGCGTCTGACTTTGGCTCAGGTCATGATCTCGCAGTCCGCGAGTTCAAGCCCCGCGTCGGGCTCTGTGCTGACAGCTCAGAGCCTGTAGCCTGTTTTGGATTCTGTGTCTCCCTCTCTCTGCCCCTCCCCTCCCCCACTCATGCTCGCTCTCTCTCTCTCTCTCTCTCTCTCTCTCTCAAAAATAAACATTTAAGGGGCGCCTGGGTGGCGCAGTCGGTTAAGCGTCCGACTTCAGCCAGGTCACGATCTCGCGGTCCGGGAGTTCGAGCCCCGCATCGGGCTCTGTGCTGACAGCTCAGAGCCTGGAGCCCGTTTCCGATTCTGTGTCTCCCTCTCTCTCTGCCCCTCCCGCGTTCATGCTCTGTCTCTCTCTGTCCCAAAAATAAATAAATGTTGAAAAAAAAATTAAAAAAAAAAAAATAATAAAATAAAAAAAAATAAACATTTAAAAATTTTAAAGATAAGAATAAAAAATAAAAAAAAAGAGAGAGCAAAGAAATAACACCTCCACATGGACTCCCTCCCCCCACCTCTTCTCTCTTACTCTCTCTCAGTCTTTACTCGCTTCCATTTGTTGTTTGAGCCTCTCCCGGGCGGTTTCACTCCTTCCTGTCATACAGTATCTTAATCTAGCCCTGGACAAAGAAAGGTTGCTAAGTCCCCGTGGAAACAGTGTCCCCTCCAGAGTCCTAGGCTGAAGAGTGTGAAATTCAGCAGACCGTGGATTCTAACAGCCAGGATGACGGTAATCCAAATGTCATTTTCAGCCGACCTTCAGACGCATTTGTCACCTTCCGGATGATGGTTTACTGGGCTGATAGTAACAGTGATTTCCGAGCCCTGAGCAAACACTCTCCCGAGCAGGTAGCCAGGGATGGGGCGGGTGTTACGCCTCTGCCCCGGAGTAAAAACTCACAATAGGGAGGAATAAAAGCAAAAATCAAGAAGTTGGAACTACATCAAACTAAAAAGCTTCTGTCCGCTGCCTTTCAGCCTTTTGGCTAAGATCAAGTGTAAAAAGCTTCTGAGTGGAGGAGAATGTTTGCAAATCATAGGTCTGATAAGGAGGGAGCATCCAAAATCTACAAAGGCCTCGTGCAACTCAGTATCAAAAAAAAAAAAAAAAATCTAATTAGTGGGCAGAGGAGGTAAACAGACATGTTTCGAAGAAGAAATCCCAATGGCCATCGAGCATGAGCACGTAAAAAGGTGCTAAGCGTCCACTCGCCATCGGGGAAATGCAAATCAAAATCACACTGAGAAATCACTTCACACCTATTAGGATGGTTGTTATCAAAAGGACAAGAGAAATGTCACCGAGGGCTTCCGGAAAGGCAACCCTAGGGAGGCCTGGCTGGCTCAGTCGGAAAAGCATGCAACTCTTGATGGTGGGGTGCTGGAGTCGTGAGTTCAAGCCCCACATTGGGTGCAGAGATTACTTACGTAAAAACGTACAAAAAAATTTTTTTAAAGAAAAGAAAAGGTGACCCTGGGCACTGATGCTTGGGAGTGACAACTGGTAAAGAGGAAAGCACCCAATGTCCATCCACAGAAAAATGGATGAGCAAAATGTGGTGGAATATTATTAAGTCCTTGGAAAGGGATCCTCGGGGCGCCTGGGTGGCTCAGTGGGTTGAGCATCTGACTCTTGATTTTGGCTCAGGTCATATGACCAAAGGGTGGTGGGATCGAGCCCTGCATTGGGCTCTGCACTGAGCGTGCAGCCTCCTTGGGATCCTCTCTCTCTCTCTCTCTCTCTCTCTCTCTCTCTCTCTCTCAATCTCCCTCTCTCCTGCCCCCCCCCCACCGCTTGCGCATGTGCGCCCTCCCTCTCGCTCTCTCTCTCTAATAAAAAAAAAAGAGTTATTTTTTGAGAGTTTACTTTTGGCACACCTGGGTGGCTCAGTCGGTTAAGGGTCCAACTCTGGCTCAGGTCATGATCTCACGGTTCGTGAGTTCGAGCCCCACGTCGGGCTCTGTGCTGACCGCTGAGAGCCTGGAGCCTGCTTCGGATTCTGTCTCCATCTCTCTGTCCCTCCCCCGCTCAAGCACGCTCTCTTTCTCTCTCTCTCTCTCTTAAACATAAATAAAACATTTTAAAAATTAAATAAAAAAATAAAAACCAGCAAGTCTCCAAACCACACACACACACAAAAAATCCCCACATCTGAATAAAGGTACTTACATATCCACAGCTGCCCCGGTGTTCCAGCCTTCTTGCCTCACATCCTGATACCCACCCACCAAGGGTGTACTGAGCAGGGACAAACACATACAAAGGCCGCGTGGGCTCACCCCACACCCCACCTTTGCACAGAGAAGCAGAGAGCAAGGTTACGTGAAAAATAAACCCCGGGCCAGCAAGAACTCTCCTTGCTTGGAGCAAAAGTGCAGAATTGCCCCCACATACGTGAGAACACAGCTAAATAAAACGCCAGGCCAGACGGCAGAGAGCAGCCGGCCAGCAAGGCCCTGAGCTTGGCTGCAAAGCTCCATCCCCCAGCGAGATGCGCAGCTGCGGTCGGTTTTCACCTGCTTTCTCCCTCGCCGGCCCATCGCGGCACAGCCGAGACACGTGCGCTGCCTCCCACTGGCACGAACGGATCGCCTGGGATCGCTGGGTTTCACAGGCAGCCCCAGGACATTGGCTGGGACTCAGGAGGGAGACGGGGTGGGGGCCGGGGAGACTGCCCGTGGGGGCTGCTGGGCGGGAATCCGTGTGAGCCACTGAATCTCGAGCTGAATTCTTTCTCCCAGCTTCAGGTCATGCCTCCATTAGCCTCCCGTCCCTGGCTCAGGCGTGCATTCACCCAGAAACATTTATTGAGCGCCTACGGTGCACCAGGCACTGTTCTAGGCACTGGGAATCCAGCAGTGAACAAGAGACTCAAGCACCCTGCGTTCGTGAAGCTGATATTCCAGTGGGAGACACGGCCAAGAAACAACAGAAGTAAAACATGCAGACGGTCAGAATGGAAAAAAGAAAACGGGGGGACTGAAACGTCATTTAGAGAAGGTGGCCAGAGGAGGCCCCAGTGAGGAAGAAGGATTGAAGACTTGAAAGAGGTGAGGGGGGAGCCATGAGGGTATGTGGGTGGAGAAAAGCATTCCAGGCAGAGGGAAGAGCCCGTGCAAAGGCCCTGTGGCTGGAGCTTGCCTGGTGGGTTCAAGGAACGGCAAGGAGGCCTGGGTGGCTGGAGGGGAGTGAGTGTGCATGAATGGGAAGGAGGTGAGGGGCAGGCCCGAGGCACTGGGGAGTTAAAACCTTTGGCTATGCCTCAACCAATGACTAGCTGGGCGTTGATGGAGAAATGCCCCCCGTCTTTGCAGGCAGCCCGCTTGGGACTGGATCCTGGATCTACCACCCCTTGGTGTGTGACCTCGGGCAAGTCCCTTCACCTCTCTGGGCGGCAGCTGCCTCCCCGATGAAATGATCACTGACTTCACAGAGTTGTAACCGATGAACTGATTTCTACGTCACATGCTTAAGACCGTATCCTGCACATGCTAAGTCCGAGATACCCGTTTGCTTTTATTATGCCTGTGGCTGCCAGTATGATTCCATTCTCTGCAGAATCGCCAAAGCCTACTGTGGTGCCGGGCCTGCAGGACAGACACAGGAAGTGCTTGTCGAAAGGCAGGTCAACGATCCCTCTTGTCCGGGCCGGGCAATACGGCAGCCAGACCAACAATCTGGATGCTCAATGCCATTTATCATCTTCTCTCTCTCTCTCTCTCTCTCTCTCTCTCAAACTTGCTTGACCCCATCCGTGCTGGAAGATCAAAAGTCAAAAAGGACAGATGGCCACGGGGATAAAAAGTTTCTCCCAGGGGCACCTGGGTGGCTCAGTCGGTTAAGCGTCTGACTTCGGCTCAGGTCATGATCTCGCGGTTCATGGGTTCGAGCCCCGCGTCGGGCTCTGTGCTGACGGCTGCGAGCCTGGAGCCTGCTTCGGATTCTGTGTCTCCCTCTCTCTCTTTGCCCCTCCCCCAGTCGCGCTCTGTCTCTCTGTCTCCCAGGGGAGACAAAATTTTTTTTAAAAAGTTTCTCCTGGGGGAGAGGGTTCCTTCAACGTGTCTTCTTGAACTAAAGCACTAAACGGAGGAGGTGGGGAGTGTTGCCTACACTCTGTATCTTTGGATTTTGTTCCCCCACCCCCACCCCCCGCTCAAGGCATATTTTTTGACCTCTCAGGTAAGGGTTTCACTATCCCCTCACTCATTCTGCCCTCTGGGCCGGTCACTGCCTGTGCATGGCACCCACACATTAATACGTTACAACACGAATTCGTCACGATGGCAATCATTGGTGCTGCCGTGCGTCGTGCGTTCAACAACTATTTACCGAGCACCAACCGTGCGCCCCCGTGATCCAGCTATCGTGTGCCTTGGGATCTTAAAACCCTTGAGAAATCGTCTAGAAGCGGTGTCCCCTTAAGGCTGCACAACACCTCAGTGATGGTCTTTGCTGGAGAGACATAGCCAGCTACCGAAGTTGGAGCCCCTTTGGACTCCTCAAGACTCTCACGTCCAGTCTTGGCAAATGTTCGAAGACCCAGTCCCCCTACGCCTTTGTGCTCGGTAACTAAGAGTTGCCGTGTGAATTCGTAGGTCCGTGATGGGGGCTCTGCGGCTCTTATATGACCTGCATGATTTAGGGCAGGGGCAGGTGGGTCACGTGAAAGAAGAGGAAAATACGAGCTACAAAAAAAAAAAAGAAGTCAAAGTAGCCAGTCCCAAAGGCTACCCATTGTATAATTCCATTTATATGAAATATGGAGACGAGGGGGACCCCCAGAGGCAGAGAGGAGACTGGTGGTTGCCAGGGAGGGGTGACGCAGGGGCACTGCTTCACCAGGAGGGAGCTTTCCTTTTTGGGGGGATGGAAATATTCTGGAATTGGCCGGGGGGGTGGGGGGGATCACACAATAGTGTGAAGGTACTAAACACCATTAAATGACACGCTTTGAGGGGCACCTGGCTGGCTCAGTGGGCGGAGGGTGCAATTCTTGTTCTCGGGGTTCCAAGTTCGAGCCCCCAGGTCGGGTGTAGAGATTACTTACAAAAAAAAAATAAATCTTAAGAAAAAGCACGCGCTTTAAAATGGAAGGGGTGCCTGGGTGGCTCAGTCAGTTAAGCATCCGACCCTCGATTTCGGCCCAGGTCATGATCTCGCGGTCTGCAGGTTCGAGCCCCTCGTGGGGCTCTGTGCTGACAGCACGGAGCCTGCTTGGGATTCTCTCCCTCCCTCTCTCTCTGCCCCTCCCCTTCCCCCACCCCCCTCAAAATAAATAAATATATAATTTAAAACTCAGTGTAACTACATCCAGTGATAATTCCTTTTTAAAAAGTAACATAACATATTTTCTTTAAAAAAAAAAAATAAGGGGCGCCTGGGTGGCGCAGTTGGTTAAGCGTCCGACTTCAGCCAGGTCACGATCTCGCGGTCCGTGAGTTCGAGCCCCGCGTCGGGCTCTGGGCTGATGGCTCAGAGCCTGGAGCCTGTTTCCGATTCTGTGTCTCCCTCTCTCTCTGCCCCTCCCCCATTCATGCTCTGTCTCTCTCTGTCCCAAAAATAAATAAACGTTGGAAAAAAAAAAATTTTTTTAATAAAAAAAAAAAATAAGAAGAAAGAAAGAAACAGGAGCACCTGGGTGGCTCAGTCGGTTAAGCGTCCGACTTCAGCTCAGGTCATGATCTCGAGGTTCGTGAGTTTGAGCCCCAAGTCGGGCTCTGCGCTGACGGCTCGGAGCCTGGAGCCTGCTTCGGATTCTGTGTCTCCCTCTCTCTCTGCCCTTCCCTGGCTCAACGCTGACTCTCTCTCAAAAATAAATAAACATTAAAAATTAAAAAAAAAAAAAAAAACCAACAACAAATTTTAAAAGGAAGCCAGTGAATTTAAATAGAAAAAAAATTGCTTACTAAAAAAAGTAGCCAAGGGGCGCCTGGGGGGCTCAGTCGGTTAAGCGGCCGACTTCGGCTCAGGTCATGATCTCTCGGTCCATGGGTTCGAGCCCCGCGTCGGGCTCTGTGCTGACCGCTCAGAGCCTGGAGCCTGTTTCAGATTCTGTGTCTCCCTCTCTCTGACCCTCCCCTGTTCATGCTCTGTCTCTCCCTGTCTCAAAAATAAATGAAATGTTAAAAAAATAATAAAAATAAATAAAAATAAAAATAAAAAAAGTAGCCAAGACTTAGTAAGCACCCTGTTGTGTACCCAGGACTGTGCGTCACCTAGCCAGGCCTTCCCGAAACCCTAGGAGGGAGCCGCCAGTGTTAGCTGGGTGGTCAGCCAGGAACCCTGAGGGGTGGAGGGTCAAGCGATGCCCCAGGGCTTCTCAGACTCTGACCACCTCCGGGCTGCTCAGGATGTGTTCAAGTGCAGATTCTAACTTGGCAGAGCTGGGTGGGGCCTGAAACTGCGTTCTTTTTTTTTTTTTAATTTTTTACAAATGTGTATTTATTTTTGAGAGAGAGATAGAGTGTGAGGAGGGGAGGGGCAGAGAGAGGGAGACACAGAATCCGAAGCAGGCTCCAGGCTCTGAGCTGTCAGCACAGAGCCCGACGCGGGGCTCGAACCCACGAACACCGAGATCACGACCTGAGCTGAAGTCAGACGCTTCACCCACTGAGCCACCCAGGCGCCCCTGAAACTCTGCATCCTTAAAGGCTCCCACTGGCCCAAGGCCAACACTTTGAGGGGAAGGTCTGATGCTCAGCAAAGTCAGTCAGCTTCCTCCATCAGACAGGCTTGGCCTTGCCAGAGGGGGCAGAACAACCCAAGAGCCCCTGCCTGTCACGGTGAAGGCAGAGACAGCTGAAAGATCCTGGAATAGAATCTTCCTCACTTGCCCCAGGTCATTAGGGGCCTCTGGTCCTGTAAGCTAACATTTCATAAATTTTTTTTTTTTTTTCAACGTTTATTTATTTTTGGGACAGAGAGAGACAGAGCACGAACGGGGGAGGGGCAGAGAGAGAGGGAGACACAGAATCAGAAACAGGCTCCAGGCTCTGAGCCATCAGCCCAGAGCCCGACGCGGGGCTCGAACTCACGGACCGCGAGATCGTGACCTGGCTGAAGTCGGACGCCCAACCGACTGCGCCACCCAGGCGCCCCTGTAAGCTAACATTTCAAAAAGAATGATGAAATCATTAAGTAAAATCCTCTGCCAGAGTTTTTACTGTCCCAGAGCTTACTTTGCGGGTCACTTGCACAGCACTTTGTTCAATGTCAATTCCACCCTTTGTCCCTGGAACCCTGGTCCTGATCTTTCTGTTTCCTGGGCAGCGGCGGCGGCGGCGGCGGCGGCGGGGGGGGGGGGGGGGGGGGGAGCGGGCAGACACACGACAGCGTGTAGTTAAATCCGTCTTATTAAATAAACCCTCCTAGAGGAAGGATGGTATTTGCCCCTAGTGACACCTTTAGGCGTTTCTGCAAATCTCTGCGACGCCATAGAGGAAAACAAAATTGTCAACAGGGATAAACTCAGCTACTTAAGACGTTTGCAGATCTGGGGGCCTTCCTGCCGCCTGGATTTGGGGGTGTAGGAGGGACTAGAAGCCAAGCGGAAGGGAGGGGCCAGCATCAGTCACAGACCCCCAGCCACCCACCCCACCCCTGCCCCAAAGGCAAGGGGCTTAAGACTGTCCCCGAAAGAGATGGCAAGGGTGCTGTGAAGTCGTGGACTCTGAAAAAGAATCCGACGGAGCCGTCTGCCCAGCAGAGACCCAACCCCAGGACCCTGGCTCGGAGCTCAGGAGCCAGGGGGTGCAGACAGGGGCTCCCCTCCTGTGGGTTCGGCTCCAGCTTGAGGCTGCCGCCTCCAGGAAGGCCCTCTGTCCTGTTTACATTCTATTCTGGTTCCTACTCCCGGCGCAGTCTCCCACGGCCCCCGAAGCAGGAGCCCACCCCCCTCCACCCCCCAGAAGGCAGGAGCCCCGCCGCCCGCTTCCCCCACCCGCCCCCTCGGGTCGCGGCGACACGTGTCCTGCGAGGCTGTCGCTGTCAGCAGCTCGAGCAGGAGGGGAGAGGGATCCCGCTGCCAGTCTCACGTCTTGGGGAACAAAAAGCCACTCCGAGAGTCCACCGTGTCCAAAATAGAAAGGGGGAGGTTGGTCTAGAGGGCTGACGAGAGCTGTCACCGCTTGTCATTTGGCGCAAGGGAGGGGAGAATATTAAATATTAAAACACAGCAAGCGGTTTCCTAAGACGAGGTAATTATTCTCCACAGCCTAAACTCCACCTGCCATCTCCCTCTTTCCAACATTCACGCTGCCCTGAGCACGCAAAACAAGGCCGGGCCACACCGGCGAAGGCAACTTTTGTTTCGGGGACCCCCCCCCCTCGCCAAAGACAGAGGCGATGGGGGAGGGGAAGGCGCGCGGGATCCCGAGAGCCCTGTCGCCTGCCCAGCCTACCTGGGTCTCCACGCAGAAAGAGCCTTAATACAGACCCGAGGGCAGGGGGGAGAGGGGGTTGGGGCTGAGGGCACGAAAAAGTCCAATTTGGCTCAGATCCGAAACTACTCACGGGAAACCGCGCAAGCCCAGGGCAGGTGGCGAAGCCGGGAGGCGCTCCAAGGTGGGGGGGGGGGGGGGCGCTCAGGGCCGTTGACAGAAAATGGGTTTTTAAGAAAGAAATGTTCAAAGTATACGCTGGAAATCAGGGCTCTGCCCCCCGCACCTCCCGGGTGCAGAAAAACTATCCAGAAAGGGGCAGCGGTTTTTCCGCCAGAAACAAGGAAAATCTGGAGATACACTGTCTCCCCTCCACCCACCCATCCCCCCTCCCAAAAAAACACCACGATTCATAGGAAGGGGGTGAGGGAGGTCACGGCGTTTCCACCTCTGCAGACAGAGGGAAAGGTTGCAGCTGTGGGAGAACGGATTCGACTCCCGGCAGGACCGGCCCCAGCGGCCCCAGCTCGCTCACCTGTATCGCATGGGCTCCGGGGCTCCGGCGGTGTAGCTAGTGAGCAGCGCGGCGCACCCGCCAGCTGTCCTGAGGGTCCCACCTTGCCAGCGCCCGGGGAGCCGAGCCAGCTGAAGCCCACGCACCCATTGCCCATCCAATGGAAAGGAGACGAGCAGAGAGACGGGGGGACGCCAGCAGCAGCCGTGTTCCGAGCCGAGGGCTCCCCACAAAGGCAGGCGCCAAGCTTGGCTGTGCCAGCTGCAGGGAGGGGGTTGGGGGGGGTGCAGAAAGAGGAGGAGGTTTCCCTGATTCTGGGAGGACGGGGGGGAGGACTAGCAGTTCATCAGCAACTGCTCATTTCCAGCCAAGCGCTCCTCGGGGACCCAGCACAGGAGGCTGGATACGCTGCGCCCCCCGCCCCTCCATTGCTCCCAAGGGAAAATTAATTTCTTGCTCTTTTCTCCAGGCCCCTCAGCAACTGGCGCCGCGCGACCTCCCAGCACGGGGCAGGACACTAGTTTCTAGAAGGATATGCTGTTTATCCTGCAGGCCACCTCCTTTCAAGACGGGCTTCTCTTAAGGAGCAGGGGAGAGAGGGTAACACGAGGGCTCGCTCTCTTCCTGGGGGAGAAGGGAGGGGGTCTGCGGAGGGGGCGTGTCCAACAGGCGGGAGGCGGCAGGGCTGTGGAATCACGCTCACAATTTAAGCGTCTCCCCTCCGCCAATCGCAACCTAAATTATTGATGCCCTTACAAAAACACAATCATTAGAAGACAGCTGCTGAGCCCCTCCCTGAGTCTTTTCTGTTCTTTCCCCAAACAGCTTCCCCTTCCCCACCCCCCACCCCTCCTTAGCCCGAAGGGTCGTATTCTTGGAACGGAAAGGCAGAGAGAGAAGGAAAACAGCCTTTCCAAGCAAAAAAAAAAAAAAAAAAAAAAAAAAAAAAAAGCAATTGATTGCAAGTTCTGGGGTTTCGTTGCCACAGGCAAACACTTAGGTTCCAAACACTGAGATGACCCCCAGCCTGACTCTATTTAAAGGGGGCCTCCTGTTAACAGTGAGGGTTATGTTTTTCTTCTAAGAGGCTTCTAGGGTACAGAGAGACCCCATAATTTTTCCCAAGGTAGAGTCAGAGTCAGGATATCTACCTTCCTGGGGATAGCAACACTTTTTTTTTAATTGAGATAATTATGTCAGTTTCAGGCATACAGCATTATGATTCCATAGTTGTATAGATTGTGAATCGCATATCTAAGAATGTGGCATTGTTTAGACAGAATTGAACCTGGGCTGGATGTTAGGGAATCCTGAGGAATTAGTGTTCGTTGGGGGGGGGGGGGGGGGGGGGAGGGTTTAATGTTTTTTTTTTAATGTTTATTTATTTTTGAAAGAGAGAGACAGAGAGTCAGCAGGGGAGGGGCAGAGAGAGAGAGGGAGACACAGAATCCAAAGCGGGGCTCCAGGCTCTGAGCCGTCAGCACAGAGCCTGGCTCGGAGCTCAAATCCACAAACCTTGAGAGCATGACCTGAGCCGAAGTGGGACGCTTAACCGACTGAGTCGCGTAAATGCCCCCTATTTGTTCGTTTTTATTTTTTTTTTATTTTTTTTTTAATTTTTTTTTTCAACGTTTATTTTATTTTTGGGACAGAGAGAGACAGAGCATGAACGGGGGAGGGGCAGAGAGAGAGGGAGACACAGAATCGGAAACAGGCTCCAGGCTCTGAGCCATCAGCCCAGAGCCTGACACGGGGCTGGAACTCACGGACCGCGAGATCGTGACCTGGCTGAAGTCGGACGCTTAACCGACTGCGCCACCCAGGCGCCCCCTATTTGTTCGTTTTTAAAGGTCTGTTGATAGTATTTTCATCATGGTATTGTTTTTTAGGTCCTTATTTCTTAGAGATTCTTATTGAAGTGTTTATGGGTGAGGTGGGGGGTGACCCTAATGGATACAAGGTTTCCTTGGGGGGGGAGGGGGGTGAAAGAGTTCTGAAACCAGCCAGAGGTGGTGTCCTCAGTGGCATTGTCAATGTACTAAACTCCACAGAGCTGTTCCCTTTCAAATGGTTAATTTCATGTGACAAGAATTTCAAAAATAAAAACAATAAACTCCAACAAAAAAGGGAAGGAAAGGCAAACAGAGCAAAATGTTGCTGAGGACGGGGCATGCAGTGCGTGGTTTGTTTGTTTTTTTTTTTGTTTTTTTTTTTTTCATTGTCTTCTCTCTGCCGGGTGTGTGCTTGACATTTTCTCTTTCACAGAGAAAAGTAGGAGGGGTGACTCAGTGGGTTGAGCTTCCGACTTCGGCTCAGGGCATGATCTCAACGGTTTGTGGGTTCGAGCCCCGCGTCGGGCTCTGTGCTGACAGCTCAGATCCTGGAGCTGCTTCAGACTCTCTCTCTCTCTCTCTCAAAAAAATAGATAATAAACATTAAAAAAAAAATTATAAGGGGCGCCTGGGTGGCGCAGTCGGTTAAGCGTCCGACTTCAGCCAGGTCACGATCTCGTGGTCTGTGGGTTCGAGCCCCGCGTCAGGCTCTGGGCTGATGGCTCAGAGCCTGGAGCCTGTTTCCGATTCTGTGTCTCCCTCTCTCTCTGCCCCTCCCCGTTCATGCTCTGTCTCTCTCTGTCCCAAAAATAAATAAATGTTGAAAAAAAAAAAATTAAAAAAAAAAAAAATTATAAAAAAAATAAAGAGGGAAGTGGGGGTGGGGTGGAGTGGGAAGAATGCAGCGGTGGAGGTAGTTTGAATCGACAGATGAGGGGGGGGCTCCCCTGTGGGTGAGTGCCGCCCCCAGTTCAGCAGCGAGGCCTGCAAAGCGAAAAGAACAAGCCTGGGGGCCCCGGGGTCTGGGAGAGCAAGCTGGCCCTGCCACCTTAGATGAGCCTCGGTCTCCTCATCAGTAAAACGGGGCTCATCCTTCTGGGAATTTTGTAAGAATTGCGTGAGACCCCGTGGAAAAGTGGGGGGGGGGGGGGGGAGGATACTTGCTTCTATGCATCCTAAAACCATCTCTGGAAAGCGGCTCAAGAACTAATCACAAGGGCTCTAGTGGGGGCGGGGACCCTGCTTGAGACGACAGGGGTGGAGGCGGCTTTCCCTTTTCTATTTAGGGGGCTTGGAAACGTGTGAGTATAGCAGAGATTAAAACATTAAATTAAACAGTGAGGTCGTGTCTGTCAACAGAGGCACCACTTTCTCTGTAAAGGGCGGGGTAAATACCCTAGGCTTCGTCATCACACGGTCTCTGTGACCTACACTCAGTTCTGCCGGTAGGGGCGCCACAGACAATGTGTGAATAAGCGGCATGGCTGTGTGCCAATAAAACTTTATTTATAAAGACTGGCTACAGACTGATTTGGCCCCTGGGCTGAGGTTTGCTGACTTCTGATGTATGTAAGTCCCTTTACCTTTCTTTATTTATTTTTGAGAGAGAGAGAGAGACGAGTGTATGAGTTGGGGAGGAACAGAGACAAAGGGAGACACAGAATGCAAAGCAGGCTCCAGGCTCTAAGCTGTCGGCACAGAGCCCGATGCGGGGCTTGAACTCACGAACGGTGAGACCATGATCGGAGCCAAACTCCGACGCTTAACGGGCTGAGCCACCCGGGCGCCCCTCAAGGGCTTTTCTAAATCCCAGGCTCTGCCACGGGTAAGCCGTGTGGCCCTGGGCACGTCACGTAAGATTTCAAAACCAGGAGAATCATACTCGAGGGGGGTTGTTTTGAGTATATACTGAGACATTGAGTATCAATGCACACTGTGCACTCTAAAATGCTGTATATGTGAGATATTATTGTTGTTATGCCGGAAGCCATAAGTCTGTGTAATTAGCATTGAATTTTCCTATTTTTAAATCACACAACTTGTATGAGTCACGTCATGATGAACAGAAATAGCCATCCTGGTTTCCTTAAAAGTCCTCCGAGAATGTGAAAAAGTTCTGCTTTTTTTCCCTTACGCGAATGAGACCATCCTGAGCGAACCACCTTTTAAACCCTGGTGTCTTTTGCAAGAATTGGTGACCGTGAATAGATTTGAACAATTGGCCCCAATTATTCATGCCTTCCTGTCTCCTTATCTCTGCCACGTTCACCTTGTGGGTGACGTGTGCTTCCCCAACCCTTGGCTTTGGACTTGCTTCCGTCAATGGCACGAGGGCGAAACGCAATGAGTCGGTTCCGAGCCTGGGCTTTAAGAGGCCTCACGTGCTCCCTCCTGCCCTCTGGCGCCTCCGTCCTGGCCGTGACAACTGTCCCCGGAGGAGGATGACAGACACACGGAGCAGAGTCATCATCCAGCCAGTCCCACTCAGATTAGGCGGCTCTGGCTAACTCCCAGGTGCCAGGGGATATGTGACCGTTGCTTTAAGCTCCGGAGCTTTGGGGTGTTTATGATGCAGCGTTATTGCACCGATCCACTGATCGTCTGACCCGGAAAAGAAGCACATCAAACCTATGAAATTCAGGCAGAACCAGACTGAATCCAAAGTAAAAAGAAAATGGAGTCAGCCCCGTAGCCAAAGTCTGGGCCCCCACTCCACTAATTCCAAGGAGCTTTCCAATTCCGCCCACAAAATGATGCCTGAGGGGAAACATTTTAGAAAGCAACGTGCTGTGCCCATCGAATCAGAGACTTGGAGATCAGGGGTCAGCTGGCCCAGAAGGAGTAAGCAAAACGTTACATCACTTACCTCCCCCCCACCCCACCCCCGATTGGCCGCCCCCAACAGCAAGGAAGGCTGGGGAATGTGGATTTGGGTGCACACTCCGTGGCCTCTGCCACAACGATACGGAACGTGGTGAGATCACCTGATAAGGTTTTGGGGAGATGGGAGAGGTTCGCTAAACGCGTTTCCCCCTTCTCTCCCTGTTGAACTTTTATCTATTTTAAGTTTCTTTACTTATTTTTGAGAGCGAGAAAGAGGGAGTGGGGTAGGGGCAGAGAGCGAGGGAAAGAGAGGGAATCCCAATCCCGACGTGGGGCTTGAACCCACGAACCGCGAGACCGCAGTCTGAGCCAAAGCTGGACGCTTAACCGGCTGAGCCACCCAGGCGCCCCTTTAATGTTTTATTTTTGAGAGAGCACGCACGTGAACGGAGGAGGGACAGCGAGAGAGGGGGACGGAAGATCCAAAGCAGGCTCTGCGCTGAGAGCAGCAAGCCCGATGTGGGGCTCGAACTCACAAACTGTGAGATTGCGACCCGAGCCAAAGTCAGAGGCTCAACCGACTGAGCCCCCCGGGCGCCCCTCTTTATTTATTTATTTTTTTTTAATGTTTCTTTATTTATCTTGAGAGAGAGACAGAGCAAGTCAGAGAGGGGCAGAGAGAGAGGGAGAGAGAGAATCCCAAGCAGGCTCCGTGCTGTCAGCATAGAACCCAGCGCGGGGCTCAGTCTCATGAACTGTGAGATGGTGACCTGAGCTGAAATCAAGAGTCAGATGCTTAAGCTTAACCGACTGAGCCACCCGGGTGCCCCTTGTGTCTCTTTACATCACAAAAAAATGCTTCCTCTCCTTCCTCCTTGAGGCAAGGAAAAAAGGGTTTTGCTGAGTGAAGATAAAGTTTGTTTATGAGGATGGGAGTGAAGCACTTGTGATTTCTAAGAGGAAAGAGGTGATGCTGTCAAGCTCCCCCCAGGGCCAGGATCCGTGCAAACTGCAGCTTGTGTGGGACAGAGAAGAACATCTCAGGTTTGGGGCCTGAAATGTATTAATCAGTACGGGCCAGGGTAGGCTGCAATGGCAAACATCTCCAAAGTCTCAGTGGCCACAACGGTAGACATGTCTGTTCGCTCGTGTCAAATATCCTGCACCGGGTACGCTGCTCCCCGTCTTTGTGGTTCAAGTTCCCAGACTGCTGAAGCTCCCACCACCTTTTTTTAAAAAAAAAAAAATTTTAACGTTTATTTATTTTTGAGACAGAGAGAGAGACAGAGCATGAACGGGGGAGGGTCAGAGAGAGGGAGACACAGAATCTGAAACAGGCTCCGGGCTCTGAGCTGTCAGCCCAGAGCCCGACGCGGGGCTCGAACTCATGAACTGTGAGATCATGACCTGAGCTGAAGTTGGAGGCTTAACCGACTGAGCACCCCTGAAGCTCCCACCATCTAGAACAATCTCGGTTACCGTGGCGTTGAAAAGGGAGATGGAGAATTGTGCCCCGGCTCTTGAATACTCTCTCAGAGAAATGACTCACATCACTTCTGCTCACTTGTCATTGGCCAGAGCAAATCGGATGACCACCCTCGACTTTGGCAGTGTAGACGAGAGGGATCCCCTGTGTCTGTGTATCAGTTATCCCTTGCTGTGTAACCAAACCACCCCAAAATTAGTGGTTTAGAATGACAAAAGACTGATTGTCCGTCCCCATTTTTTTTTTAGGCTAACTCAGTGGCTCGTCCGATCGCGGCCAGGGTAGCTGCTCTCCGTAGTCTGCTGGTGGTTTGGCCGGGGCTGGGTGAGCTACTGTGGCCTCAATCGTGTCTAGTGGTTGGCCCGTCTTAGCTGGGAAAACTCACCTCTGCTCCATGTGGTATATCATCCTCCAACAGACGAGCCCAGTTGTTTTAACCACTGTTCGGAGACCTCCATTCCAGGATACGAGGCGACTGGAACCAGAGATAGGAAAGGCAGAGATTGGCATCACACCAGGTCTGCTGCGTATAGGTAGGGCAGCCTCTAGGTTTGTGCAGTGCACAACCTGTGCAACCGATACATGATAGTCAGTATCTCTCCCCGCCCGCCACCTCCATTCTTTTGACCCACCTCCAGAGAATGATGAGTGTGTGAGTGGATGGCTCTGAGCCTAGAACTGTCAAAATTCCTGTGCCAAGAGCTTTCTTAGGTCCTGGGCCAAAAACAATGTTCGGCTGCTTGGGCTTCCTTTCACCTCTACCTGGCCCTCTTTTCTCTCTGTATATCTTCAGCATATAGATTTCTGACCCATCCCACCAATTAACATCCAGCCGGTTCTTGCAGTGGGCCAGACACATGTGGTGATGCTGAATACCCCCAGCGGCCCCCAAACCTGTCCCAATGGAACATCTGGACTCAGACTTGAAGGAGTCTGCATCTTCAAAGAAGACAAGATCAGTCGAGATCGTACCTCCTTTTTCTATTTCTTCCTCGGGATGTGAGAAAGTGGGAGAAGCAGCTCGTTGATCTCGGGTGGGATGTTAGACTCCGAAGTCCTGTTTGTATAATTCAAAACCCACCATGAGAGCCCGTCTGGTGGTTGGCGGGCCCACGAACTGTCTCTCGAGCTCCATTCCCCCCACCTTCCACGGTAAAACAATTCGAGCCGGGCGCGTGGCAAAGGCCAGCATTTCCCATCATCCCTTGCAGTCGGGTATGGCCAAGGCCTCACCAGGGGAACATGAGCGGAAGTCATGTATGTAGCTCCCAGGTTGCCGGCTGAAAGGGGATCCCCTTGTCCTGAACTTTCTCTCTTTCCGTATTCAGTGTGGAATAGTAACGACCAGCTTCAACCGTGCCCGTGAGGACAGCACCCTGGGTGATGACAGAATCACAAGACGGAAAGAAGCTGGGGCTTGGATGATCTCAAAGGAGCGGAACCATCTACTTGGCCCCAGGACGTCTGCTTGGCTATTAGGTGAAAAAGAAATTTCTATCCGGCCTGAGCCATTATGTTTTGGCTCTCTTTGCTACGGCTGCTTAAGCCGTATGCTCACTATTACAGCAAGTTGTGGCCATAACTATTCTCCTTACTCTCTTAATGTCTCCTTAATATCTCCTAAAGCATACTGCTCTTTGGAGGACCTAGATTGGAAGTGAATATCTTGACGTCTGGCCCTGCTTCATGTTCCCATGCCGATGTTTGTGGACACTGACCTTTTGTTCCAATGCCCGTGTGCCCTATGAACACTCTGACCGTATCTTTCTGAATCAAATAGTGAGATACAGATGTGTCTGCAGAAATGATGAGGGTGACACAGTTCTGAGCCAGGCATCTGCCGTCCTCCAAGTGCCCATCCGGATCGTCAGGCTACCTCAGGGTGGCACTCGGGCCGTCTCATCTCTCTGACCCTCAGTGGATTCTGCTGTAACCAGTAGATGAGGGTAGTGCCTACCACGAGGAGTCACAGCAAGGATTCAATCAAAAATGTAGACTGAGGCGCATCCGGGTGGCTGAGTCAGCTGAGTGTCCGACTTGGGCTCGGGTCACAATCTCGTGGCTCACGAATGCGGGAGCCGGAGCCCTGCCTCAGGCTCCCCGCTGTCAGCATGGAGCCCACTCCGGGTCCTCTCTCTGTCCCTCGCTCTCTGCCCCTCCCCCACTAGCGTCTGCACACACACACACACACACACACTCTCTCTCTCAAATAAACATCTGAAAAAAATGCAGATTGAGAATGTGGCATGGGACCAGGACACAGCAAGCGTGCGTTATATGTCAGCTTCTGCCATTGTCATCGTCATCATCCTTGTCTCTTGGAAGAGTCCAGAGCAATAGTGAATGGTTAAGTCTCTGGAGCCAGAAGACCACTGCCAGAATCCTTGCTCTAGCAGTTACTGGCCCTGTGACGCGGAGGAAGTCACTTAACCTCCACGTACCTCCCTTCTCATCTGCAGGATGGGCATGATCGTAATATCTGCAAGGCCTTTGTGAAGTTAAAAACGTACAAGGCACTTAGGCCAGCCCCCGACGCATAATAAAGGCTACGTGAGTATTAGTTGTTGGTGCCCTTACGATTATTCCTAGATTATTACTCTTTGTATCCAGTGGAATCCATGCAGAAGCCGGAGGGCAAGCTCAAACTGGGCAATTTGAGAAGCACTTAATAAAATATATTTACAACAAGAGCAGGGAGGGTGAGATCATTCAGCCCCCACCGGCTAGCAGCAGCGGGGAGCGGTTCCCATCCACGCCTAAAGGAGCAAAGAAGGGGGAACAGTGTTCCGATCCTGCAGAGGGACAGATGTACAGAGCGCGGCCTGAAGGAGCTGTGGCCTTCAGTAGAGGGGTGCACACACTCCATAGCAACGTGGAATAGAGGAAGCCAAGAAAATAAACTCCCCAACCTCACTCTTCTCCCACCTTTGCTCTGGGAGTGCCTCCTGTTGGCTCAACCAACTGGAAGCTGTGCGTGGTGGTTACCTTGGTGTGTTGACTTGACCGAGCTACGTGGGGTGCCCAGATGGTTGGCCAAACACGATTCTGGGTGTTTCCCTGAGGGAGTTTTCTGATGAGATTGACCTTTAAATCAGTGTGCTTTGGGGAAAACAGATCGTTCTCCATAACGTGGTGGGCCTCGTCCAATCAGTTGAAGGTGTGAACAGCTCAACAGATTGACCTTCCAAAACAAGACAGCTTTGCTCCAAGAGAGGCCTGTGGACCAGAACTGGGACATTTGGTCTCTCTGCCTTCGGGCTCAAACTGAAACACCGGCTCCTCCTGGGTCTCTCGAGCCTGCTGGCCTCCAGACTGGAACTGCACCATCAGCCATCGTACATCTCTCGTTTTCAGGCCTACGTTGAAAATTACGGACTGGTCAGCCCCCGCCCCCCAACAATTGCACGCGCTAATTCCTCCTAATAAATCTCTTGCTTCTTTAACTGATTCTCAGTTACCAGTTCATCATCATTTACATTCCGAAGCCCCGTGATCTGGGTCATTTTTCTCCGCAGTCCTCTTGACCGGATTATTTCCTTCTCTGGCCACCAAAGGAAACAGAAAAAGGAAAATTAGAGGCTCCAAGGAATCCCCAGTAAGTCTCAGGGCCTTATTCCACCTACACACGGGCGTCCGCCGTGACGTCCGGTTTTGAGCCAGCTCCCCTGAGAGAGGAGGGCCTCCTACACTGTTTACGTTGTCCTGAGCACATTTCTCTCAGCCAAAGGAGCAGAGAGCTGGCCAAATTTAAATGCCATCCACGACGGCACAGGCCTCTCCCAGCCTGACAGCTGGCGATCTATACACACAGAGCGATGATGGGACGTATAACATGCCCACCATTGGCCCCCGGCCACCTGCCCCGGCAAGACGAAGGCTACTTGTCTGCCCCGGGCAGAGTCCAAGGGCAGTAACAGCAAGGGAAAGGGCAATCCCCACGCGCGCCAATCGTCCAAACCAGACTTCCGCTTTGCCGCTTCCCACCTCCATTGTTTCCAGGTTGCTGTTTTAGTTTTCTGGGGCAGCCGGCACACGATACCACAAACCGGATGGCCGACCCAACACAAACGTATCCTCTGCGAGCAAAACCAAGATGGCAGCCGGGCTGATGCCTCCCAAGGGCTGTGAGGGACAGATCTGCTCCAGGCCTCTCTCCCTGATCTGCAGGTGGCGCTCTTCGTGCTCACTCCCTGTCCTCTCCACACACAGCCCAAACCTCCCCCTTTTTTGATAAGGACACTGCTCACACCGGATTAGAGGGCCCACCCTTACAACCTCATTTTCACTAATTACACCTGCAATGACCCCAATTCCAAATAAGGTCACATTCTAAGGTGCTGAAGGTTAGGACTTCCCTATACATGAATTTGGGGGGCTGCTGTAGAATGGATGTGTGCCCCCCAAATTCATTTATTGAAAGCCTAACCCCAATGTGATGCGACTAGAAGATGGGGCCTTTAGGAGATGATAGAGATCCCTCGTGAATGGGATTAGCGCCCTTACAAAGGAGACCGCCCCCCCCAGAGAGAGAGAGAGAGCTCCCTTGGCCCTTCTGCCTTATGAGGCCACAGCAAGAAGGCACCCATCTACGAACCAGGAAGCCGGACTTCACTGGACCCTGAATCCACCCACACCTGGATCTCGGATTTCCCAGCTTCCCATTATTTCTGTGGGAAATAAATGTCTGGCAGTCTGTATATGCTGCTATCGCAGCCTCAACAGACTAAGACAGGGGGAGGAGACACAATTACTTAACCTGGGTCTCAATTTCCTCCTCATAAAACAGGTCGAGGGGCGCCTGGGTGGCTCAGTCGGTTAAGTAACCGACTCTGGGTTTCGACTCAGGGCGTGATCTCACGGTTCATGAATTCGAGCAGACTTCCAGATGGACAGGACATGGAGAAAAGCCTGTGTGTATATCAAGGAAGGATGCCGGGTAACACGTAACCCCTTGTAATCAACTTCACTGAGGTATAAATTGCCTGTGACGCAAGGCCCCAAGCTTAAGTGGCCAGCTTGATGAGTTTTGACTAAAGCGTACATCACATAACCATCGCCACCGTCAAGATTCGGAACATCGCCATCGCCCCAGAAGTTCCCTTGTGCCCGCTTGCGGTCCACGCTCCCGTTCCTGTCCCCGGACAACCACTGATCTGTTTTCTGTCACTAGGGCTTAAACTCAACCATTCAATAATTTTATCAGAATGGACAGATGTCCTATGTCCTCTTTGGTGTCAAATTGCTTTCACTCAACATAATGCTCCCGAGACTCATCCCTCCCGGTCTGTTTATCAGTATTGGTTCCTTTTTATTGTGCTCTGTTTTATGGCCCAACCCAGTTTGTCCACTCACCTGTGGATAGACATTTGTCCCGTTGCCGGTGTTTGGCTCTTACCAAGAAGACTGTGACGAACATCCGCGAATGAGCCTTTGTGCGGATGTGGGTTTTCATTTATCCTGGGTAAATACCCACAAGGGGAATTGCTGGGTCATCTGGTGAGTGTACGTTTAACTCCAGGAGAAGCTACTGGACTATTTTCCACGCGCAGTGGGCCTGTCTCTCTAGCCTCATCAGCACGCGATGACGCCCGTCTTTTTGACAATAGCCATTCTGGAGGGAGGGTGCAGTCATACTTCACTGGGGTGTTTTTCTGCATTTCCCTAGCAGTGAAAGATGCCCTACACAGACACATGTACGAATGAGCTCTGAAGACACACAGGGTTGCCCAGGAGTCAGAGAAGAGAAGGCCAAGAACCAGGAGGTAGGTAGGCATGCAAGATGAGAACCCCAAAACTTGCAGAACATAAGGGTGGGGGTTTCTACTGACCCTGAGGGGTGAGAGAGGAGGCCTCATGTCCCTGGTGAGCAGATGGTGAATAAGAATTGACATTCTTTGGGGTGCCTGGGTGGCTCAGGCGGTTAAGTGTCTGACTTCAGCTCAGGTCACGATCTCACGGCTCATGAGTTTGAGCCCCACATCGGGCTCTGTGCTGATGGCTCAGAGCCTGGAGCCTGCTTCAGATCCCGTGTCTCCCTCTCTCTGCCCCTCCCCTGCTCACACTCTGTCTCTCTCTTTCTCTCTCAAAAATAAGTAAACAAACAAACAAAAAAAGAATTGACATTCCTTATAGAGAGCTGGGGTGCTGGTAGGATGACACCCTAGGGAATGGGTACGAGGAAAATTTTTGTTTACCAGCCCAGGAGGCTCACGAGGAAGCTTGTCTCTTCCCTGTACATTAAAATATATTTAAAATAATACCCTGTGTGGGCTAGGATGTGGGAAGATGGGCATCAATTTACTCTGTAGTGGACACATACATCGTTATAAACTTTGGGGAGAGCAACGTGGTGATTAAATATTAAATATGATTTTAAAATCGAAACACGCATGCTTATATTTATTTGGGATTTTTGGAAGTATGTAACAGAAATTAACTAAAGGTAGTGTAAGCCTTTACGATGATAAAGGGGAAATAACGCAAGATAACGCGAGATCGAGTCTCAGATGGGCCTGTCAGAGGAACTAGGACCAGTCATCATAAAGCCATCGGTGCCCTACAGAGCCTGCACGTGTCTTTGGCCATCGGAGGTCAAGATTAGGAGCCTTCACTATTATCAAAAAGACAAGGGATCACAAGTGTTGGCAAGGATGTGGAGAAAAGAGAACACAATGTTGGTGGGAATATAAATTGGTAGAAAATGTCCATGTTATTACGGAGGTGCCTCAAAAAATTAAAAAGAGAACTACCATATGATCCAGCAGTCCCGCTTCCGGATATATATCGGAAAGAAAGAAAATCTGGACCTTAAAGAGATATCTGCATTATTAACTGCCGCATTATTCACAATGGCCAAGATAAGGAAACCACCTAACTGTCTGTCAACTGGTGAATAGATTTAAAATTAAAAAATAAAGCGGGGTGGGTGGGGGGGAAGTGGCCTGAAATCTGTGACAGTGGCCGTTAAGTTTTATTGTGGAAACTTTAGAAAAAAGGCTTCCCCGCTGTAATATCATTTCCATAGGCTGCAAAATCAACTTCTGCGCATGATGCTGGAAATCCGGTGACCAGGCAGTTAAGCGGCTAAGATGTAAAACAGATTCGGAAGTCAGGAGTATATAAGTGATAGCTCCAAAAGGCTTGATGGGCTCCCTAGGGAGTTCGGGGAGAAATCAGAGTGGAGGACAGGCAGGCGGAACGCGGAAGGATGGGAAAACAGAGCCGCCAAGGACAGCCAAGGTCAGCGGGGACCGAGTGGCATCTCGAGAGCCGTGGGCTGGCCCAGGTCCAAGGCAGGAGGATCTCCAGTGCCAAGTGGTAAAAGTGGTCAAGGAAGTTAGCGCTGAAAATTAGCCCCGGGCTTGAGCAGAGATGAGGTCAGCAGCGACCTTGGCCAGAACGATTTGAGAGGCCTGGTGGGTCGGGAGGCAAGGTTTGGGGCGAACGGAAAGAAGGAAGCAGAACCTCTCAAAGCGCTTGGCTGCAAGCCTGAACCAAGCGCGCCCGATTGCCCCAGCGTTGTTATGACAACCAGGTGAGACAAAGGTGGGGAGTGCTCTGTTCTTCAAGGAGGCGGATGTATAACATTTTTTTATTAACGTAGAATTCATCTCCCGCCAGATCCACCCTTTGTAACACACCGTCGTGTGAGCTTTGATGAATACACATCGTCACGGAGCCATCCTCAAAATCAAGGTATGTATGTGAAGGCACCTTGGACGCCGTGAAACACTGTAGACAATCAGGACTGACTATTCTTGGCATAATATTTACAGGCAGGAGCGGGGTGTGGGTCTTACTTTGGGCTTCCCTCAAAGACAGTCCTACACACTGTGCAGTGAAGGTTGTTCATCGTAGAGGTAGCTCCAGGAGACCCAGGAGGGGACCGGCAAGCGAGGCAGGGCAGGAAGGCAGCCAGTGCCGAGGGCACTCTAGGGAAATCACCTCGGTGGGCAACTGGAAGTCGGTCCCGCTGGGGGCCTCTGGGAGGTGGCAGAGATCACAGACCTCAGTATTGTGCAGCTACGGGGTGAGAGAGCCAGGGTATGTGGCCACCGGCCACTCATAGAAGGCATTCTTTCCCTGGCGCTTCTGGAATGACTGCATTGCTACTCAAGGCACCTACGACCGAGCAGAATCACAGGCAGATCGTGAACTCTCTCTTTCTCGAGCTGTAAAAACATCAAATATTTTTTTTAACGTTTATTTATTTTTGAGACAGAGAGAGACAGAGCATGAACGGGGGAGGGTCAGAGAGAGAGGGAGACACAGAATCCGAAACAGGCTCCAGGCTCCGAGCTGTCAGCACAGAGCCCGACGCGGGGCTTGAACTCACGGACCGCGAGATCGTGACCTGGCTGAAGTCGGACGCTTAACCGACTGAGCCACCCAGGCGCCCCTAAACATCAAATATTTTTATAGCTACTCAAGAGGTTTCGCATGAAGTCCTTTTAAATCGTCTCTGTGTCCTCTAACTGGGCTTGTCACTCACAGCTAATGTTGCTATCTTTATCCTCCCTCCATATAGGGTCCGAGGGGCTATTTTTGGATTTGCGAGTCAGGCACACATACCCCAAGTATGCGTGTTCGTGTCGTAATGTATCTGTCTCTGTGGGAAAACAGAGTGTCATTTTCCCTTTTTTCTCCCGCCTTGCTGGGCCTGCCTCTGACTCTCATCTGGCAGCTTTCTTGTTTGTTTCAATTTTTCGTAACTATCTTCCACGAACCGCATGTTTTCCCCAATACTCACAAATACATCATTTTACTTAACCTGCATGGTGACAGTAGGAGGCCAGAAGGGACCTCCTGTGTCTTCAACATTTTTCAGATGAAGAAAATCAGACCCGGGCTTATTAAAAATCACTTAAGTTTCGACTTCACCATTTAGGAAGCTTCTGGTTGTGAATAACTAAAATCTCACACTGAATTGAAGATTAAAGAGAACATTGGCTGCTATAAACTGAATTATGCCCCCCCTAAAAATCACATGTGAAAGCCCTAAGCCCTGATGTGGCTGTATTCAGAGAAAGGGCTTTGAGGAGGCGATAAAGGTTAAATTAGGTCATAAGGGTGGGGCCCTAATCCAATGAGACTGGTGTCCTTATAAGAAAAGGAAGAGGGGTGCCTGGGTGGTTCAGCTGGTTAAGCATCAGACTCTTGGTTTCAGCTCAGGTCATGATCTCATGGTTCAGGAGTTCAAGCCTCACCTCAGGCTCCACGTTGATCGTGCAAAGTCTGCTTGGGATTCTCTCTCTCCTTCTCTCTCTGCCCCTCCCCTGCTCATTCTCTCTGTCTCTCTCTCTCTCTCTCTCTCTCAAAATAAATAAATAAACTTAAAAAAAATTTTTTTAAATAAAAGAAAAGGAAGAGAGAAAGATCTCTCTGTCTCTGTGTGTGTGCACTGAGGAAAGGCCACAGTGAGGGCCAAGTGAGAATATGGTCGTCTGTGAGCCAGGAAGACAGCTCCGGAGAAAGAGAAGGAAAGGGAAGGGCAGGGCAGGGCAGGGAAGGGAAGGGAAGGGAAGGGAAGAAACCGAATCTCCTGGAAAGGAAAGGAAAGGAAAGGAAAGGAAAGGAAAGGAAAGAAGGAAAGGAAAGGAAAGGAAAGGAAAGGAAAGGAAAGGAAAGGAAAGGAAAGAAGGAAAGGAAAGGAAAGGAAAGGAAAGGAAAGGAAAGGAAAGAAGGAAAGGAAAGGAAAGGAAAGGAAAGGAAAGGAAAGGAAAGGAAAGAAGGAAAGGAAAGGAAAGGAAAGGAAAGGAAAGGAAAGGAAAGGAAAGGAAAGGAAAGAAGGAAAGGAAAGGAAAGGAAAGGAAAGGAAAGGAAAGGGAAGAAACCGAATCTCCTGGAAAGGAAAGGAAAGGAAAGGAAAGGAAAGAAGGAAAGGAAAGGAAAGGAAAGGAAAGGAAAGGAAAGGAAAGGAAAGAAGGAAAGGAGAGGAGAGGAGAGGAGAGGAGAGGAAAGGAAAGGAAAGGGAAGAAACCGAATCTCCTGGAAAGGAAAGGAAAGGAAAGGAAAGGAAAGAAGGAAAGGAAAGGAAAGGAAAGGAAAGGAAAGGAAAGGAAAGGAAAGGAAAGGAAAGGAAAGGAAAGAAGGAAAGGAGAGGAGAGGAGAGGAGAGGAGAGGAAAGGAAAGGAAAGGAAAGGAAAGGAAAGGAAAGGAAAGGAAAGGGAAGAAACCGAATCTCCTGGAAAGGAAAGGAAAGGAAAGGAAAGAAGGAAAGGAAAGGAAAGGAAAGGAAAGGAAAGGAAAGGAAAGGGAAGGGAAGGGAAGGGAAGGGAAGGGAAGGGAAGGGAAGAAACCGAATCTCCTGGAAAGGAAAGGAAAGGAAAGGAAAGGAAAGGAAAGGAAAGGAAAGGAAAGGGAAGAAACCGAATCTCCTGGAAAGGAAAGGAAAGGAAAGGAAAGAAGGAAAGGAAAGGAAAGGAAAGGAAAGGAAAGGAAAGGAAAGGGAAGGGAAGGGAAGGGAAGGGAAGGGAAGGGAAGAAACCGAATCTCCTGGAAAGGAAAGGAAAGGAAAGGAAAGGAAAGGAAAGGAAAGGAAAGGAAAGGAGGAAAGGAGAGGAGAGGAGAGGAGAGGAGAGGAAAGGAAAGGAAAGGGAAGAAACCGAATCTCCTGGAAAGGAAAGGAAAGGAAAGGAAAGGAAAGGAAAGGAAAGGAAAGGAAAGGAAAGGAAAGGAAAGGAAAGGGAAGGGAAGGGAAGGGAAGAAACCGAATCTCCTGGAATCTTGATCTCGGACTTCTAGCCTCCACTAATGAAAGAAATAAATTTCATGAGGTGTCCGGCTGGCTCAGTCAGAAGAACATGTGACTCTCGATCTCGGGGTCATGAGTTTGAGCCCCACGCTGGGTGTAGAGATTACTAAATAAATAAATAAATAAATACGAAAGAAATTTCTATTGTTGCAATCACCCAGTCAAGGGTATTTGGTTATAGTGGCCCAAGATACTTATATTTGTTATATAATAAATATAACAAATGAAAAGTAGGGTAGGTTTCCAAGAGAGAGGTGATATGCCAGCTCAGCCGTTCCTTTTTTCTTTCTTTTTTTTTTTATTAAAAATGTGTTTTAATGTTTATTTATTTTTGAGAGGCTGAGACAGACAGACAGACGGTGAGCAGAGGAGGGGCAGAGAGAGAGAGGGAGGCACAGAATCCGAAGCAGGCTCCGGGCTCCGAGCTGTGGGCACAGAGCCTGACGTGGGGCTCGAACCCACAAGCCATGACCTCAGCCAAAGTCGGATGCTCAACCGACTGAGCCACCCAAGCCTTCGACATACGAATTCAGGAGGAGGCACACAATTCAGCCGAGAACACCATGATTTCATTTTCTTTTCACTTTGTTTTATTGGGGTTTTTTTTTTTTAGTATTATTTATTTCTTTTTGAGAGAGAGCACGACTGAGCAAGGGGCAGAGAGAAGGAGAGAGAGAGAGAATGGGAAAGAGAGTGTGGAGCCCGACTCGGGGCTCGAACTCACGAAGCGTGAGGTCCTGACCTGAGCTGAGTCAGATGCTCGACCAACTGCCCCACGCGGGAACCCCCATGATTTTGTTTATTGAACCATGCTTGAAAAGGCATTTGCTGGAGGAACTAAAAACTGATCTATAACCTTCTAGATAATCCCCATGGGGTGTGTGTGTGTGTGTGTGGCCATAGAATTCAAACAGTACAGGACTACCCGGATGGCTCAGTCGGTTAAGCATCTGGAGACTCTTAATTTTGGCCCAGGTCATGATCTCAGAGTCATGGGATTGAATCTCACATCGGGCTCCACGCCAAGCATGGCACCTGCTTAAGATTCTCTCTCTCCCTCTCCCTCTGCCCCTCCCCTGCTGTAAATAAACAAATAAATAAAATTCAAACAGTACAAAGAAATTCAAAAGGAAAGGGAAAATCTTGCCTCACCTCTAATTCTCTCATTACAGAGAATGCATTTATTAGGAGACCAGGATAGGCTGCTGTAACAGCGAGGTCCCGCGGTAGATATGCCCTAATGAAAACAGTGTCTGTTTCTCTTCCGCAAACACTCCGGAGAGGGAAGTCCTGGTTCATGGTGACCTGCCACTGGGGGAAAAAATGAGGAAAACAGAGGTAAAAGCACTTTGGCATCTGGCAAAGATCCAATGCAATTGAATATCCTTCCTTTGCCACTGTACATATATCTCACTTCCCTCTGCTTATTGAAGCCTGGTGCCTTGTCTTAAATGGGATCCTCTGGAAGCAGAGCCTGAGACAAGGATTCAAGGTCAAGTCGTTTATTTGAGAGATGGACCCAGCATGCATTAGTCGGGTCGCAAAACAGGGAAAGGAAGGAGGCCGATACAGTTGGGTTAGTGAGCAGGTTACCATTAACCGCTGATTCCATTGGGAAATTTTGGGAGACAGTGTAGAACGCGGACCTCAGTGTTCTTGCACCAGAGGGGTGAGGGAGCTGGGGTATTTATCCTCCATGCATCACTGGATGAGGGCAGCTCTTGGGGGTGTCTACTCTCCCCCACATCTAGCTACTCCCCTAGGTGATTAGAAAGCCCGCGGGCTGAGTCAAAAGCCATTGATGTGTATAAGAAAGTTGAAACCCAAGGGGATATGGGCAGCCCACCCGCTGTGTCAGTACTCAGTAAATATTCGTGGACTGAGGGGTTAATCCCGCAGGATTCCTTTACTCCTTGTAAACGCGCAGAGCCACAGTGATGTTAGAAACGGTACGGCCACAGGTTTTTTTCCGATCAAAATCGGGACGTGCATAATCGATCTTACATTGGGCAGTTGAGAAATCAGAGGCTTTGCGGCTTGGGGCGGAAGCACGCGGCCGGGGAGGCCGTGTGTGTGTGTGTGTGTGTGTGTGTGTGTGTGTGTGCGTGCGTTTCATGCAATTGTATCCCACGAGTAGATCTGTAGAACCTCCGTCACAATCAAGAAACCAGTAAGGCTCCTTCTCCACGAAAGAACCCCCTCCTGCTAACCCTTTGGAACCACAAACTTCCCTTCCTTCACCCTTGGCAACCGCTAATCTGTTCTACATCTCTATAATTTTGTCACCTCAAGACTGTTATATGAATGGAATCAGTCCACACGTGGCCTTTGGAGATTGGCTCTTTTCACTGTGCATAATGCCTTGAAATCCAGCCCAGTCCTTGTGAGGGTCCATAGTTTGTTCCTTTCTACGGCCGAATAGGATTCCACCTGCGGGTGGGAGGGGGTGGGGGGGTGAGGGAGGGGACTTTTTAATCCTACGTTGGCACACTCTCAAAGACCATCCACCCTTCAGGGGACGGCCCCCATCGCTGTTAAAAATGATTAGCCTACAACTACAGTGTTTCTAAAAGGGCTGTGTCGTATCCCTTAGATATGCTGGGGGGTGTGAATAGGAGGGGAGGAGGGAAGGACAAAAACCTTTGTGTTTGGTTTTTAAATTTTTTTAATGCTCATTTATTTTGAGAGGACGCGCACGCGTGGGGGAGCCCAGGCCGGGGAAAGAGAGAGAGAGGGAGAAAAGAGAATCCCAAGTAAGGCTCCGCACGGTCAGCACAGAGCCCGATGCGGGGCTCGCTTCGGGGCAATATCTGTGATATGAGAGCGACAGGAAGGAAGAAACGCTTCCCTGAAGGGCTGTATCCATGACTGCTGGGAGTTATACATAAATCTGTATACGGCGTCTGGGTTTTTTTTCTTCCCTCGTCCTGGGAACTCAGCCCCTCGGTGAGGGGTTACGTGGTCAGAGAGAACTTGAACCTCGCTGCCCCAGAGACCACGTTTCTCACTCACTGGGGAAAGGGGAGTTTACAGGAGGATTTCCTAAGGCGGTAAGGCACCTGCCCGCGGGCAAACCCAGGTACCCGATCAACAGGCAGGAAATCGTGGGAATTTCCTGGGATTGACAAACAGAAAGGGAGTCTTGGGATCTGACGCAGTTATTTCAAAGAAGAAATACACGAATTTGTTCTCGGTCCCTGTTTCGGGCCTAGAGCTCCTAAATCCTGAGGAAGGTCTTAGGATAAGCACCCATCAAGGTGTCTTTTGTTATGTTAATGAGTTGACTGGGGGGGGGGGAGCACTTAAGGGTGGGGGCTGGTTGCTAGGGCAGCCAACCTTGTGATCAGTGGGTTGAGCTCTCAGTCCCACCCTCCAACCTCCGCAGAAGGGAGAGGCTGGAAATGGAGTTCAGTCATCAATAGCTAATGAGTTATTCAATCACCCCTGTGTCATGCGGTTTCCATAAAACGCAAAAGAATGGGGTTGCCAGAGCTTCCGGGTTGGTGAGCCAGAAGGCTTCCAGACTCCGTGGGGACAGAAGCTCCTTTATTTGGGACCTCGCCCTATGTATCTCTCTTCCCCGGCTGTTGATTCATACCCTTTAATATTCTTTGTAATAACCAGTAATCTAGTGAGGAAAGCCATTTCCTGAGCACTGAGAGATACTCTGGCACAGTAATCAAAGGAGGGGGGGGGGGGTCACGGGAACTCCTGATTTATACTCAGTCGGTCAGAAGCACGGGTACCGGGGCGCCTGGGTGGCTCAGTCGGTTAAGCGTCCGACTTCGGCTCAGGTCACGATCTCGCGGTCCGTGAGTTCGAGCCCCGCGTCGGGCTCTGTGCTGACAGCTCGGAGCCTGGAGCCTGCTTCGGATTCTGTGTCTCCCTCTTTCTCTGACCCTCCCCTGTTCATGCTCTCTCTCTGTCTCAAAAATAAATAAATGTTAAAAAAAAAAAAAAAAAGAGAGAGAGAAGCATCGGTACCAACCTGAGGCTGCAAAGGATATCTGGGGTGGGGGCGATCTTGGGGCACAGAGCCCTTAATCTGTGGCATCGTGTGCTGTCTCCAGGCGGCAAATGTCAGAATTGAGTTTAATTGTAGGCCACCCAGCTGCCATCGTAGAATTGCTCGGTGATGTGGGGGGAACCCGCGCCCCGATACTGGTATCGGAATCATCAGGATCAAAACGTTTCTTTGGAGAGAGGCCTTCTCTACCTCCTCATTTTATAAGATTTTTTTTTTAAGTTTGTATATTTATTTTAAGAGGGAGAGAATCCCAAGCAGGCCCCGCACCATCCGCGTGAAGCCCGACGTGGGGCTCGAAACCGCCAACCGAGAGATCACGACCTGAGCGGAAACCGGGAGCCGGACGCTCAACCCACTGAGCCGCCCAGGCACCCCACTACCTTCTCCTTCTAAACCAGGCCCCCGGCTCTGCTCCCGAGGCCTCTCCCTTCAGAGAAACTACCACCATTTGCAATCACGCACCGCTTGTGCCCTCCCCGAAGGTGAGCGGCGTGGGTCAGAGAGCATGTGGTCTCTGTTCATGGCTGTGTCCCCAGCAGCATCCCCCAGAAACTAGTCATACGTATCCACAGAACAAACGAACTCACCAACTGAACGCACACTTCCTGGCTTGCTGTGGTTTCTGATTTCCTGCAATCATTAACCGACCATCCCGCTTGGCCCCGGACAGAAGGAGTTCCTGGCATCCACACCAGCAGTGCCAACACCAGGAAAGTCCGTGGCAAACCAGGGCGATGGCTCACCCTTTCGTAAGGAGCTGGATGACAGCACGGTAACTCCTCGAGCCTCGTTCCTAACTCAGGAGAGACGCTCCCCAAGAGGGGCACCCACGGCTTTTCCCAGAGCGATCTCCATGCAGCCATGGAAGCTTCCTTGGGGATTTGGTTCTTCATACTCTCGACAAGTTCCGTCGCTCAGTCTTGCTGGGTGGGAGGCCTGTGGGTCCAAATCCGGGCTTGGGGAAGCATCCCTCGGGAGCGGGTTTGCCAGGAGCTGGGGCCATCGCTGACCGAGGACCCCCCCCCGCCTCTTCTCTCTGAGTGAGAGTCCCAGACTCCCTGACCCTTACCGAAGCTCAGCGTCCCCACTGGGATGCTGGTGGCGTCCCCGTCCATGAGCGCCCTCTCCCGCTCACACCGCTGCTTTTTCCTGCAAGGGGAGATCCCTGGCGGGGTTGACATCCGCAGCAGCGTTCCCAAGAATGCACCCTTTCCTGGCTCTGCTTCTGCAACAGGAGGCACCTCCCCAGTGTTGTCATCGCATTGTGTCCCCGAGCAGGGTGGCCTGGGGCCTCAGTCTCCCAACGTCTCAGGAAAGTAGCTTTCTCTTCACGTCCACACGTAGCCTCGGAACCTGTTCAAGGATCCTTCTGGGACCAGCACCCAGGCCACCCCTCCCCCCTTTTCTCCCTGCGTGCCAGATGGGTGAGCGCCAACAGCTTCTCTCTCCCTCCCGTGAAAATCTGAAGCCCGGGTGCAGAGCCACCCGGCGAGGACACTCGGGGCCCCTTGTCCGGGAGAGACGGCTGCTGAGAAAACTAGACAGGGGGTCGCACCCACCTCAGGAGGCACCACCTCGTCTCAGCTCAACTTTGGCAAACTCTGGGGAGACCAAACCTCTACTTCGTGAGTTTTCCTTTTGCATGCGGATCAATGATCTTTCTTTCCTGTTGTGCTTTCTCTCTACATCCTCCTGAAGCAAAGCTTCCCTTCACCGTACATTACGGTCACCCGGAGAACAGAGGGACCCCCCCCCACCTCCTGCTCAGAGTTTGATTTTGATGTTGAAACTGATCAAGGTGTGGCGCCCACATGCCGAGGGGGGGGAATGAGAAAAAAGAGCTTATGACTCACATAATTGAGGTCTCCGGGGAGAGCAGGGGCGGCCCTCTCAGGCGGCTTTGAAATGGTTTGAGAGCAAAGAAACGTGGCTGACTTTCATCAAAAGGACAAGAGATAACATGTTGGCGAGGACGTGAAAAAGGTGACCCTTGGGCGCCGTTGTGGGGAATGTAAGTTGGAAAAGCTATTGGAGAAACCAGAAACGGAGATTCCTCACGCTATTAAAAATACAACCACTGGGGCGCCTGGGGGCCTCAGTGGGTTGAGCGTCAGGCTCTCGGTTTCCGCGGTCATGATTTCACGGTTCGTGAGTTCGAGCCCCACATCGGGCTCGGAGCTGACAGTGCGGAGCCTGCTGGGGGGGGGGGGGGGTCTCTCTCTGTCCCTCTCTCTCTGCCCCTCCCTTGCTCCCAATCTCTCTCTCTCTCTCTCTCTCTAGGTCCTTATCTCATAAATAAATAGATAGGTAGTGAAAGGGCGGGCCTACGCCGGCCGACTCCATTTTGTTCTGTGTCCTTCACCTAGACCACGCCTCCTCCCCTTGAGTAACCTCCCGCTCACCCGTTCAAACTTCCTGATCAAAACACGCCCAGCGACCTGCGTAACAGGACTCTGACCCTTCCCCAGCCAATCGGCCGAGGCCACGCCCCTTCCCCAGCCAATCGGCTGCCCCTAGACCCCCTATAAAACCTCTGTGCTTTTGAAACTCGCTCTCTCTCCCTGGTATCTCACCACTGAGTCGGTGCAGGTGGGGGACTGAGCTGGAGCAAGCTCGAATAAAGGCTGTTTTGCTTTTGCATCGGACTCGGCTCCCTGGTGGTCTTTGGGGATCACGAATTCTGGGCATAACAGTAGATAGATAGATGTGTAAAATAGAACTACCATATGATCCAGCAATCGTGCAACCTTTGGTCACAATAGCCAGGACTTGAAAACAACCGAAATGTCCATCCGCAGATGAGCTTTTTGAGGAACGCCCACCTAGATTTGTGTGTCCAGGCAAGCACTGTCTTTAAAAAGCTCCATAAGGGGCGCCTGGGTGGCGCAGTCGGTTAGGCGTCCGACTTCAGCCAGGTCACTATCTCGCGGTCCGTGAGTTCGAGCCCCGCGTCGGGCTCTGGGCTGATGGCTCAAAGCCTGGAGCCTGCTTCCGATTCTGTGTCTCCCTCTCTCTCTGCCCCTCCCCCGTTCATGCTCTGTCTCTCTCTGTCCCCAAAATAAATAAACGTTGAAAAAAAAAAAAAAAAAAAAGCTCCATAAGCAGGGGCACCTGGATGACTCCGTTGATTAAGCATCTGAGTTCGGCTCAAGTCATGATCTCACAGTCTGTGGGTTCGAGCCCCGTGTCAGGCTCTGTGCTGACAGCTCGGAGCCTGGAGCCTGCTTCGGAGTCTGCGTCTCCCTCTCTCTCTGCCCCTCCCCCACTCACACTCTGTGTCTGTCTCTCTCAGAAATAAAGAAAAATTAAAAAAAAAAAAATGTTTAGATCTCTGTGAGTGACGTGGATACGCAGCCAGGGAATCTCCCTGTCACTTGAGGGTATATTCCTGCCTCTGGGAGGGGCATTCCTAGAGGAGTCCAATGGGCTCCTGCCCCTTTGGGGAGATACATGCTGACATTGAAACCCATCAGTGAAAAGCAGACAGGGCTTTCCATGCAAACATGAGGGGTCGGAGAAAACAGTGGGTGAGGGATTCAAGCTTTACCCAAAAGAAGACCCCTCCCTCGAATGTGTCCTTGATGCAGAACAGCTATTTTGATGGGCTTTTTAAACAAAATGGAATCGAGGGGCGCCTGCGTGGCTCAGTCTGTTGAACGTTGGACTTTTTTTTTTTTTTTTTTCAACGTTTATTTATTTTTGGGACAGAGAGAGACAGAGCATGAATGGGGGAGGAGCAGAGAGAGAGGGAAACACAGAATTGGAAACAGGCTCCAGGCTCTGAGCCATCAGCCCAGAGCCCGACGCGGGGCTCGAACTCACGGACCGCGAGATCGTGACCTGGCTGAAGTCGGACGCTTAACCAACTGCGCCACCCAGGCGCCCCGAACGTTGGACTCTTGATCTCAGCTCAGGTCACGATCCCAGGGTCATGGGATTGAGCCCCATGTCAGACCCCATGCTGGACACAGAGCCTGCCTATGATTTTCTCTCCCTCCCTCTGCCCCACTCCCCTGCTCACATGCTCTCGCTCTCTCTCTCACTCTCTCTCAGCTTAAAAAAAATAAAGTTTTAAAAATGGAATTGAGAAGTATGAGTGAGAATTGCCATGTTTTGCCCACCGCAGCACTATCCTGGGTCGAATTGTGTACCTCCTACAAAAAAAAAAAAAAAAAAAAAAAAAAAAAAAAAATATATATATATATATATATATATATATATATATATATGCATGCTGGAGTCCTAACTCCCCAGAACCTCAGAATGGAATCTTAATTTGGCAATAGGGTTGGGGTCGGGGGTCCTGGGTTGCTGAGTCAGTTAAGCATCCAACTTCGGCTCAGGTCATGATCTCATGGTTTCAGGAGTTCGAGCCCCGTGTAGGGCTCTGTGCTGACAGCTCAGAGCCTGGAGCCTGCTTCGGATTCTGTGTCTCCCTCTCTGTCTACCCCTCCCTCGCTCACGCTCTGTCTCTGTCTCTCTCTCTCAAAAATAAAAACATCAAAAAAATTATTTTTTTAAGTTTATGTATTTATTTTGAGAGAGAGAGAGAGAGAGAGCGTGTGAGTGGGGGGAGGGACAGAAAGACGGGGAGAGAGAGAGAGAATCCCAAGCTGAGAGGGTGGAGCCCGAAGCGGGGCTCGATCCCACAAACGGTGGGATCATGACCTGAGCTGAAACCAAGAGCCGGACGCTTAATGGACTGAGATGCCCAAGTGCCCCAATAGTGCGTATAAATTAAAAATAGCCACTCTAGTGTATCGAGCACTCTGGGTATTCCGCTTAGACGTCCGGCTGCCGAATATCACCCCTCTGCACTGTACCCACATGTAATCCAATAATAGGAATTCCCACGATTTCCCGAAGGAACGTTTTGTCTCTGGGTCATCTGGAGCCGGCCACGGTTTTCCGATGCTGTTCCTTTGGCTTTGCCCATGATAAATCACTGTGGGTTTAGCTTGCTATTGTCAATGTAATTTGCTGTGGGGTGTTTGGCAAATCCGACAGGGCTTAATAACACTCATTTGCAGCAGCAACACTTTTGGCCTGTAATTTTTCAATAAGCAGCCTTGAAGTCATGTACGCATTGAGGGAAAATAGGGAATCATCTATACGTGTGTTGCGAAAGCCGATGTACCCACAATTCCCCAGCTTTGAGGACGACACTCCCATTGTTTTCCACTGGAAAGTGGGAAGGGGTGGGGTCTTCATTCCCCCCCTCCCAGTTGTGTCGGGGACAATAAAACATTAGAGCTAATGGCTTAGGGGGCTTTGTGCACACCAGTTTTAACTCGCTGCAAAGTTTCGGTGGCAGAACAGTGGAGTCTGTATTTGAACAACTGGTCTTAAGTTGTGGAAGGACCGAAAGCTGGCAGGGGCTGGCAAACTCCCGTAGAGGACCAGGTGATGAATCCTTTTGGGGCTTTTTGGGAGTCGACCTTGCAGCTGGGGAAATGTGGCACAAAAACAGCCACGGACGATATGTACATGAGTACAATAAAACTTTGTGCGTGCCCATAAAACTTTCATTACAAACGCAGCCAGCAAATCCGGCTGGTGGGCCAACCCCTGGTCGAGGAGTTTGGACTTCCTCCTGCTGAACCCTTGAGGATGCTGTAAGTGTGAATTTCGGTTCCCGATGTAGCTACCTAAGAGAACCTGTAATTTTCTTTTTTTTTTTTTTTTTAACAATTTCATTGCCAGTTCAAACCCCCTCCCCCCGTTCTGTGGGCCGGTGGAAACTTCATCCCAGCTCATTTGGGTACATCTAATCAAAGATCCAGGAGGATCAGGGGCGCCTGGGTGGCTCAGTCAGGTAAGCATCTGAAGTCAGTCAGCTCAGGTCATGATCTCGCGGTTTGTGAGTTCAAGCCCTGCCTCGGGCTCTGTGCTGATGGCTCGGAGCCTGGAGTCGGCTTCGGATTCTGTGTCTCCCTCTCTCTGCTCCTCCCCTGCTCGCTCTCTCTCTCTCTCTCTCTCTCTCTCATAAATAAATAAACATTAAAAAAAACCTTTTTTAATAATTAAAAAAAAAAAGATCCAAGAGGAACAAGTGGAGAAAATAGAGGAAAGGCAAAACTTAGAGATAAGAACTGCAAATTTTTGAAAGCTTATGAAAAACATTAAGTCTACGGGTTCAAGAAACATCACGTACCCCGAGTGGGATAAATACAAATAAACGTACGCCTACGCGCGTCTTGGTGAAACTGTAAACACCAAAGACAGAGAGATGGTTAAAGCGGCCAGAGAGAAAGTACACATCACCTACAAAGGAATGTCAGCATTAACGGGCACACTTTCCCGTAGCAGTGATGGAAGGCACATAGCACTGAAATGGAATCATGACAGCGTTGGAGCAAAAGCCACCCCCGCCAAAGACCCTTGGCAGCTTCGGTGCCGTGAGAGCTGAGAAGTCCATCCCCAAGGATCGCTGGGCCCCAGCCTCCAAAAGGACAGGGCCCCCGTGGAAAGCACTAGAAATAAGGCAGCAAGGCGGCTGCCGCTGGGACTCGAACAGCAGCAAACCTGTTGTCAGTAAAACATAGTGTTTACAATTTTTTTTTTAAGTTTATGTATTTATTTTGAGAAAGAGACAGAGCGTGTGAGTGCAGGGAGGGGCAGAGAGAGAGGGAGAGAGAGAGAGAATCCCAAGTAGGTGCAGAGCCCGACGTGGGGCTCGATCTCACGAAACGTGAGATCATGACCTGAGCCAAGATCAAGAGTTGGACGCTTACCGACTGAGCCACCCGGGGGGCCCCTAAACTTTAAAGATTTTTTTTTTAATTTTTTTTAACGTTTATTGATTTTTGAGACAGAGAGAAACAGAGCATGAACAGGGGAGGGGCAGAGAGAGAGGGAGACCCAGAATCTGAAACAGGCTCCAGGCTCTGAGCTGTCGGCACAGAGCCCGACGCGGGGCTCGAACTCACGGACCGTGAGATCATGACCTGAGCCGAAGTTGGACACTTAACCGACCGAGCCACCCAGGCGCCCCTAAACTTTAAAGATTTTTAAGTAGGTTCCACACCCAACATGGAGCCCAATATGAGGCTCGAACTCACTTCCCTGAGATCAAGACCTGAGCCAAGATCAAGAGTCAGACACTCCACTGACTGAGCCACCCAGGTACCCCTAAACCCTAAGTTTTTTTGTTTTGGTTTTGGGTTTTTTTAGTTCATTTATTTTTGAGACAAAGACAGCACGAGCAGGGGAGAGCCAGAGAGAGAGGGAAACACAGAATTCGAAGCAGGCTCCAGGCTCTGAGCTGTCAGCACAGGGCCCGATGCGGGGCTCGAACTCATGAACCATGGGATCATGACCTGAGCTGGAGTCAGATGCTTAACCAGCTGAGCCACCCAGGCGCCCCTCTAAGTTTTTTTTTTAAACAAAGCTTGGCTCACGTTAAGAATTAAATTAGGGTGCTTGGGTGGCTCAGTGGGATAAGCGTCTGACTCTAACTCAGGTGATGATCTTGTGGTTTGTGAGTTTGGGCCCCACGTCGGGCTCTGTGCTGACAGGTCAGAGCCTGGAGCCTGCTTCAAATTCTGTGTCTTCCTCTCTCTCTGCCCCTCCCCTGCTCTTTCTCTCTCTCTCAAAGATAAATAAACATTAAAAAAAATTTTTTTTAAGAACTAAATTTATTTCAGGACACCTGGGTGGCTCAGTCAGTTTAGCATCTGACTTGGGCTCAGATCATGATCTCACGGCGCCTGAGTTCAAGCCCCACATCAGGGCTCTCTGCTGTCAGCACTGAGCCTGCTTCGGATCTCCTGTCCCCCTCTCTCTCTGCCCCTCCCAAGCTCGTTCTCTCTCTCTCTGCCCCTCCCAAGCTCGTTCTCTCTCTCTCTCTCTCTCAAAATAAATAAATAAACTAAAAAAAAAAAAAGAACTAAATTTATTTCCCTGAGATATACTCTAACGCCCAGATTGTAAGTGATGTGTTATTGAGCATGGAAACAAGAAATAGAAGCAAAGAGACCCAGGAAAACAATGGCTCAGATAAGAAACAGGTTTTGTTCTCTCTCACCTCGGAACGCAGACGTGGGCAGGAGGTCTGACGCAGGCAAACGGTTTCATTGTACAAGGTCATCTGGGGACCAGTTCCCTCTGTCTCGTAGCTCTAACACGTCTCCGAGAGTGTCTTCATCCATCTGCCCAACCTGGCCTATCACCGTGTCTTTATTCCAGCCATCGCGAGAGGGGGTGGGGAGAAAAAGTGGAGGGCGAGAATTTCCTCTTCAGGAAGGAGCACAGGAGTTTATGTATTGTTTCCACCATATTCTACTGCTGGGACCTCGGTCGCACGGCCTTGTGTAGCCGCGAGAGAAGCTGGACCACCGTGTCCTTTGCCAAAACTCTGGGGAGTTCAGTTACCAGAAGTATGAAGGGGGGGGGAATCCCCGGGGGTGGGTGCCGATGCCTGAACGTGAGGGGGGGGGGGGCAGGTGTAAAGGAAGAGCATGACCCGACTCACAATTGTTTGCACTAATAGTAAAATCATACCAGCTGACGTTTACATATGATACGCCAGGCGCTATTCTAAGTCCTTTCCTTGCAATAACCCATTTAATCCTATTATTATTATAGTTATTATTTTTAAAATTTTTTTAAATTTATAATGACACCGGGGTGCCTGGGTGGCTCAGTCGGCTAAGTGTCTGACTTCGGCTCAGGTCATGATCTCACGGTCCGTGAGGTCGAGCCCCGCGTCGGGCTCTGTGCCGACAGCTCGGAGCCTGGAGCCCGCTTCGGATTCTCTGCTCCTCCTCTGCTCGCGTTCTGTCTCTCTCTCCCTCAAAATAAATAAACATTTAAACATTTTTTTATTTATAACCATGCCATTTTTTTTGAAGTTTATTTATTTTGAGCAAGAGAGAGGAGAGAGAGAGAGCCAGAGGGAGCGCTTGAGCAGGGGAGGGGCAGAGAGAGAGGGACAGAGAGAGAGAGAGAATCCCGGAGCCCGACTCGGAGCTCAGTCTCACAAACCACGAGATCATGACCTGAGCTGAAATCAAGAGTCGGATGCTTAACTGACTGAGCCACCCAGACATCCCTAGAGTTACTATTTTTTTAAGATTTTTAAAAAATTCTTTTTTTTTAAGTTTATTTTGAGAGAGAGAGAGAGGGCATGCACAAATGGGGAGGGGCAGAGAGAGGGAGAGAGAATATCCCAAGTAGGCTCCACACTGTCAGCCCAGAGCCCAACGTAGGGCTCGATCTCATGAACTATGAGCTGATGACCCGAGCCGAAATCAAGAGTCGGACACTTAAACGACTGAGTCACCCCGGGCATCCCTAAAAGATTTACTTTTAAGTCATCTCTACACCCATCATGGGGCTTGAACTCACAGTCCCAAGATCAAGAGTCACATGCTCCACCAACTGAGCCAGCCGAGTGCCCCTATGGTGACTATTATTAATCTCATTTTATAAATGAGAAAATTAAGATATAGGAAGTCTAAGTGATGTGACCAGTGACACACAGCTAGTAAGTGGTACAGCTGGAGTTTTAAGACGTCAGCCAAAGGGCACCTGGGTGGTTGAGCGTCGGACTCTTGGTTTCGGCTCAGGTCACGATCTCACGGTTTCGGGGGTTCGGGCCCCTGAGTCAGGCTCTGTGCTGACGGTACAGAGCTTCCCTTGGGATTCTGTCTCCCTCTCTCTCTGCCCTTCTCCTGCTCGCTCTCTCTCTCTCAAAAATAAATAAATAGGGGCGCCTGGGTGGCGCAGTCGGTTAAGCGTCCGACTTCAGCCAGGTCACGATCTCGCGGTCCGTGAGTTCGAGCCCCGCGTCGGGCTCTGGGCTGATGGCTCAGAGCCTGGAGCCTGTTTCCAATTCTGTGTCTCCCTCTCTCTCTGCCCCTCCCCTGTTCATGCTCTGTCTCTCTCTGTCCCCCCCCCCAAAAAAAATAAACGTTGAAAAAAAAAAAAATAAATAAATAAATAAATAAATAAGCATTTAAAAAATTAAAAAAAAATACAAGACTTCGGCCGAAAGTTTTAAGACAATCCATTTCCGAAAATGCGATTTTGCACTCACCTGCAAATTATTTGGAGGAATGCCAAGGGCATTCCCAGGACTGTGAACAACAAAGCTCGCAAAGCACCTGATTGGCAATTTTAGTACAAAGAAGGCAAATTGCTCTTGAACACAGAACAAAAACCTTCGCCCTGCTTCATCTCTAAAGGCAAAAGCTCGAGGAGAACATACTCCGTTCGCCCACGGGATAAAGTCAGAGCAATTTCAATCTCAGGGTTTAATCTTTCTGCCAAATACGGGCTTTGTTACTAACCCCTTGGCTAGAAATCTTCAGGATCCAGAGAACATTCCTTTCGGGTCCCTCACACCCAGATGCTGAAAGCAAATGTCTGTCCCCTGGGAACCCTGGCAGGGAAAAATCTGAGACCGGCCTTTGCCACTGAGCTACTTTGGGAATTAAGATCATTAAAGGCTAATAGCAGCTGTTAGGTACTTAGCAAATGTAGCTAATCAGCCTCCTACACACGGGGAAGTGTTCTAAATACACCACAGCCGCTAAATCCCCTGGTAACTGCCGTGCTGTCCCCCCACCCCCCCGACCAATTAGAAAGAACTGGATAAATAACTTGGCCAAACAGCAGAGACAACAATACGTCCCAACTTGTGATTTATCACAAGCGGTGTGGCAGGATTACAGGTTGAAAGGCGCTCAGGACCGAGAACTATCACAGTAAAAATGATGCATGACAGAGGTTGAAATTTGTCGAGGTTTTTCATGCTCCAAAGCCCGTGCAGAAAGTTCTGATTCAGTAATCCAGCATTTCCAGAAAGTTCCCAGGTATCGCCGAGGCTGCTAAGCCACGGGTCACGCTTTGTAGAGCAAGGATTTCAACCAGCTCACGCCCCTGCCTCCCCCTAAGAATTAGGAGCCAAGTGTCCAGATTCCCAAATTCCGGTCTCAGATCTCAAATGACCATGAATTGTCTCCCAAAAATATGTTCCCCTTTCTGTGCTCTTCCCTTCTTCTGGAAATTAGTTGGATTCATACCGTGAGGGTGTTTTGAATAGGCAAATTCTCTTTCAAGCATTAGATTTCTCCTAGGAAGGTGTCACGCTTCCAAAGAGCAGTCACCATGAAATTGTGAAATATGATGCCACTTTCCCGGGACCTTGTGACAGCTGTCTCACCCTCTGTCTTTCTCTTGCTCTCTAACCCAAAATAACATTCATTGAGGCTTTGGAAAAGGTGACACAAGGCATTCTGTGCTCATTTCAACAAGAAACATTGGCTACGTAAAGGTAGCAACACTCTCAGCCTGGAGGGATGTTATAATCAACGGCAAAACCATTTCAGCACCCAGAACTCTTGGGAAACGTATCCCTTTGGCAAACCCAACTCCAGCTTGAAAAATCAGCACATTTGGAAAGTAAGCCAAATTCAGTTGACAAAGGAGAGATACAACCCGTCAGCAGGCGAATGAAGATTTTTGATATTACTGCCAAGGTGCCATTCTTCGCCTGGAAAATTGGCAGAAACCAAAAAAGAATATTAACACCCAGTGCTGTTGTTGGTGAAGAGAAACGAGCATTCTAATGTACTGTGAGGGAGAGTGTATGTTAGGAATCATGTGGTCATAGGGGACAGGATCCTGATTCAAAAGAGCTTAGTCATAAAGGGTTGGGGCCGGCGTGGGGGAGGGCAGCAGGTGGATATATCGACTGGGGACACTGCAAAGTCCAAAGTCGAATCCAGCTCCAAGTATGACCAGATCCAGAGCTGCCAAAGATGTCACTGGAACTCACGCTATCTCTCACATCTGTTGTGTGTTGAGTAAGGACCTCCTGCCTCCCATAACCTATCCACAACAGCTACGGTAGATGGGACTGCATTTCTAGAAATGCAGTACATCCACACCCGCTTGTATGTGACTGTATAGTGCCCTCCCCCTGTGGGTGAAGTATATTTCCCCAACTCGTTGACAGTAAACTTGATCAGATCCCTTGCTCTGGCCAATGGATGTTAGCAGATGCGAACAAAGGATTTAAATGTTCCTGCATGATTTAATTTAACTCGTGTGCTCCATTATCTTGTTAGGAGAAGAGCATACCCAAGGAGGTGCTTCCCCCGTTTATCGGGGCCACAGAATTGACAGGCATGGAGAAGGGCGAACCCAATCCTTGGCACCAACTAGACCCAAACAATCCACAACGTGAGGCAGAATCACCCAGCCTGTTCAAGGTTTTTGCCCATTCTGTTATTCATTGATCCATCTTACCGCTTTGTGAGAGTTCTTTATATATGCTGAATATGAGTCCTTTGAGACAAGTATATGAGGAAAAAATATCTTCTCCAAGGCCATGGCTTGACTTTGCATTCTCTCAATGGCTTTGTTTTAAGTTTATTTATTGATTTTGAGAGAGAGAGAGAGAGAGCGCGCGCGCGCGAAGGGCAGAGAGAGAGAGGGAGAGAGAGAATTCCAAGCAGGCTCCGCACTGTCAGCACGGAGCCTGGTGTGGGGCTTGAACCCACAAACCATGAGATCACGACCAGAGCCGAAATCAAGAGTCAGACACTAAACCAACTGAGCCACCCAGGCGCCCCTCAGTGGGCTTTTTTGATGAAGAAAATGTCTTAATCTTGAAGTCTAATTTGTCAATATTTTATGGTTCACGGTTTTGGGCGGTTCATTCACCCTCTTATTCCAACAAAAGCATATGCCTTTTCATTGAAATTCACAAAGTACGTTCGAATTTTAGTTTACTTTAACTAGCAAATGTTCAAAAAATGTTAGAAGCATTTCTTAATCGTTGCCCAAAAAATGCAGAGGAAAGACATTTTCTGTTATTAATTATTTTCTGTCCTGAAAGACAGTATGAGCCCACAAATCACATTGATGTTGCCTTCCTAAAAAGGCAGTTTGGACCACATGCAGCTCCTGTCTTTTCCACTGTTCTTTTCTGAAGAACCTAATCATTATATAAGGTAAACTCCGCTTCTAAGAATAAACTGTGGTTCCCCAAACAGCCCATGTGCGCCCCCACATTTCCCAATACCCCTTGCATTTTGATTAGGATCAGACGACTAGTTTCGACCCAAGAACTGTGAGCAGAAATGATGCGTGTCATTTCTGGACCGAGCAGTTACGAACATGTGTTTCTCTGCTGCCCAACAACCTCAGAAACCATGTGTTTCATCTGGCACAGCTACAAGACGGAACACAGGGCTGCCCAACTTACCGCAGACCGCAGAGGAGGAAGAACTAAACCTTTGTTGTGTAAAGCCACCGAGATTTCAGGGGCGTCTGGGTGGCTCAGTTGGTTAAGCGTCCGACTTCGGCTCAGGTCATGATCTCACAGTCCGTGAGTTCGAGCCCCGCATCGGGCTCTGTGCTGACAGCTCAGAGCCTGGAGCCTGCTGCGGATTCTGTGTCTGCTCCTCCCCTGCTCATGCTCTGTCTCTGTCTCTCAAAAATAAATAGACATTGGAAAAAAAAATTTTTTAAGCCACTGAGATTTCAGGAATCGCCCAGTGTAGCAGCTGACATTGCTTACTCTGCCGATTACCCAAGGAACTCCCGTTAAGAGACACTAACCGAATCTCTGCAAGTGAAATTCATTCCCCAGCAGTCTCTGTGTCCTCCACTCTGATTACCTTTGGGGAAGTTCTGCATCACTGATTTCTTAGGTCAGATATTCCCAGAAGCAGAACTAGAGACAAGAATTCAGATGCTCTCCCAGATGACCGCGAGGGAGTGGGGGATCAGGACAGGCAAAGGGAGGAAGCCACACAAGGACGTAAAATGTCAAGTGCAGCCCTGAAGGAGGACTGACCCAGTGGAGAGCTCCGGTGGAGGGGGGGTGCACTGCAAATTACACACCAGGCGAGGAAGTTTGGCTTTGGGACCCTGTGTTCATCTGCTAGGGCAGCTATAACAAAGTATCACAGACTGGGGGGCTTAAACAACAGAATCTTTTTCCTCACAGTTTCGGAGGCTGGAAGTCCATGATCAAGGTGCCATCGGGGTGAAAGTCTAGCGAGGGGTCCCGTCTTGGGTTGCGGATGGCTGCCTTCTCACTGGGTGCTCACGTGACCTTTCTTCAGTGGAAGCGTGAAGAGAGAGAACTCCCTGGTTTCTCCTTCTCTGCGTGTAAGGACACTAATCGTCCCTGACCAGGGCCCCACCTTTAATACCTCATTTAATCTTAATTACCTCTTAAAGACCCTGTCTCCAAATATAGTCACGTTGGGGATAGGGCTTCCACAGACGAATTTTGTGGCGACACAGTCCATAACAGACTCCTAAACCCAATAGCATGCGGCCACCCAGGATGAGGGGACGGGGTGAGATAAACTCCCAGGTTCTCTGGCCCTCCATATGAGCAGGCTGGCTCCAGTGGCCATGAGCGACCCCTGAAGGTCACAGGTGTTAGAAGGTAGCAGGTAAGCTTGAAGCGGGAGGACGCGCACACAGGGGGGGTGGGTGTCAAGTACTTCCTGCTGAGAAAGTAGGAATGAGAAACGAAAAACACCTTATCAATCTCTTTTGATGGGGGAAGTACGTTTTAATTGGGTGTCGGCCGATGTCTGTCACTCCACGCCAGGCTGCAGAAGTTTTCTGCCTGAGTCGAACATTTCCAGACTTAGTCTCCCATCTCCTCTCACAGCCCGGGCAATTTGACCAAAAGAGTTCTCGGATTTTTTTTTTTTTTTTTTTTTTCTTCACAAAATCCATAATGGTGACCACAGGGCTTTGACTTCCCCCTCGTTGAGATGGTCCCAAAGTACTGCCAAGACCTGGGTGACCTCCCGGGTTGGTCCCCCCCCCCCCCCCCCCCCCCCCGCTCGATCGCCGAGAGCGAGCGAAAATACGAGAAGCTTCTACCCAAAGCCTACTTGAGCATTCAAGTTGCCTTGAAAGCCAGCCAACTTCTGCGCAATAAAAAAGAATCCATTTTCTGCCTCTCTTTCTTGACCAACCCCCAGGAAGAAGCAGTGATTCAAGACTTGGGCTCCGTGGACGTCAGGGGCTGGCACCGGGTGATGAGACTCCTGTCGGCAGGCTGGCAGCCTTTGACAACGGTGTGTGCCTACAGAGAGGCTGTGACTCAGGAGGGCAGGCACCAGTCCATCATCCCCCAGAGCAGCCAAGCCAGGTGTGGTGCCGACTACAGCAGGTGCTCCTGAGCTGGGAAAACAAACAAACAAACAAAAAAAAACCCTACAGTTTTCTTCCAGTTGAAGTTGTGTTTAGCGAAGAAATTGTTCAGCCTTTCACAGATACCAACAGCCTTGACATTTTCCAAGTGGGGTCAGAAAATGGAAATTCTTGGATGGTGTCAGTGGGTGGGCACATAATGAGTGTGCATTTGGTTCTGCACGCAGAAACGTCTGCGGGTCCCTCCAGTGGCATGCTGGGGGGATGTGGGGGGCTGCCGACCCCTCCTCGACCCACTTCAAAATATAAAAGGAACGGTTCAGCGATTCCGAGCTGAGAGCAAAGGTAGTTCTTTAGTTTTCTCTCCCCGCTTCGAGTCACAAATCAACTCAACCATTTCTAGGACACAGAGTTCTATCGGGGGTTCTAGTCTACGTGCTACGGGAGACATCAAGACAACGTCTTGTGTTGGGGCAATGCCAACTCTTTGTAGAGTTTTTGCCTTTCCAAATTGTGCTTTCTTCATATACGCGCGCGCACACACACACACACACACACACACGACTAAGTTCAGGCTGGATAGACTTAACATACTCAGTCTACTTTGAGAGTATCTTAATCTGAATTCCCCCAGAAGTCAACCCTGAGACAAGGATTTGAGGATAAGTCGGTGTTCAGGAAGTAGCCCCCAGGAAGCATCAGTAGGGAACAGGGAGGTCAGGTGAAGAGACAAGGTACCCAGTAAGGATGCATTGGTGAGCAAGGTATCGTGTGACCAGTTACCCACGTGGGTAACTGGAGATTAATCCCCCTGGGGAAGTCTGGGAGCCAGTGGAGAACTTGCCCCCGAGAGTACGCCCATCTGTGGGGTGAGGGATGCTGGGGTATTGATCCTTTGCCTTCTGTCGGTGATTACTGCAAAGGCTGCTCCCAGGGGACTTTGATGCCCCAGCATTTCCGGCTGCCACAGGGCCAAAACGGACCCTGGCTGCAAGAGAAAGCCCCTGGGCAGAGACATTCCGGTCATTGTTCACTAGGATGTTGAAGAAGAGGGAAGCATGTGACCTTGAGCTTCTGGGGATGAGAATCTTGCCATAGAAGCCACAGTAAGCTTTTGTGAGCCATCAATCGTGTGATGCGTGTAAAACTGAGAGGTTCCATGAACCAGGCAGGGTAAGTTACAGGAGAAAAACACCCCTCCTTTTTAAAACTGGTACAGGGGCGCCTGGGTGGCCCAGTCAGTTAAGTGTCCGACTTTGGCTGCAGTCATGATCTCGCGGTTTGTGAGTTCGAGCCCCGCGTCGGGCTCTGTGCTGATAGCTCAGAGCCTGGAGCCTGCTTTGGATTCTGTGTCTCCCTCTCTCTCTCTGCCCCTCCCCTGCTCACACTGTGTGTGTGTGTGTGTGTGTGTGTGTGTGTGCGCGCATGTGTGTGTGTCAAAAATAAACAAACATTAAATAAATAAATAAATAAATAAATAAATAAATAAATAAATAAAAATAAAACTGTGGTACAAATGCATAAGATTTACCATCTTAACCATTTTTAAGTGTACATTTCAGGGGCATTAAGTGCATTCACACTGTGGTGCAACCATCCGTCTCCAGAACTCTTTTCATCTTGCAAAACCGAAACTCTGTCCCCATTGAACACCGACTCCCTAGCCCCTCCCCCAGCCCCTGGCTCCCCCCATCCTACTTCCTGTCTCCATGAATGTGACTCCTCCGGGACCTCATAGAAGTGGGTTCGTGCAGTCCTTTTGTGACCGTCTGATGTCACTCGGCAGGGTGTTTCCACGGTTCGGCCCTCTTGTAGCAGCTATCAGGACTTCAGTTCTCTTTAGGCTGATTAAAATTCTGCCGTATGTGCAGACCCCGTTTTGTGTAGACCCCGTTTTGTGTATCTGCTCCTCGGCTGACGCTGACACTTGGGCTGTTTCCATTTCTTAGCAGTTACGATCAGCCCTGCTGTGAAGATTTTTTGGAGGCGAAAAAGACCCCCCACTGTTGGATTCTGAAGTCCATCACTGCCAAGGCCATGCCTCCCATGAGCTGCTTCCTGCCAGTTACTGAGTAGAACAGGGACATTAAGGCAGGCCAGGTCCTGGGAGACACAGGACTCCTCTGGGACAAGAAAATGAGCTTGATGGCCTGGCCAGATCCCTCAGAGCTGCCCTGCCACCTAATCTGCTCCCCTCCCCCCTCCCCCCTCCCCCCTCCCCTCCCTCCCTTACTCTCCCCGTGGTACATCCCTAATGGCCCTCCATCACCATCCCCAACAATCTGTCACATGGCTAATCGCATCTTGACCTCCGTGCCTTGGATGTCCCAGATCCGCAAGGGAAACCATTTGCCGAACGCTCCACTGACTTCCCGTGAGCAAAACAATCCTCCTTCGGATGCCATGAAACCACAATTCCCAGGTCATGATTCAGAAACCAGGAAGCTGGACCAAAACTTCTCTTGACACGCATAAAGCTAGGCCCCGGGCATTGGAATTCTGCTGGGGAATAAAAATGAGAAACCAAGGTCTCGCCAGCCATCCTTGCTAGTGCTAACCCCTAGAAGCAGCAAAGAGCTGGCCTCCAACTCACCACACCTTCCAAACCTACTGAGCTTCCAGCTGGTGGGACCTAATTCATCTCCAGCATTCTAGCTGCAAAAGGGATGCTTTGAAGGGCCACGTTTTGCGGCCCAGGCTCTGCGTCACAAGAAACTGTGTCAGAAGGACATTGGGACGGAGGCCGGGTACACATCCGCCCACACTGAACGCCAGACAAAACCTTTTAGGACACTCGTTCTTTGACATTTTCCAACTTGCGTGGATTTTCCTATAAACAAAAGTAGCTGTCCCATCGTCCTAATGACGGGCGTCTTCGTCCGGATGGCCTCAAGGGCAACCTTGCGGGTTAAGCATCTCAGCGCACGTGTGGTTTACGGCGGAGGGGAGCCCAGGAAGCAGGGTGAAGGAGCGGAGAAGCCAGATACAGAAGGGAAGCCAGTTAAAGGTGGGACAGTGAGCACTGTATTGGTTAGCTACTGCTGTGTAACAAGTGATCCAAAACCTAGCAATTTAGAACAGCGCACTTTAGGGGCAGCTGGGTGGCTCAGTCGGTTAAGCGTCTGATTTTGGCCCAGGTCATGATCTCAAGGTTTGTGGGTTCGAGCCCCGTGTCAGGCTCTGTGCTGGCAGTGTAATGTAGCCGGATTCTCGTGTAGAAAGCCAGTGACACTGAGGCTTTCCTTTCCAGGAAGCAACTTATTCCTGCTGGCACCGCTCAGGTGGGTTCCGACTGAAGAACTGAGCCCCGAACACCACGTGGTGTGGTTTTTTATTTATGTTTCACTTGTTTGTCTCCCATATATGGGAACACACAAAGGCGTAGTCTGATTAAGTGGTCTCGTGTTACAAGGTCGTTGAGGGCTGAGGTCGCCTAAGCTTATAGCCAGGTTGCCTTGAGGGTTTTTGTTTTTGTTTTTCCTTAGGGAGGGGACCCTGCCACAACAGCTCGGGGCCTGGGGCCTGTTTCTGATCCTGTGTCTCCCTCTCTCTCTGCCCCTCCCCCACTTGCACTCTGTGTGTCTTTCTCTGTCAAAAATAAATAAACATTAAAAAATTAAAAAAAAAAGAGAGAGCTCTGTGGGATTTCTTTTGTAAGGTTACTAATCCCACTGAGGTGGGCTCTACCCTCCAGACCTGATTACACCCCCAAAGTCTCACCTCCAAATGCCATCCCATCGGGGGTTAGGATCTCCACGTATGAACTCTGGAGGGATGCAAACATTCAGACCGTAACACCCACACGGGCTGAGAACAACGGCCTTAATCAGTGTAGTGGGTTGAATGACAGTCTTCCAAAAGAGATGTCCGTGCCCTAAACCCCAGAACCGGTGAATGTGACCTCATTTGGAAAAAAAGAGTCTTTCGGGATGTAATCAAGGATCTCGAGATGAGACCATCCTGGATTGCAGGTGCACCCTGGTTCCAGTGATTGCCGTCCTCAGAGGAGGTAACACACAGAGACCTGCGCAGAGAAGGAGGCTGTGGGATGGCAGAGGCGGAGATTGGAGTGATACGGCCCCACGCCAAGAAACGCCCAGGGTCTTTGGAAACCACCGGAAGCCAGGACAGAGAGGCACGGGGTGAATTCTCCCTCGGAGCGTCCAGAGGGAACCAAACTTGCCAACACCTTGATTTTGGACTCCTGACCTCCAGAACGTACAAGTTTCTGTTTCTGAAGCCACTGTCTGTGATCAGCTGTCACAAAAGCCTTAGGAAACCAACACAGGCTGCAGGCAGTGGTTGGTGTAAAAGGGGACTGCTTCCCCGTGACCTCTGAGGAGGTCCAAGGTCACAGGATCGCCAATAACGCCTGCTACAGCAGGATGCAACTTTTTTTTCCTATCTCTGTAAAACTGTTATAAATGCTACAAAGAAATCACCAAGGCGACGGGGCTTCATTCCCTGCGGAGAGCTGACATTGGCCGTATTTCTGACTATACAGCATCTAACCTTCTACCTTCCCATTAGCACCCCTTTTTCCCTTGGCGGGGCGCGGGGGTGAAATTCCCCACGGGGAGGAGTCTTCGCACAAGGGCTGTTTCCAACACCAATGTCCTGGGGCAGGCATGGGATCCACGCGTGGCCAACCCCGGCCCCGGCTCATTGCTTTGACTTCAGGATCACTTGGGAATGCCTAACGGACAGTGGCAGGGTAGCACGTGGCCAGCACTGTGTTCTGTGCGACCTTGGCTCTGACGCCTCTTGCTGGCCCCCAAGGAGGCAGGCTCATCCAACACAGACGTGCTGAGGATAAGCTTCCTACAAACCCTTTAATCCAGCCTGAATGTGCACAGGCATCCCGTGACAATACACAAGTGACCCGGAGAAGGGGGGCACCGAGCCCCGCTGGGAGCTTCCCACCGGCTCCCCACAACGTCAAATGTCTGCTGTGTACTAATAGAAGGATCACTCGGAGCGGAGCTGTGCTCCCAGAGCTGGGGAAACCTGCTGTGCCCAGCTTCTGTTTCAGGGGCTGCTGTCTCCAGGTAACTGGGAAACTTGGAGGAAACTTCTAGATGCTGATAGCAACACCGCTTCTCAGCCCTTCTCTCTCAGTGGGGATTCTCAATTCCTGGGTCTGGAGGCTTCTGCTAAGGGATGCAATTGTCTTCTCTCGGGGTCCCCCCCAGAAGTAGACGCTGACCCAAGGACTCACGAGCAAATCGCTCATTTGGGAGATGACCCCAGGAGATACCGGAAGGGGACGGGGGACGTGAGACAGAAAGGGAAGGGCAGCCCGTAATGGGTGCAGTGATAAACAGGCTTCCCGCACGGGGCAGCTGGGGCTCAGCTCTGCTGGGGAACGCTGAGGTCCACACCGTCTCACAGCCACTGCACCTGTCGCAGAGGGAGCTGGGGTCCCGGCACCCGCTGCTATCGGTCACTGGCTGAGCGCTGCTGGTGGTGGCACGGGGGGGGGGGGGGGGGGGGACGTGGCTGTTCCTCCACAGGCACTTCCGGCCCGTGACAACTTTAGAGAAGGCCCCTGGGCAAGAAGATGCAGACGCCGTCAGCCCAGAGCCCGACGCGGGGCTCGAACCCGCCGACTGCGAGATCATGACCTGAGCCCAAGTCGGGCGCTTAGCGGACTGAGCCACCCAGGCGCCCCGCTTCTGGTCGATTTCTGAGCACCTCTGGTGTTATTTCTGTGCAACCCACCCTTTACATTTAAGACTTCTGCTGCACGCAGACGAAAACGCGGGCTGCTTGCTCCCCCCTGCCGCCCCACGTGTCCATGTTCACAGTCCCTGTTTAAGTGCCACCACCCTGGCCCAGCCCCCACCATCTCCCTTTCGGTGCGGGACAAATCACCTCTTCTCTGGTCTCTGGGCTCCCAACACCACCCCTCCCCCCACCAACAGCCCCCCCTCCCCCCCGCCCCGCCTCTTCCTGCCACAGCAGCCAGAGGGACACTCCATGGCTCCCACCTCCTCAAAGCAAAAGCTAAGGGCCTCCCCACCACCTACAAAGCCCTGCACACTCGGCCTCTTCACATCCCTGCCATCATCTCCCACTGCTCCCCTCGTCCACTCTGATCCAGCCTCAGGGTCTTTGCACTTACTGTTCCTCTACCTGGAACGTCCTTGCCTAGATATTCATGGGGCTGGCTTCCTTACTTCCTTCAAATCTTTCCTTGTCACTGAGGCCACACCAAGCCATCCCACCTAAAATCACACGAACCCTGTTTTGAAACGTAGGTTTTCTGGTGAGGCCAACAGATCAGAAGATGGGACCACCACAGAAGAAGGTAGTTTGTTATTCTCGGTTCCCATGAGGAGGGGGCACGCCATGCCGTGCCAGGGCACAGGGGAAGCACCAGGGTCAGGCAGGAGGCGGGGAGAGTAAAGGGACACACGGGCGGGAGTTCCTGCAGAAAGGAACAGTTGAGGCAGGATGGGCAGGCTAAGAATTGACTAGTCTGAATAATTGCAGTGGGTTCTGGAGCATAAGAACAGTCCCGAGGGGCACCTGGGTGGCTCAGTCGGTTGAGCGACCGACTTCGGCTCAGGTCATGATCTCGTGGTCCGTGGGTTCGAGCCCCACGTCGGGCTCTGTGCTGACAGCTCAGAGCCTGGAGCCTGTTTCCGATTCTGTGTCTCCCTCTCTCTCTGCCCCTCCCCTGCTCACTCTCTGTCTCTCTCTCTCTCTCAAAGAATAAATAAATATTAAAAATTAAAAAAAAAAAAAAGCACTGCCCCTCCTTGTCTGATATCTGGCCTTGGGGTTAATAAGGCAGGTGGAGGGGCGCCCGGGGGGCTCAGTGGGGTGGCACCCAACTCTTGATTTTGGCTCAGGTCATGATCTTGCAGGTAGTGAGTTCAAGCTCCACGTCGGGCTCCACACTGACAGCACAGAGCCTGCTTGGGAGTCTCTCTCGCTTCCTCTCTCTCTGCCCCTCCCCCACTGGTGCGCGCACGCTCGCTCTGTCTCTCAAAATGAATAAATAATCGTTAAATTTTTTAACGTTTATTTATTTTTGAGAGACAGACACAGAGCACAAGGGGAGGGAGAGAACAGAGAGAGAGGGAGACACAGAATCCGAAGCAGGCTCCAGGCTCCCAGCTGTCAGCACAGAGCCCCACGTGGGGCTGGAACCCACAAACTGCGAGATCATGACCTGAGCTTAAGTCGGACCCTTAACCAACTGAGCCACCCAGGCACCCCTCAAAATAAGTAAATAAACTTAAAAAAAAAAAAAAAAAAAGGCAGGTGGATAGTGGCCCAGAGTGCGAGAACCAGTAAATGAGATGGTTGGAATGTGGAATCTGGATTGAAGCCCTTTATTAGCTCTAGGAATTGGCTGACGCTGTGAGGGGCAGTCTTTCCAGGCTCAGCCAGGCCCCCGATATCAGAGTGGCAGAAACGTGCTTCATCCAAACCCCTGCCCCAGCACTGCCCATGCCCCTTTACAGCATTATTTTTCTCCATACTAATTTTTTTTTTAATTTTTTTTTTAACGTTTATTTATTTTTGAGACAGAGACACAGCATGAACGGGGGAGGGGCAGAGAGAGAGGGAGACACAGAATCGGAAACAGGCTCCAGGCTCTGAGCCGTCAGCCCAGAGCCCGACGCGGGGCTCGAACTCGCGGACCGCGAGATCGTGACCTGAGCCGAAGTCGGACGCTCAACCGACTGAGCCACCCAGGCGCCCCTTCTCCATACTAATTAACGATAGTTGGGATATTGTATAGTTTACTTCCTTATTATATTGTCTGAGTCCAGGGCTGGGATGGCAGCCCCCTGAAGGCAGGAACATTCGTCTGTTTCCGTCCCTGCCAGAAAAGCAGCACCTAGAGCAACGCCTAGGACAAGGAACTGAATGAATGAACTGACCCACATATCCCTTGAGTTCTAGAATGGCTACCCTTCAGCAGTTGGTAGTGGAAGTTGAGAGCCTCCAGAGAATTTTAGTGGCCTCTCTGATTGGACCCCGGAGCACTGAATTTTCTTGCAAGCCCCGTAGAGCAGGAAATCTGCCTGGCGTTCAGAATCCAGGATGGAGGGAAACCGTCTCATGTGACCCTCAACTTCTCAGACTTGAGCCATTCACAGGAGTGGGCATCTATGGGCAGTGGGGGAGTCCCCTCGTCCTGAGCTAGTGGAAGGGGATACTTCTCCCTGGAGGTGACTCTTGGTCACATTTTTCCTTCACCCCCTCTTCTGTCCTAAAAATAGCCAGAATGCTGGGAGCTGTTGAGGCTGCACGGAGCTATTTTTAACAGATCCAGGAGTTGTGGCCAGGCTGGGCTTAGCTACAGCAAAGGGATATCAGTGGGTGGTCTCACCTCGGAGAGGTTTTTGAGCATCCCTATAATGCGCAAGTTCCAATTTCTGACTTAGCAGGTGATGAAAATTGAAAGTTATTAGGGAAGAAGCAGAGGAGTGAGTGAACTGCAATCATTCATTCATTCGTTCGTCCAGCGTCAGGCTCTGTTCTGGGCAACGGGGAAAACAGGAGACAACAAAGACAAAAGAAACCTGTTCCCGGGAAATAAACAGGAAGAGCTTAGAATATCTGCTTGTGTCAGAAAGCAAGGAAGGGACTTTCAAAAACTAAAGAATTTTGTCAAAAGAACACACGAACCAGATTGAAGGGATTCTCACTTGTCAAAATTCCGATAACATTCTACTGTTAGCCAAAAGTCAGTGTCCTACAAACCTGGCTTGGAGATGTGAAATGCAATTTCTTCCCGTTCCAATTAAGGCAATTAAACAAACAGACTGGTTCACATAACAAGAAGAATAGCCAAATACCAGGGATTTTTTTTTTAAGTTTATTTATTTATTTTGAGGAAGAGCGAGGGAGCAGGGGAGGGGCAGATAGCCACAAACACAGCAAGGTGGACGCCAATTACTCAGTGTCTCACAGAAGAAGAAACGGAGCTTTCAGACTCTTTAAAGCACATTGTAGCAAAGGAGGAGGAGAAGGAGGGAGGAGAAAGTATTTTAGTCGCAGTCGTTTCCTCTTTCCCAGCGTGAATAAGCCTATCAATTAGAATTCAACTCTGTTGCATAGATCGGAAAGCTCAAATAACAAGAGAGGCGTGCTTTTCTCGCATGTAGGTTTACGGTGGTAGGCAGTTCACAGCTGGAAGGGCAGGCACCTTTCTGTTTTCTCCTCCTTGGCTTTCATCCTCAAGGATGTGTCTCGTAGCCACAAAATGCATGCCACAGCTCCAGCCATCGTATCCATGTTCTGGCACTATTAAGAGGGAAAGGGCTAGGGGCACATCTCCCAACTGAGTCCTCGCTGTTAAAGAGTTACTAGAAGCTCCCCTCGGTAACTTCCACGTATATTTCATTGGGCCACTGCTATCTGCATTAAAGGTTAGGAAGTGTACGTTTTGGGTTTTGGGTTTTGGTGTTTTTTGTTTTTGTTTTTTGTTTTTTGTTTTTTTTTTTTAGCTGAGCACCTTGTCATCCCCCAACAAATACCGGTATGGGGGTGAGGGGGTTTCTGTTGGAACAAAGAATAGAAAAGATGGGGACTGAGGATATAGTAAGCAGTGTCTGTACATTTAAGCCTGCTGCCTTTTCCTTCCGGTTTTTATTTCTTGCACAGGGATTCTAGCACCAGCCTGTCTTCCAGCTGCCCAAACTGGGGGCTTTTGTTTGCCACCAAACCCCGCTTTGCCACACAGAAGCCACGGAATGAATGCCCTGGCCAGCAGCTCTCAACGAGTAACTGACCGAGTCGGTGGGTGAATGCCCAGCTCTCTGAGGCTGTGCCCTATGCTGGTTACCAGGCGTCCCCAGCAGGATTAAGCTTCAGCTGCTCCACAGAAAATTACTTGAAACACACCCTTCGTTGTTTTCCTTTCCTTCACACCCCCTCCCCCTCACCAGAGTGGGGAGGGGGTGTCACCTCCAAAATAACCTACTTCACATCCTTGTCTTGGCATCTCCTTTAGGAGAAACTCAGGCTGGGGCACCTGGGTGTCTCAGTCAATTAAGCGTCCGATTCTCGATCCTCAATTTCGGCTCAGGTCGTGATCTCATGGTTCATGAGTTGGAGCCCCAGATCGGGCTCTGCGCTGACAGCGGGGAGCCTGCTTGGGATTCTCTGTCTCCCTTTCTCTCTGCTCCTCCCCAACTCATGCTCTAAATTTCTCTCTCTCTCTCTCTCTCTCTTTCAAAATAAGCATTAAAAAAAAAAAAAAAAGGAGGAACTCAAGCTGAAAAAAAAAAAAAAGACATGTAAAAAGAAGAACATCCACAATCCCATCACACTGGCTCTGGTGATTAAATCATTGCCGAAAAGGACCAGCTCTAGAACCCCCACCTGCCTACGCTTTTAACCTTTTGATTTTGAAATAATCACAGATGCCCAGGGAATTGCAAAGAAAGGTACAGGAAGGTTCTGTGCACCCTTCACCAAGCCTCTCCCAAGGGTAACATCGTGCATGACTGTCATACAGCCTCAAGCCAGAAATTGACATGAGTGCAATTCTCCAATTTGCGGAACTTATTCAGATCTCGTCAGTTACAGATGCATTGGTGAATGTGTGTGTGTACCCACGTGTGTGTGTCTTGCGTGTGTCTGGGGGGTGTGCTTAGCGCTCTGCAATTTTGTCACGCAGAGCTTTATGTAACCACCACCACAAGTGAGGAATTTAACTGGAACGTCACAAGACTCTGTCTTGCTACTCTCAAGCCACTAATCTGCTGTCCGTCTCTGTAATTGTATCACAAATGTTACATAAATGGAGTCATGCAATCTGTATCCCTCTGCGATTGGCTTTTTTTCACTCCACTTAATGTCCTCGCCTGGCTTCAGCCTGGTCAACCACAGCATCGTGAGAAATGACAATGGTGATCGCTCTAAGCCACTACGTTTGGGGACATTTTGTTACTCAGCTGTAGATAAATGGGTCGTGTGGGAGAGAAACAAACCTTATTGTTTTTCAAGTCCCTAAAATTTAGCCCATCCTGCTCTCGCTGGGTTCACCCTCCGCTAAAGCTGGGGTTTCAAATATCTGAGCAGAACATCGGCCTTAAATAAATGTGATTTACTTGGTCCTGTGAGAGATTCAGGGTCTGCCTGCTATGGACGGTCAAGAGCACTGGCTTCTCTAAATGTCTGCTTTTCAAAAAGGGGACGTGTTCTGACCCCTTTTATCACCCTGGAGATACCCAAACACAATTCTCTTGCCATATTCAAGGTACTAAGAGGCAGGTCCGTGTTTAGTGGAAAGAACAAGCCTTGTTCAAAGCTCACCCCTACGTTCTCCTACATTTCCCAGACTCCCTTGCAGTTGGGACAGCCCACGTGACTCATTCTAGCCAATAGATGATCACGACGGGGGTGGAGGCAGTAGAGAGCAGGTGCATCCCTCCAGAGATGGCAGGGTGAGCCTTGGGAGAGGTGGTGCTGGTTAGCAGTGGAGGAAGGTTGGCTGGCTGAGTCCCTGCTCCGCGGCGAGCCCTGCTGACCAGCTTTACAGAAAGGAGAAGCAATCTTGTCCTGGGGGCAGCCGCTAAAGTTTCCAATTTGCTTGTTATCGCCGCTGAATGGAGCCTGACGCTGACTCGCGAGCCTACTTTCTGGGCAAAGGAAGACTTCTCGAGGACATTTTACAGACATTACCTTTCATTTCCCCCACAGCTACAATGTGTGTAATTCATTTTGCAAGAAAAACTCACAGAACTTAGTGAAGAACCAAGATCAATGGGCAGCGGTTTGCTGATCCCATTGTCTTCATGAGAGAGGAAAAAATCATTTATTACACAGGGACTCTCAAGGAGTCTCTTCATTTTTTTTTAAGTTTATTTTTTTTAACCTTTTATTTATTTTTGAGAGAGGGAGAGAGCAAGCACAAGTGGGGGAAGGGCAGAGGGAGGGAGACACAGAATCCGAAGCAGGCTCCAGGCCCCCCACTGTCAGCACAGAGCCTGACACGGGGCTCGAACCCAAGAACCGTGAGATCATGACCTAAGCTGAAGTTGGACGCTTAACCACCCAGGCGACCCAAGAAGTCTCTTGAAAGGGACTCTCTAGGAGTCCTCTCCCAGGAGTGATTCACATAAGTCATTTCGCCATTCTGGGCCTCAGTTTCCCCATTTGGGAGGCCGGATGGAAAAGTCTCTGCAATCCACTGTCTCATAAAAAAAAAAAAAAAAAAAAAATCTTGATTGTAATTTCTGTCTGGATAATTTGAGAAAGGAGAGCAGAAAAGAAGTTTGGAAATAATAATAACAGTTTGGAAACCATTTCCCCTCATGTGGCAATCCCTAAAGATCACAGAAAGGTTATAGTGTGAACGGACCAAGGATTCTAAAACTTCTCCACTCCTAAGGAACCTGATGTCCTAAATTTAAACTTGGCAGAGTTTTTGGCAACCCCCTCCTGCCTCTTTCTGCCAACAAACTCTCTGAAATTAACAAATGGCCTGTTTGCTTTTATGTTTGGTCTGTCCTCAGTACCGGAAAGGTTCTGCGTGCACAAAACTGATTATATCCAAATTTACTTGGAGTTTTTCTTCTCCTGTCTGCTGTTGTGTCCTCAGTTTGAAAGGTCACATTCATCAAATTAGAATAAGAGAGGTTCATCATGCAAACATTTCTTGTAAATGCCTAAGTGCCTGGGGCAGGATAAGGAGGAAAAAAAAAAAAAACTTTGCCAACAGAAAACTAATTATAATAACAGCTCAGGCACAGTCCTTGAGTTGTACATATATTAAATTCAGCAGCATTGGACTTTAACTGCCTGATCGTCTCTGTGTACATGATTTCATTTGCCCAAACCATTCCAATAAATGTGTGGTGTATAAAAATGCAGCTATTACTCTAAACCGTAAAATGCTGGGGTGCCTGGCTGGCTCAGTTAGTAGAGTATGCGACTCTTGATCCGGGGGTTGTAGGGTCAAGCCCCATGTTGGGTGTAAAACCTACTAAACATTTTTTTTTTTTTTTTAATGTGAAAGGTGGCGTTCTAGCATCATCCAAACAGGGGTGCCTGGTTGGTTCAGTCAGTTACGTGTCTGACTTCGGCTCAGGTCATGATCTCATGGCTGTTCGAGCTTCGCATTGGGCTCTCTGCTGACAGCTTAGAGCCTGGAGCCGGCTTCAGCGTCTTTCTCGCCCTCTCTCTCTGCTCCTCCCTTGTTTGCGCTCTGTAAAAATAAAATAATCCAGGGGCGCCTGGGTGGCTCAGTCGGTTAAGCATCCGACTTCGGCTCAGGTCACGATCTCGCGGTCCGTGAGTTCAAGCCCCGTGTCGGGCTCTGGGCTGATGGCTCGGAGCCTGGAGCCTGCTTCTGATTCTGTGTGTCTCTCTCTCTGTGCCCCTCCCCCGTTCATGCTCTGTTTCTCTTTGTCTCAAAAATAAATAAACATTAAAAAAAATTTTTTTTAAATAATAAAATAAAATAATCCAAACAGAGGCACGTGGGTGCCAAGCGTCTGACTCTCGGTTTTGGCTCAGATCATGATCTCATGGTCTGTGAGATCAAGCCCCCTATCAAGCTCTTCCCTGACAGTGCAGAGCCTGCTTGGGACTCTCTCTCTCTCTCTCTCTCTCTTTCTCTCTCTCTGTCCCTCTCTCTCAAAATAAATAAACATTAAAAAATGAAGAAGAAGAAAGGTTCTGGCTCGCTCCTGGGTTTCGGCACCAAAAAAACAAATAAATAAAACTAAATTAAAAAATAAAAAATAGGAAAAAAAGAAATGTTAACTGGGGAATCAAGGCAAAAGATTTGTGGGTGTTTATTGTACTGTTCTTGTCATTTTCCTATAGGTCTACACATTTTCAAAGTAAAGTGTTGACAAAAGAAGTCACCCAGTCTATTTGCTCCCCAAATTTTTATTATTTCAGGTGTGGCACCTGGCGATCAAAATACCCCCTTGTGAGAGCCTAATACAGGAAACAGAGCAGGGAGCACCTGGGTGGCTCAGTCGGCTGAGTGGTTGAGCATCCGATTTCAGCTCTGGTCATGATCTCAGGGCCCAGGAGTTCGAGCCCCACCTCGGGCTCTGTGCTGACAGCTCAGAGCCTGGAGCCTGCTTTGGATTCTGTGTCTCCCCCTGTCTCTGCCCCTCCCCCCCTTGAAAATAAATCAACGGTAAAACTTAAAAAAGGAAAAAACAGAGGAAAATCTGAGACTCTTAAAAGCGATTTGGTTTTACCACGACACATTAGCCACAGTCGATCTGCATTTTCCATCTCTCCTTGCGAGCATCTATTCAACAACATTGTGTGCGCCAGAACGGAGAGCTGGTTTCCTCCTCCGAAAGCAAGAACTCCTTCAAGAATTGCATCAGCCACTTTGGAGCCAGGGAACCTTAGCCTGCCTAATTGTGATTCTTGGAATGTGGGTTGTTCACATAGTTTGGAGCTGGCGAGAAATCAAATCGAGGTAAAACAGGATGTCGGCGCGAAGGCATCTGCAAGAAAACTAGGACCCCCCCCCCCCACCGCCACCCCAACAAGACACGAGACCCGTAGAAAGTTCTCTGCCCCCGTGAGAACAGACTGAGTGGAGGGAGTGGCTGGGTGGGGAGGCGATGTTGCCAAAATCCCAAAATAGAGCTGTTCAAGATGCCCTTTCACAGCACGTCAGGCAAATGCCGGGTGGGGACGGTGACATCGTGGAGGGATTGAATGTCAAGCGGAGACTGAGAAAATGAGAGAGTGCAGAAGCTGTGCATGAAAACATACCCTTTCATCACTTGCCGTATCTGGGTCAAAACACCCAGCTGTCGAACCAAGGCATTTTCTCAGCTGTCTGGGAAGCTACACGAACTTCTCCGAGCCTTTCAGGCTACCGAGAGAGTCGGGCTTCCTATTATCAATTGCTTTGTTTGGTATACATTCGTAGGGTGCTGATGTTCCGGGTGCTACGCTAGGCTTTGGAAAACACAGTGGATTCTCCCGGTTCCTGCCCCTGGAGGCTTACAGCCGCCCAGCGAGGGAGAGACAACTAGTGACCCCTGCGGCGGATTGAATTCTGTGTCCTGCTTCACCCCTTACTCCCCCCACCCTGCCCACACCCTGCCCACACCCTGCATCATGGGCTTTGTTGTTACTCACTAGAGGCAGAAGCCCCTGCCCCTTGTGTTTTAAAATGTTGCACGTTTTTTAAAAATTGTTTTAATGTTTATTTTTGAGACAGAGAGAGACAGAGTGCGAGTCGGGGAGGGACAGAGAGAGAGAGGGAGACACAGCACCCAAAGCAGACCCCAGGCTCTGAGCTGTCAGCACAGAGCCCCACATGGGTGTCGAACCCACGAACCACGAGATCATGACCTGAGCCGAAGTCGGATGCTTAACCGACCGAGCCACCCAGGCACCCCATATTACATATATTTTTAAAGCTTATTTATTTTGAGAGAGAGGGAGAACATGAGTGCACATTGCATGGGGAGGGGCAGAGAGAGAGACAGAATCCCAAGCAGGTTCCCCGCTGTCAGCACAGAGCCTGATGTGGGGCTCGAACCCACAAACCGTGAGATCGTGACCCGAGCCGAAATCTAGAGTCGGCCATTTAACCGAAGGAGCCACCCAGGTGCCCCTAAAATACAGCATATTAAGAGAAAGCTTACCGTATAGTAAGGCCCATAGGCCAGAAGACGATTTCCACTGACAACACGGTTTCTTACTCAAAGTTTCCAAGAACCGAGGTCACACCTGCCATGCAGGGCCACCCGGGGAAGCACCAGGGTCTGCCTGGAGGCAGAGGAAAGGGGAGTGTGGGCAGGAGCCTTTATTGTGGTTTTCCCGGGGAAGAAACAGGTAAGGCAAGGTAAGCAGGTTTGGGATGGGCTGGTTTGAATAATTTCAGCAGGCTGTGGGGCACAGGGGCTGCCCCCACTTCTCTGATCCTGAGCCATGGGGTGGTTAGAGCGGGCGGTCAGGGACCCAGCGTGCGAGAGCCCAGGAGATGGGGTGGCTGGGATAGCGAGCTCTGGGCTGGTTGGTTTCATATGAAAGGCACACTTGGGTGCAAATTGCTTACTGTCTCCGGGAACTGGTGAGCCCTGCGGGGGGGGGGGGGGGGGGGCAGTCCCTCCAGGGCCATCAAGGCCCCAGATGTCAAAGCATCACAGTCCAGGGGCTCCTGGGTGGATCGACTCAGGCCATGATCTCATGGTTCGTGTGTTCGAGCCCCGCCTCGAGCTCTGTGCTAAGCCTTCAGAGCCTGCTTGGGATTCTCTCTCTCTCCTTCTCTCCCCTCCCCTTCCCGCTTGCTCTCTCTCTCTCTCAAAAAAAAATAAATTTTTAAAAAATCACAACACAGAAAACAAAAGACATAGTTAATACACCCTGACCGGCTTTGGTCAATGAAATGTACAAGAAGTGAGGTGCCTGGGGCTCCGACGGTTGAGCGTCCAGACTTCAGCTCAGGTCATGATCTCCTGGTCCATGAGTTCAAACCCTGCATCGGGCCCTGCACTGGCAGCAAGAAGCCTGCTTGGGATTCTGTCTCCCTCCCTCACTGCCCCTCCCCTGCTTGTTTTCTCTCTCCCTCTCTCTCAAAATAAAGAGAAATAAATTTTAAAAGAATCACTGTGACGGGGCGCCTGGGTGGCTCAGTCGGTTAAGCGTCCGACTTCAGCCAGGTCACGATCTCGCGGTCCGTGAGTTCGAGCCCCACATCAGGCTCTGGGCTGATGGCTTCAGAGCCTGGAGCCTGCTTCCAATTCTGTGCCTCCCTCTCTCTCTGCCCCTCCCCCATTCATGCTCTGTCTCTCTCTGTCTCAAAAATAAATAAACTTTAAAAAAAAAATTTTAAATAAATAAATAAATAAATAAATCACTGTGCCAATTTCAGCCTAGACCCCTAGAGACCTCATGTGTTTCCACCTGCCTGCGTCTCCATCATCAGAGAGGGAGAGCACCCGCCTCCAGGCACGGCTACTCCTTCGGCCGAGACCCCAGAATAAGCACACACAGGGTACTGCTGATTCCAACCGACAGAGAGAAGTTTGAGCGTGAATCAAAGCCACCCAGCTGCCCTCCACCTGTAGCAGCCAAGCCCCAGCCCCCCAAAAATGGAGTGGGGCTGGGGGATCCGCTTGGTCTTTGCCTCTCTCTGCCTGACCGTTAGAGCTGGGACACCTGCCCTCAGTGTCCCTGGCTCCCAAGCCTTCGGACCCAGACTGGACCACACATCAGCTCTCCGGCTCTCCGGCCCCCAAACTGCACCACCTGCGAGCTCCTGGGTCTCGGGAGCTTCTCAGCCTCCACAGTCATCAGTTCCGTTTCTCCAGGGAACTGTGACAAATACGAGGCCCCTCCCCGTCCAGACTGGCTGCACCTCAGCTGATAGATCCGCAAAGACCTTGATTCTAGCTGAGGTCCCATCCCAAGGTTCCAGGTGGATGTGACTTTTGAGGGGATGCTGGTCAAGCCGGCACAGAGAGTGAGTTGAGAAGGTGAGGCTGGCACTTTTTGGCACCCGTGTCCCGTCCTCTTGGCCCACCTCCAATTTCAGAGATGGCAGAACCTGACCGGGGAAGTTCTGTGCATACACCCCTCCACCCACCTCACGTCTACCCCGCGGTAACCCGTGTTTCGGCCTCAAAGCGTTCCTGAAGCCTCAAAAGGCTACTCTCCGTGTAGGTGCAGCCAGAAGTACAGAAGGGGCTCAAGTCTCCAGGAGGGAACTCTGAGCCTGGAGAGAAGGAGTCGGGGACTGAAACTCTACCCCATCCCCCGGAGGGCCACCGGGGAGCCTGCCCTCACCAGGTACCCCCAGTGGGAACCAGCTCGGTAAGGCCCCCAGGTTCTCTCCCGACCTGCCTTCCTCTCTCTACTCCTCTGCGCCTGCTTCCTGAAACCTACTTGCCAGATAAACTGTCAGAAAAACAAAAGAGGCGCCTGGGTGGCTCAGTCTTTTGAGTGTCCAACCTCGACTCAGGTCATGATCTCACGGTTCGTGAGTTCGAGCCCCGTGTCGGGCTCTGTGGTGACCGCTGGGAGCCTGGAACCTGCTTTGGATTCTGTGTCTCCCTCTCTCTCTCTGCCCCTCCCCCGTTCATGCTCTGTCTCTCTCTCTCTCTCAAAAATAAATAAACATTTAAAAATTTAAAAAAAAAAGTAAGACACAATAGGAGTGAACACTTTTGGTCCGTTTATTTATTTTATTTTTTACTTTAATACCAGTAGAGTTCACATACGCTGTTCTATTGGTTTCGGGAGTACCGTATAGGGATTCAACACTTCCATATAATACTCAGTGCTCATCACTCTAAGTGTGCTCCTAATCCCTTTCACCTATTTCACCCAGCCCCCCACCCACCTGCCCTCTGGCAAACCTCTGGTTGCTCTCTATAGTTAAGAGTCTACTTTTCGGTTTGTGTCTCTCTCTCTCTTTTTTTTTTTCCTTTATTCATTGTTGTGTTTTTGTTTTTGTTCTGGTTTTTGTTTTTAAGTAGGCTTCACGACCAGCACAGAGTGCAACGTGGGGCTTGAACTCACAACCCTGAGGTCAGGACCTGAGCGGAGATCAAGCCTCAGATGGATGCTTAACAGAATGAGCCACCCAGGCGCCCCTGTTTTGTTCCTTAAATTCCACATATGACTGAAATCGTATGGTATCTGTCGTTTTGCTTAGCATTATACTCTCTAGATCCAGCCATGTGGTTGCAAATGGCAAGATTTCATTCTGTTTTTTTTTTTTCAGCTGAAAAATATTCCATTATGTATATATAGACCCCAATTCTTATTTACCCATTCATCTATCAGTGGACTCTTGGGCTGCTTCCGCAACTTGGCTATTGTGAATAATGCTGCAATAAACACAGGGTGCATGTATCTGTCTGAATTAGTGTTTTTGTATTCTTTGGGTAAGTGCTCAGTAGTGCCATTACTTGATCTCAGGGCAGTTCTATGATTAATTATTTGAGGAACCTCTATACTGTGGAAGAGAACACTTTTAATTTTTTTTGATGTTTATTCATTTTTGAAAGACAGAGAGAGAGAGAGCACAAGCAGGGGGTGGGGCGGTGAGAAAGGGGGACGCAGAATCTAAAGCAGGCTCCGGGCTCTGAGCTGGCAGCACAGAGCCCGACACGGGGCTCGAACTCATGAGCCGCGAGATCGTGACCTGAGCCGAAGTCGGATGCTCAACCGACTGAGCCACCCAGGCGCTCCATGAAGAGAACACTTTTAAAGGCAAAGCGTGATCATAACGTCAAAAGTTGCAGACGGATCACAAATAATGGTCACGATGAGACAAGCAAAAAAACTGGGGTGGCGGGGGGGGGGGCTTGAGGGGAAAGAAAGCCACTTCAAATCCCTAACTCATCCCAGGGAAAAAGGAGAAGTGTTTAGTTCTATTCTAAAAATAGTGCGTTAATTCAAATTTGTAGAGAGAGCAAATAAATGTGCTCCCTTGTATTTCTACCTGTCTTTTCTGTTCCTCCAGCATGTGGGTAGAGGTATTGGAGATAATGAAGAGAACGGAGTTGCTAAGGAGACACGAAAAATCATGAGAAACCTTCATGATATGAATTCATACCTAGAGGCCAGCCTGTCCCACCTGTACTCATTTTAAGACAGAGAACAAAAATACAGTTTCTCTGCTAAAGAAAAAAAAAATCCAGGTACATTATGCTAAGTAAAATAAACTAGACACGAAAGGACAAATGTTGTATGGTGTCACTTACATGAAGTCCCTGCAGAAGTCAAGTTCATACACACAGAGAGGAGAGTGGCAGGTGCCAGGGGCAGGGGGTGGGGGGAGGGGAGTTAGCGTTTCACAGGGACAGAGCTTTAGCCTGGGAGGATGGAAAATTCTGGATGGGGATGGTGGTGACGGTTGCACGACAAAGCGAGTGTTCTTAATGCCACTGAGCTATATGGTTTAAGTGGCTTATTCTGTGTTATGTATCTTTTACCACAAAGTTTAAAAATCCAGGTAGAAAGGAATCATTCTTTCAGGCAAGGACCATCGGTAGATGCTAAAGTTAGTGGCCAAGGTTTGATGAGAGATGGGATATTGGCAGAATCTCAAAGTACCTCTCCCTCTCCACGGACTGTTAATATATTACAAACTTCACAGTTGGAGAAACCTAACAGGTGCCACCTTAACCGAGATCCTTTAGCCAATATTGGGATTCAACCAGTCTGTCCATTAGATATGAGTATCTCATCAATATTAATTTCCTGATTTTGACTATCATGCTATAGTTTTTTTTTTTGTTTTTTTTTTAACGTTTATTTATTTTTGAGACAGAGAGAAACAGAGCATGAACGGGGGAGGGACAGAGAGAGAGGGAGACACAGAATCTGAAGCAGGCTCCAGGCTCCGAGCCATCAGTCCAGAGCCCGACGCGGGGCTCGAACTCACGCACCGCAAGATGGTGACCTGAGCTGAAGTCAGACGCTTAACCGACTGAGCCACCCAGGCGCCCCAATCACCTCTAGTTTTATAAGAGGTTACCATCTGGGAAATCGAGGTGAATGATATATAGGAATTCTTTGTGCTATTTTTTTTTAATTTTTTTTAACGTTTATTTATTTTTGAGACAGAGAGAGACATGAATGGGGGAGGGTCAGAGAGAGGGAGACACAGAATCCGAAACAGGCTCCAGGCTCTGAGCTGTCAGCACAGAGCCCGACGCGGGGCTCGAACTCACGGATCGCGAGATCATGACCTGAGCCGAAGTCGGCCGCCCAACCGACTGAGCCACCCAGGCGCCCCTGTGCTATTTTTTTTTTTTAATCTTATTGAGGGGAAACTCACATAACACTAACCAGTTCAAAGTCCACAATTCAAGGGGCGTCTCTCTCTAGTTCCAGAACATTTCCATGCACCCATTAAGCAGTCATTCCCCATACCCCCCCACTCCACGCCCCCGCCCCTGGCAACCACTATCTACTTTCCGTCTCTATGGATTTTCCTATTCTGGTTTCGCGTAAATAGAATGCTAGAATACATGACCTTCCGTGTCTGACTTCTTTCACCCACCATGATGTTTTCAAGATTTGTTCACATTGTAGCCGGTGTCAGGGCTTGGCTCCTTGTTGCGGTGGAATCCGTGTGATTTCCCACAGTTTGCTCATCCGTTGATGGAAATTTCCACCGTTCAGCTATTGTGAATAATGCCGCTATGAACATTTGTCTGGGGACACCTGAGTGGCTCAGTCGGTCGAGCGTCCAACTCTTGATTTCGGCTCAGGTCCTTAACTCATGGTTCGTGGGATGGAGCCCCATGTGGGGCTCCGCGCTAACAGCACGGAGCTTGGGATTCTCTCTCTCCCTCTCTCTGCCCCTCCCCTGCTTGTTCTCTCTCTCTCTCTCTCTCTCTCAAAATAAATAAATAAACTTAAAAAAAAAAAAAGAGGGGGGTCCTGAAGCAAAGTCTAAAACTCCGGCTGCCATGACAGATCTCCTGTACCCTCCTGTGGGCACCGTGTGCTAAAGCCCCCAGCACAGCTCTGAGTCACCCTGGTGAGAACCACAGGGGCTCCGAGCCTTTTCAGGAGCCAGCAAGCGATCCAGCGGTGACATTCCAGGCAGCAGGAAGGCGAGCAAGCTGAGAGGACACAGCAGCCGCCCGAGACTCAATCGTTGCATGAAGCCCAGGACTTACAGCACAATGCAGTTTCCATGAGTGGTTTGGAGAGCCTCCTGGGGGCTGCAGGGATCCCGTGTTTTGATCCTGTGGTGGTTACATGGGTATATACATATGTAAAAACCCACCGAGATGTAGGAGTTAAGATTTTTGCATTTAGGGATCCAAGTTTTAGCACCTGCAAGCTTTCTCTAGGCTTGCAATTCTTCCCACCTCCAGCTAACTGCCCCTCCTCAGTCTCCAAGGCTCTCTGTCCACATTTCCAGTTTGCCATAATTATATACACCCAGAGTCGGCAAGCGTTTTTCCCTAAAGGGCCAGGGAGTAAATATTTTCAGCTTTGGGGGCCAGATGGTCTCGGTCGCAATGATTCAGCTCTGCCCTTGTAGTGTGAAAGTAACCCGATGATACATAAACAAATGGGTATGGCTGTGTTCCAATAAAACTTTATCCACAAGCACAGGTGGGGGGGGGGGAGCAGATTTGGCCCTGGGGTTATAGTTTGCCTGCCTTTGGTATACACCACGTTTTAATTGCTTCACCTGTCTCCTCTATCAACGTAACTACCTTGAAGGCAAGGGCAAGTTTTTCCATCCCTGCGTCTTCACCATCTGCTCCAACGCCTGCACAAAAATAAATGTCCGTAAACAAATCGATGGGTGATTTAATTAATTATTTGCTCAGCTTGCCCCTAAGCGAGAAGTGCGAGACCAGCAATGTTGAGTAGTATAAGGGCCCCATTAAGACGCAACCCCAACACCATGCATACCCCCTTCCAGGTCGCCCCGTAACCACAGGCGTTCTGGCTATTACATTCAACATATGTTTACAGAGTACAGGGTTTTCTTTTGGGGTGAGGAAAATGTTCTAGAACTAGAGCGAGGTGATATTGGCACAACGCTGTGAATGTCCTAAGTGCCACTGAATTGTTCATCTGAAACTGGTTAACTTTGTGTTTTGTGCGTTCCGCTTCAATTAAAAAAAAAAAAAGTGAGCTACAAATTTGAAAACTTTTAACTTTGCTAAAAAGGAAAAACAAAGGCTCCCTCTGGCTGCTGTGTGGAGAATAGACGATCCTACGAGGCCTGAGCAGAGGCTGGAGGCACTCAGGTCCCGGGACTTCAATCCTTTTACTTCTGTTAGTGCTGTTATAGCTGAATTATTTCCTGAGGGACACGGAATGTTTGGCCTGGGCGCTGCTGAGACTACTTGGGTTCCCTGATCTTGGGGATGGCCAAGAAATAAAGGTGCTGCCAGCGGGCAAGCTGGTGGGGTCCACGGTTTGATGATCTCAGACAGCCCTGGCTGATGTTGGAACGTCATAGCACTGGCCAACCCCCACGGGGCGCTGGGTATATACCACCTTCAGCTTGACCACACCATGAGCTGACGGGCTGGTTTATCATTATGTCTGTTGCAGCAGACCCTCCGGTGGCCCGTGTCCCCTCCCCTCAGCCCCCCCCCACCCCCGCTTTCACCATAGGGGGACAGTTCCTGCAAGATCTGAGTAACCTCTTGCTGACAATATCACATGTCAAGGCTGTACCACACATGCATGCATGCAGTTCCTCCCATGTTTGCCAACGCCCCAGGGCAGCCCAAAAGGGTAGGGCTAACGAATGGGAGTGTAATGGGGCGGCGGGGAGGCTCAGTTGGTCAAGCGTCCGACTCCTGGAGTCGGCTCAGGTCATGATCTCACGGTTCGTGAGTTCGAGCCCCGCGTCGGGCTCTGCGCTGACGGTGCGGAGCCTGCTTGAGATCCTCTCTTCCTCTCTCTCCGCCTCTCCCCTGCTCGCTTGCTCTCTCTCAAAACTAAATAAATAAACTTATATTAAAAAAAAAAAAAAAGAATGTGAGTCTAATGACCACAGACAACATCAACATAACGCGTGTCCCTTAATAAGACATATTCAAACTAGATGTGTCTCCCCAAATTGTATGTGTTGAAAACTAACCCCCAGTGTGATGACAGTCAGAGGCGAGGCCTCTAGGAGGTGATTAGGTCAGGAGCATGGAGCCCTTGTACATGGGATTTGGGCCCTAAAAAGACGAAAAAGTAGGTGGTGGGTTCCAGAGGCTGGGGAGGGGGCAGGAATGGGGAGTTTGTGTTTCATGGGGACAAAGTTTTAGTCTGGGAAGATGAAAAGAGTCCCGGGGCACCTGGGCGGCTCAGTCGGTTAAGCGTCCGACTTCAGCTCAGGTCATGATCTCATGGTTCGTGGGTTCAAGCCCCGCATCGGGCTCTGTGCTGACATCTCAGAGCCTGGAGCCCGCTTCGGATTCCGCGTCTCCCTCTCTCTCTGCCCCTCCCCCATTTGTGCTCTGTCTCTCTCTGTCTCTCAAAAATAAATGTAAAAAAAAAAAATTTTTTTTTTTAAAGAGTCCTGGAGGTAGATGGCAGGGATGGTTTGCACGACAGTATGGTTCTATTTAATTCTAGTGAACTGGACCCTTAAACGTTGCTAAAATGGTCAATTTTATGTTAGGTCGATTGTGGTCATATTTCTGCAAGCAGTTATGTAAAAAAACACAACAACAACAACAACATCATAACCTCAATATAATTGTGAGAACACATCAGGAGGGACACTCTCCAAAATACCTGGCCAGAACACGACAGAAATGTTAAGATCCCAGAAGACAAGCGAAGCCTGAGGGAACTTCACAGACCGGCAGAGACAAGCAGATGTGACAACTAAGTGAAACGTGGATGGTTTCCCGGATCAGATAAAGGACCCGGTGGGAAACCTGGCGAATCCTTTAGAAGGTCCCTACTTTAGGGGCGCCTGGGTGGCTCAGTCGGTTAAGCGTCCGACTTCAGCCAGGTCACGATCTCGCGGTCCGTGAGTTCGAGCCCCGCGTCGGGCTCTGGGCTGATGGCTCGGAGCCTGGAGCCTGCTTCCGATTCTGTGTCTCCCTCTCTCTCTCTGCCCCTCCCCCGTTCATGCTCTGTCTCTCTCTGTCCCAAAAATAAATAAACGTTGAAAAAAAAATTTTTTTAATAAAAAAAAAAAAATAATAAACTTAAAAAGTATTTTTAAGGGGCGCCTGGGTGGCGCAGTCGGTTAAGCGACCGACTTCAGCCAGGTCACGATCTCGCGGTCCGTGAGTTCGAGCCCCGCGTCGGGCTCTGGGCTGACAGCTCGGAGCCTGGAGCCTGCTTCCGATTCTGTGTCTCCCTCTCTCTCTGCCCCTCCCCCGTTCATGCTCTGTCTCTCTCTGTCTCAAAAATAAATAAACGTCAAAAAAAAAAAAAAAAAAAAAAGAAGGTCCCTACTTTAGGGGCGCCTGGGTGGCTCGGTTGGTTGAGCATCCAGCTCTTGATTTCAGCTCAGGTCATGATCCCAGGGTTCAGGAGATGGAACCTGCTTGGGATTCTCCACCACCACCCCCCGCCCCCTCCCCTGCTCTCTCTCTAAAATAATAAATAAATAAATAAATAAAGACAGACAGACTCCAGGTTTCAACCCTCAACCAATGGAGCCTGTGCTCCAGTGGCTAAATATTCACGCCTCCAGCTTTCGAATGGACGCTGTCGGGAGAAATCTTTATCCCGTGACCCCGGTGATACACCTTCTCATGGCTTTTCCTCCTTCTTGGTCAGTCTCCCAGCTCTCTCCTGCTCCCTGGGGTCACCGCTGACAAGGACCACTCCCTACCCGAACGACAGTGAGGTTGCTCTGAGCTCTTTTCCCGCCCAGGCCTCATCAGCCTTGGCAGGCTGAGCCCCGTGCAGTAAGAATTCCCCCACCTCTTGAATAAAGTCTTCCTTGAATAGAGCCTGTTTCACACTGCCCCTTGCAACTTTGCTTTGGCACCTCCCAAATAAACAGCCTGAACCCAAGTCCTTGTCTCAAGGGGACCCAAGCTAAGAGAATCCCTATGTAACAGATGAGGAAAACAAGGCACAGAGTCGTTAAGGAGCTCTGCCAACGTCACACAGCCAGGGAATGGAAGAGATAAAGCGCCAACCGGATGGCCCAGCACAGAAGGTGCCCTCCTGATGACAGCACTATCCCAACTCTGAGCGTTAAAGGATTCTCCTTTTTTTTTTTTTTTTTAATTTTTTTAATGTTTATTTAGTTTTGAGAGAAAGAGAGACAGAGTGTGAGCGGGGAAGGGCAGAGAGAGAAGGAGACACAGAGTCCAAAGCAGGCTTCAGGCTCTGAGCCATCAGCACAGAGCCCGATGTGGGACTCGAACCCATAAAACGTGGGATCATGACCCAGGCCGAAGTCGGTTGCCCAACTGACTGAGCCACCCAGGCTCCCCGAGGATTCTCCATTTTAAATTTCACTAACTTAGTCCCAGATTTAAATCCCCATAATTCCCTAATACAAACCGAAACAACACTCCCCTGCCAACTTATCTGAATAATGTGTATAAGGCAGAGAAAGTGACAGCTGGAAACCACTCTAATTTTCCTTACACATAACTGAGGTTGATTCACGTTGTCTTCTCCAAGACCTTCCCCCCCCCCCAAAAAAAAAAACCCCGAGTAATCTGGTTGGTGCTACAGGATGCCAACTTTGTCGCATCTCTCTCTTACAACTTCTGCAATTCTCCCTCGAAAGCAACACGCAGAAGCTGTCGGTGGCAAAGCTGGAGTAGTAAACGAGGGTTATCCCAAGACAGGAGAAAGTTCGCTTTCTAGAACAGATGGAAGAAACCAGAAAAGGGGGGGGGGGAGGAACGTGAAAGGGCAGCTTCTGGGAGAAAGGAAGTTCAGTGTTCAGTGTTACGGAGTTCATTAACAAGCCAAGGAAGGAAAGAAGGAAGGAAGGAGGGAAGCAGGGTGGGAGGAAACTGCCGCTGTAACAGACCCCTCAAAAAATGTAGCAGTTTAGGGGCGCCTGGGTGGCTCCGTTGGTTAAGCATTAAATTGGTGGGTTGAGGGTTTGAGCCCCGCATCGACCTCTCTGCCGTCAGCACTTTGGATCCTCTGTTTCCCTCTCTCTCTGCCCCTCCCTGCTTGTGTGCCCCTCCCATTCTCTCTCTCTCTCTCTCTCTCTCTCCCTCCCTCCCTCTCTCGGAAATAAACATTTAAAAACAAAGATGTTTTTACTGTAGCTAAAGGTCGGGGGGAATCACAAGGTCTGAGCAATATGCTGGAGTTTCACATATATTTCTCCCCCTTACTCTCATCACACCCTGTGAAAAGTGGGTTATGTAAGCCATTTGGCAGATTAGAAAAACTGAGGCTGAGTGGTGATATAATTTAGTCAGGATGGCACAGGCAGTAAGTGGCACGGGCAAGATTTGAATCCCTGCTTCTCCACCATGCAATGATGACCCAGTCCTTCTCCTCAAGGGGCTTACAATTGCTAACTGTCTCCCAGAATCCATGCTCTGTGGATTCCTTTTAGTAATAGAACCTCCTGAATTTTTAGGGGTGGGGGACGCATGGCCCCCCAGCTGGAAAGTACATTTCCCAGGAACCCTTGCTGCCAGGTGTGGCTGTGTGACCATGTTTGAGTCAATGGGATCCAAGCAAACACGAGAGAAACTTGGAGGTCATCTCCTTAAACACAAGCTACCTGCCCTAGGCTTCTCCTCCCCCTTTCTGCTGGTCGCAACTTGGAAATGGAGGCAAGCAAGCTCTTACCAGGTGGGTGAGGACAACCCTAGGGGAACAACAAGATGAAAGGAATCTAAGGTTCCAGACGACCCCACGGAGCCCAGAAAGAGAATTAATACCCACCCCTACATGACTTTCTTTGCACCATGTTTCATTTTAATCACACATTTGGGTCCACATGAAATCTCTGACATGAACTAAAGGGAATTACATTTAAATAATTAAAGCTTGTTATAAGCATCCCATAAAGCCCAAAGCCATTCAACTGGTTACTGTTTAATTATGTGCAGGAAGGCACATAGGAAACTTCCGAGCCTGGTGCAAATAGAAAAAGGCACCAAAGTATGGAAAGAGCCCAAATGTCCATCGAGGGATGAATGGATAAAGAAGATGGGGCATATATATACAATGTTCTCTTAAATATAGAGAACAAACAGAGGGTTGTTGGAGGGGTTGTGGGAGGAGGCATGGGCTAAATGGGTAAGAGGCTTAAGGAACCTACTCCTGAAATCATTGTTGCACCATGTGCTAACTTGGATGTAAATTACACAAAATAAATAAATTATAGGGGGAAAAAAAGGCATCCACTCCGACAGACAAACCAGAAGGTACCCTGTCTCCAGCTTGGGGAACACAGCTAAGCTGGATTTCAGCCCCTGAAATCCTGAGGGATGCCGGTGCCCTCAGCCAGACATAACAGCACAGCCAACCACACACAGCAGTTCATGTCTAAATGCAAAAAGGGGGGAAGGTCTTGTAGCTAAACAATTTTTTTACATTTTTTAACATTTATTTATTTTTGAGAGAGAGAGAGAGACAGGATGCGAGCAGAGGAAGGGCAGAGAGAGACGGAGACACAGAATGTGAAGTAGACTCCAGGCTCCCAGTTGTCAGCACAGAGTCCTATGTGGGGCTGGAACCCACAAACCAGGAGATCATGATCTGAGCCAAAGTCTGAGGCCCAACTGACTGAGCCACCCAAGAGCCCCTAAATAAATTTTATATAAAGTGAATAGTTGTCAGTGCACTGAGGACGTTTTCTATTTAAAGAAATCCTGCTCTGAAGTCCTTTGAAGAGACTGCTGTCCTAATGGAATTAGTCACCACTGAGTCATTTCTGCAAAATTCAGATTCGTGATTTGGTCTAAGCCAAGATCCGGCCGGAGAAGTCGGATAAATTATAGATGCCATTAATAAATTATAGAGTACTTAAAGGCAAAAGAGGAAGGAAAAAATCACACGTGAAGGTAAGCGGGATTGACACCGGGAGTTCTTGAACGTGGTCTCCACCCGCACCCAATCGTGGCCAGGATCCGCCCGCCGGTGGTTGTCATTTAATTAACTGTTAAGTGCTCCTGGGGACAGGAAATCAGCTTGTGTCCAGTTGGAAGGGAATGAACGAAGGGACGAGGAACAACCCGCAGAAGCTTCACCGAGTTTAGGCAAAAGACCAAACGTTAAAGAACAAGCAACGGGGACTCCGCGCGTTCTCGCCCCGCCCGGGTTGCCCGGACAACCGCGCCGGCGTCCGGGCTGAGCCCCTGGCGCGCGCGCCTGCGCCTGCGCAGACCCCTAGTTCTTCGCCTGGCTGCTCTGTTCCGCCGCCGAGGTCCTCGCGGAGCCGGGAAGCGGGGTCGCAGGAGCCCAGGAGGCAGAAGCACGTCTGAGCGCCCCCTTGGTGCCGAGAGCCCTTCGGGGAGCCCTGGAGAGGACCCCCGCCTTTCCAGGCCAGCCCCTTCCTTCAAAGCTTGAGACCGTGGTCCAGTTCTGTGCTCCCAGCCTCGGTTTCCCCGTTTGTAGTATGTGGGTTCACAGCCCCTGTCTCTGAAGCCGAAGAAGATCTAGAAAACTGGGAACAAGGTGGGCTCCGTGGGGAGCGCTCGCGAGCCCTTTGTGGCGGGAGTGGTGGGGGGAGGGACCCTCTCCAAACAGCCCGAGGAGGTGGGTGTTATCATTTTCCCCATTTTACAGGGAAGGAAACTGAGGCCCAGAAAAGGGAAGTGACCCGCCCAAGGGGTTCAGCTAGTGCCTGGGCAGGACCAGGAGGGGAAGATGCCCACCTTGGGGTAACTCTCACTGGAGAATCTGGGGGTGGGGTGAGACCTCTCTCTCTCTCTCAAAATGTTAAAAAATTAAATTCTTTTACCATTGTTCTGTGCCCCAAAGTATATGCTATACCAATTTTCTAATGATATGGAGGTTCTTAACAATAGCCAGATTTTCTGGAAACTAGCTGTCCAATTGGAGTTTATGAAACCATAGATGATTGTCATGGACAGTTCAACTGAGTGGACCAAGCATTGGGCAAGAATCAGGAAACCTGGGGTCTGTCCCCATTTCTGTCATTACAGGCTCTATGGCTTTGTCTCTCAACCTCCCTGGACTCACTTTCCCCCTCTGTCAGGTGAAGATACTGAGATGATTTTTTTTTAATGTTTATTTTTGAGAGACAGATAGCATAAGCGGGGGGGGGGGGGGGGGAGGGGGGACGGCAGAAACAGAGAGGGAGACACAGAATGCAAAGCAGGCTGCAGGCTTTGAGCCCAACGCGGGGCTTGAACCCACGAACTGGGAGATCGTGACCTGAGCCGAAGTCAGACACTTAACAGACTGAGCCACCCAGGTGCCCCTGAGATGATTTCTAAGGGCCTGGAAATGCTCATATTCTGACAAGACCCCCTCTCCCCACCTCGCCCTGCCCCTTGGAGTTATTAAAGCCACCCCCCTCCCGCCGAGGGGCTCTCTTCACCTCCAAATGTCTCTTGTTAACATCTCTCAGCCCCCCCCACCCCCCCCCGCCCCGGCCTGGTCCCTCAGACACATCTTTCAGAGTCCGTTTTTCCAGGCTGTTGTTACCACTCAGACAAATGCATTATTATCCCTGATTCTAACAAGTAAATTATGGTGATGTTTAACACAGCAGTGTCAGGGGCTTGTTTGTGGCAAATTACGGTGTTTAAGCACAAGATGCCCTGATGTTTCCGTGAGGAAAAATAAAATGAAGCTTAAAACTGGCCTTTTAAAATGCTCCCTGATGCGGTGCTGAACTGTAGAAATGTCCCAAGCATCCTCAGAAATTATTCTGACCTCGCTGGTGTTCAGACAAAAAGCCATAGATCATCCCTTTAATTCATTCTCTTCAGCACCCACCTGCCTTTCTGTGTATGTTGCAGTTGCCGGGTTGGGGTAACAGGTCAGAAGACTGTCTATCCTTTCCTCAAAGAACAGGAACTGGAAATAAGGAATTGAGATCCTGTTCAAAGGGAGTAGTCTGCCCAGAACAATCCAACCTGAACCCATTAGAATGTAAGCTCGAGAGGGAAAAAAAAAAAAAAAGACGGTTTTGCGTATGGCTACATCCCCAGTGCTTAGAGCAAGGTTAGACACCTAGTAACACTCAGTAACTACGTGTCCAACTAATGAATGAACAAGGAGTCCCTGACATATTTGGGTAAATAACGACTAAAGGCGATCTAAACATTTAAAAAAAAGTTTTTTAATGTGTATTTATTTTTGAGAGAGAGACAGGGAGACAGAGTGTGAGTGGAGGTGAGCAGAGATAGAGAGGGAGACACAGAATCTGAAGCAGGCTGCTCCAGGCTCCAAGCTGGCAGCACAGAGCCCGACACGGGGCTCAAACCCACAAACCGCGAGATCATGACCTGAGCCGAAGTCGGACGCTGAACCCACTGAGCCACTCAGGCGCCCCAAGGCGATCTAAACATTTTGCTTCAAGTTTGAGATTATGTTCTAGAAAGTATCAGCGTACTAGACATCTCCCTCTCTTTTCTCCCCTTCCCCTCATTTCACACCTTTTTCTGTGTCTTGCCCCGCCCCCTCCCCCCCCCCCCCCCCCCCAGGACTCTCATTTGACAAAGCATCTCCTTCCTCACTGGGTCTGTGCACAGCAGCTTTCTGGAGGGTGACATTTACATGTGCTGCTGGTGGCAGGAGAAGGGATTTATTACACGAGGTGGGGGTGGGGGCAGTCCTGTGGTCCCTAAACCTGATTCCTGCACCCCCCCCCCATGTTGCCCTTGTTTGGAAACATCACCTGAAGGCAGATGATTCAGGGCAGGTGGACACAATGAAGAAACATCATTCGGAAATGGAACTTCACAAGCAAACTTTGTGCTGAGGCTTGCTGTCCCAAAGGGTCTGAGTTCTGTTTCTTACTTAGCCTCTTCATGTTTTTATTGGAATCCATCACAGAAGCAACAAAGGAACAGACTTCCTCTTAAGAAGTTTTCAATAGTTGGGCGGCGCCTGGGCGGCTCAGTCGATTAAGCGATTAAGCATCTGACTCGATTTTGGCTCAGGTCATGATCTCCCAGTTCGTGAGACTGAGCGCCCCATCGGGCTCTGCACTGGCATCGCAGAGCCTGCATGGGATGCCCTCTCTGTCTCTGTCTCTCTCTCTCTCTGCCCCTCCCCTGCTCACACTCTCTCTCAAAATAAATAAATAAGCAACAAAAAAATTGTCAATTGTGTTCATGGCTTTTGGACAACTACTTCTTTTTTTTTTTTTTTTTTTTTTTTTTTTTTCAACGTTTATTTATTTTTGGGACAGAGAGAGACAGAGCATGAACGGGGGAGGGGCAGAGAGAGAGGGAGACACAGAATCGGAAACAGGCTCCAGGCTCTGAGCCATCAGCCCAGAGCCTGACGCGGGGCTCAAACTCACGGACCGCGAGATCGTGACCTGGCTGAAGTTGGACGCTTAACCGACTGCGCCACCCAGGCGCCCCATGGACAACTACTTCTTAAGGAGAAGAGCCGTCTGTAGTAAAAATCTACTTGGCCCAGGAGGTGATACAGGCAGGGGGACTCCACTCAATTCCTTTCATATGTCATTTGTCTACACACAACGGTTATATCAAGCCTAACTCCCCAATATTTTCAAAAGATTTTAGTGAGGCGCCTGGGTCAGTTAAGTCCGACTCTTGATTTCCGCTCGGATCGTGATCTCATGGTTGATGGGATCGAGCCCTGCATATATGACAGCTCAGAGCCTGCCTGGGATTTTCTCTCTCCCCCTCTGCCCCTCCCCCTCTCAAAATAAATAAACTTAAAAAAAAAGTTTAAAAATTAAAAGATTTTAGTTTGTCCTAATCATGGTCTTAAAGATGATATCCTGGATACAATTCTTTTCTTTGAGGCCATTTCTCCTACAGACCATATTCACTGGCATAAACTGATACAGAAACTCAACCTTGAGGTGCCCTCAGATCCCGAAGTCCAAAAGTTAAAAGTACTGATCTTATTTCAGCTTTGATAAACCTCAATTAATTTAGTATTATTTTTAATGTTTGTTTATTTTTTTTTTATTTTTTTTTTTAATTTTTTTTTTCAACGTTTATTTATTTTTGGGACAGAGAGAGACAGAGCATGAACGGGGGAGGGTCAGAGAGAGAGGGAGACACAGGATCGGAAACAGGCTCCAGGCTCTGAGCCGTCAGCCCAGAGCCCGACGCGGGGCTCGAACCCACGGACCGCGAGATCGTGACCTGGCTGAAGTCGGACGCTTAACCGACTGTGCCACCCAGGCGCCCCAATGTTTGTTTATTTTTGAGAGAGAGAGGCAGAGCGTGAGCAGGGGAGGGACAGAGAGAGAGGGAGACACAGAATCCAAAGCAGGCTCCAGGCTCCGAGCTGTCAGCACAGAGCCCCACGCAGGGCTTGAACCCACAAACCGTGAGATCATGACCTAGCCAAGGTTGGACGCTTAACTGAGCCACCCAGGCACCCCAATATCAGTTAATTTATACAGTGGGATGAGGGGGGGGAGCCTATTTGTTAAGCCAAAGACTTCCAGTTCAACATCCTTGGAATCTAGACAAAGGACCAGGCATCATACTAACTGCCTTCTCAACGTTATCCCATGAAACCTCTCCAACCAAGTAGGGATCATTATCTCTATCTTTGGATAGTGAGACTGAGCCACACAGTAGTTAACAACTTGCCCCAGGTCCCCAAACTAAGAGGTCCTCTGTGGCCCTTGAGGGTAAGGCCAATTGCAGGGAAACAGGTCTCAGCTTTTTATGGCAAGAACTTCCTGATGCTTAGAGCCTGCCCCTTGCACCCAAAGCTGCACTATGATGCCGGAATGCTCTTCCCAGCCCACAGCATTCTCTTTTCTTATTCAGGATGCTTTACAAGTACATCTTTGGGCATTTATTGCATTATTTCCCCTGGGTGGAGCCAAGATATCCCACTTTACACAAACAGAGATGAGATGATTCACTGAGGGTCCCCAGAGCTAGAATTCAGGTCCCTCCCTGCCACCCTGCCCAGACTGGCTAATTACCCTCCTCTCCCTAAGTCGGTTCCCTTGGCCCCACAGGCACTGGCCTGCATTTGACATCTTTATAGAACTGGCCTGCATTTGACATCTCAGGCTGATGTCTGGATTCCATCACCTGCCTTATGTGTGAGTGATAAGAGAGGCTCTATATGTCCCTTGAAAGCCAAGGATCCTCATACGCCCCCTCCTCTAAATATTACAAGTGGCATTTTGTGGTTTTTCCATCACTCTCTTCAGTCAGGTACAGGACTAGGATTCAAGCAAAATCCAGACGCGGTAAGCAAGACTGGGGTGGGACGCAGTTCCAACAGTTCCATCTTGTCCATCAGGATCTGTGACCATTACTCTGCCCTGTCCCCCCTTCTCCTGCCTCCTTCCTTCTCATCCAGCTCAGGAGTCACCCCTCCCAGCGATCTTGCCTCACTCCTGCCCACTCCCAAACCACCACTCTTGTCAAAGATTCCTCTGAGTTCCTGTAGCCCTTAGGCTTAACGCGTACAATCCGAAACAGCATAGCTCAGGAATCAGAGGAACAAGGTGTAGCATCAGCAGAATGAGATCCAATCTTCCACCCCCCACTAGCTGTGTGACTTTAGGCCAGTTACTTAACCCCTCTGGGCCTGTCTCCTCATCTGCAAACTGGGAATGATGGAGTATCCATTTCCTAGGGGCAGCATTCCCTGAGATGACACATGTAAGCGGTGATCCCTGGTGAATGATGCCTGGCGAGTTATGAGCACTCAATATGCAGCACCATGATCACGTGAGAACTGACTTGTGTGGGCTTTAGAACAGGGCTTGGCATTGAATCATGTAGTATTAGTATTGTCGTCATTTCTCACACTGTCCTGAATAAATTGCCAGTGGAAGTGGCTGCCTCATCAGAGGAAAGGGTGTGTCGTTTGCTTCTGAATCGCATACAGCAGGCACCTAATAAATGGCTGTTGAATGACAAAGAAACAGATTCTGTTGGGCCCTACAGGGCATAAAAGTAAACTCAAAAGCCATTCTCCGAGACATGGGCTGGTCCACTTCTGCAAAGGTAGTAAACTGTTTTAGACTGTGTGGGTCACACACTCTGTTGCAACCATTCAACTCTGCTCTTGGAGTGGGAAAACAGCCATGGACACGTGGGTAAATGAATGGGCACGGCTGTCTCCCAATAATATTTTATTTATGGGCACTTCATATTATTTTGAACTTCATATTATTTTCGCAATTCATAAAAGGTAAATTTTTTTTTTTTTCCACAACCATTTAAAAATGAATAAAGATTTCTTAGATCGCTAGCCTTTCAAACGCAGAGAGCAGGTTCGATTTGACCCGCGGGCTGCAGTCGACCAACCCTCGCCCTACCTCTTCTCCTAACAAGACGGAGCTCCCAGGAAAGCGGGCCTCGGATTGGGCCAGGCAGAGTGGGTGGGGCCGGGGGGGGGGGGCTTCGTGTTGTCGCGCATTGGGAAGGGAAAACCCGGATTGGTCCACTCCGTTTGGCAGTCGGCCAATCAAATCAGGGCGGCCCTGCCGCTTTGCCCCGCCTCGCGCTAGCGTCTGCGTTACGCGGGGAGTGCGCCACGCCCCCTTGCGCGCTCGGGACTCACTTCCGGGCACTGGCACGGCGTGACGTCAGGAGGAGGGCAGGTAAGTCCAAGCGGGCGGTGCGGGCGGTGGGGGCGGTGAAGGCCGGGGGTCTGGTCGTTGCTTCACCCGACCTCGGAGTCGCTCGACGGGGTGAGCGCGCGGGGGGTCGTTGGGCACTGCGGTTGTGGGCACGATGTCCGAAGCCGGCTCCGGTCCCAGCCGCGACCTTAGTCCCAACCCCAGGCAGTTTTATGTCTGAAGGGCCTTTGGGTTTTCTTATCTGAAAGATGGGACCAGTGAGCCCCTGCCTCGCTGGGTTACGGTGAAGATTTAGATGCTCGTAAAATGGTTTGGCATGAGAAGTAATCGAAAGTGCCAACATTTAACTCTGCATCAGGCGCTGTGCGAAGTCCTTCAACTCACTGAGCCTTGACAGCAACCTTATCAGGTTGATACTTTTATAAACCCTCCTTTACAGATGAGAAAACTCGGGCTCAGAGAGAAAGGCTTTGCCAAAAGTCAAAACCGCTAGCACGCAGCCGAATCGGGGTCCAAGCCCACGCACTATGCCCTAAGCCAGTGGGGTTTATAACTCCTGGCACCAACGACTAGAAATTTCTATACATCCATCCTATAACACCCGCTCCCTGGGGTGGCAAAACCACTGTAAGAGCCCCAGCTCCTGTAAATGAGGTCCCCCGCGAACACTTACAGCATCTTATTTCATTCACAGCAACCCCAGAAAGTCAGTCCGGTCATCCTCATGTACTCGTTACAGATGAGGAAGTCGAAGTTCAGGGAAGCTCAGACACTGGCTGAGGTCACCCAGTTAGTGAGGACAGGAGCTGGGATGCAGCCCCAGGGAACTGTATCCCAAGCCGGGGTGGGCACTTAGCATTGTTAGGTTGGAAGCGACCTTGGGAAAATCCAGTCCAAGGACACACTTTACAGATGAAGGATCTGAGGTGAAGAGATGTTCAGGGTCATGGCAGAACAGTTTAAATTTTTTTTTCAATGTTTATTTATTTTTGAGAGTCAGAGCGCAAGCAGGGGAGGGGCAGAGTGAGAGGGAGACCCAGAATCCGAAGCAGGCTCCAGGCTCCTAGCCGTCAGCACAGAGCCCGACTCGAGGCTCTAACTCATGAACCGTGAGATCATGACCTGAGCTGAAGTCAGACGCTTAACCGACTGAACCACCCAGGTGTCCCTGTTACCAGACACTTTTGGGTGATGGCACTGTGAGCCCTCATAGTTAGCAATTTTCCTTTCCAGGGAGCCCCAAGAGACTTCTGGCTTGAGGCAGGGAGTCGACAGCGCGCAGTCTGCAATCTGTGTCTCATCACCTCTTCAGATCAGCCGATCAGTCGAGGGCGAGGACCAGTAGGCAGCTCGCAAGATGGTGAGTAGACAGCCTCTTGCTCACCGGGTTTTTCTTCTGGTCTTTGTCAGGCCCCGGAAGTAGCCCTTTCCCTCCCCCACCCCAGGCTGTAAGGACGTATTTCCAAACTCCGGATCATGATCTTTTTGGTGCATTGGTTCTCAAAGTTGGCATTGCACTAAAATCGCCCAGGGAGCTTTTTCCTTTCCTTTCTTTCTCTCCTTTTTCTTTCTTTCTTTCTTTCTTTCTTTCTTTCTTTCTTTCGGAGGTGAAATTCAAACAACACGAAATTAACCATTTTAGAGTGTACGATTTAGTGGCATTTAGTATTTTCATATTGTTGGACAACCACCACCTCCATCTATTTCCAAAGCATTCCCGTCTCCCCAAAAAGGAAATCCTATCCCCACGAGCAGTCCCTCCCCAGCCCCCAGCAACCACCCGTCTGCTTCCTGTCCACATGGACTTTCCCATTTGGGACATTTCATATAAGTGGAATCATACGCTACGTGGCCTTTTGCGTTTGGCTTCTTTCACCAAACACAATGTGTTTGAGGTTCATCCATGTCATAGCGGGAGTCAGGACGTCATTCTTCTTTGTGGCCGAATAATATTCCACCGTCCAGATCTGCCGCATGGTGGGTCCCCATCCATCCGTTGAAGAACGTTTGAGTTGTTTCTGCCACTTGGCTGTCATCAGTACGGCTGCTAGGAGCGTGCGTGCACAACGATTTGTCCAAACACCTGTTTCCAGGTTGCTTTTTAAAAGCCCGGGGGTCCGGGTGCCAGGCCCGGAGGAGCCCTCGTCAGGAGGGACGGGGCCCAGGCGTCAGGATTTTAGAAACTCGTCAGGTGCACGCGACGTTCGGCCAAGTTGGAGACCCACTCCTACCTGGGTCATCAGGTCAATTTATTGGGCGGCTGCCAGCATTTAGAAAGTGAGACCCTGGCAGCTGGATAGGCGTTCTTTCTGAAGCCTGTGCTGTGCTTTGGTTGTATGACGCGCGTGTTTACGCAGCGGCTGTGTTAATGTGTCCTGCTGTCAGTCATGGTCCCCAAAACACAGGAAGCCCTTGCTTTAGCAGAGTCGGATTCTCTTGTAATTTTCCACTGCGACGACAGCGGCTCGCCAGTCCCCAAGTCACAGTCCCCAGTCCGACCCAGAGCCCAGGGCTTCTCTGGGATGTTCCTCAACCTCCCCCCCATGGCCCCCCATCCGGGCCCTGCCCCTGCAGGCCTCCTGGAGGGCCCTCTGAGTCACATCTCTCTTCTGCTTTCCAGGGTGAAAGGAAAGGTGTAAACAAGTATTACCCTCCGGATTTCAATCCCGAAAAGGTAAGGCCGGATTCCCTTCCCTGTGTCCACGATAGCAAAGAGACTCCACAGAGCAGGGGCCACGTAGCACGGCATCCCCCCCTGACGTCAGGGCCACGGCTGCAGGAGCGCGGGTGGCCTCTGAAGTGTCACTGCCTCACTGGTTTGCACTTGTCACAGGAGTCTCGGGACAGTCTTTTTTTTTTTTTTTTTTTTTTAGCATTTATTCATTTTTGAGAGACAGAGTGAGGGGAGAGTAGGGGAGGGGCTGGGGGGTGGGGGGGGGGGGGAACACAGAATCTGAAGCGGGCTCCAGGCTTGCACTGACAGCCTGATAGCAGTGAGCCTAACATGGGCCTCGAACCCACAAACCGTGAGATCGTGACCTGAGCCGAAGTCAGACGCTTAACCGACTGAGCCACCCAGGCGCCCCACAGGACGGTCTTTATTCCTCGTGGAAAATGGGGCTGTGTGGTCAGTGACCTTTTACCCTGGGCCCAGCATGGCCCATTTCCTGCGAAGGTCAGGGTGAAGTCCAGCACATGGGCTGCATCAGACCCCCTTTGCACTCTCAGCTCTGGCTCCTCTGCCTTCCTCTTTGTTCCCTGTGCTGTTCCCTCCGCCTGGAATCTCTTCTTCTTTTGACCATAGGCCCCAGCCCCCAGCAACTACCCGTCTCTCCCCTTCTCTCCTTCAGGTCTCTCCCCACAGGGGGCTTCCCTGACCCCCGTCTCGTTCTCTGTGGCGTCACCTAGGGCTTTATTTCTCATCGTAGCCGTTATAACTCCGGGATGCGCTATCCCTTCATATGGATGTTGTTCCATGTCCCCCTCTAGAATGTCCACCTGAGGGCAGAGACGTTCATCCGTCCTGTTCACAACTGTGGTCCCACGCTGTAGGTGCTCAGTAAGGGCCCGGTGAGTGAATCGGCGCATCCCCGCTTCGTGGTCCTGGGCACATGACTGGCCTTTCTGTGCCACAGTTTCCCCATAGGTCAAAAGGGGAAAATAAAAAACGGCCCTATGTCACAGGATCCTTGAGGGGTTAAAACAAGATGACACAGGGCACCCGTCTGGCTCAGTCGGTAGAGGTGCAACTCTTGATCTTGGGGTTGTAAGTTCGAGCCCCGGGGTGGGTATAGAGATTACTCAAAAATAAAATAAGGGGCACCTGGGCGGCTCAGTCAGTTAAGTGACCGACTTCGCCTCAGGTCATGATATCTCATGGTTTGTGGGTTCGAGCCCCGTGTCGGGCTCTGTGCTGACAGCTCGGAGCCTGGAGCCTGCTTCGGATTCTGTGTCTCCATCTCTCTCTGCCCCTCCTCACCCCCCTTTCAAAAATAAACACTGGGGCGCCTGGGTGGCGCAGTCGGTTAAGGGTCCGACTTCAGCCAGGTCACGATCTCGCGGTCCGTGAGTTCGAGCCCTGCGTCAGGCTCTGGGCTGATGGCTCAGAGCCTGGAGCCTGTTTCCGATTCTGTGTCTCACTCTCTCTCTCTGCCCCTCCCCCGTTCATGCTCTGTCTCTCTCTGTCCCACAAATAAATAAACGTTGAAAAAAAAAAAAAATTCAAAAATAAACACTAAAAAAGGTAATTAGAAAAAATAAATAAATCGTAAAGTCACCTTTACAAAAAAAGAGAAGATACACACGTAGTACCCAGTAAACACTAAACACTAACCAGTACTGACATCTCACCTGGTCTGCCCCACAGCACCAGAGGTGATGACAGTCATTGTCCCCAGTCGACAGATAGAGGAAACAGAGGCTAGAAAGCAAAAAGTGAGGTCACTCCCCAGGGTCATGCAGCTCGTTCAGCTCCTCAACGGAAGAACAAAGATTCAGACTCACATATTCCTGATTCCAACCCCACTTGCCCCACCAAGGCCTTAGTGCCTCACAGTCTGCTGTTAATACCGCCCACAGGACCTGAGAAAGAGGCCTCTCTCAGCCTGCGAGAGACAGCCTTGCTGTGCTAACCCGCTCCTGTGTCCTTTCCGTGCAGCATGGCTCTCTCAACCGATACCACAATAGCCACCCGCTACGGGAGCGGGCTCGGAAGCTGTCCCAAGGCATCCTCATTATCAGGTAAGACCCTGGCATCACCTGAGGATCCCTGCATTTGTGCCACCTGGCATCGGTCTCTGGGAGAATTCATCGCCCCTGATTTTGCCCCATTTGCAGGGCCTTAATTCCATAAAGCAGAAAGTCTGTGTATCAGTCAGCTGTTGCCGGATAACAAAATGATGAACATGTATTACGTGTTGCTCCCAATTCTGCAGCTCAGCTGGATGTCTCTGCTGTCCTTACCTGGGCTTGGCTGACCTGGGCTGGGCTCTCTCATGCATTGGGGGTCACCTGCCTGGGGGACTGCCTGGTCCGGCATGGCCTGGGCCAGCACGACCGGGCTCTGCTCCACATGTCTCTCATCCCCCAGTTGGCTAGCCTGGCCATGTTCACATGGCAGCACCCAGCTTCCAGAAGAGACTGGGTGGAGGCAGGCAAGGACTCTTGAGGCCACAACCCAGAGCTGGCACACTGTCACTTCTGTCTCACTGATGGCCCAGTCGTGTTGCAGGGGGAGGGGCAGTGAGTTCATTCCACCTCCCGACAGGACGTGCTGCAGAGACACATTGCCAAGGGCACGGATATGGGGAGGACAAAGAATCACAGCCATACTGCCACTGAGCCAGGACAGTGGCCCTTCCCGCAGGGCTCTCCTTTTATTTCTGGCCCGTGCCCCCGCGGGCCACCCAGGACAAGTAGCAGAAGCCAGCCTATGCTGCCTCGGAAGGACGAGCCCTTCTCTGCTTCGTGGACTCTGACCTCAGTCTCCATGGTCCATCGTGGGCCTGAGCAGATCCACTGACAAAATCACGCGAGGTCAGAATGTCTTTGGAAAAAGAATCAAGATCGGAGGCCCAGCAGAGGCCTCAGGAAGCCGAGAGCTGAAGGTCACTTCAAAACACAAAACCCCCCCGCACCTCCATGCTCCAGCCGCTCTGTTTGCTGAGCCCTCAGCTCATCTGTACGGTGTCTTTCCTTCACCCCATTATTCCTTACATAACGGTGTCTCAAACCGGAAGCCTTGTCGCTCCCGTACACAGACGGCCAGGTCCCGTGTCGCAAATAGAAGCACGGAGAAGAAATCCAGTGACAGTGCAGCAAGGTTCCTAAACTCTGGCTGGGCCGCTGCTCCTCCCCTCGGCTCCCCCCACCCGCCGTGGCCTCGGCTGGCACGGGTGCGTGGACCCAGGGAGAGCCCGAGCGCACCGGGTGCCAACGAGCTCTTTTCTCTTTGTGTAGGTTTGAGATGCCCTATAACATCTGGTGCGATGGCTGCAAGAACCACATCGGCATGGGTGAGCCCCGCCCACCCTTCCGTTCCTCGCCCCGCCCCCGACCACTCAGCCCCGCAGATGGCCAGCCCCTTGGCCACTGGGCCCAGGAGAGACCGTCTCCACCAGGGGCCCCCGATCAGGCTTCGGAGAGGAAACGGGCACCCGAGTGACTGGTGGGTTGTGGACACCTTGTCGCAGAGCAGTCGGGAGGCCCAGCCTTGCCACTTCCTAGCTAGTCGGACCTCAGCAAGTGACTTAGTCTCTGTGTGCCTCAGTTTACCTACCCATAAGATTCACGTGGTAGGAGAGCCGTGTGGCAGGCCAAGTGCATAACCCACGGCACAGAGTACACACGAGGGCTCAGGATTTAAACCGCTGCTGCCTGTGCTGTGACCTTTAATATTGGACCCCTGTCCGTGCCACAGATGGGCAGACAGACAGACGTGGGGTCACGGCCCCACTGGGCAGCTCTGAGATCTCAGGCAGGTGACATGACCCACCTGGCTTCCACATCCTCCTCGGATACAGGGACCCTCAGCTCTTCACGCAGCGCCTGGCCCGGTGCAGCAGCTCATTCTGTAAACGGGAGCGGTGGCCCTTGGCAGTAGGGGCTGGCCACTGTCACAGGGGCCACAGAAGAGCAGGAAGGAGGGGCTGGGCCGCCCCACTGCTACGGAGGATGAGTGAATCCTCCCCACCCAGTAGGTCCCCCTGATCAGACCCAGCCAGGGGCACCTGCCCCAAAGGCCCCCGGGTGCTCAGGGGACAGAAAGCAGGACGCAGCCTGACACCCAAGGTGGGTCACCCTCAGGGCTGTGAACCGAAGCAGCCACCAGGAAAGGGAAACTCAGGCCATGCCACCCGCCAGCCCAAGCTCTGTTTTTGTGGTTTAAAGCTTTTTTTCCACCCCATAAGCGAGACTAAACCGGTCAAGAATACGAACCATCTAATCAGTGAAAAACCAGAAAACGCAGACGTTATTAGTGAAAGCCAACCCTCCTTGAACACCTGCCAAGTCCCAGCCCCCGTGCTAAGTGATGCGTGTGTATCGTCAGCCCCTGTAGTTGTCACCGCAGCGCTGTGTGGTGAACAGGATAGTCGTCCCTGTTGAATAGGTGGGGAAACTGAGCAGCCGACCTACGGCCGCGTAGCTGGTATGCGGTGAAGTCGGTATTTGAACCCAGACCCTCCTGCCGCCACCCACACTCCTCTGTGGCTTGAGCACCTGTTGTGTGGCCTGGACACAGCTCTTTCCCACCTTGAACTTCAGGGCTCTCCAGAGGTGTCTCCCCTGCGGGTACACGGAATAGCACCCCTGTCTGCCCCCTGTCAGCAGAGACGCTGCCCCCTGTCAGGTGGCCTGAACCTGAGCCTCCGTTCTTTCCCTTTCCTCTCAGGTGTTCGTTACAATGCAGAAAAGAAGAAGGTTGGCAATTATTACACAACGCCCATCTACAGGTAGGGGCAGCCTGGCGGGTGTCCCCAGAGGGACACATTGGTTAGCTACAGGGTGAGGGGGCTACAAAGGGGTCGCAGTAGGAGGGCAGCCGTTCCCTGATGGCCATTTGCAACAGTCCTTTCCTGGAAACTGCCCTGGTCTGTCAGTCCGGGCACATCCCTCTGGCTAGAACCCTCCATGGCTCCCACCTTCCTCAGACTAAAAAAAGCCTGAGTCCTCCCCACTGCCCACAAGGCCTTGCACATTCTGCCCGGTCCCGTCTGTGTCCTCACCTCCTTCCACTCTCCCCCTGAGTTCCCTCACACACACACCCCCCCCCCCCAGGAAGACCCCCCACCTCGATGCTCTCAGCCTGGAATGCTCTTCCCCAGACATCTGCAAGGCTCCCTCTCCTTCCTTGGGTTTCTGCTCCAACACCACCTCTCAGAGAGGCCTCTTCCAGAGCAGCACTCACCCCCCAACACTGATTGCTTGTGCATTTGCTGCAAGCGTGGCCCCTGCTGGGATGTCAGCCCCTCTAAGAGCAGGTTGACGTCCTTCACCGCCGTGTCCTCAGCAGCCGCTGCCAAGCCTGCCGCAGGGCAGCCTCGCTCGGGAGGGTTTGTTGAATGCACGAAGGAGCAAACTCCAGACAGAAGGTCAGCTCTGGGGCGATGGGACGGTGTGTGTCTCACCCACAGCCATGACCCCAGACACAGCTTGGTGGGTAGCAGGTGCTCAGTGAACGCTTCCCGAATGATGCTCACCAGCGGAAGGAAGCAGGCGAGGGGTGACGGGTGGCCTGGGGCCGCCGCGGTGTCCTGACGTGCGCCCTCTGCCCACCCAGGTTCCGGATGAAATGCCACCTGTGTGTCAACTACATCGAGATGCAGACGGACCCCGCCAACTGCGACTACGTGATTGTGAGTGGCGCCCAGCGCAAAGAGGAGCGCTGGGACATGGAGGACAACGAGCAGGTGCTGACGACAGGTGAGCACGGGGGAGGGGTGGGCCCGGAGGCCAGCCCTGAGCCCGAGCCCGAAGGCCCTGCTGCATTCTCGCTGTGGCAGAGCATGAGAAGAAGCAGAAGCTGGAGACGGACGCCATGTTTCGCCTGGAGCACGGCGAGGCCGACCGGAGCACGCTCAAGAAGGCCCTCCCCACCCTGAGCCACATCCAGGAGGCCCAGAGCGCCTGGAAGGATGACTTCGCTCTCAACAGCATGCTGCGGAAAAGGTTCCGGGTGAGTGGGGCTGCCACGTGGCGTCGGGACCACGAGGGGGCAGGGGCCACCGACGTTGGAGGGGGGAGAACGCAGATGCGGCCCTGGCCCCACCACATGCCAGCTCCAGCTGGGCCATTTAGCCCTCTGAGCCTCAGTGTCCCCATCGGACCACGTCCCTACCTCGGGGCACCCACGGGAAGCCCCTGGCCCAGCAGCTGTTATTAAGCAGGTAGCCCCTTCCGGGGAGCCCCAGCTCTGCCTTCAGCAGACTCTCCGAGGGAAAGAAAGCTTCAAGCTAGAGCACAGGTGAGGCCCAGCCCCGCCAAGGGGGACAGCCGAGGCCCAGCAGGGCCCTGACCTACTACTCAGCTCCTAACACGCATTTCACGGGTCCACGCAGCCATCCCAGAACGGAGCCCCGAGATCATCAACCCATGGCCGCACGATTGCCAAAATCTCTGTGCTGTACCCTGTGGTAAAAAAGGTCTGAAAGGGGAGAGTCGCTTACGACGGAGCGTGGCCGTGCGTGTTTCAGTGTACAAGTGCCTGAGTGCAGAGTTGCTGAGGGCACACGTGCAGACCCCGACTCGCACCCCCGGGGGCACAGTCCTCCCTCGATGTCTGCTCGCGTCGCCCACTTGCTGGGTGGCTTCCACGTCCCGGGCACCGCGTGAGGCCCTTGCCTCGGATGAGCTTGAAGAGGAACCGAGTGGCGTCATGCACCCCGGGTCAGCGGGCAGGGGAGAGGCGGGTCTTCGACAGCCACCATACCTTTCCCCCACCCTGTCCCCCACCACACAGGAGAAGAAAAAAGCCATGCAGGAGGAGGAGGAGAGGGACCAGGCGTTGCAGGCTAAGGCGAGCCTGGCCATCCCGCTGGTGCCCGAGACGGAGGACGACCGCAAGCTGGCCGCCCTGCTCAAGTTCCACACCCTGGACTGTGCGTTGGGGGGCCAGTGGGCAAGGGGGACCGGGTGGGCAGATACGGAGGTCCCCGGCCATGAGCGGGCCACGGCAGGCCAAGGCAGAGGGCGGCTGTGGACCTCCTTCCCTCTCTTGCCTCCCCATCCCCAGCCTACGAGGACAAGCAGAAACTCAAGCGGACGGAGATCATCAGCCGCTCCTGGTTCTCCTCCACCCCGGGACCCCGCACCGGCAGCAGCAAAGCCGGCAGCGTCCTGAAGAAGCTGGCCCGGAACCGCAGATGCGCACCCGTCGGCTCCCCCATCACCGTAGAGGACCTGGGCATCGTGCGGCGGCGGTCCCGAGAGGTCTTGGAGAACCTCCGGCTCGCCACGGAGACCCCCAAGCCTGGGGAGCCACGGGTGCCAGAGGGGAACACCCAGGACAGGCCCGCATCCCCCCCAGACTGCTCTCCGGAGACAGCCGAGACCCCCAGGAGCAGGGGACCTCCGGGGCAGGCGGGGAAACGTCAGGACAGACCCCGGTCCCCACCAGGCCCCTCTCAGGAGGCAGCCGCCTCCCAGGACACACCACACCCGGGCACCCTCAGCTCCTCCCTGGTGGCCGATTACTCCGACTCAGAGAGTGAGTGAGCAGTTCTGGGCACTGGACCTGCTCCAGAGGCTGCGACCCAGCCAGGAGGCCCCTCCCGGACTGCAGCCTTGCTTGCCCCCCAGCCCTCCGAGCGCTCAGACGCTGCCCCTCCCGAGACCTCGCCTTCCTGCAGCAGTGGAGTTATTTATTTGGTCCTGGAGAGGGTGTTTGTGCCTTGTGGGACAACATCCCAACATTAAAGCCCTGCTTCTTTGTCCCTGCCTCAGGTTGCTAGATGGGCCCAGGGGCTGACTCCCCCCGCACCCCACCACCCAGCTAAGCTTCGCAGGACCCTCACCAGCCAGCGTGATGCTACGGCCACAGCCACGATCCCCGCCCAGCATGAGGGTTTCAGTGTGGTAGCTCAGGTTGGCCTGCAATCAGAGTGGACTTCCCAGAGGAGGCAGTACAGTCTCAGTGCGAAAGGTGGAGGGGGGACCGGGCAGCAGGAACCGCACAGTTAGGACTGGGAACATAGGAGGTGCCTGAAGCAGTCAAACCCGGAGCATGCAAGTGTGGGGTTTTTGTTCTCCCCAGCCTGTAGGGGTGCCTTGGAAAGGTCACGAAAAGGCCCTCTCCCCTACCCCCTTCCCTGCCATGGTGCATCTTTTGGAGGGAACTGGTAAACCGAACAGGAAATAGCTCAGAAACAGCAGGGCATCGACCCAGAAACCCAACCGGCCACCTCCCCTTAAACCGGGGAAAAGGAAGAGCATTTAACAAATGTGGGGGTTTGTAGCCCCAGGGGATACGGCAGTGACCCAGCCACACGGTGCGCTTGGTGCTGAGGTTCTGGCCAGATTCATATTTCGCCTGATGGGGCATGGTGGCCCCAGGGGCTGCCCCCAGCCCACCAGCCTTTGCTCCCTGCAGGGAAGGGAAGGTTTCTGGGCAACAGTAAGAGCCCCTTAGTCTCTGAAATACCCAATGCGGGCCTTTATTTGAGACCACCTTCAGCATTCTCTGTGGCTGAAGAAATCAGGCACCTAAGGGTGCCCACCCGGGATTTGGGGGACCTTGCTGCGAGCCCTTAACTCCAGTCAGCCGAACGGTAAACAACGTGGCCCCAGAAACGGTGCGCTCTGGTTTCCAGAAGGCGGCTAACTGCCCAAACTCAGCCCTGGGGGTAGGGCGGGCTCGGCCTCCTGGACTGCCGGTCCTGTGGGGTTGCTGTGCGCACGCGCCTCCTTCCGAAAGGGCGGGGCGGGTCCTGCCCACTCCTTGCGTCCTATCCCCGCGCGTGCGTAGGGAGGGCCCCCCACCTCGTCTTTCCAGAGCGGCGTGAGCGAGGCGGCGGTACCATGGCCTTGGAGGCGATCCGCTACTCCCGGGGCTCGCTGGAGATCCTCGACCAGCTGCTGCTGCCCCAGCACAGCCGCTACGAGGCAGTGGGCTCGGTGCGCCAGGCCTGGGAGGCTATCCGCGCCATGAAGGTGGGACCGCGCGGCGCAGCGACGGGGCAGGGATGGGAGGGGGGCGTCCCCTTCTGACGCCCCGATCCCTCCCCTCCAGGTGCGCGGCGCCCCGGCCATCGCGCTCGTGGGCTGTCTCAGCCTCGCCGTGGAGCTGCAGGCGGGTGCGGGGGGACCGGGCCTCGCCGCACTGGTGGCTTTCGTGCGCGACGCGCTGAGCTTCCTGGTCACCGCTCGGCCCACCGCGGTCAACCTGGCTCGCGCGGCCAGCCAGCTGGGCGACGCCGCAGCCTTGGAGGCCGAGCGCGAGGGCGCCACGGAAGAGACGGTCCGAGAGAGGTAGGGAGGCCTTGGGCCAAACACTGCTCCGCGTGGAAGCTGTTGACTCATCTTTTCGCACAGCGACCCGTTTTACATACAGGAAAACTGAGGCACGGCATGTCAGTCCAAGGCTCCGCAAGCGGGACTAAGAGCCCTTACCGGACAGCTGGGTCCCAAGGTCCTTGCACTCAAGTTCAAGTCTCTTGAGTCTGCCTCCCCAGAACATGCCCAGCCCCATCTGCCTCATCCCTTTTGGAGCCACTGCATTCTCCTAGTTTTTCTTTTGAGGAATTTTGCTTCCTGCCTTGATCCCTTCCCTGCCCTTCTGTTTTTCTACTCTTCTCTGTTGCAGCTATGTGGTCACTTGGCATGTTTCTTGATCTTACCAAGCTTACTCCTGTCTCAGGGCCTTTGCACGCGCCATCTCTTGCAGGCCGGGTATCCACAGAGCTTACTCTCTGTCAGGTTTCAGGTTTCTGTCTTCCCCACACCTCACGTAACACAGCTCATCCCCCCATCTCTGTCCCCTGACTCTGATGCCTTCTCCTTCATTAATTGCTTACCACCTGCCTCCCCCACCCTAGCGGGAGCTCCACAGGGACAGAGATTTTTGTGCTGTGCTCTCCAGCGCCCATGAGGTACTCGGTAAACATACGTTAAGTGAGCAAGTGGTGTGACAGGTGACAGTCCAGAAGAGTGCAGGTCCCACAGCCTGGAGAGGCTGTGAGCAGGAGGGCTCCTACTGAGCGGTGTTGGGCAGGGAGGAGGGGCTAGCCTGGGCCCCAAGGCCTGGTGGCTGGTGCTGAGAGCCCCTTGTCGGCCCCAGAGTGATCTGCTGTGCCGAGGACATGCTGGAGAAAGACCTCAGAGACAATCGGAGCATCGGGGACCTAGGAGCCCGCCACCTCCTGGAGCAGGTGGCTCCTGGGGGCGGCAAGGTGACCGTGTTGACCCACTGCAACACTGGTGCCCTGGCCACTGCTGGCTATGGCACGGCCCTGGGTGAGTGGGCATCATGGGAAGGGGGAAGGGCCCCTTTTGGATGCTAGAGAAAGAAACCCTAGTCACTTTACCCACCAAAAAGATGTGAAGTTGTTCCTTTTTTTGTTTTAATAAGTTTAAGTACTTTTAAACATTTATTTATTTTTGAGAGAGAGCAAGCGAGTGGGGGAGGGGCAGAGAGAGAAGGACAGAGGATCTGAAGCAGGCTCCGTGCTAACAGCAGAGAGCCCAATGTGGGGCCATGAGATCATGACCTGAGCCAAAATCGGATGCTTACCCGACTGAGCCAGCCACGTGCCCCGGTGAAGTTATTCTTGTACAGAAGTGCTTAGGTGGTTGGCTTCAGGTGTGGCAGGATCCAGGTGTTAGATAGTGGCATCAGGATCCACCTATCCCTGTCCCCTAAATCCTGCCCTCCGCGATGGCATCATTCTCATGCTCTACGGGTCAGCAGGGAGGCTGCTAGGATTCAGATCATGAGGAAAAGAGCCAAGGGTCTCTGTGCTGACAGTGCTGGAAAAGTCTCCTTATATCTCAGGGGCTCTTATAGGGCCACTTGCCCATCCAGGATCAATCGGTCAACGGGCCCAGACTGAGCCTTATGCTCGGAATGGGCACGATGTGAACCCCAAGAGGACTGAGAAGGGAGTGGCCCCCCAAAAGAAAGATTGGGGTAGCTGTGACCAGGACAGTGGGGAACAGGTCCTGGGGGTCAAAATAGTAGATGCCACTTGACCCTAAATTCTCGGAGATTTGCCTACCTGCCTGGGTCCTGCCCTTGTGCTTGGGGACTGAGGCCTTGATGGCAAGATACTCGTTTATTCACTCAATAAACATCCATTAAGAACCCGAGTACCCCACCATTCCTGCATACATACATTCCTCTATTCACTCAACGCTTACTAAGCACCTGCTGTGTACCAGGCACGGTTCTAGGCACTGGGGACCCAGCAGTGAAAACAGTAGACAAAACCTCTGCCCCAAGGAACAGGAAAGTAGGAAGAAGTAACACAAGCAAGTCGGTAAATACGCACGCTGCGTTCGAGGGTGATGAGTACAAAAGAGCAGGGAAGGGGTCGGGGGGGGGGGGGGGGTGGCTGTGTGAGCTCGAGGAATCAGGGAGGGCCTCCCGGAGAAGGTGTTCTCTAAGCCCACACGTACCGGGCAGAGGAAACCATCACTGCAGGGGCCCGGGGATGAGACTGTGCCTGGCGAGGCTTTGGTGAGCTGTGCTTCTAAACAGCGAGCCACTCGGCCCAAGTGTCGCTGTCTGTTTCATCCTGACCTTCTGGTGGGCCGAGCCCTATAGGGGTGATCCGCTCGCTGCACACCCTGGGCCGTCTGGACCACGCCTTCTGCACGGAGACCCGGCCCTACAACCAGGGAGCCCGGCTGACTGCCTTCGAGCTGGTCTACGAGCAGATCCCCGCCACGCTCATCGCCGACAGCACGGCAGCAGCCGCCATGGCCCACAGAGGGGTGTCAGGTCAGCGGGCGCGATGCCGGTGGGCGGGGCTTCCAGGCGTCCGGGGCCAGGTTAGGACCCCAGCATCTTGCTCCCCAGCCGTCATCGTAGGAGCCGACCGCGTGGTTGCCAACGGTGACACAGCCAACAAGGTGGGCACCTACCAGCTGGCCATCGCTGCCAAGCACCACGGCATCCCCTTCTACGTGGCCGCCCCCAGCTCCTCGTGCGACCTCCATCTGGAGACAGGCAGGGACATCGTCATCGAGGAGCGCCCAGGGCGGGAGCTGACCGACGTCAGTGGCGTCAGGATGGCAGCCCCCGGTAAGCCGGCCCCTTAGAGGTGGGCACCACGGCACCTGGGCACGTCCCTTTAGGCACCCTGGCCCCTTCCTGGGGGCAGGTGCATTCAGGGCATCACGGGCCTTCTGGGGCATAAGCGGCTCCTTCGACCCATTTCTTGGAACAGAAGCGTCTTGAAGGTCAGATTCAAGGTCGGAATGTACAACTAATGAGTTAGGAGACTTCAGGCAAGCTGTCCTGCTCTTCTCCACTTCGTTCTCCTCCCTTGAAGATAGCCCGGTGCCTGTGAAGAGACACTGATGCTCTCAGCTTCCCCACCCCACCTGGAGCAGGCTGCCTGCGTTCTCCCATCCCCAAGAGCCCCAGCGTTCACGTCTGTGAGATGCACTCTTACTATGACCCGCCTCACAAACCCCTGGTTGGTCAGCGAATCAGCCCAGGTGACATGAGGAACCGCGCCTGACCCTTACTTAGTGCTCATTGGATAGTAACAGTTACATGGGGCATCTGGGTGGCTCAGTCGGTTAAGCGCCGGACTTGAGCTCAGGTCATGATCTCACAGTTCGTGAATTCGAGCCCCGCATCGGGCTCTCTGTTGCCAGCTCAGAACCCACTTCAGATCCTCTGTCCCCCTCTGTCTCTGCCCCTCCCCCATGTGCACACACGTGCTCTCTCTCTCTCTCTCAAAAACAAACATTAAAAAAAACAAGAACTGTGAGCCAGAGAAAACCGTCACAGGCCCCCAGTTTGCAGCCTCTTGTGTAAGTGGTGGTTATTCACTCAGCAAATATTTTAGAGTACCTGACCGATGCTGGGTGCTGTGCCAAACGCAAGGGATACAGGTATGAAAAAGTCATAAAATCCCTGCTTTGTGGAGCTGACAATCCAAGATAAATAACAAAATTACAGTGTGTGTTAGAGGCGGGCAAGGGCTGAGGAGAAAAGGCAAGGAAAGGCACGGGAAGTGTTGGTGCAGGGAGATTTAGACAATGATTAGAGAAGGCGTCGCTGAGAAGGTGACATCTGAGCAAAGACCTGAAGGAAACGAAACAGTGAGTGAGTCGTGTGTATGTTGGAGGCAGAGGGGACTGCGCGTGCAAAGGCTCTCGGGTGGGTTCTCTGAGGTTCTTAATGCGATCCTTGGAGCAGGCCGAAGCGGGATAGATGTATGTAAGACTTCTAAACCTTCTGAGACGATGCCAACAGGGTTGTTACTGAGTGCCAAAACCCGCGCCCTCGTGCACTTGCAGAGTGACTATCCCCGGATTCTCAAGGATTCTCGAACCCCCATGGGGGAGACAGGACACAACAGCTTGAGAGCTGTCACAGAGCCAAATACTGCCTTCTTGCCTCCTCCTTCTCTCCTGCAGGGATTGGGGTTTGGAATCCTGCCTTCGATGTCACCCCCCACAACCTCATCACCGGCGGCATCATCACAGAACTGGGGGTCTTTGCTCCTGAGGAGCTCCGGGCAGCCTTAAGCACCACCGTCTCCTGAGGGCGGGTACCCCAGCTGGACCCCAGAAGTAACCAAGCTGACTCTCCATATCCTGCCCCCATTGCCTTAGGTTTTGTAATAAACTTATTCATTGAATGGCTTGCCCCAAAACTGACTTTCTTCCCCGCAGCTACACTTCTTCCTAGAGCAGGGAGAGCACACAGGGCCTTTGCATGGCTTTAAGAGCCCTGTAACTGGAGCCAGCCTGCCCAAGTTCAAAACCCAGCTCAGCCACTTTCTCTGCTGTGTGACCTTGGTCGAGTCACTTCACCTCCTCGTGCTTTGGTGTTCTCATGTATAAAATGTTCTCAGGTTGCTTCAGGGCCGGAACTAGGATGGTACCTGGGGTGCAGAATTTTTTTTTTTCTTTTATTTATTTATTTTTTTTTAATTTTTTTTTTTCAACGTTTATTTATTTTTGGGACAGAGGGAGACAGAGCATGAACGGGGGAGGGTCAGAGACAGAGGGAGACACAGAATCGGAAACAGGCTCCAGGCTCTGAGCCATCAGCCCAGAGCCTGACGCGGGGCTCGAACTCCCGGACCGCGAGATCGTGACCTGGCTGAAGTTGGACGCTTAACCCACTGCACCACCCAGGCGCCCCTGGGGTGCAGAATTTTAAACGGCACACCAAAAAGCTTAGTAATCAAGTAACAGCTTCTTGCACAACTTGACCTTACCTCACCCCTGACACTGGCCCTCATTCCAAGAAAATCTTACTTGCGATCTCAGGCACCTGCTCTGCAGGCTGTGGTTTGACGATTTTACGTTTATGATACTAAAATTTTATGTTTAGGGGTGCCTGGGTGGCTCAGTCGGTGAAGAATCCTAGACCAGCTTTTATGTACAAAGAGCATAAAACTAAGTTCTACAAAACAAATGAGCGCTCAGGAAGCGTTAGCTGATCATCCTAACCTTTCTTTGGAAGGTTTTGCAAAGCCCTCCGTATCATGTACGTCTGTGGGCGTCTGTCTCTTTAATGCCGTGCCCCGTTGTGTCCCGTGAATCTTTGCGCGCGCCCTGCCGGCCCCACTGTATCCCATGGTGCTCTGCGTCTTCCGGCTGTATTTTCTCGCAGCCCCGCCTTTTCCGGTGCGTGCTGCATCATGGCGCAAGGGCAGCGCAAGTTCCAGGCGCGGAAGCCGGGGAAGAGCAAGGTGGCGGCGGCCTCCGAGCGGAACCGAGGCCCGAGGAAGGGTGGTGAGGAGCTGTTGAGGGCTATGGGGGGCGAGGGGGACCCGGGGCTCCCCGGCCTCACACGAGTGCGTCTCTTCCCAGGTCGTGTCATCGCTCCCAAGAAGGCACGCATCGTGCAGCAGCGAAAGCTCAAGAAGGTGAGTGGGGGCGTGCGAGGAGCCTGAAGGCGGTGATGGGCGGAGGATGGAGACTGGAGCCGGTGGGGGAGCCTGGAGGCTGGCGAAGGGCGGAGGGGGGGAGCCTGGAGAACTCCGCTCTCTGAGCCTCAGTTCCGCCCTCCTGTGCCGTGGGTACCGGAACCTCCCACATCGTTCACCGGACTCCGTAGAAGCAAGGCCCGACGTGCAGGAAGTGTTAAACCGCCGCCAGTTGCTCTCGCTGTTACCGTTCGTTAGTGGAACTTGGGAGGGGAGGTGGCATGGGAAGTAGAAACCCCAGTTTCGAAGGAAGGCCGCGCGGGTGCGATCGCAGCCGTCAACGGCTATTTCTTCACCCGAAGTCTCTTACCTGTCACATGGTCATAGTGATTGCACCTTTCTTCTAGAGTCGTAAGGATTTAATGCCATAGGGCACTTGTAAAGCGCTGAGAACAGCACGGGACACAAGTAAACGTTAGCTGCGTTGGTTGTCATTTTTGTGGTTGTGTTTAAATGCAACTTTTTTATGTAGGTGGCTAGGGTGGAGCTTATAAAGAAGTTTACAGAGATTTAAAACTAGTTTTACTGGAGTCAGATTTGAGTTCAAATTGTACTCCACTCGAACTAATGCATGATCTTGAGCAAGTTGTTTCGTTTGCTCAGAGCATAGGTTTTCTGAGACCCCAGGGCCTGCTAACCTCCATGTGGCAGCGGGAGGCGGACTGTCACATGGGCGTCTCAGTCTCAGCACATCCAAAACCAAACTCCTGATGCTTCCCTCTCCCTCCCCGACATGACCCTGCCACCGTTTTTGATTCAGGAAGATTCTGTCCTTCCAGATACTTGGGATCATCGTTTCCCCCCTTCTCTCACATTTGGGTCTGATCCCGTCCTTTTTGCCCTCAGTATTAGTTTAGAATCTACCCATTTCCCACCTCCCTGACCCCCTTCCTGTTCCCACCCCATCAACTACCACCCGGACCAGGGCAGGTGCACCCTCCCTGATCTCCTACCCCCCACCACAGCAGCCAGAGGGCGCCAGTGAGCACCCAAGTCTGGCCGAGCCCCTCTGCTCCCAGTCCGTCAGTGTCTCCCACGTGACCCCAAGAAAAGCTCAGATCCTCCCCGTGGCCACAGGGCCCTGCGTGATCTGCCCTTGTCACCTCCCTGCCCTAATCTCCCACTCTCCCCCTTGCTCACTGGCCCCTTAACTACTCCTTATCCCACCTCAGCACTTTTGCACTCGCTGTTTCCTGTGGGATTCTTCTCCCAGAAATCCACGCGGGTCCCTTCCTCTGAGTCTAGTCTGACTACAGGCATTACTTCCGAGCGGCTGTCCTTGGTAACAGCCCCCACCCCTCGCTTGTTATCCCTTGTTTTTTTCTTCCACAGCAGCACTTACCATCACTCTCACCTAGTGGGTTATGGGTATATACGTTGTCTGCATATACATGCTGAGTGTCAGCTCCCTGAGAGCAGAGACTTTTCTGTGTCTTGTTTGCTGTTCTGTTCCCTGCATCTAGGTATGTGACAGTCGCGGTGGTCATGGTCATTGGAACTCATGGGCAGGATGGGGCAGTTGGGGAAATATGACTCAACTACCAGTTTTGGACCCAAACCCATGTGCCTTTGCTTTCTGACATTTCTGTGTCAGAGCCCCAGGCCACCATCTGCCAAGTGGAGATAACATGTGACAAGAGGGGACTGGTGCCTGGAAACTGAGACCAAAGGCTCTGGGCATGCTGGGTTCCAGTCCCCCTTCACTCACCTGTCTTGGGAACCCTGGGCAGGTGCCTCCACGTTGCTAGAACGTGTTTCCCCATCTGTAAAATGGGGATGCGTAGACGTTTAGAAGCTGAGGTTCAGAGATGAGAACAGGACTTGTTGTGTTTAAACCCCAGACCCCAGGTACCGTTCGTGGGAAGTTGCTCATCCGGTCTCCTGTGAGCTCTTGGCAGAAAGAGGGTGACGGGTCAGCCCCCCACCCCCCCACCTCAGGACCCAGTTTCACCGCCCTGTGGTTGCCCCCTCAGGACCTGGAGGTCGGGATCCGGAAGAAGATCGAACATGACGTGGTCATGAAGGCCAGCACCAGCCTGCCCAAGAAGCTGGCGCTGCTGAAGGCCACCGCCAAGAGGAAGGAGGCAGCCTCTTCCTCCTCCACCAAGACGCCTTCCTAAGGACACCAGCCCAGTGGAGGCCATCGGCACAGCCTCCGTGCTCAGATCCACGCCGGTGACCCCGCAGGTGGCACCCCAAGGAGGAGCCGAGCTCTCCAGAGCCTTGGGTTCACGCACCTCGAGTTTCCTTGGGGAAGGAGTAGGTGAGCCCAAGAGCAGGTGAGCCGCGGGCCTGAAACGCCCCGGTCAGGCTCCCAGGGCCCAAAGAACCCCGGAAGCGGAGGAAATGCCCGCCGGTTTCTTGCGTCCTTGTCCCCCTCCTCAGGTCTTCCCTCCACTGGTTTAACCCAGAGCAATAAACCTGACTGCCGTTCCTCCCGCATGCCATTCACGTGCTCCCGTGAGTGGGCCGTTTCTGGAGCTGGCGCCTCGGTGCCCCGACCCAGGCCAGTCCCGGCGGCTTCCGCCGGAGACTGGCCGTGTGCCCGGGGAGGGACGGAGAGGCTTCTGCACCTTCAGCCCAGGAGCCGAAGAAGAGGCTTTTCGTCCCTCACACCCTGGGCCGTTCCCACCAGCTTCCTCGCTTACCTGACACCCCCTGCAGGCACGCCCAGGTCACTGCCTCTGCCAGAGGCCAGCCAGGCGTCCCGGGGAGCTCCTTTCCCGCCCGTGTGACGGGCTGACGCCACCTGGTAGGGCCTCTGTGCCGGGTGAGCCCGGATGCGCTCAGCTGCTCGAGGCCACCTCGATGTTTAGTCCCGACAGCTCGTACGCGTGCAGTACTGCGAGTGGCCCAGGCGTCGTGCTGGTGCTTCCCGAGCCAGCCCAACCCTCGTGATGCCCAGGCTGGGTGGTGTAAATGCCACCGAGCAGGGGTTTGCACAGCCGCTAACGGGGTCCCCTGTCCCCGCTGCCTGTCCGCTGCCTCTCCTGCTCCCTCCTGGGTCCCTCCTCCCTTCGGTCATGGACCACACGGTGCCTGTGAATCAGCCAAGAGCTTGTCGGCCTTCTTCCCGCACCCCCAGCACCCCCGCCATGCCCCAGGGGTGTGGGGAGCAGGTCACAGCTGACGGACTCGGCTGCGGTCTGGGTGACACTGAGCTGCTGTCCAGGGGAGGTGGTGGCACCTGTGGGTGCGGTCGGCCGCCCGTGTGGGTGACCGTTCCCTCGGTGGCCTGTCCTTTCCCGGCCACCCTAACCCACCGCTGGCAGCTCTTCTCGATCCCGTGGAGTGGTGGTCAAAGTTTTTTGAACGACTAAAATTTTTCTGCACAGTAGGGGACGACCGCCGTGGAGAACGGTCTGGTGGCCCCTCGCTCAGTAAGTTCAGCGTAGAATTACACACGACCCGGCCGTTCCACTCCCGGGCACGCGCCCAAAAGGATTGAGGACGGGGGCCTGACCAACGGCTCGGATGTGAGCGTTCACAGCACTGCCAGTTTCAGTCACCAGAAGACAGAAACGGCCCAGATACCCCTGAGCAGACCGAGGATTAAGGGCGTGTTTGCACGACGGAGTCACATTCTGCCGCGAAGGTACAAAGCGCCAGCTCGCTGCCACATTGAACCTTGAGTCCATACTCCGGGAGAGGAGGCCACTGTGAAAGGCCACATGCTGTATGCTCTCGTTTATGGGAGACGTCCCGAACGGGCCAGCCCACAGAGAACCAGAGAGCAGATGGGTGGTTCTTGGGGGGACCCGGGGGGGGGGGGCGGGGTCCACCATTGGATGCTGGGGTCACGTCCTGCAGGAAGAAAAGGTTTGCAGGGGCGGCTGCTTAACGTGGTGAACGTGCTGAATGCCGCTGAGCTGTGTGCTTTTTTTTTTTTCTAAGTTTGTTTTGAGAGAGGGGGAGAGAATCCCAAGCAGGCTACACACTGTCCGTGCAGAGCCCTATGCGGGCCTCGATCTCAGGAACTTGAGATCATGACCCGAGCCAAAACCAAGAGTCTGAATGCTTAACTGACCGAGCCACCCAGGCTCTCTGAACTACTCTTTTAATTGACAGATTTTGTTTGTGAGCAGTTTCACACACACACAAATTGTAAGTTACGACTTGAACGATCAGGGCTGGGGCATCTGGGTGGCTCTTTTTTTTTCTTTTTTTTTTTTAAGTTTATTTTGAGAGAAACAGAAATAGCACAGGTGGGGGAGAGGGAGAGAATCCCAAGCAGGCTCCACTCCGTCAGCCTGGAGCCCTACGCAGGCTCCCGGATCGAGAGATCGTGACTTGGGCGGAAACCAAGAGCCACTCAGGTGCCCCACGCGTCCAACTCTTGATCTCAGCTCAGGTCTTGATCTGAGGGTTATGAGTTCAAGCCCCACGCTGGGCCTGAAGCCTACTATTCAAAAAAAAAAAAGAAGAAAAGAAAAATTGGGACTTGTGGCAACAGGACCCAAATTTGATGGAAAGACTAGTTTGGGGTTTCCCCGGATCCAGCGCTCAGGTTTCTGTGGGGGGGGGGGGGGGGCGGGGAGGAGGCTGGAGGATGGAGGGCAGGCCTGGGGTTGGGAGTCTTAACCCTGGGGGCACGCCCCACCTTGAGCCCCATTTGGTCAACCTGGGCGCCCCTGCCATCTGGTCACAGCACGGTGGTTTATCCCCTAAGCAGACAGCGAGCGTCTTCTGCCTTTTGAGAGGAAGCCGCATTGCCCGCCGGGCATTTGTTGTCTACCTACTGTGTGCCAAGCAAGCACAGCTAGGTAGAGCTGAGAACTGGCATTCTAGTGGAGAGAACAGAAAACAAACCTCAGGCTGGCCACCGCCCGCTTGTCTCCTGTCCTGCCTCCTGCTGTGGTTCCCTCCACCTCCCGGATGCCGCCTCCGGGAGCCCCTCTCGGCCCTCCCGCACCTCCACCCCCAGGAGTGGTCACTCTGCTCTGCTCCAGACTTTTCTCCTTTGCTCCTTTGTTCACTGCTGAGTCTGCCAACACCTAGGACGGTGCACAGTAGGTGTTCATTGAAGGAAGGAAGTAATGTATTGTTTCTTTTTTTTTTTTCTTTTGCAAGGAAAATTTTGCATTTCAATGAATCAGTTCTGGTTATTCAGTGCATCATCTCTACACAACACACCCTTCCGGGTTAATCTGATTCATAGCATTGTCTTTGAACTCTCGGCTCTGTAAATTGTAAGCAATTGATAGCAACATAAAACCACTCTTATCTGTAGACGTGCAAATCCCATCCGGTCCGGGAGAGGTTTCTTTGACAACCCTCCTCCCCTGTGGAAAAAAACAATTTGCCCCCATCTGCACGTGGATTTGGGTAAATAGTCTGATACGTAAAAGTGCCTGTTCTCCAGACTCTCTTTGGAACCGCGTAGAACATCTGCCTGCTTCCCACATGAGCTCAATAAACATTTTAACACGTGTCCGTCTTTATATGTCCGTGAGACTCATGATTTCTTCCTCTGTTGGAAATTCTCGTTTAACCTTTATCTGGAATCTTGGAAGGGCAAGGACTGGGGGAAGGTGGGCTCCAAGGGCCCTCTGGTGCCTCCCTCAGCCACCAGGAGGCACCTCGAATCCAGGCCAGCGCCCCTGAGGCTGGCGGCGCCCCGGCGGGCCAGGGACTCCCGTAAACCTGCTCCCTTTGTCCCTCTGACGCCAGCCCTTGTGAGGAGGACCCCAGGGGCGAGGAAAAGGCATTCAGGCGCAACAGGTATGAGGTCTGGAATGTCAACCCACTTGTTCCCCTTTCCCCCAACCCCTGCAGCCTCCCCAAACCGCCTCTGCCAGCGGAGTGGCTTTTCCTTCTCTGCTCTTCCTTCCACCTGCCCACGAAATCCCCCCGTTGGTGCTGAAACCAAGAGCCCCAGACTTTGGGAAATACCTCCACCTTGAGTTCAGGGTCAGTTTCTGCCACTTCCTGGCTGTGTGACCTTGAGCAAGTCCTGTCACTTCACTGAGCCTCAGTTTCCCCATCTGCTAAATGTGGATCTTAACACCCCTCCCTCAGGAGAATTCTGGAGCCTGAGGGCTCTGAGAGTTGCTTTTGTCCAAAGATTGGAGCCCGAGACTAGCCACTCAGCCGTGGCCATCTCTTGCCCGCCACCCTGGCCCTCTCCCCAGGGCCAGAGCAGTCACTAAGTGTGGCTTTTCAGATACAATTATTCCTTCCCAAGCCTCTCCTGTCTTGCTTCCGTCACCCCCCTCCGCCTGAATGCCCGTTTTTCCTGGCGGGGCCCTGACATTCAGCCCATGAACCTGTGTTCCAAAAGGGAAGAAAAGAAATGTTAAGAAGTAAATCTCGCCAGTTGGACAGGCCAGAGGGGCTGCATCAGAACCAGGAAGTGAAACTGCTCCGCCTGGTTTCCTGCCTGAGTCAACAAGGGCATGGGTTTGTGCAGGGGGCTGGCAGAAGGGAGGGACCCTGGAAAAATTGGGGTGGGGTGGCCACAGAGCTGGGGGCCCTTATCCCCCTTCGTCTGAGCCGCCGGGGCCACCCTATTTCCCACGGGTCTCAAATACATGTGGGTTTGGGGTCAGGAGCTGTGGATGCCTAGACAATGAGCTCACAGCAGCCTGGCGGGATAAACGTGGCTTCCATTTCTCTGAAGCCCAAGTTCGCCGGCTGCATGGAGAAGGGAGGACATGTGAATGTCTGGAACCTGGCTCCCAACCTCTCCTAAAAGCATTGCTGGGAGGAGAGCAGGCCAAGAGATTCCCAGGGGCCTTTCGGACCTCATATATTCTCCTGGGATCACTGCGTGGCCTGGGGTAACTTTCTGACCTCTGGTTCTCATTCCTCTGCAAAATCGGGGAAATGGAATAGAATGTTGGTGTTTTCCCAAACTCTGTGCATTTGATCCCCAGCAATGTGACAGCACCACCCGCAGGGCTTGAAGGTGGGGCCCTATCCTTTCCCGGCTGGGGACCTTGAGCAAGTTCACCTGGCCTTTCTGTGCCTGATGGGGATGGTGACAGTATTAATATCTAATGTCAGAGAATAAAATAACATCCTCACTCTGTGATACCCTAGTCTCCATTCCTCCTATGGTTAACCCACTAGAGCAGCCTGGGGTGACTTCTCTGATTCAACGTCTCAGGACACCCACTGAAGCATCCTCAGGGACCGGGACCTGGGCTTAGCTGACACAGCCACGTTCCAGTTGCTGAAGAGGATCACGGGTAAGGGTGGCTCTGGGGTCCTGTTGGCAAGGGGAGCACCTGAAACGTGGGCTTCACTGAAGTCCCTCCTCATCCTCCCCACGTCTCCCCACAGTCCAGTTATCCTTCCCCATCGTTCCGTCTTTGCCTCAACTTTTCTGGCAATAAGTCTAGGGCATCCCAGACTGGGTAACTTCGGGCAAGCACTTCCCTCTCCAAGCCTCAGTTTCCTCATCTGAGAAACGGAGGCAACGAGCCCCACTTTGCAGCACTGTTGGAAGGCTTAAACGTGATTATATGCTAGGGGCACCGGGGTGACTCAGTCGGTTAAGCATCCAACTCTTGATTTCGGCTCAGGTCATGATCTCACAGTTAGTGAGTTCGAGCCCCGCCTCAGACTCCATGCTGACCGTGTGGAGCCTGCTTGGGATTCTCTCTCTCTGCTCCTCCCCAGCTTGTGCTTTCTCTGTCTCTCTCTCAAAGTAAATAAACTTAAAAAAAAAAAAAAAAAAAAAGTGATAATATGCCAGAACAGCAAGAGCACATTATTATCCACATTGTTTCTGCTGCTGCTATTATGGCAGGTTGTGCTGTCTCAAGACCACTTCTGTCCAATAGAAGTTAACCATGCATGTCGCCTGTGTAACTTTAAATGTCCTGATACCAAATAAAACATAAAAAAAATAAAAGGAAACAGGTGGAATTAATTTGAATCATGTATTTTATTTAACCCAAACTTACCTAAACTATTACCATTTCAACACATCAGTATAAATAATTCTTGGGGCGCCTGGGTGGCTCAGTTGGCTAAGCGTCCGACTTCGGCTCAGGTCACCATCTCGCAGTCCGTGAGTTCGAGCCCCGCATCGGGCTCTGTGCTGACAGCTCAGAGCCTGGAGCCTGTTTCAGATTCTGTGTCTCCCTCTCTCTCTGACCCTCCCCCGTTCATGCTCTGTCTCTCCCTGTATCAAAAATAAATAAACGTTAAAAAAAATTTTTTTTAAATAAATAATTCTTAGTGAAATAGTTTGCCTTTTTTTCCCTAAGTCCTTTTTTTTTTTAAAGCAACTTTTTTTTAACGTTTATTTATTTTTAAGAGAGGGAGAGAAGGGGATAGAGCATGAGCAGAGGGGGGAGGCACAGAATCTGAAGCAGGGACAGCTCAGAGCCAGACGTGGGGCTCGAACTCACAAGCTGTGAGATCACGCTTAACCGACTGAGCCACCCAGGTGGCCCTCTACTAAGTCCTTGAAATCCATCTTGCTACATTTACAGCACACCTCAATTCCGCCCGGCCCCATTTCAAGGGCTCAAAGGTCACTTGTGGCCAGTGGTGACCCTACTGGACAGCACAGGTGGGAGGGAATTTACTGAATGGTGGGTTGGGCACTAGCCAGAAAGTGCAGCTGGAAATTCCTGGAAGGAAAAAGCCAGTTTCCATATGGGGTGGGGAGACTGGGGACAGCAATCGGGCCATTTAAGGGCCCGCTTCGGTGTTTCCTGCTTTGTAGACATTTCAGCGGAACGGGAACAGAGTTTGAGTTGGCTCGGTCGGTAAGTTACGGGTTGACTGCTGTATGCCGGCTGCTGTTCGGGTGCTTGCGGTGTAGCAGTGCACCAATTACACAAACGACCGCCCCCGGGGGTCTCGGTGGAGAGGAAAGAGCCAGAAACTAAACAGCTGCTAAAACACATGCAGAAATGTAATGATAATGGCGAAAAGCGTGCCGAAGGGGAAACGTCGGGTTTTCTAAGGACAGGGGAAAGGAAGGATGGCGTGGGCCGTGGGGGCGGGGCCGGCGATCAAGACCAAGGGCGGCTTCCGGGCGAGAGACGGTGTCCAGGACAAAATGGGTCGGAAAAACAATTAGAGGTGATCGGATTCGACAAGTATTAGTTAAATCTTACGAAATTGCCATTTTAGTCGGTCAAAACCGGTCGAAAATCAGCAACTGCCTATGACTCAACGTAATGTTCAGGGCATAGAATGGATTAGGGGTTCCTCTCTTAGGGCTTGAGTTGAGCTCTATTTCTAGAGAGGAGGTCTGCAGCCCCCATGAGCTCTACAAGGAGACTGGGATCCTCCCCGCCCCCCGCCCGCCCCGCCATCCCCCAGAACATCAAAACTTGACTCCGCGCCCAGAGACGCTGAGAGAGTTTCTCGCATCACACAGCCCAGAGGGAGGAGGGGCCGAGCTGCTGCCCTGGAATCCCGCCGCTCAGTCTCGCTCCCTGGCCGAGCCTTGTTGATTGTCCCCTTGCGGAGCCCGGAAGCGACCCTCAGTAAACAAAGCCGTGTGTGGGCGCAGCCCCAGCTGCCCGGGGCGCGCTGTCCAGCCGGAGGGGGGCGGGAGAGGAATGTTGTGAATGAACCCAGGACCCGCCCCGAAACTTCGCGTACGGCCTGCGCCGCGGGGGTCCTCCTACTGTGATTGGCCGCAGGTGCCCCATGATTGACAGCACAGCCCGATGAGCTCTCTGATTGGGTTTCCTCCAAAAGACAGGCAGCACATACAACGAATGAACAGCGAGAATTTAGGGACGAGTCTGGAGGTGCAGCCAATGGTGGAGGAGGGCCTCGGAGGCCGAGGGGGGGGCCAATGGGGACGGGCGGCGGGGGCGGGACGACGGCGGAGGATAAAGCGGCGACTGAGGCAGCTTCATTGTTGTGAAGAGTCTTAAAGGGGCCGCATCACCCGGCCGGCCCGGCGCGGGGCGGGGGTGGGTGCGGCTGGGGTCCCGGGGCGGCCGAGCGCGGAAGACGAACTGGAAGGCGGGTAGGGGGCGCGGGATCCGGCGAAGCAAAGCGGGCATCGGACCGACCCCCCAACAGGCCCCGCCCCGGCCCCGGTCCGGCCGATGGACCCCCCTGCGGCCAAGCGGAGCCGGGGCTGCCCCGTGGGACCTGAGGAGCGCGATGCCGGGGCCGGGGCCGGGGCCGGGGCCGTGCGCGGCCGGGGCCGGCCCGAGGCGCTGCTGGACCTCAGCGCCAAGCGAGTAGCCGAGAGCTGGGCCTTCGAGCAGGTGACGGGGGCGGGGGGGGGGTGGAGGGGGGAAGGGACGCACCCCCAGCCCCTTCTCCGACTTGCCTTCTCCTCCCCTTGCCCAACCTCCAGTCTCGGACCTGACCCCACATGAGACACTCCCAGAGAGAGGTCCCCTTCAGGATCCTTAAGTCCGCCCCGAAACACCCCCTCATCCTCCCATTTCACTTCTTCAAGCCCTGTGACCCGCCCCCATTCCTTTTGCCATCCCTGCCCTCCATCCCACAAGAACAGAGATGCCCTCAGCGCCCTAGATCCCAGCTCAGGACACTTCCTTTTCCTTCTCCTCCTGCCCCGTAGTCCCTCTCTTCCCACCTCATCCTCAGCACCCCATTCAATCCTCACTCCTCTTTCCAACTCCTGTAAGCCGCCCCCACTTGGACACCCCAGATCGCTGCCCCACACCCCCAGTAGACCCCCCCCCCCATTTCTACAGATCCCAGCCTCAAGATACTCCTTTCTGTCTCTGATCCGTGCCTCCAGAACCCACCTGTCTCCTGGGGAACCCCCCTCCTCCTCCAGCTCCTTCCCTGGGGTCCTGCCCCCCCTCCCTCTGAGACCACCTCCCACCTGGGGCTGCCCAACCCCTCCAGGGTGAGGGTACCCTCCCACATCCCCCTATTTCCCCAGTGCTCGCCCTCCCTCTGCCCCCGCCCCTACCCCCCACCCCCCAGCCATCCCAGTCCTTCCAGGGGATCAGCAGCAGGGCGAGGCCTGGGTCACAGTACCTGGACAGGTGCACTGGAACCCTACCTCTGTAGTTTCTGAGGGCTCTGCCATGATGCCCCAGGGCTGGTGAGGTTAGAGTCCCCTTTTCCAGCCTCAGAGTGGGCCTCTGGAGAGTGGAGAGGTGGCCTGGATCTGACCAAGCCTTCTGCAGCCCCCATAGGTTCTGTCCTCTGTCTGGCTTTGAGGGGTGTTCTTTGCTCCCTGGCCTTTCCAGAGTTAGGAAGTCTGCAGGACTGATGAGTCTGGGCCGCCAAGTGGGGATGGGGCAGGCTCTGATTCACGGCCTGGAAAAATCCCTCCTTAGTCATCTGCCAAACCATCCCCAAGGCCTCAGCCAGTCACTGCCCCCCCCCCCACTTCCCCCAGAAACCCAGGACTGGGGGCTCTGGGAGGTTGCCACCCCTCACAATCCTAAACCATCTCTGGGTCTCCCACGTACCTGCCCTGGTCAGGCCTGGTGCTAGGAAAACTCTCGCTCATGGAGTCCTCTGCAGCCCTCTGGGATTTGTCGTTCTCCCTCCCACTTTGAGGAAACTGGAGCACAGAGAGGTTGAGAAACGTGCCCAAGGTCACAAAGCCCGTGAGTTAGCAAGCCCGGATTGGAACGCAGGCTCAATCGGCTTGGTTCACTGCCCAGAGCCCACGGGGTGACGAGGACACCCCTCCCTTCCTGTGGGCCGTTGGAAACTGAGAGCAGAGCCTGTCTTGGTAGCTGGAGCTTGCCAGCTGGGAGACTGAACAAGTGAATTCACCCCACTTCTGAGCCTCAGAGTCTCCAGGCTGCAAAATGGGATGATAACTAGTATCACTGAGATGTTGCTATGGAAATTATGGGAAATCACATACATAAAGCATTTAGCACAGTGTAGGCTGAGAAAATGGAGACCTGATCACTATTGTTATCACTTTTGTCTCCCTTTCTCTTGCCCCTTCGAAGCCTTGGAGGTGGGTCTATGTTACAGCAGGACCCCCGGACCTGGTATCCAGGAGGGAGGTCGCAGAAAGTTCTGGAACACTAAGTTACAGGCCAGGAGTTATTGCAAACGTATTTACATATGTAAATGAATATTTAATCCTCGTGATACTCAGGAGGGCAGTGCTGTTAACATCCCCACATCACATTTGAAAAAACAAGCACAGAGAGGCAGAGTGACTTGCCCAAAGTCACACTCCTGAGCGGCAAAAGCCAGGGTTCGAGCCGGGGTTTCTAACCCACCGGCCCTTCCCGCAGGTTGAGGAGCGGTTCTCCCGGGTGCCAGAGCCGGTCCAGAAGCGCATTGTGTTCTGGTCGTTCCCACGCAGCGAGCGGGAGATATGTATGTACTCGTCGCTGGGCTACCAGCCCCCAGAGGGCGAGCATGATGCCCGGGTGCCCTTCACCCGCGGGTTGCACCTGCTGCAGAGCGGGGCCGTAGACCGAGTGCTGCAAGTGGGTGAGTGCTGGCCCCCACCCCTGCCGGGGAGGCCAGGAGGTCCAGAGCAGGCGCGGAGGAGGAGGAGGAGGAGGAGGAGGGGGGAGTGGAGGGAGGCCTGGGCCAGGGCGAGGGGAGGTTCCAGATGTCTGGCTTCCATGCCCAGGAAGGATTATGCAAGAAATTGTGAGCTAAGGATCAGAGATCTGCCTGGACCTCAGGCAGCGGGCTTAGATGCGGCTGGGAGGAAGGATGGTGAACTAGAAAGCAGGGGAAGGAAGGTCCCAGAACTTAGGCAGCAAGGACCAGCTGAGGGCTGAGGGCTGAGGGCTGAGGCTATTTCTAGATCCTAGGTGGAGGGCCACTATGGGGATTGGGGTAGAGGTGGAGACAGAGTGATGAAAAGCCCTAGACCTCAGGCTTTGAGTCCACTTGGGGGTGGGTACGGGATTCTGAGCTAAAGGCAAAGGTGGTCCTGGAGTCCTCAGCCAGGACGCTCCTGAGGCAGGCGTCAAGGAGCAATTGTAAACAAGAAGGAGGGTAAGTTTCAGACCTCAGGCAGAGGGACCTGGTGATGCTTTAGGGCCAAGGTTTAGAGCCAAAGGTGAGAATGATCCTAGACCTCAGGACACAGGGGCTAGGTGAGGGTTGGAGGCAAAGATCTAGAGCCAGAGGTGAGAAGAAGTCTTGGACCTCAGGCAGAGGGCCTCGGGGGAGCTCTCATCAGAGGTCTGGCGGTCTCAGACCTAAGGCAACGAGGCTTAGGTGGGGGCCTAGAGTAGAAGCTTGAGATCAGCTGTGAGGGGTGGTCTTGGGGCTCAGGAGCGGACAAGTAGAGGTCGAGCCAGAAAGGGGGTAAGCCCTGGAAAGCTACACCTCTCATGTGGGAGCGCCGCTTCTCCTAACTGGAGGCAGGGGCTTGGCCAAGACGGTCCTCCCTGAACCCTGGCAGCCTGGAGGCCCCCTTGCCTGGACATGGCCCAGCCCACCCCAGGCTCGGCCATCTTCAGCCGGTATGAGGAAGCCACTGTTTCTGTGCCACTGTCTCTCTGCGTGACGCAGCCAGGGCCGGCTGGGGCCTGAGCTGCCCAACCAGTTGGATAAGCCTGGCATCTGGGCTCCCCAGGGGCCAGGGAGGGGCAGGGGGTGATGGGATGACCTGGCCCCTCGCCTGCCACATCGGCCCCTCACCCCCAAGTGTCATAGGCCTCTGTCATCTTCCCAGGAAGTTACAGGGCCCCCGGAGCCCAGGCTGTATCCACGGTAACCCAAGGGCCGAGAAAACCACCTTCAACGTCATCATTATAATATTCTTCAGAATTAGAACAGGAGCCAGCATTTATTTAGGACTTACTATATACCTACAGTGAGTGTTCTAAACATTTACCAAGCATTAGCTCGTTTCATCCTCATCACAAAGGCATGAGGAAGATGTCACTATTCACTCCCATTTGACAGATGAGGAAGCGAGGCACAGAGAGGTTAAGTGGCTTGCTCTAGGTTACTCCGCGGGGATTTGCATCCGGGTCTTGCCTTGCACCATGGACAGCACCCCTGTCTCCCGGGTGACACAGCGGCGGCTGGTTTGGCTTTGGTCTTAGGGTTCCATCTGAGCGGAAACATCCGGGAGCCGGGGGGCCCCGGAGAGCCCGAGCGCCTCTACCACGTCTCCATCAGCTTTGACCGCTGCAAGATCACATCTGTGAGCTGCGGCTGCGACAACCGGGACCTCTTCTACTGCGCCCACGTGGTGGCCCTGTCACTCTACCGAATTCGGCACGCCCGCCAGGTGGAGCTGCGGCTGCCCATCTCTGAGACGCTGTCCCAGATGAACCGAGACCAGCTGCAGAAGTTCGTGCAGTACCTCATCAGCGCCCACCACACCGAGGTGCTGCCCACTGCCCAGCGCCTGGCTGATGAGATCCTCCTGCTGGGCTCCGAGATCAACCTGGTGCACGGTGAGGGCACCCGGGGGCCTGATGGGGCGGCGCGGCCTCAGCTTGCAGCCACCTCGGTGGCCTCGAGGCAGGCATTTGCCATGGAATCCTTAGGTCCCCTGGATCCTTGAGTCGGGGTGGGGAGAGCGCCATGGCCTGAAGCCAAGGTCACACACCTAGTTAAGTGCAGATCCTGGATCTGACCTGGCCCCCGGCAGATGAGTGAATGGCTGGAAATCAGCCAACCGGGAGATTCAGCCCCCGGGTGGGGGTGCGCCAAGATCACAGGAGCAGGCCTGCGTGTGGGTAGGTGGAGGGCATGAAGGGTATGTGGACGTGGGTGGGTGTCGGGTGGGGTACGGGTGGGAGACAGACCAGGAGGCGTTGTGAGCTCCGGGAGGGTTTGGAGCTACACGGGGCTGGGAGAGGATGGCGTAGGATGGACGGTAGGGAGATGGATGGGCCATTGGGAATGGTGGGGGGTTGGGTGAGCGAACGATCATGTAGGATGGTGGGTGAATGGGGAGTGGGTGGTATTGACCGCATCGGTGAGGGGGGATGGGCTTTGATTGGGATCAAGGTAGACCGAGGGTGGTGGACAGATGGGAGTTGGTGGGAGATTGGAAACCCCGGCCTCACTTTTCCTCCGTCCCCGCAGGTGCCCCAGACCCCACAGCGGGCGCAGGCATCGAGGATGCCAACTGCTGGCACCTGGACGAGGAGCAGATCCAGGAGCAGGTGAAGCAGCTGCTATCCAACGGCGGCTACTACGGCGCCAGCCAGCAGCTGCGCTCCATGTTCTGCAAGGTGCTGCGCAGGCGCGGCGGGGGCCGGGGACTGGGAGGTGCCGGCGCCCCGCCCCCTCCTCACCACCCCGCCCCACCCCCATCCCGGCACAGGTGCGGGAGATGCTGCGCATGCGGGACTCCAACGGGGCGCGCATGCTGATCCTCATGACTGAGCAGTTCCTGCAGGACCCGCGCCTGGCCCTGTGGCGGCAGCAGGGCGCTGGCATGACCGACAAGTGCCGGCAGCTGTGGGACGAGCTGGGTAAGGCCTATTCCGAGGCGGCGCACTGGACCCGGGGCTCCCGCTCCCGCGGCCGCCCCGGCAGCCAGGTCTTGCCCACCCTGACATTAGGGTCTGGCCCCTGAATCCTTTCTCTGCTCATTTGTCCCTCTGATGTAAGAGGCACTGTACTGGGTGCTGGGGCTGCAGCAGAAAACAAAGATTAAATACCTGCCCTCTTGGAGCTGACACTAAACACTACAAAATCCTATCAAATACTAGCAACCCCTCTGACCACACCTTTTCCATTAGGCGACTGTCTGTGGCTTTGGCTTGGTGGGCCACTGGTCTCTCACAGCTTCAGTTTTGAGCGTTGTCGTGGAAAAGTAGCCCCTGACATATCACCAGATGGGCGTGGCAACGTCGCAATACAGTTTTGTTTACAGCGGCTATTTATGTGAATTTCACGTAATTTTCACACGTCCCAAAATCTTCTTCTGATTTATTTTTCCCTCACCATTTGAAAACATAGAAGTCAATCGTAGCTCGTGGGCCGTTCAGACCAGGTGGCAGGTTCGATTTTTTCCCCGGGCGGTAGTTTGCTGACCCCTCTAAACAGATGGTGATAAGTGCTATAGGGAAAAACAAACAAACAAACAAACAAAAAAAACAGCAAGAGGAAGAGTCTGGGTTCCAGTCCTGACTTCCCAGCTGTGTGACCTTGAGCAACTGCTTTTACCTCTCTGGGCTATAAGGTGAAAAGACTATCAGTTGCAACCTCAGAGGCTGGAGATGAGGGGTCAGCAGAGACCAGTGCCCGGCACGCACTAGGCACTCCACAGGTGTGTGCCCGTTCCTATTGGCATGAACGCTGAGCCTGCCTCGTGCCCACACTGACCACCCGCCCTCCCTCCCCAGGGGCCCTGTGGGTGTGTGTCGTCCTGAGCCCCCACTGCAGACCAGAGGAGCGAGTGAGCTGGCTGCAGCTGCTTGGCAAGTGGGACAAGCTGGACGTGTGCCCGCTGGAAGAGGGCAACTACTCTTTTGACGAGCCCAGCCTGCAGCCCACCATGACCCTCAGCCGAGGTAGGAGAGGGGACCCTGCCATTCCCCCCCCCAAAAAAAGCTGGCCTGGTGCCCAGTCTCTCCCCATCACAGTGCTCTGGGGGAGAGCAGAGGGGCCCCCAGCCCCTGCCAGCAGGAGGGAGGGAGGGAGTGCCCAGGCAGGGGCGGCAGGCAGCCTGAGTCACAGGAAGTGAAATGTTTAAGACGCCTATAGTTCTGGGCTGCTCTCCTGGCCATGGAGGCAGGGGTGGGGGGACAGAGAGAAAAGGAAAAAGCTGTTGAGAAGAGAGAGACAGGTAGAGTCAAGATGGAGGGACGGAGGAAGAGAGAGAGGAGAAAGTGAGGAATGGGGGTGGGGGTAGAGACGGAGAGAGAAAGAGGAATGGAGTCCAGGGAAGGGGCAGGACGGACAGAGAGACCAATGGACAGTTATTCCACCTCCATTGTCCATTGGCATGAAGGGCTATAATAGCTCCTCCAACAGAGCCATCACTGAGCCCAGAGTCTAGTCCCCAGCTGGCACCCAGTCAGGGGAGCTGGCCTCAGCCCCGAGTGCTAGGCCCCCTTACCAGGCCATGTTGGGCGCCTCTCCCGCAGGCCCAGAGGAGGAGGAGGAAGAGGAGGTGGGGGCTAGAGGTTCCCGCCACACCGTCTTCGGCCGCGCCCTGCAGGCTGGGTCCCTGCACTGGAGCGACACTCACCTGCAGAGGATCCTGGCCAGCGACTCCTACGGCCCCAGCCTCACAGGCACCATGGGCGGTGAAAAGCCAACCTTTGACCCCCAGGGCCGCCCACTGTGGCTGGGTGAGCCCTTCCCCACCGCGTGCGCCCGTGTGGACACCCTGCGTGCCCATGGATACCCCCGTCAGGCCCTGCGGCTGGCAGGGGCCATAGTCAACTCACTCCGGCTGCAGCGACGGCATCAGCTTGAAAGCTACAAGCAGCAGAAAAAAGGTGGGTGCCACGACTGTCACACTACCCTGGGGCTCTAGACACAAATGCCGACTGCTGGGCACTGTGGCAACCCTGACATCTGTGGGTACCGCTCGGGGTCCCACCGGGAAAGCCAGATCAGCCGAAGGTGTCGGGAACCGAAAAGAATTTAATACAGGGGATTGAGGCCTCACAAAACTACTGGAGGGGCTGCAGCATTAAGAGTCAGGGATACCACTGCTTAGGTTCAAGAACCTGAACTTCTGACGTACAGGGATTACAGCAAACTGCTGACATTGAGCTCAGCAGCCTGTGGCTGCACTGTGGGCTGCATCCAGGAGGACACTCGGAACCTTCTGGCAAGCCCTTGTGTCTGTGCCCTGCACAGTCACACACCTGCTCATGGAGGCTGCAGAAGAGCCTCATCCTTTCCCAGCCTCTGCACCCCACGCAAAGGAGCCTGGGACTTGTAGTTTCTAAGCTTCCAGCTCCCGTGGAACAGGATGGGTGCACCAGCCACAAGTCTTTCAGGAACGTGGACCCAGTGTGCCCAGATTTTCAAGACAGGCCAGAAATCTGGATTGTATGATGTGCAAATTTACTGATTTTTTTTTTTTTAACGTTTATTTGTTATTGAGAGACAGAGATAGCGTGTGAGCAGGGGAAGGGCAGAGAGAGAGGGAGACACAGAATCTGAAGCAGCCTCCAGGCTCCGAGCTGTCAGCACAGAGCCCGACGCGGGGCCTGAACTCACAAACTGCAAGATTACGACCTGAGCCAAAGTCGATCACTTAACGGACTGAGCCACTCGGGCACCCCTGATTTTTTTTTTTAAGTTTATTCATTTGGGGGATGGAGACAGTGGGTGGCGGGGGTGGGGGGGAGGCGAAGAGAGAGAATCCGAAGGAGGTTCCACGCTGACCCTGGTGCAGGACTCAAACTCACCAACAGTGAGATCATGACCTGAGTCGAATTTGGACGCTTAACCAACTGAGCCACCCACGTGCTCCAATTTACTGAATTTTTTGAACATGGGCACCAAATTCAAATTCGTATTAGGGGGACCAAAAAAAGCCACAGTGTATGGGCCAAAAAAAGAACGTGTTTGTGGACTGGCTTATGGGGAGGCAGGAGGGCACCTTATCAGGAAATTGAGCCCAGGGTATAACGGGAACCTGGGGGATGTGGGACCCCGGCAGAGTTCTGGCCTGGCCTAGAGGCACAGAGAAACCCCGCCCTGCCGCAGAACCACTGAGAGCTGTACATCTTAGGGATGTATTGTGGTTTTCCAGGGGAACAGGAAGGAGGGATAGTGTTTCAGGTAGAAGAACAACATGGGCAGGATCCCAGAGGCAGGAGTGGGAGGAGATCGGAGAATGGGCTTTCGGATGGGGCAGGTGGCCACGTGGGGGGTCGGGACAGCTGGGTGAGATGGAAAATGATGGGAGGGGTTAAGAAGAGGACAATGGCACCGGTTAGGTGTTTCAGAAAGCACCCAGTTTTCATCCTGTGACCTGCCAGGCCTACGTCTGGCTGTGGGACAGGAGGCCAAGGCTGTGGAGGTGAGGGCTGCTACAGAGCTCAGGGGGCAGAGAAGATGGCTGCGGGGTGGGTGGGCAGTGGGCAGGCTCTGGGAGGCCGGGCTAGGGGTTCAAGGGCAGAACCCCCCCACACTAGGCTTGTGGAGGGGCAGGCACTGAGCCCCCCCATACTGCCTGCAGAGCTGCTGCAGAAAGGGAACACCTGCATCACCAACACGGAAGGCTGGGTGGGCCACCCCCTGGACCCTATTGGCTGCCTCTGCAGGGCGCTCCTGGAGGCCTGTCGCCTGGAGGAGGAAACCCTCGCCCTTTACCCAGGTGCCTACACTGGGGCCCCTGGGAGGAAGAGGGGCATCCCCCCACCCTCCCCGGCCCAGCACCCCGAGAAAAGAAAGTGAGGCCGCACCCTTATCCTTGGCCACACCCCCTAACCGGTGCCAGCAGCCCGTAGACTCCGCTTCTCCTGACCGCGAGGCCACCATAGACCTACGTGTCTGCTGGTAGGAAGTGTCTGGTTAGAGCTGGGAGCCGCTGGGTTCCCCCTAAACCTAAGCCCCCAGGACCCCCGCTTGAGGTGAAGAGCCGCTGGAGTCCCAGGAAGCGGGTCCTGAAACCTGAAACCCGTGTCCCACAGACTCGGGCCCCGAGAAGCGGAAGGTGGCCTACCAGCACGTGCCGGTGCCCGGGAGCCCTGGGGAGTCCTACCTGGCGCTGGCCCTCGAGGTGGCACTGCTGGGCCTGGGGCAGCAGCGGGCCCTGCCCGAGGGGTTGTACGCCCAAGACAAGGTGGTGCGCAGCGAGGAGCAGCTGTTGGCCCTGCTGGAGGAGGTGGAGCTGGACGAGCGGCTGGTGCAGGTGCTGCGCAGACAGGCCGGGCTGCTGCTGGAAGGTGAGGCCCCGCCCCCCCCCCAACCCGCTCCTGAAGGCGGGGTCCCGCCCCCCACCTGCGGTGGTCGGTTGCTGCTGGATCTCGAGACCCTCGAGACCCTCGTAGTTCGCTCCCAGCTCGGCAGGCAGCGCCTGAAAGGTGAGATCCGGCCCTTGGCCCTGCTCCCGAGAAAGTTCCGGTAGCCGCTGTGGCCTCTGAGGCGCTGCCCCTCTCCCACCTTGGAGTCGAGGAGCCTGGTCCCTGATGCCCAGCTGGACTTCAGTGGCTCTGCCCGTGGCCCTGCCTTCTGAGGCCCCCACCCGCCCCTGGAGCGGGTGCAGCGCCCTCTCGTATCTGAGTCCTGCCTCCTACCAACGGGGAGGCCGGGTCTCCTCTTCGGATTCTCCGGCGCTTTTCTGACTCGGCCCTGCACCCCCACCTCCGGGACCTCTTTAACCCCCAGCCCCTGCCCCTCTGTCCTGGCGCCAGCCTACCCCCTACTCTGAGCCTGGGGAGGGGCGGAGACGAGCCCTCACCTGGGGGCTGAGCTCAGCATGCCCCTGCAGCGGGTCCCTTCAGTGGCTTCGGAGAGGTGCTCTTCCGGGAGAGCGTGCCCATGCACACCTGTGCCCGCTACCTGTTCACCGCGCTGCTGCCCCACGACCCTGACCTGGCCTACCGCCTCGCGCTGCGAGCCATGAGGTGAGAAGGGGCGGCTGGGGACTGGCCCAGGGGACCGGGCCGGACTGGAGGGTGAGAGGCGCCCTTGGAGCCCCGTCCTCCCGCCTGAACTCACAGCCTCTTTAATTCAGTCTCCCTCACGCTGGCAGCCCGGTTGCCCTGTGCTTTTGATTATTAAATATGCGTGGGTGTTATGATCTTGAATTTGAGAGATATCCACACGGCACAGAATTCAGAGTCCTTTTCTAGACATTTTTGTCCCAACCTACCCAAATCTCTTCCGAGGCAAGCCGTGTCACCACTTTCTGCTTATCTAACCCACAAGAATCAAGATCTCGGCAAACCCATGGTCTGGAAATTGAAAGTTGGTCTTCCTTTTACACCCATGATGCATCCTGTATCTCTTTCTTGCACCTGTGCTTTTTTTTTTTTTTTTTTTTTTCTTTTAGAGAAAAAGTGCCTGCAGAGGGCAGAGGGAGGGTGAGGGAGAGAGAGAGAGGGCGGGGGGAATCTCAGGCAGGCTCCACGCTCAGCCTGACGTGGGGCTTGATCTCATGACCTGAGCCAAAATCCGGAGTTGGACACAACTGACTGAGCCACCTGGGAGCCCCAGCGGAATTTTTAGAGGCCCTCTGTGTCCTAAGCCATGCCCAACAAATAAAGTGCATTCTGTCCCCAATCTCAGACGATCCCATTTAGGGTGCATCTTTCCAGAATATTTGGAAAGAATCGTCTCTGAAGAGCTGTGGATATCTAAGCAGGACCCAGCAAATTAACAGCCCATGGGCCAGATTTGGCCTGCCACCTGTTACCGTACAACCCAGGAGATGAGACTGGTTTTTACATTTTTAAGTGTTTGAAAATAAAATAATATTTTGTGACCCATGGAAAGCGTATGAAACTCAAGTTTCAGTGTCCAGCAGTGAAGTTTTATTGGCACGCAGCCACGCCCATTCATTTATGTATCGTCTGTGGCTAACTTACGTGGCAGTGGCAGAGTTGTTGGGACAGGGACCAAATGGCCTGCACAGACAAAAATCCCGGCTGTCCAGACTCGTGCAAAGAAACGGTGCCGGTCCCTGGTCCAAATCCATGGCTCCCATCACCTCGTGTAATCTTTTTTTTTTTTTTTAATTTTTTTTTTCAACGTTTATTTTATTTTTGGGACAGAGAGAGACAGAGCATGAACGGGGGAGGGGCAGAGAGAGAGGGAGACACAGAATCGGAAACAGGCTCCAGGCTCTGAGCCATCAGCCCAGAGCCCGACGCGGGGCTCGAACTCACGGGCCGCGAGATCGTGACCTGGCTGAAGTCGGCCGCTTAACCGACTGCGCCACCCAGGCGCCCCGCCTCGTGTAATCTTAACAACCCAGAGAAATAAGTACGTTGACCCCCGTTTTACACGTAAACACACTTAAAGTGTGTCCAGAGTCACATGTTGAGGAAACTTCAGTAATATTTGAAACCAGAACAGTCTTGACTCCTCTTCCATGCTGTTGATCCCATCCGACAACTTAGAAGGACTTTCTAAATATAAACCACATCTATAGAGAGTGAGCCAGGTAACGATATGCCGTAGTGGGCCCGTAAAGTCCTCCCCCAAACATTTGTGTGCTCGGCATTGTTCTGGCTGCTGGATACGCAGCAGTGAGTAAAATAGTCACAAATGCCCGCCTTCATGGAGCTGAGGTTTTGGGGCGGGAGAGACATCAAGAAATTGATAGGGGGGCCCGGGTGGCTCAGTCGATTTAAACATCCGACTCCTGATTTCAGCTCAGGTCATGATCTCCCCGTTTGTGAGATCAGGCCCCGTGTCGGGCTCTGCCCTGACAGCATGAAGCCTGCTTGGAATTCTCTCTCTCTCAAAACAAATAAACTTTAAAATTAAAAAAAAAAAAGAAATTAATAGGTAAACTATATTGTGTGTCAGATGTGACCTATAGCAAAGAAGCCCTGGGAGAAGTTGGGAGTGGGAAGTTCACACGGGGGGGGGGGGGGGGGGGCGGGGCACGGAAGAGCCCACTGAAAAATATTTGAGCAAAGACTTGAGGGAGGTGAGGAAGAAGCCGTAAGGATGTCTGGGGAAGAGTGTTCCAGGCAGAGGGAGCAGCATGTGCAAAGGCCCTGAGGTCAGACTGTGCTTCATTGTATTTGAGGGACATTGAGGGGAACGGTACCTGGAACAGAGTAGGGGTGACAGAAAGGCTAACAGGGGGCCGCATCAGGACACAAATAACCTCACATTTTTATTGGCCCTGGCATATGAATAGAGTATCGTTTATTTAATCAACTGTGAAGGGCATCAGCAGTACTTTGGTGAACATCTTGCACTTCTCCCCCTCCCCGTCCCCTGCCCCAGGCTGCCTGTACTGGAGACCGCGTTTCCAGCCGGAGAAACTCACCCCAACCCGCTGGACTCCATCATGAGCAACCGCTTCCCCCGCTGGTTCATCCTTGGCCACCTGGAGACCCGCCAATGCGAGCTGGCCTCTGCCATGCTGACAGCTGCCAAGGGTGAGGACAGCGGCTGCCCCCTGTCCCCCTCTGCCTTCTCTTTCCTCCTTTCTGTCACTCCTCCCCTCTCCTTTTTACTCCTTCATCGGATTTCAGTTTTCCTTGAGCACTTCCTAGATGGCCCAGGCAGTGCCCGGGCGCTAGGGACACACAACACGGTTCCGAATCCCGCGCCCTGTGATGTTACGTTCTAGTGGGGGCAGGCAGACCACGTGCAAGGTAAACAGTTATGTTACTCAGTAAGCAAGAGAGTAAGGAGTGCCTAAAGCAGGCTAATGCTTAAGCCAAGAGGCCTGAGCTATGGCCGATATCTGCTGTCCGAGTCACCTGGAGCCTCCATGACAGAACCACAGACCAGGGGGCTCAAACCACAGACGTTTATTTTCTCACGGCTCTGGGGGCTGGAAGTCCGAGATCAGGGTGCCAGCCTAGTCGGTTCCCAGTGAGGACTCTCTTCCTGGCTTGCAGACGGCCACCTTCCTGTTGTGTCTTCCCTTGGCAGAGAAAGAGCTCCAATTTCTTCCTCTTCTCAGGAGGACACTGATGCCGTCACGGTGCCCTACCCTCAGGACCCAGTGCCTCCGGAAGTCCCCACCCCCAGATACCATCATCCTGGGGATCCGGGCTTCCCCATGAATCTGGGGAGGGTGCAGTCCAGGCCTGGAGAGCATTCCAGGCAGAGGGAATAGCCAGTTCAAAGGCTCTGAGGCTAGATTGTGCCTGGTATGTTTGAGGAACAGAGGAGGCCCGTGTGGCCCGGTGATAATAACAGCAATAAAAGCTCACATTTCTATAGTTCTTGCCCTGTTAAAGCTTTTCAAGTGTGGGCTCCCCATCCCGTGAGGCAGGTACCATAGTGTTAGTTTAACCCATTTTACAGGTGGGGCGGCCAAGGCACAGAAAGGTGGAGTGCCTTGCTCAGCATCGCACAGCTAGTGAATGGCAAGGCAGGGATTGGGACCCTGGTGCTCTAGGTCCAGAATCAATGCCCTTGACAATTAGGGGTCCTTTTGTGGCTTTGTCCCGCTGGGTGAGGGAGTACCAAGAGTGGTCTGGATCTTTACGGAACCACTGCCGGGTGCTTCTCCCTCCTCACACGGGTGCACCTAGTGGGGAGGAAGCTGTGTAAACAGGTCAGGCGGCAGCAGGGTCTGGTGCCAGGTGTGCTGACCCTGCCCTCCTCCTTCCCTCACCCCAGGAGACCCCAAGTGGCTGCATGCGGTGCTGGGCTCCATCCAGCAGAACATCCACTCGCCTGCCCTGCTCTTCAAGCTGGCCCAGGACGCCTGCAAAACGGCCACCCCTGCCAGCGCGCCTCCGGACACCACGCTGCTGGGCATTGCGCTGGAACTGGGCCTGCAGGTGGGCCGGAGTCAAGGGGGGGAGGAGGGGAAGGCTGCCTGAGGCCACGCCTGCGTGTGAGCGACACCTCTGGGGGCGGGGCCGCCAGGAGCCGTATCTGGGAATGAGGGAAGGGTCACCAGCTGGGGTGGGCTTGTGAGTGAGGGACTCTGTGGCAGAGTCTGAAGGTGACAGTCCACTTCTGGAGGTGTGACTGAGGACAAGGATGCGGGTCCGGGTTCCGCATGTGAGCCGGTGGGCCACAAAAAGCAGCAGAGCCTAGGGTGCTGGGCTTGGGGTGGGGCCTGGGGCTGGTGTGCTCGCGGCTAGGGCCCCTGGGTGGGCGGGGCTGAAGCTGAGGGAGCAGAGCCAATAAGGAGCCTGCTTGGGGGCGGGGCTTGCTGGGAACCGGCCTGGAAGGAAAGGTCACCGCGGAGGGGGCGGGGCCCGGGGGAGGGTCCTGAAGGTGAGGAGCCACCTCTGAGTCTGAGGTCTTCCGAGGCCGGGCCTGCGAGTTGGGGCCGTCCCCAGGGGCCGCCCGGGCAAGGGCTGTCCTGCTGGGGCAAGTCAGAGGCCAGCAGGGGTGCAGCTTGGAGGTGAGGAGTCAAAAGCAGGGTGTGGGACCCGGAGGGGGCGGGGCCTCAGAGTGCGAAGTAAAACAGGACGATAGGGAACAGTTGGGGGGCAGGCTTGCAGGATGGGGTGGGACCTTCCCAGAACTGGCAAGCAGGGGGGCTGCAGAAGGCGGGATGAGCCCCGAACAGAACAACCTCCTGTGGGGGAGTGGAGCCATGGCAGGGGGTATGTGGGAGGTGAGAGCAGGGAGGGGTCCCTTAGAGAGGTGACACACTGTTTAGGAGCCTTCAGAAGGCAGAGCCCCCAGACAGGACCTGGGGAGGGAGCCGGGGGGGAGAGGCAAGCAGGGAAGGTGGGACTTGTGGGGTAGGTGCTTTGGGCCTCCAGGGGGAAATCTGACAGGAGCATGGAACTTTCTAGAGAGAAGCAACCAGTCCTGTGCAGGAGCTTTACCTGAGTAATCGCACTTTCAGAACAACCCTTTGCGGTAGATACCATTTTTAATCCCCATTTTATTTTTTTAGTGTTTTTATTATTTTAATTTTTGAGAGAGAGAGACAGCATGAGCAGGGGTGGGGCAGAGAGAGGAGAAGACACAGGATCCGAAGCAGGCTCCAGGCTCCAAGCTCTCAGCACAGAGCCCCACGCGGGGCTTGAACCCCAAACTGCGGGATCATGACGTGAGCTGAGGTTGGACGCTTCACCGACTGAGCCACCCAGGCGCCCCTTTAATCCCCATTTTATAGGCGAGGAAACCAAGGCCCCAGGAGGCAAGGCCACATGTCCAGATTGTGTGGCTCACTGACTCAGCCCTTAATTTCCGAGTCTCCTGGGCCCCTCAGGATCCCTGATCCCCTTCCCTGTCCCCTCCCACGCTGCAGGTGATGCGGATGACCCTGAACACCATGACCTGGAGGCGGAGGGAGATGGTGCGTTGGCTGGTCAGCTGTGCCACAGAGATTGGTGAGAGTCCCCCAGTGAACCTGCCGTCTGTCTCCCTATGGCGGCAGGCAGGCACGAGAGAGAGGCCGGGCCTTTTCCGTGACTCCAGCCCGAGCTCAGGGCCAGGCTGGTGCGATGGGGGTTGTGGAGGGACAGAGCTGGACAGAGGCCCAGAAGCTGGCCAGGCCAAAGTGGCTTGGAGAAGGGACAGCGGCTCCAAAGCGTGCCCTCTCCCCACCTAGCCCCGCTGCTCCCCGCTCCTTTGGAAAGGTGGGGTGTGGCTTCCGTCAGGCTTGGGGTGGCGGCAGAGGAGTTGTGTCTTCAGCCCTGGGTGGTGGGGACAGCACATCAGGGCAAACCCCTGCCCGCACCTGGGAGTCCCCGCCCTTCTTCCCGGCCAGCTTTGCCCTCTTGCCTCCCCCCAGGCCCCCAGGCCCTGATGAATATCATGCAGAACTGGTACTCCTTATTCACACCAGTGGAGGCTGCCACCATCGTGGCGGTGACAGGCACCACGCACGCCACGCTGTCGCGGCTGCAGCTGGATGCGCCCCGGCGGGAGGAGCTCTGGGCCTGTGCGCGCACCCTGGCCTTGCAGTGTGCCATGAAAGACCCGCAGAACTGTGCCCTGCCCGCCCTCACCCTGTGCGAGAAGAACCACGCGGCCTTCGAGGCGGCCTACCAGATCGTGCTGGACGCTGCGGCCGGCGGTCTGGGCCACGCCCACCTCTTCACCGTGGCCCGCTACATGGAGCACCGTGGCCTCCCACTGAGGGCGTACAAGCTGGCCACGCTGGCCCTGGCGCAGCTCAGCATCGCCTTCAACCAGGACAGCCACCCCGCCGTCAACGATGTGCTCTGGGCCTGCTCGCTCAGCCACTCGCTGGGCCGCCACGAGCTCTCTGCCATCGTCCCCCTCATCATCCGCAGCATCCACTGCGCCCCCATGCTCTCTGACATCCTGCGCCGCTGGACCCTCTCGGCACCTGGCCTGGGGCCCCTGGGGGCCCGTCGGGCTGCCAAACCGCTGGGCGCTGACCGGGCGCCGCTCTGCCAGCTCCTGGACGCCGCGGTGGCGGCCTACATCGCCACCAGCCACTCGCGCCTCACGCACATCAGCCCGCGGCACTACGGTGACTTCATCGAGTTCCTAGGCCAGGCCCGTGAGACCTTCCTGTTGGCGCCTGACGGGCATCTGCAGTTCGCCCAGTTCTTGGAGAACCTCAAACAGACCTACAAGGGCAAGAAAAAGCTCATGCTGTTGGTGCGGGAGCGCTTCGGTTGAGGGGCTGCGGCCCCCTTCACCCCTGCCTCCGCGGCACCAGCGCCCCATCCAGGGCCTCGGCACTGGAGGCCCACGTGGCGTTTCAGTATTAAGTCAGGGAAGGAGCCCGGCCGCAGCTAGGAGATCTTGCCTGCCATCCCCTGGAGGCCTGCTGGGGGGGGGGTGGGGGGGAGGCAGGGGGGTGACTTCCTGCCACACGTGTGCCTAGGAGTGTGCAAGTGAGTGCGAGACGTGAGGATCAGAAGCCATACCGCCACCCAGGGGCCCGGAAGGGGGTGTGTGCTTGGGCAGCTGGTATGACCCCGCCTTGGGCACCCCAAAAGCAATAGGCAAGCTCTCCCTCCCCAGACAGGCAGGCCTGGCTTGGACTGGGGGTGGGGGTGGGAGCTTCGAGGCAGGACATTCCAGAAAGTGGCTCTTAAAGCCAGCGTAGCAGACCGCCCCACGCTCCACTCTGGGTGGCCAGGGGACTCCTGTTAGGGCATCTAAATCTCCTTTTGTACCCTCCCCTCACTGCCTCAGGGGCCCCGTTCTGCATCCCAGGGCCTCCTCCAGGCTGCCCAGCTGGGACAATGGCTCATTCCCACTGAAGGATTTGAAGAGGCCTCAGGCCTCAGCCACATACCTCACCCCCTTCCGGCCAGGACTCCCATTCCCGAGGATGCCAAGGTCCCAGGGCAGGCTCAAGGGGTCACTACTGTCCCTCCCCCTACCTGCTAGTCACTGGATACAACTCAGGAACTGAGCCAGGCTCACACTGTCCTCCAAACCTGGTGTGTGGGGGGGTGGGGGAGACGAGCGCAGGAGAGCCAGGGACTCCCCGCCCCAGATCTGGAAAGGAGACAGGTTGGCATCCTGGCATTTCCGACTCTGGCTCTCTCTCTTTCTCCTGCTCTGTGTCCCTGCTCCTCCCCTCATCTTACTCTCTCCCTTTCCCTATTTCCCTTCATTTAGCCTTTCTATTTGTGTCTCAGTCTCAGCTGCTGACTCTCTTGGGTCTCCCTTTCCCACCTTGGCCCAGGGAGGAAGAGGGAGAGTGTCCCAGCCCAATCACCCCTTCTGTCTTTTCTCCTCTTGTAATTAAGGACAAAATCATGTCATTTTGTAACTTTTTTTCTATTTATTGAACCGTATATTGTATTTCCTTTTTCCTTTTTTTTTTTTAATAACACAAATTTTGAGACTGAGGTGTGTCCCCTACCCCCCTCCCCCGCCCCGAACCAGGACCACCTGATCCCTGGACAGAAAAACTCTAGCCTTGGCTGCTCCCGGCACAGCTTCAAGCGAGGGGTGGAATGGGAGTGCTTGCTGGTTTCTTCGTCCGTTCGCAGTAGTGTAGATAATAGGGCTGAGAGCTGGGCAAGCCCCAAGAGGAGAGCTTTATACCTGTCACCTGTTACAACACGTGTCACAGTGGCCCTACGAGTCGGGAAGAATATCATTTCCGAGAATAGTGGGGTTCCAAAGCGTAAGGAAAGGCAGAACCTGATCGGTACCATGGTGAAGCCACTGACCCTGCCCACCTCAGACACCATGGCCCTTGAACTGCTGGGAATGGCCACTAGGGGGTGCCCTGCCTCCAGACACCAATGTTGGAGGTACTTGTCTCCAAGTTGCTGAAAGCGGGGACCCTGACAGGTGCTGGGTGCACCTGGGTGGGGGAGACACACACAAGACAGGAGTCCCGGGCCTCGACTCGTCCTTCGTGGGCGGGTTCTGGCGTCGGCGAGAAAAGCAGGTGGGTGTGGTCAGCGAGGGGCGCGGCCCGGGCGTGTCTGGATTCCTACGCCGCCGTGGAGGCTTCCAGTCCCCAAATGGAGTGAGCCGTCTGGGGGGCCGCAAAGAAGGCCTTCGGTTGCCTTCTTTCCCTAATTCCCTGAGAAGCAGGACACCGCCCCCCCCTTCGCCCCCGCCGTCTTTAAGGTGTGGCGGATAGATGAACAAGTGTGTCTGGATCACTGTCAGGGCCGGGGCAAGCGAGGACGGGCTCGGCGGCCAGGCGGGGTACAGAGCAGTGCTGGGTGGAGCTGACCGCCAGAGGGCGCCGAGACAGCGCGCGCGGTCGTGGGCGGGGCATCGGCAGCGCTGGGCACAGCGATTGGTTCGTGGCACTGCCCTCTGCCCGAGAGGGCCCATTGGAGACGGTCCCATCTGCCCCGCCTCCCCCGTTCCCGCAGGTATGTGCCGGCGTGTTCTTTTGCGCCGCCTAGAGGCGTGATTGAGGGTAGAGGGGGCAGGCTCGGTGCCGAGCATTTGCTTCACCCCTTACAGTCTCAGCTGCCTACAAATGCCGTCCTCGGACTCGGGGCTCCCTTCTTAGGCCCCTCAGCTCTCAAAGTCATCCAGAAATGTCCCCCTTGGGCCCGAGGATTCCCTCGTAACACACGCACACCTCAAGCACGAGTTCCCTGCCAGGATTCTCGGACACCAGCAGGTCAAGTCTAACCTGAGGCCTGAATTCTCCCTTATCTCTCCACCACCCCCAAATATCACCAGCTCAAGACCCTCGGGCCCCAGCCATCTCTGAATGCCCAGCGTTTCCCTCGGGGTCACCCCCCACTGCCACCTGAGGTTGGGTTCAATAGGCCCTGGGCTTGGGGTACTCCTCATTATGACCCCCATCTAGATTCTTCCTAGAACAGCTCTCCCTGCCATTGCATCAGCCCTCCCTGAGAGTCACCCCTCCCCCCTCGCCCCCATCCTAGGACATCCCTCAAGGTCACCTTTCCAGCTTTCTCTGCCCTGTGTGACTAAACTTGCGACCTTCCTCACAACAGGTGGGACAGGCATAGGGATCCTGGGAAGTCAGGAGCTCAGGGTGCAGGGACAGTAAATTCAAGCCCATCGGTCCTCCCCACCTGAAAAGCCAAAACTCCAGCGACAGGAGGACGGGAGTAAATCACAAACTACCAGACCTTCAGGAATGAGGTAGGAGGCAGGTTTTATTTAATTGGACAGCAGCAACACACAGCACAGACCCTGCCCCGAGCTGAAGTATGCCCCTATCCCTGGGTGAAAGGGTACCCTGGGCCAGCCCTGACAGCCTAGGGGGCTTCTCTCTGCCTGGTCGCAGAGTCCATCCCATCTGACACTGGACAGTCTCAGGTCTTATAGTAGCAGGTGCACTGCAGGGCCACCGGTGGACTCAACAGGCCCATCTGTGTCCTTTCTGGGCCCACAAGGGACCTTGCTCCCTGCTCCACGTGCCCAGAGAGTGTCACAGCTCTCCCCACACCCCCAAAGTTAGGACGCTGCAGGGTTCAGGGAGAAGAGGCCAGGCACACTCAGGTCAGGCCAGCCTGGTTCCGGAAGCCGGAGTTGGCATTTAACGGTCTGGGGGCCCAGGGCAGCTTCCTCTTGAGTAACTGGCTGCTGGGAAGGTACAGGCCTGGCCCACGTCCCACCAGTCCTGGGAGAGAAAAGGCCAAGGCTCCAGGCTGGGAGGGTTACTGGGAGGGGATAGGGACCCAGACGGCTTCCCTTTCTAGTGGGAGGGCCACTCACCCACCTGCCCATTCTCCCTAGGAGTTCTGCCCAGCCTCACCCGGAAGTAGGACCGTGCAGGGGGCAGGACCCCCAAGTACAGAGTTGGGGGAGGGCGCCTACGGCAGACAGCTGGGTCCACCCACCCCATTCCAGGCTATATTGCCCCTCCCCCAAGTCCCTCCGCCCAACACAGGTCTGGGTCTGGGTCCTCAGCTTTTCCCCTAGGAATCAGCCCACCCAAGGAAGGCAGGCTGCACAGGCTTCGAGGGGGCTCGACTCCTGTTCCTGCTGAACTGAGCCAGTCTGCACAAATCAACTGTGTTTCAGCTCAGTAGGCACGGGAGGCAGAGCCCAGGGAGGCCCGGACAGTGGGACAGGCAGGCAGCAGGGCCAGAGGAGGCGGGGTCCCGGGGGGCGGAACTTAGCCACTGTGAACACGACTTGGTGTGGACTCTGCTCACAAGCAGCTAAGCCCTGCTCCCCAGGCCAGACGCAGGCAGCAGGGGGAGGGGGGCCTCTCGGCCTCCCATCCCCGGCCCTATCCCCGGGCAGCGTCCTCAGCAGCGAAGGCGGTGGCGGCAGCCCCAGAGGCAGGGCTCAGGGTCGGTTGGAAATCCCTGGCAATGTGATTTGTGACAGGCAGCAAATCCCATCCCCAGGAACCCCAGCCGGCCATGGCACAGGGGTTGGAGGGCACCGGGTGGGACCGGAGGTTGGCACCTGAGGGTGGGGGGGGAGAGAGAGCAAAGGAGGTAAATGAGATTTGAAGACATCTGTGCTCCACGTCCCCGCTGAGGCCTGGTAGGGAAGCCCTCTCCCCACACACGGTGGTGGCTGAAGGCAATGCTGGACCACCAGGCTGGAGGCCCCCACCGCAGCCACACGCTCAGGCCCAGGCCCGGAGAGGTAGAGATGCTCCAAGGATCCCTCTGAGCTAAGAGGGCTGCAGGGACTTCCAGAGCCAGGTTCCCCACCTTGTCCCGCTCCCCCCCCCCTCCCCGTAAGCCCCGGGCAGGCTAAACAGGGCCATGAGGAGAGGAAGTCGATGGGGTGGCGGGCAGGCGGGTGAGGAAGTGATCTCACCCCAGCTGGCGCCACTTCCTAGAAGCCTGAAGGGCAGGAGGAAACCACCAGGGCCTCTCCCCCCTCCCGTGGCCCCGTCTCCTCAGTGGCCAAGCCTTAGCCTGCACCCCATCAGAGCGGATGCCGACAGCGGGTACCCAGCTCTTCCCGTGGGCACACACATCCCCAGAGCACCGGACGCAGGCCCAAGGTGCAAATCTCCACTCTGCAGTTTCCCAAATGCCCTCCAAGCCTCAGTTTCCCCATCTGTAAAACAGCCCGGGCCTCAACCGCACAGCACAGGGAGGTTTCACCAAGAGCGTATGTCATTCACAAGCACCCAGCACCAGGACTGCCTTACACGATTGTCAGTGCTCAGTGCAAAATGAAATTGCGGGGTCCCTTCTTCACAACTTGCGAATTTCAAGACGCTGACAGACGAGCATTAACCCAAGCTCAGGTCCTTCCGAGCAGGGGAGACCCCGTGAACTGCACGATCACAAGCCCATGAAGCCAGCCTGTGTGTCGTAAACGGAGCTCTTCTTAAGGATAAGAGCCCTCTGGCCAGGAGACCCCAACTCTGGAGCCAGTTTGGGCAGCTCTGAACCCTGGTTCTGTAGCGTCCTAGCTGGGTGACTCCTAGAAAGCCACTCAACCCCTCTGGGCCTCCCTTTCCCCATCCACAAAGCAGAGATAATGCCGTGGTAAGGATCTCACAAGTGGTACATGTAATTAGAATGGGGCCATGCTGTCATCATCAGGCAGAAACAGAAAAGACGGTGGCAGTGAAGATTCCAAACACTGGTGGGACCCTGGCACCCACATATGGTGGCGCCCGTCACTGGGAGACAGGTGTTAAGAGATGTCCTGCTCCGTTCCCCGACCCCTCCCATACATACAGGCACGCGCGGGCGGGCGGGCACACGCACAGACACACACACACACACACACACACACACACACACACACAGTGGCCACCGGCTTTCCCATCAGGCCCCAGCCCTGTCCCCTCAGGGTTTGGGGGCACCAACCGGGAGCAGACAAGGCCCTGCAGGGCGGCCAGCCTCCCTGGGCCGCCTCCGGAAGTGAGACAGCACATTCGTGTCCCAGGGACGAGAACGGGAAGGGCGGCCATTTGGCCAGGCCCGTTTCCTGTGGGGTTTCCCCTGCACAGAGCCCCAGGCCGGGGCCAAGGCCACTCCCCATCCCCAAAGGCACAAAAGGCCTGGGTCTCTCATGGATGGGGCGCTGCCGTGCAGGTGCCCAGGAGCCAGGACCCCTGTTACCAAAGGTGTGCCTCTCAGGCTCATGGGAGATGGGTGTCCAGGGAGGGCCAAGTCCTTGGCAGCTGGAGGCGTGGGGGGAAGATGGGCCCCTGGGCCGGAGGAGCAGAGCAGGCCCCAAGCCACACGGATGTATGTATGTATGCCTGAGTCCAGGGCGTGGAGGCACGAGACACAAGCAGGCAGGCTTACTGTCACCACCCCCCAACCCCATGCTCCAAGAATGAATCAGGGGCAGCTTCCGCCGGGGGCGCCACCACCACCGCCCCCAAGCCTGGTCCCCAAATACTTTCCACCCTCTCGGAGCAGCTGGGATCGGAAAATACCAAGGGCTGCAGGCCCCGCCCTGCCCGCCACCGCCCGCCCTCCCAGCCTGTCACTAACGCTTTGCCTAATGGGCCTAGACTCTCCGCAGAGGCTCCCTGGGCCGGGCCCAGAGCCAGCCGCCAACCTGGGCTGCTCGGCCAAGTGCCGCCTGCCCACCAGCCCCCCATCCATTACCCTGATCCCAACACAGCAACCGTAACAACCATCCCGATGGGCGACGCTCAGAGGCTGGCACCTGGGTGGAGGCAGGCAGGACAGTGGCAAGTGGGTGGGCCCCCACTGCCCACCCAGGGCCGGGGGGAGGGGGCAGGCCCAGGAAGGGGTGAGTAAGTGAGGACTGAATCACTTGTTATAAATAGGGGAACCGTGCAAGTCACATCCCAGCCCCCACTGTGCCCAGCCACACCACACCACACTCCAACCCCTGCCTTAAACTTCAATCCCCCTAGGATCAGTCACGGAATTCCCAGGGGGCCCCCCCAACATCCACACCGAGAGCCCTTAACTGAGGGGCACACCCTATTGCCATGTTCACCTCTTGCCTTGTCCCTATACGTCCCCATCGTAGCCCTGGCCTGCCTTTTGCAGGGGGGCCGCCAGCCTCGAGGCGAATCACGGGCTTCTGGGCCTTGTCCTCCTTCCTCAGCACCCCCAAAACTCCCAGGCCCAAGGCTGAGGGGTCCTCAGGATCCTCAAGGCATTCTAAGGGCGTGGGTGACCACAGTCCTGGATGGTGATGCCAGACCCAGGCCAGGGAAAGGCCAAAGGTCTTCAAGTCTCAGAAGTCAGCTTCCTGGCCGCTCACCACCCAGGCCCCCCATCCCAGACCACCCAGGCCTGCTCTGCCCAGGGCCACAGCTCAGTGACCACACCCAGGGTGGCGCCAGCTCCAGCACCCTGGGGCAAGGCGCTGCTGGAGCATGACTCAGCCGTGCCCAGCATGGCGGCGTCCTTCTCTGCCCAAGGATTCCCACACGCCTACGCCCGCTGCCCTCCGTGTACGACCTCTCCAGGTGACCAGCCTTTTCCAACACATCTCCTTGTCCACCCAGGACACCTGACGGCAGGAGGGAAGGTGGCCAGGGTGCCCCAAAAGGGATCTGAAGGCGAGCGCCCGCGACAAGGAGGGGAAATGCACTCTCTTCCGCTTGTTTTCTGGTGCTCCCCATTTACAGACGGAGAAACCGAGGCCCAGAGGAATTCAGGGCCGGGCCCAAGGTCATGCAGCAAATCTAAAGGAAAGCCAGGTCTGCTCCTGGCAGAAAGCGTGTCCAGAGTGGAAAAGGGCTGGCCAGACAGCCCAGCGAGGGGCAGGAAGGTGTCTTTTTGCGACCACCCAGGGTTCCCAGCAGTATTCTTCACCGAAAACAGAGCCCCTCCGCTCAGCTTCCCAAGGTGAAGGGCACACTCTGAAAAAATGCTTTAAGGTATATCCAAGTGCCACCTGGGCCCATAGGAAGCAGGTCACCCCACTTACACCCACCCGGACCATGATGCCAGTTACCCTGGGACTGCAGTAGCGACAGGGGCTGCTCAGCAGCTGCGGCCAGCGCAGAACATCTGGCCTCCACTTACAACAGGCAGAGGTTGGTACGGGGGCCCTGGGAGGACCCCTGGAGCATCCGCCTCCGAGATTTCTCTCCAGTGAGCAAGGGTCTGCAGAGACTTGGAGGCCGGGCTAGCACAGACAGGCCCGACCCCCCTGGACACGCCCTGTCACGCATGTGCTCCGCGTGCCAGCCCTGGGCTAGGCCGGCAGCTATTTTAGGGCCCCCTCTGGGCCCACAGACGAGGCCTGCCAGTTGGGGTCTCGAAGGAGCTCCCAGAGGACATCCTGCAAAGGCAGAGGGCAGCGGGTGCCCTTCTGGGAGCTAGGACGGAGCTGGCACTAGGCCCCGGGGCCCGTGCCTTCCCAGGACGTGCCTTCCCGGGACTGCGGCGTGTGAACACATGCGCAGGGGCCGGCCCGGGCAGGGTGCGTGGGCGAGCGGACAGGGTGTGTCCCACATCACCTCGCCTCTAAGCCCCGGCACCTGTCCGGTACTGCCCTCCAGCTCTGGCGGGCATGGGAAGAGCTGCCAGAGGACAGCCTTCATGCCAGGGGTCCCACACCGCCCCCCAGCTTTAACCTCACACGGCACCCGTCATCATGAGCAAGCAGCTGGTTAGGACTGGGGCAGGAACGGGGCAGGTGACAAGAGAGCCAACTGCACCTTCAAGGCATTCGGGAGGCCACTGGGTCTGGCTGGGCCTGGCTGGGCTGAATAGGCAAGTCAGTGTAGGGCTGGGGGCTCTGGTGGCAGTCAAGTCCAGTGCTGGGGTCAGAGGTCAGTGTGGGGCTAGAATACAAGGTTCAGGTTTTAGTCAGGGGCCTGCAGCCCAAGGGCATGAGGACTGCGGGCCGCTCGCGGGGCACGGGACTGGGGAGTCATCCCTCCACGAATCTCCCACACCTGGCCCCCTTCCTAAGCAACCTTGAATGAGCTCCTCTCTCCTGGGCCCGGAGGAGCCAAGAGGGAGGGGAGGGGTGCCCCAATCTCCACCAAGCTGGGGCTACACCTTGGGGCCCCCAAGCCCATCTGCTCAATGGAAGGCCTTCCCTCCACTCGTTGGCCGACATGTCAAGAACTTGAACCACCGTGTCACCCGCCATCCTCGGAACTCTGGGAGACCCCCACCCACCCACTCCTCCAGCCCCATCCCCACCAAAGCCCTGAGAGGCACCCTAGGATCCCAGGTACCCGTGTGTATCCATCCCTCCCCACCCCAGCCCGGGCATATGCCCTCCCCCTTCCCACCCTGCCGCTGACTCCCGGCCCACCTGGACCTGCCCCCGTGACTATGGGACCCGCCCTCCCCACCACGCTCTCAAGGGTCTCCGGTGGGGGGACTGGCCAGGGGTCTCCTGGGGAGGGGGTAAATGTTGGGCTGCCCTTCCCCCGCTCCGTAGGGGGCGCCCCGGGACTCTGCCGCCACCGCCGCCGCCAGATGCACGATCCCCGCTGCACCCCCCCCCACACACACACAGAGCCACCGGCGGCGGGGCGGCGCCCTCCCCCTCTCCAAGCGCTGGGGACCCGCCGGGCGCACCCCCCCACTCCGCCCACGAGTCCGGCGCAGAAAAGTTGCCGCCGTCGCCGCGGCGCCGCCGCCTTCCCTCCCGGTTCCCTCCCCGACTCACCCGCGGGGGAGGGGAGCCGGCACTCAGGGCTCCGGCCGCCGCCCCGGGCCCGGCGGCAGAGACGCGGGCGGGCGGCGGACCCGAGACGGGCCGGGGTCGGTCGCGGGCCCGGCTCCATCCCACTCACTGGCCGGCCCGCCGCGGGGCCGAATCGCTTTTAAAACCTTCCCGTCTCCTCCCCCCCGGGCCGGACAGGGGGCGGGCGCGGGGCGGGGCGGGCGCCGCCGTCATGTGCCCCCGGAGCCGGTCCGCCCCCACTTTCTCTCTCTGGTCCCCCAACTCAGCCCCAACTTTCTCCCTCCTTGTCCCGACTCCACCTGGGCCCCCAAACCCAGCCCAGCTTCCCCCCCTCCGGGTCCTGGACTCGAGAAGCAGCCCCAGATTTTAAGCTTAGGCTCTCCCTGCGGGAGGAAGGACAGAAGCAGGGGTCCTAATGCCCCTCGCACCCCCAAACCCCTCTTGGCAAAGTCCTGCCCCTGCGCAGGAAGAGAAACGCTGGAGGCCGTGGGCAGGGGCAGGGGAGATGGGGAAGGGGGGGGGGGGAGAAATGGCGCCAGACGGAGGACATACTTCTGCTGTGTATGTACCCTTCCTTGGGAGGCACGGGCCTGGGCGTCTGGGCTCCTGCCAAACACCAATCCCCACTTCCTCCAGTCCCTCAGTGCCTTCTCCAGCCCCAGGAAGTCCCTCCTTTTATCCCATCCAACCCTCTCCTGCTGCCATGGAAGCCTCCGACCCCAGTCCAGGTGGTCCCTGGATCAAGGTTGCCTCCCGGCTCTGGCTTCCCAGCATCCCCATCCCCCACCCACCCAGGGGCTCTGGGAAACTCCCCAGCTACTGGAGTCTCCCTGGGATAGAGTCCCTCCCTGGATCCCTCCCTCCTTCCCTGCCTGCGTCTGTCCCACCACATCCTCCACCGGCCTCCCCTCCATCGGGAGAAACACGGAGGCATTGTTCCCCAGGACGGGGCCCTGCCTTGGGGCCTGGCCTTGTGCCCAGGTGGGGGGCCAGGAACAAAACTAACCAAAGGAGGGGCGGGGTGCCCTCTACCGCCAAGACAGCCTCCTTGGGCATGCCTAACTGCCACTTCACCCTCTCCAAGATGGGACAGGGGCCGATGGCGCCAGATCGCCACCACGGCCACCCCTATGGTGCCATGGCGCGAGGGGTTCTGGAGCCAGAGGACCCTCCTCTGGCTGTGTGTCTGTGGACACACACACACAGACCTGTGTGGGCATTGCTTTGGGGGCCGTTTTTCTCCCCCCACTCCCAACGTTTCGCAAGTCATATAATTGGGGGTGGGGGGGTCAGATTGTTCACCACCCAACTCCTGGGAAGTAAGGGTAACGCTGGGGAGTGGGGACCCAGCAGCAGGCCCAGGCAGGGGACCATAGGGGCTGGTTGGATGCCTCTGGGTCACCTCGTACCCCAGAATTCCTCCCGGGTTCTCCATTTCCTCAGTTCAGCTCAGCCGGCTCCCACCTTGGATCTTAGTGGGAATTGGAAGAAGCCGGTGGAAGCCACACCTAGTTCCCATCCCATGGGACCCAGCCTGGGGGGTTCCTGGGTCTTTCTTCTCTGTGGGGCCCAAGGGGCAGGCTGGCCCAAGCTGCAGGATCTGGCAGGTTGGGGCAGGAGGGGGCAGAGCAGCCTGTGGGGCCCTGGGGGAAGATTTGGGGTGGCACAGAATTCCCCGACTCGGGGTGGGGCCCAGAGAGGGGTGGGGTACTTGCCACATGGCCTCCTGAGCAGCTAAGCACAGGGGAATGGAGTTCTCAGAATCCAGGGTCTCCCTGTGGAGACACACACACAGGCTTGTCATTTCAGAAACAGACCAAATAGAAAGTGACCAAATTACAACCGCCCACCCCCCCCCCCCACGCTGCACCTCCAGAATGCTTCCTTCGGACCCCAGAACAAGCCTCCCATCCAGAACCATCCCTCGCCTGGCATTAGTCCAGTTGGGCACACATTTAGCAGAAATGCCTCTTCCATGCTGTCCTCCAGGGATATCTGTGCCAAGGCCCTTTATAACCCCAGACGACCCAGCTCACTAAGCTTGGAGGGACCTCAGGTGCCACCAGCTCTCCCTCTGGATCCCCCAGTGCTTGCCCCGTACGCCCTGGTCCTGAGTTGGCCAGTTTACCCAGGGACAGCAGCCAACAGGGATAGGAGTTCTCCAAACTAGCCAACAGATCCTTTGTCACGACAGGGAGGGATAGGGGGACAGGGCCAGGGTGAGGCCAGCTTAAGTGGTCAAGTGGCATAGGGATCACACACACGCCCATCTGTTCGTTCTTCAAACATTCGCTGAGTGCCTGCTGTGTGCCAGGCACCGTTCTGGGCACCGGAGACCACAGCAGAGAACAAGCCAGAAAAAAAAAGCTTTGCCCTCATGGGACTGACATCTGTAGGGAACACACACACACAAAACAGACAGGTATAAAGATATATTGTGTGTTGGGTGATCCATGCTAAGGGAAAATAGAAAGGGGCTGAGGAGGTGGGGGCCAGGTCAGGAAAGGCTGCATGAAGACCAGGTGACACTTGAACAAAGACTTCTAGGAAGTGAAGGAGGAGTCGTCCAGACATCTGGAGGAGAAGTTCAAGGTGGAGGGAACAGCCAGTGCAAAGGTCCCCGAGGCAGAAACATGCCTGGGGTATTTGAGAAACAATGAGGAGAACAGTGTGATGGACGGACGAGGGGAGCAGGGTGGAAGAACTGAATTTCAAATCTTTGCTCCCCAACTTTCTGGCTGAATATCGTTGGCCAAGTGATCACACCTCTCTGAACCTCAGTTTCCTTATATTGAAAACGTGCAGTTTGCAGTTACGCCGAGGCTCTGAGATGAGATGAGGAATGTCCCGGCCCAGGGCCCAGGATGGGGTAAAAGTTGGATAAGCGAGTGCCCGGAGGTACACCAGGTACATGCAGTCCTGTGGGCCCGGGACGGGGGTGCTGGGTCAAGGGACCCTAACAGACCCAGCCGCCCCATAGGTCACCCCAGCTCACACGCACGGCTGCCTGCCGGGCCCCATGGCAACGCTGCACACAGAGACATCAAACAGGCCCTGCCGAGGAAGTCCCACGTCACTGTGGTTAGGGTGGCTCCTCCCAGCCCAGCCCCCCTGGCGCGCGTGTGCTCCTCCGTGCCAGTCAGGGCCCCTGCCTCCCATCGCCCTAGTGACGGGCTGTGTTGTGGACGGAGCAGGGATCCCACCACCTGCCCCCTCCCTAGCCAGTTCCAGCCATTCCCCACATCCGGGGCACGACGTTACGAGGTGGCCCCAGTTCACTGCCACGAACCCTTCCATTGAGCCACCCTCGGCCCGGGTGACAGCACCAGGGAAGCCCTTGCCTACCCACCTACGGCTGAGAGAAGCTGAGGCCCCAGGGATCTGTGGGGACCCCCACCCCCTCCCCCCAGCCTGGCGCCTGAAATCCCTAGGGCAGCGTCTGGGTGTTGCTCAGGGGCACTGGAGGGGTGAGTCAGACAGGAATAGCCCCCAGGCCTGGCCCAGCCCCCACCCGAGGACTGACTCACCACCCACCCAACACCGGATGACATCAGGGCCTGGCCTGCCACCCTCACCTGGCACCGCGCCAGAATGGGGGCGCCCGAGAGGTGTCACATCTGGCTGCCCTCTCCCCTCAGACCGGGACCTGGCAGGCGCAGGGTTAAGGAGGGGCCCTCCTGGGGGTCTCCCCCCTAATCCCATCCCCCCTTTCCCGGGGATTTCGGGCCCCAGCCCCTCTGACGTCACTGGGGGTTGCTATGGCAACTGGCCGAAGTTCCCAAATAAAATTACCGCGGGCGGGTTAAGTTTCCTAGGAGGCAGCCGACGGGTAAACAATGGCGGTGGCAGGCGGGGCCGATGAGGGGCCGTCTCCCCCCCCCCCCACTCTGCTGGGACTCGGGGGGTCCCCACGTCGGGGAGCAGCGTCCCCCCTCCCGCCCGGGACCCGAGAGCCTGTGAGCACCGAAGGCACCGGCGCACAGATGGGGGACAGCAAGGCCACCACCGAGATGAGCGGGGCGCGGGGGGGGGGGAGGGGGGGGGAGAGGGGACCTCGGACACGAGGCTAGGGCGGCGGGGAACAAAGAGGGGACCTGAGGCCTGGGATCCGCCCCCCGCAGACCCCGCCCCCCCCCCCCCCCCCCGACCCCGGCCGGCCGCCAGTCCAGCTGTGGCTGCTCCCAGCTGCCTGGCTCCCCACATCTGGCGGGCCGCGCGCTCACTTCCTGTCGCCCCGGCTGCCTGGAGGGAGGTAAAAATAACCCTCCCCCTCCCCCTGCCGGCGGGCGCAGACGGCGGATCCTCCCGGCCTGGAGGAGGGCGAGGCCGAGCCGCAGCCGGGGAGCGGAGCCCCCCTGAGGCCGCCTCCCGCCCCTCCCACTGCCTCGGTGTCCTGGGAGGAGGGGCGCCGGGGGGTGGCACGGATCCCGGGCTGCGGGACGGGGCTGAGGATCCTGTTGCTTTAGGGCCACCAGAAACCAGGGGAACCTTCGTGTCCAAGCCCCATCCCCCCCGCCCGTGGAGGAGGGGGGTGTGCCAGCTCCAACCCGCTGGTGGACTGCGACCAACGTGCCCGGGTTCCAGTCGGGGGTCACTCGCTCGCTGTATAGGCAAGTTACCGAAAGCTCTCTGAGCCTCCGTTTCCCTCTCTGTAAAATGGGATAACAGTGTTCACCTCAAGGTGCGTTTGCTCAGTACTGTTAGCTATTATCTTTTCGCCATCCCTGGGGAGGAGGGGAGCTAGGGGGCTTGAGACCTTCAAGTACTCCTGCCAGATAAAACACAGGACACCCCGTTGAAGCTGATTTTCAGAGAAACAAGGAATCACTTTGTACCGTAAGTTATGTCCCCGGCAATATTGGGGGACGTTATTATACTTAAAAAAATTTTTTTTACTTGTTCTGTATCCGAAAATCAAATTTAACTGCGTCTCCTGTATTTTTATTTGCTAAATCTGGCAGCCATCATCTCTGGCCCGAAAACACGCCAACAGACACCTCCCTGGCCTCCTTGCTCCTGGCCTTACCCCTTCCACCCCTTCTCCAGAGACAATCTAATCACATCTTCCCTCCTCCCTCTACCATTCAGTCTGCAAAAATTCCCATCCCCCCTTTCCCAGGGGGACGGGATTAGGGGGGAGACCCTACGTTCCTCCAGGGTCTCCCACCTCTTCTGACCACAGGCCCTGTTTGTCAGATCCCCACTTCTCCCCAGCCTTTCACACTCACCTGCCCGCTCGCTCGCAAGCATCCTTCAGATCCTAGGGCATTACTCTTCCAGGAAGGCTTCCTTCCTTCCCACCGTGACCCTCTGACTTTAGACTCTCCAGAACCCTGTACTTTTCTGCGTCCGCACTTCACCATCCCAGTGATTTATTCAATCATTTGAGTTAAAAAAAAAAAAAAAAAAAAAATCTTTTTTTTAAATGTTTATTTATTTTTGAGAGAGACAGAGACAGAATGCGAGTGGGCTAGGGGCAGAGAGAGAGGGAGACACAGAATCCGAAGCAGGCTCCAGGCTCTGAGCTGTCAGCACAGAGGCCCACGTGGGTCTGGAACTCACCAACCGGGAGATCATGACCTGAGCCGAAGTCGGGACGCTACACCGAACGAGCCATCCAGGCGCCCCAGTCGGTGGTACCTGTTATGGGGTCCTGGGGAGCTGGAATGAAGTGGTGCCGACTCCTGGGAAACTTCTCCCTGGCCTCAACTAGCCTGGCATAGCCTCTGGAGGCCAAGGCCTTCAACTGTCTTCTCTGCAGCCCCCACCACACTGTTGCAGGTCCCACCCGAACCGTGAGCTCAGACTCCCCCAGACATGACCACTGCCGCGAGGGGGAGCCCACGACACCCTGCCTGCGGTCAAGCTCGGAGTTCTGCATCCTCTGGCGAAGAAATGGGCCTGTGCCTCAGTTTCCCCATCTGTAAAATGGGCACAATACCTGCGAGCCGTCAGAGGGCTATTGTGAACATTAGTTAATATCCATAGGCACACACGTGTGTAGAGCAGCTTGGAACACAGAATGTATTCAGTGTTAGCTGCTTTGGGGGGGTGGGGGTGGGGATGAGAAGCCCAAATCCCCTCCTCCTGATCCCCCCAGCCCCAGGCAGGCACCCTAAGTCCCTCTACAAAAATGGTTTCCACTCCCTGGTCCAGCTCCTCAGGGCTCTTCTCACCCCACAGCAAGTACATCGTGCCATCCCCTGCTCCTGGCACCGGACTCCACAGGCCCGAGGGAGGGTCCGGCTTGCGGCGACACACGCTCTGTCCCCCGACCCTCATTGAACCGCAGCTGTCTCTTGCGCTCTCGTGTCTGCGCCCACCAGGACCGCAGGCCCGATCAGAGTCCTCAATCTCGGAAAGGCCGCCGCTCCCAAAGCCCCGCGCAGCTTCCATCCGGCGAGAGGCTCGAACCCTGCTCTCCCGGGCGGACGGGGCGGGCTCCCGGCGGCGGTTGCCCGGCAACGCGCTGTTTGTTAGCGCGGGGGGCGGGGCCGGCGCGCGCGGTGACTCACAGCGGCGTGATGCGGCCGGGCAACTCGCCCGGCAGCCTGGCGGGCGGCCCGGCTTCTGCCGGCCCCGGCGGCCGGAGGGGCCCGGCGGCGGGGGCGTCCCAGCCCCCAAGCGGGCGCCCGAGGCCCGTGGGGAAGCGGCCGAGCAAGGCTCCAGCTCTCGGGTTCGGTTCGAACCCGGGCCCAGCCTCTCACTCTCGAGTTACGTGCTCGTTGCCTCAGTTTGCTCATCGATAAAATGGAGTCCACGTTGCAGGATGCAGTAACCCTGCTCTGGCGCACGAGGCAGCTGGGATTATTACCCCGTTACACTCCGGAGCAGCGCTTTTGGTATAGCCCCGACCCGGTTTGATCTCCTGTGGCTTTGGGCCGCAAGGGAATCACACCGAGCCTCAGTTTCCCCATCTGGTAAAAGGAGGTAGCAAGAATTCCCTACCTCACGGGTGGTTTGAGGATCCATGAATCAATAGTGAGACAATGGCTGGCGCATCTCAGCGCCAGGGGTCTGCCCCCAACCAAGGAGGGGAGGAAGTGTAGGAAGTTTTCTCAGTGGTCTGAGCCCTACAGGGCAAGGAGGTCAGCGCAAGGCAGGTGCCCCTGGAAATGGGTGTGGGTCACAGGCTCAGAGTAGGATGGCATGAAGGCGGCTGCAGAGGCCCCCATCCCCAAGCCGGAGCTGGCAGCACCTGCTGCAAGCTGGCCAGAGGGGGGCCTGGGCTGAGTCACCGCCCAGCAATGAGGAGTGAGTCACGCAGGGCGGGGTCCCCCCCCCCCCCAGCCGCTCCCACAAAGGGCCTTTGAGAAGAGTTCCCCACCCCCTCCTCCAGTCCTTAAGCCCCTCTGGAGGGTGGGATGTGGGCCACGACCCTGATGGGCTACCCGCAGGAGCCCTGCCTGGCGGGCTACCTCCAGGAGCCCTGCCTGGCCTGGGAGGCAACAGCCGGTTTCCGCCATGTCTGTGAAAAGTCACCGTGGGCAGCCGGCTGTCCCCCCCCACGGAAGAGGGTTCCAGGCTGCCTGAGTCATTCCGGGGACAGCAGAGGGTCACATGCACAGAGTGGACAAACTGAGTCAGGCTGTCTAGTAAGGCTGGCAGGCAGGGGGGGCCCTGGATTCTGGCTTTGTGAAAACCCCAGGAAGAGCCATCTTTCCAGCCAACCCCCCCCCCCCCCCCCCCCCCGGGCTTGGGAACCTGCAGCTCAGGGAAACCCATGGCTTTTGGCAGGAAGAGGGGTGCACATCTGGCCATGTCTCCTTGGCTTTACCACCCCTCTGCCTTGTCTACAGTGGGGACTCCTTGTCTACAGTGGGGACTTCTCCCCACCTTAGCTGTCCTTGAACTTGGTGTGGAAGGAGCAGCAGGGCCCTGTGGCTGAGAAGAGTGAGGCTCTCTCTGCAGGGTCGGGTCCCACAATTCACAGCGACACCCAAACACTCAGTAATCAAGATGAAACTTTTTTGGGGCGCCTGGGTGGCGCAGTCGGTTAAGCGTCCGACTTCAGCCAGGTCACGATCTCGCGGTCTGTGAGTTCGAGCCCCGCGTCAGGCTCTGGGCTGATGGCTCAGAGCCTGGAGCCTGTTTCTGATTCTGTGTCTCCCTCTCTCTCTGCCCCTCCCCCGTTCATGCTCTGTCTCTCTCTGTCCCAAAAATAAATAAACGTTGAAAAAAAAAAAAATTAAAAAAAAAAAAAAAAAAAAGATGAAACTTTTTTAAAAAAGGTTTTATTTGTAAGTAATCTCTACACCCAGTGTGGGGCTCAAACCTACAACCCCAAGATCAAGAGTCACGCTCAATCGACTGAGCCACCCAGGCACCCCCTGAATCATTTTTTACAACCACTTTACTGAGATAAAATTTATATGCCATACAAATGCCTTATTTAAAGTATACAACTCGGGGGGGGGGGGAGGCACCTGGGTGGATCGGGGGCGCCTGGGTGGCTCAGTCGGTTGAGTGTGCAACTTTGGCTCAGGTCATGATCTTGCGGTTCGAGAGTTCAAGCCCCGCATCCGGCTCTGCACTGACAGCTCAGAGCCTGGAGCCTGCTTTGAATTCTGTGTCTCCCTCTCTATCTCTGACCCTCCCCTGCTTGTGCTCTCTCTCAAAAATGAATAAACATTTAAAAAAATTAAAAAAAAATGCACAATTAGGTGCTTTTAGTATATTCACCCCCACAATCAATTTTAGAACACTTTTATCCTCCTAAAAAGAAACCCAGGTACCCGTTAGTAGTCACCCCCCATTTCCCCTTCATCCTCCTTAGCCCCTGACACAACTAATCAACTTTCTATCCCTGTGTATGAATGGACTCCTATTGTGTGACTTAGGACTGGCTTCATTCACTTTTCAAGGCTCATTCGTGTTAGACCATGTATCACTACCTCGTTCCTTCTAATTGCCAGATAATATGTGGTATGGACACGTCCCTCCCCCCCGCCTTTTTTTTAAGTTTATTTAATCATTTGAGAGAGAGGGAGGGAGAAAGAGAATCCCAAGCAGGCTCCGAGCCATCAGCACAGAACCCGACGCAGGGCTCAATTCCACAAACTGTGAGATCATGACCTGAGCCAAAACCAAGAGTCGGTCACTTAACCAGCTGAGCCACCCAGGTGCCCCTACATCACATTTTTAAATCTATTCATCAGTCGATGGACATTTGGGTTGTTTGCACTTTGGGGCTGATGTGAATAATGCTGCTGTGAACATTCTGTGTAAGTTTTGTGTGGGAGATTAAGTAAGATTTGAGAAAAATAAACTTTTTGTAAGTATACTTCCAACACGGGGGCTCGAACTCACGACCCCGAGATCAGGAGTCACATGCTGTGTCGACTGAGCCACCCAGGCGCCCCTCAGGTGTAGACCTGAGCCTTCCAGGAAGGTTACCACTGATTGCACAGGGCTATTGAGATATGCTGTCAGCGTGGATTTTTAAAAATCTTTTAAGTATTTTATTTATTTCTTATTTATTTTAAAAGTTTATGTATTTTGAGAGAGAGGGGGAAAAAATCCCAAGCAGGCTTGAGCTGGAAGCATACAGACTAACCTGGGGTTCGATCTCACAAGCCGCGAGCTGATGACCTGAGCTGAAATCAAGAGTCAGATGCTTAACCAACTGAGCCACCCAGGTGCCCCTAAGTTTTCATTTATTTAAATAATGTCTACACCCCACATGAGGCTTGAACTCACGGCCCCGAGATGAAGAGTCTCCCCTCTCCTCCGGCAGACCCAGCCAGGTGCCCCACAGTGGATTTTTTTTTAAAGAATGTAAACAATCTGCTTAATAATTTTTATTTGATTGCATGTTGAAATGGTACTGTTTTGGGTATATTGGGTAGATGAAATATATGATTAACATTCATTTCACCTGTTTCTTTTGTCTTTTTTTTTTTTTTTTTAATGTGGCTGCTCGAAGTTTTTCGAATTCCGCATGTGACAGCTTGCGTTTGTGGTTTGCCAGAGCCTTCTGCTGAAGAGTGCTGTGCTGGAACCACTGCCTTGGTTTCCTTCCCTCTCTTTTACTTTTTTTTTTTTTTTTTTTTTTAATGTTTATTTATTTTTGAGAGACTCAGAGAGAGAGACTCAGAGAGATAGAGCACGAGTGGGGGAGGGGCAGAGAGAGAGGAAAGACACAGAATCTGAAGCAGGTTCCAGGCTCCGAGCTGTCAGCACAGAGCCTGACTCCGGGCTCCAACTCACGAACTGTGAGATCGTGACCCGAGGTGAAGTGGGACACTTAACCGACTGAGCCACCCAGGCGCCCTTCCTCTCCTTTGCTTCTCAAGGAGCTGCCTGGGCACATCGCTGACACCAAGTTGCCCAGCCCACCCGACTTCCTCAGCCATCGCTGTCCTCTATCTCTGGGTAACATCTGTCACCTTTGCTCTCTTCTGCCTTGGCTCCGGGACACTACTTTCTCCTGGTGTCCCTCCTCCTCTTCAGTCCTTTCTGTAAAATACCTCCCAAATGCCATCCTCCCCAGGCATAGCTCTGCTCACCGTGTATTGATGACCCCTTCTCTGAATATCTCCTCCAGGAAGTCCTACGGGTGTCTCTGACTCACCCTGTCCCCATGCACGTCCTTGGTTCCTCACTCCCTCTCGCTCGCTCTCCCTCTCGCTCTCCCTGTCTCTCTCTCCCTCAGCCCTGTCGGCCCCAGTTCCTGGGCTCCCCATTCCCATCTTCCCCCAGACCCCTACCTTAATCCAGTCCTGTGTGTTTTCTCCCGGACAGCCACTCCCCGCTGGCCCTCTGCTTCCAACCTTGTCCCCTTTGCAGGGTGCATGACCTGGTACATGTGACCTATTTTTGCTTAAAACCTCCCAAAGACTGCTTTTTCATGATCCAGGCAGTGACTGCACAGCTATATTTATTTATCAAAACTCATAGAATTGTATAAAGCCTGAATTTTACTCTCTGTAAATTATACCTCAATAAACTGAACTAAAAATAAAAACCCTCCAAATGTTCCTGTCTTACTTAAATCCAAACTCCTCCCTGGCCACTGCATGGCCCCACCTCCTCCAGAAGGCTTCCCTGATTGCACCCCATACTTAGGCTGGCCCCCATGCCCCCCCTCCCCCCGTACTCACTCGTGCCTCCAGCTCTCAGCCCTGAGAACTCATTACTATCAGCTAGCTATGTGACTGTCCCCCCCCCCCCCCAAACAGTGGCAGGCAGGTGCCATGTCTATTTTGTTCCCCAGCATGCCAGGAATATGGTAATTATCAATACATCGATGCAACAGATAATTGTCTGAGACTCTGCTCTGGTGCCACAACAATGATCAAGACAAAGCTTCCTGCCCTGAAGAAACTGACACTGACACGTGAGTACAGGAGACAGACAAGAAATGAGATATGCAGTAAAACATAGTGTGGTCAAAGGTGATAGGGTGATGGGTGAAAAACTAGGGCAGGATAAAGCAAGGGGGTGTGATTTTAAACAGGCAGGGAAGGTGTCACTGTGGAGGCGATCGTTGAGCACAGACCTGAAGGAGGCAGCCATGTGGGTATCTGGGGGAAGAGAGTCCCTAGTAGAGGGAACAGCCAGTGCAAAGGCCCTGAGACTGGACTGTGCCTGGTGTGTTTGAGGAACAGCGAGGAGGCCTGTGTACACAGAGCAGAACGAGCAAGGGAGGAGGTGAGGGCGGGGGTGGGGGGATGGGACAGGATAGCGTGTGCAGGGCTGTGGGGAGGAGTGTGCTCTGAGTGAAATGGGAAGCATGGAGAATTCCGAGCAGAGGAGGGACACGACCTGACTCGGCTGATCCCAGGTGCCCTCGGGCTGCTGGGGGTGGACCAGACAGACTGTGTGAAGCTGGGGCAGGAGAGCAGGGAGCTAGTGACTGCATGGGACCAGGAGGAGACCTGGTGGGCGCCCTGGGGCGAGTAGGATTCTGATGCATTTAGGAGGGACAGTAACTGAATTTATTAACGGGCTGCATTTTGTTAAGAAGGGTTTTGGCCCCAAGCGGCTGGAAGGATAGAGCTGCCATTTCCACAGATTGAGAAGATGGCTGAGAAGCTGGTTTGTGGTTGGAGTGAGCAAAACTCCTGCCCAGGGCCTCGTCCTGGCCCTGGACTGTCCCTTTCCAGTCTTTGGTGGGGGTGCAAAGGGAGGCATCCTCACAGTCTGGGTCTTGCCTTTTCAAGCTTTTCTCTTGGCTGACTCCTGAGTGTGCGAGCTACGCACCCATCTGGGCACGTGCAGCCACCACCCAAGACCCCCGCTGACCTGGCATGCGTACCCATGGCCACAAACTTGGGGACCCCTTGGGCCTGGGGCTCTGAGCTGTCATGGCTGAGAAGGGTGGCTCAGGCACCCGCCTGGCGTACATCTGGGTCTCTAAGAAGACCCCCGGGGGGACAGGAGGTGACATGGGGTGGGAAATCTCTCAAGAAGTTCAAGAAGGGCTGCTGCTGAGTCACAGCCCTGGGTCCCCTATGAGTCAGCACTGGCAGGGGCCCCAGGAACTGGGGGCTGGGGCTGGGGTGGGTAGGGCAGTTCCCACGCCCAGAGGAACCAGGCGGTTGGGGCACTGGGGCTTCCCCTACTGCCTCTCCCATCCTGTGCTGGTCCCCGGGGGGATATTCGGAGGACTCTAGGGGCAGGAAGCGGGGGAAGGGTGCTGACCACTGGACTGGGCTCCAGGAATCCTCTCTCCTGATCTGACCCGGTTCAGGAATGCAGAGGCCACCCGCCCAGCAACATGTTGCAGCAAGAAGGAGTAGAGCTAGCCATTAAGAGGGACCACGTGCAAGGGAGGCATTTGTGGGGACGTCGGTTCTATTTAAGAAGAGCTCCTTATTTCGGGGCCTCTGCATTTCGGCAGTGGAGGTTCCAGCCTGGGGGTGCAGGCGGGGTCCCAGCTGCCGAGAGGTAGGGGGTGTGGGAGGCGACGGGAGCTGAGCGCCAGCCTGCCCTCACGGAGGGGAGGGTTCTGGAGTCTGCTGCCCCCTGCTGGTGGCCTCGGGAAGCTCAGCGGGCAGAACTCGGAGCGCTTTTCCGGGCCAATCCTTGCAGGGAAGGAGATGGGGAAAGGCCTCGGGCAGAATTCCAGCTCTGCTGCTGTCCAGGCTGTGCCACCTTGGGCAAGGGGCAGCCCCTCTCTGGGCCTCAGTTGCCCGTCTGTAAAAAGCACAATATTCATTTCGTTGGCTTGCTGGGAAGAGTCTGAGATGATTGTCCGTGAATGAATTAATGAATGTTGTACATTTCAGAGTAGCCCTCTCCCTCTTTTCAGTTATCAAAGGGAAAGGCGGGGGAGGCGACCCCACCCACGAAGGCCCAATTACTATTTACTCCTGTCCTCTTCCTTACATGCTCTCCCTCTCAGGGAATTATCCCCCATTTTGGGGGGAGTCAGGCATAGAATAGACCTGGACCCCCGTAGCCTCTGGGGGATCCTAGGGACATCCACCTGCCTGGGCCAGCTGGAGCTTGGCTTTCCGGGCAGACCTGAGGAAGGGTGCAGGGTGTGGGGCAGGTGGACCTGTGAAGGGGAAACTCAGGCAGGACTATGGTGAGGGGGCCGAAGCGGGGGCGGCAGGGGTCGGGGTGGGGGGGGATATGGCCAGGTAGAGCAGGGCCATGGCTCCACGAGAGTTAAAGTCTGGGCTTGCGTGGGGTGCACAAAGGCTTCTCTGACGCCTTGTCAGACTGAGATGGGGGGATAAATAGAATGAGAAATCTGTCAGCTCAGCCCTGGACATGGGGAGGCCGCCTGGCTCCCTCACGGTCCCTGAGGTGAGGTGACTTCCCTCCACCAACCAGCAGCCATCATGGCCACAGCAGGCAGGGACTATGAGTGTGTGTTCGGAGTATATGAGGATACCTGTGTGTGGATCCCTGGTGGGAGTCTCAGCAAGTGTCCGTTTCCTGCCGGGTGTGCCTGTGTACCTGATGTGCGTGTATGTGAGGGAACAGGGGAGCTCCATGTAAGCATCTCTAGGTGATGAGGGGACCCCCCCCCACCTGTGTATAACTTTTGAGTCTACCTTCTGTATGTGGCCTGTGTATCTGGCCTGTGTGCATGCCTATGCCAGATGGTCAGAGGTACACGTGTCCCCAAATATCCCTGTATTTACTGTGTCCTTATGGACCCCTGTGCCCTGGGGACCTGTCTGGGGTTTTGTTTGTGTGGGTATGACTGTTGGTTTTATGAATTCTAGCATGCCTCTGCCCTTTGTACATGAGTCATTGCGCATATATTTGTGTGTCTGCGAACTTTGTGTCTGTGTGTGTCCCTGAGACTGTGTGTGCCTGGCATAGCTCTATAGATGTGTTCCTATTCTGTGTGTACATCCATGTGTGTTGGGGTATTGTGTTTCCAGGTGTTCCCATGACTGCACCTGGTGGGTGGGGAGGTATGTTGGTTCTCTGTGTATCCCTGTATGTCTGTGTATCTTGTGTGTGTTCTGTGGCCATCCCTTCGAGGTGAGTCTATGTGCCCGCTTGGTATTCTCTGTGCATGCCCCTGGGCTCCTCTCTATGTATATTTCAGTTCTGAACAATCCTGTCCTGTGGAAGGGATGTGTCTGTATTTTGCATGTGTCTGTGTGCTCCCTGGGCCTATTTGTGTAGCTCAGTTTTATGGACATCCTCGTGTGGCCGGTGCCCCGGTGTCCCCGCGTGTCCTGACATCCCCTCCTGCGGGTATGTGTGTCTGGAAACCCCTTGCACACCCTTCCCTGTGTTTGTGGTCCGCGTGCCTTTGTGCGCGTGTGCTCCCCGTGCGCCTTTGAGGTCTACGTGCGTCTGGGTCCCTGCGTGTGCCCGCTCGCGCCCCCGTGTCCCCCGCGCGGGCCCCGGGAGCTGCGTCCTGACGCCCCATGGGTATCCCGCGTGCGTCCCGGTGCGCCTGGCGGGAGGCCTCGGGGCACACACGGTCGCCGCCGGACCCACCGCCCGGCAAGGCGCGGGGAGGAGGGAGGGGGCGGCGGCAGCGGCGGGGAGCGCGGGCACGTCACCGAGACAGACAGGCGGGCGGAAGGGAGGCGGCGGCCGCGGGTTCGAGCCGGCGCCGGAGCCCCGCGGCCCCCTCCCCCGGCCCGCGGCCTGGGCCCCCCCCCCCCCCCCCCGCCCAGTCCGGGAGCCGCCGAAATGCAATTTCCCGTGCAGGCGCCTCGGCTCAGGGGGCTTTTCCGGGCGGGTTTGGAAAGAAGAGGGGCGACGCGGCCGCGGCCCAAAACGAGGTGAGCGCGGGCGCCAGGCGGGCGGGGGCGCCGCCCGCGGGGAGGGGGCGCGGCGGGGCGGGGCGGCGGCGGAACCCGGCTGCGGCCCCCTCGCGCACCTGCTCGCGGCCCGGGGGCCGGCGCCCTGGCCTCTGCAGCCCGGCCCTCCATTGTTGCGGAGGCTGGAGAAGGGGGGCGGGGAGGCCCCGGCGGCATCTCTGCATCTCGCCTTCCCCGAGAAGGGGAGCCGGGGAGACCAGACGCCCTAAAGAGGACAGGCCCTCAAGTACCCGAGGCTGGGCCGCCGAGGGGGAGGGCAGGCCGAGATGCCCCCGCCGGGAGGGGCTGCATGATGGGGGGCGTAGGGGCAGCGGTGCCTGGGCCGCCCGACACCTGACCACGGGGAGGCCCCGGGGCCGGGCGGTGGCGAGCTTTGTTCTTGGGGGCGCAGAGCGGGTGGGGGCCTCCGATATCCAGGGCTGGGAGAAGCTCAGGTCCGGCGCACGCGTTCGGGAAGGCGCCCCCGGCCAAGTTCACGGGCGCGCGGGCCTGCGCGGGCCCTGCGGAGACCGATCCAGGCGCGATTCGGGCGGGGGGGGGGGGGGGGGGGGGGGGGCCCATAGGGCCTGGCTGTGGCCGTGGCCCCGCGGCTCCAGCGGCGCCGCCTTCAGGAGCCCTGGCGCCCTCCGCGGGCTCCCCGCCGGCCTGTCATTACCTGCGGAGGCTGCAGGGTATTTACTGGGGCCAAGGTTTACTAACAGGAACACGCCCTCCAAAACTGGCCAAAGAAGGGAAAAATGGCCCAGAATCCCACTGCCGGGGAGCCTTTTTAAAGCGACAGGACCCCTTTCACAGGGACTTCGCCCTGGTGGGCATGCTGAGGGTGGGGGGATGAAGACCTCTTATTGGCTGGTAGGAGCTGAGAAGTGCCCCCCATCTCCTTTCCCACCCATCCCCCTGCCCTGGACTACTCACAGATACATTTATGGAGCCACAGTTAGATATTCCCAAATCCCTGATGAAGTCTCCCAATCCACATCATCCCTATTGTTACTCCCATCACCTGCGGGAACAGTCATCCGCACACTCGCACACACAGTCACTCACGATAACACTGCCACGTGGGCACACACATCACCCGCGATGACGAGGACGCGCAGGGCTGACAGCTGGAAAACATTGCTACGCTGAAAAATGCAGCCATCGCCGACAGTGGCCGCAGTGTAGGCACCGCCTTGCCTAAAACGTGGACATTCACACAGTTCTCTACTGCACGCGCACACACACCCGGATGCTCAGTGTTGCACGGGCACCCGCAGGCTGTCACCCAGGGTAACCATGACTACCGCAAATACTTAACCCCCCCCCCCATGTACTGATAGATACCACCATCCATAAGCACTGGAACAGACACACGTACACGATGTATTCATCCACGTGCCAGCCCAAGCAAGGATCTGCAGTCCCCCAGATGACTGGACACACACACACAGCTGGTATGAGGCCTGTGTGGACACTGACATCAGGCCATCATAATCGTGACGTACACACGCACAGATCCCCAGTAACACAGCTGCACGTGAGGACACACGGTGGCCCATGGTAAGACTGACCTCCTAGACCCCCATTATGACACCGTCACCCACAGACAGATGGGACCCTTCAGCAGTACCTACACCTATAGTCACCTACCCTAACACTTGATTATACACCTCGACACCTACAGTACCAACACACAGAATAACACACGCGCAATGGCCCACAGACCCACGGGAAAATGACAGAGGGACAAGCAGAAATCTACAGTCACCTGGATGTAAAGCCAACACTTGTTTATTGAGCATCTGTTATGTACCGGGCACTGTTCTAGCACTGGGATGCGAGAGATCAAAATCCCTGTCCTCCTGGAGCTGACATTTTAGTGAGGGCGGTCGGGGGGCACCATGATCAGATGACACACAGACTACAGTCACCCCCAGTGACACTGACAGACGACAGACACCCACACACGCTGGCTCACACGTCGACCTGCAGTTACTCACAATTAGCCTGACACACACCCACAGTCATACTGACATCCACACACAAACAGAAGCCCACGGGAGTGCCGACACTTGTGCCGACACAAAGACACCACTGGCGTAGACAGCCACCCACTACAGCACACGCCCACCTGGATATACAGACACCCACAGAACCCCCCGAATAGCCCAGCAGAGTAGCTAGGAGCCCAAGCCCACTGCAGACCCCCAGTTACAGGTCCATTGGTAGCTGCTGCCCGAGTTTTGGCACAGTCCACCCTGACCCAGACCCAGGGTTACTCTGCACCATGAACCTCACTAGAGTGTCTGAATTTCCCATCGACCTGCCCTAGGCCCCTCCCCCTCCCCAACCCCCACCCCTACCCTAGCCCCGGAGAAGCTGGACCCTTCTGCCTCCTCCATCTCTGGCCCCGTATCTGGTAGCCTTGAGATAGAAGCCCAGGGTCCCAGCCCACTGGCTGCCCCCAGGTCTTGATGGGACAGATGAGCCCCTTGGCTGAGGACCCTGTGTGAAAGGGCAGGCAGGTGGAGAGGAAGCCATGGGGAGGGCAGGTAGGAACCTGAGAGGTCATGGAGGTATCAGGGAGATGAGGAGTCCCCTTCCCTCCAGTCTACACAGCCTGGGCCATCGATGGGACTCCACTTGGGGACCTCCAAGTGCACTTTTGCTACACACTCCATAATGGGCTCTGTCGGCCAGGCCCTGACCAGCTCCTCCTGCACGTGCCCCACCAGGGTCTATCCACACACACAAGGGCACACACACAGGGACACGTGTACACTGGAGCAACTACGGGGTCATGCAACCAGGAACACTCGCATGGACATACACAGAGGGGCACACAAAGATGTGCAGGCTGCCAGACACCCTCTGGAAGCCCTGTACCTCTGACCTTGTGCCCCTGGCCCCTGTTCTTCAGCTTGACAGACCTGCCTCCTTCCGTCTGTACCCATCTGGGTCTGTTGGGACCTCTCACCTCCAACTCTGACCCCCAGACCCATGCCAGCTGCCTTGCCTTGCTGCCTTGCCCTCCTGGAGCTCAGGGTGAGGGTGGGTGTGGGGGCAGGTCAGTGTGGTTTTGGGATGGCTCCCCTCACCCATCACTCCCAACCCCCTGCCTAGACAGATCCTCCCAGTTGGGATGGGAGCTGGGGGCGGGGGGGAGGGGTGCTGTCCCAAGGACTAAGGAACAGGAAGAGGGAGAATGAGGGCTAAAATGGCCCTGAAAAGTCCTCCTTCCTTGCATCAGGGTCTGGAGTTGGGGTAGGAAACAGCCCCCCATCTTCACTCTGCTAGGCTTCAAAGTCAGATAGGGGGATGCCTGGGTGGCTCAGTGCATTGAACTCAGTCCATTTTTTTTTTAACGTTTTACTTATTTTTGAAAGAGAGAGAGACAGAATATGAGCGGGGGAGGGGCGGAGGGCAGGGAGGGGGTCGGGGGACACAAAAGCTGTGAAGCAGGCTCCAGGCTTTGAGCTGTCAGCACAGAGCCAGACAACGGGGCTCAAACTCACTAACCATGAGATCATGACCTCAGCTGAAGTCGGACACTTAACTTTCTGAGCCACCCAGGCGTCCCTGAGCATCTGACTCTTGATTTCCGCTCAGGTCATGATCCCAAGGTTGGGAGATGGAGCCCTGTGTTGGGCTCTGTGCTGGGCGTGGAGGCTGCTTAAGATTATCTCTTTCTCCCTCTGCCCCTCTCCCCTGTGCAAGCTCTCTCTCTCTCTCTCTCTCTCTCTCTCTGTCAAAAAAAAAAAAAAAAAAAAATCAGATGGAAGCCCAGTTGGCCCTTCAGAAAGCCATAGGACGCTTGATGGGAGGAACGGTCAGCTTCCTCTCTCCCACCTCCCCACGGGCCCCAAGTCCAGAGAGTGAGATGCAGAGCAGAGCCAACCCTCACCAAGGGCCAGACCCAGACTTGGAGGGGATAGGTTAACAGATCAGATGTAAAGAGGCAGACGCACACAGGCAGACCCAGACAGCAAGAGACAGGAGCACACACAGAGCAGGAGATCCAGACAAATACTGGCCCATGAGGGGCACAGTCAGACCCAGACAGACACCAAGGGCAAGGGCAGAAGCCTGCACTGACCACCATAGACAGAGAGACAGGCAGACCCAGGGTAAGCCCCAGGCAACCCCTCCTCCATAGGGCCTATAGGGGCTTTGGATTTCCTCCCACCCCTTCCTTTGGCTGGAAACCCTGCCTTCCTACCTGGGCTCTGACCCTCCGGACCAGGCACCCTCTGATGGTCCTTGTCTTGGAGACAACCCCTTTAGGGACTTCCCTCTTTGGTAGGTCAAGGTCAGAGCCCTCAAGGAATCAAGTCAGAGAGGAGACACAGAAGGAAAAGGGTGTCTTGAGGAGTCTCCCCACTATTGTGCCCAGTACCTTATGCCAGATGACTCCTCATTCTAGCTCCATAGTCATCGTCACAAACAAAGCTTCTGAGGAACCTGGGTGAGTTCTGTTCCAAACTCTTAGAGCCTCACCATCCTCATCGATAAAATGGGTATCCTAATAATAGTGATGTAGGTAAAGCATTATTATTATAAACTTCCCTTCCTGAACCACGCTTCTCCCCCATAGTTTTAGGCATTCTGTTCTTTAGGACCTTGATTTTCACTGCAGGAGACCCCACGTGGCTTTCTCAGAAGGGCCTAGATATCCTGAGCCTGGTAAAGGGGGGCCCTCAAACTATCCCCAGAATGGGGCCCTTTTGGCTGGATTGATGGGTGGTGGGGGAGGGCTCCCTACTCTGAACTCCAGTCTGGTGTGGGAACGTGGCTGGATCCCTGGCCAAGGTCAAGAATGTGGGCTCTAGGGAAGGGGCTTCATGAAGTAGGGGAGTTTCACAGGAGCGAGCATTTCCAGGATCCCCTCCCAGGGCTTCCTGTTTGGGGACAGGTCCTACAGGGGCAGAACTTAAGGACCGTGGGCTTCAAGGGGGTGGCCTTGGGGCCTCTGTAGGGACGGGGTTATGGGGGTCTAGGCAGGCTGACTTTAGAGGCGGGACTGAGGGGTGGGGCTTAGTGGCCTTGGGTGCTCCTGAAGCTGGAATATGGGCGTACCAGAAGGGGTGGGTTCAGAGGGCGGGGTGTGGAGGCAGGGCTTAGAGGATGTGGGCTTTTTGAAGATGGGCTTTGAAGGTGGTTTTATGAGGAATGACTTTGGGGGTGGGCTTTAGAGGACGGGTCCCGGGGACTGGCCATAGGAGTGTGGGCTTTCAGAGTCAGGCTTTAGGGAGGGGCCGGGGTGGGTGCAAGGGTCTCTGGGGGCTGGCTCCGGGTAGGGATCTGGGGACCTGGCTTGGAGAGTTGTGCTGGCTCAGTCCACCTTTGACAAGGGGCGTTTTGGGGTTAACTTAAGCTCAGCACACTTGGGATCCCTGACCCCCTCAGTATTTCCCAGTAAACTGAGAAGGGACTGGACATTTGAAGGCCTCTCCCCAGGCAGTCCCCAGACCCCAGTTGGAGGTGGCTTTTCCTGAGACTGCGCATGGAGGGTTGGGGTGGGGGACCTTGAGGGGGTGGGAGCCCAAATCTGTGGGCCCCTGGAGGGAGGGACTGGGAATGGGGAGGGGGCAGCATTTTGGTGCAGTTGGGAGTCTGAGCAGGGATTTGACTGATGCCTATTTTGAAGCCCCAGGGTGAGCGACCCTGTACCCCCACATCAAGGGGGCAGATGGCCAAGGGGGGTCTCTCCTCTAGTCCTCAGGATTCTCCGCTGTCCAGCTGTCCGGTGGACCAAGTGGCCCTACTGCTAGCCCCGAATTTGCAAAGAGGAACAACCCCCTGGGGTTGTTGTGATTCATAAACAATCTTGCCTTGCGGGGAACACATTGAAGCTCACAGAAGGTATTACATTGTATTAAAATGACTTGTTTATCTCTGTTGCATCAATGTCCTGGGGCAATAACCGTCTGGCAGCCAGACCTCTTGGGGCCACTAGGAATCCCTCCTTTGCCTCTCACTAGCAGTGGGTGCCCTTTGGCCTCAGTCTCCCAACTGACAAATAGGAGTCCTCTGCACCTTCCAGGACTGTTTTGAGGATGATTTGAGTAGATGCGCCGAGAAACAAGCCCACCGCCCAGTATTGCTGCCTCTATGTAGCAAAGCCTACGTAAATATCTACAGTTATTATTTATATTTATCTTGTGCTTTTTCCAGGTCCTGGAGCAGACAGGTCCTGCTTGCTGAATTACTGAGTTAATAGGTCCCTCACCCCCTCCAGTCTCTCCTGCCCCGATCCCACTGTCCAGTCCTGCCCCCCCTGGAGAAGTTGCCAAGGGTTTGGGGGAACATTCAACCTGTCGGTGAGTTTGGGCAGCTCAGGCAAACCATCGACCGTTGAGTGGACCCCGAGGCCTGGAACTGCCATCCACCCATCATGACCCCTGCCTTCTATATCTGGAGGGCCGGGGTAGCTCCCAGATCCAGCCTGGGCATCCCCTCCTTTAGGCCACAGCGAAGGTCACAATCAACATTCATTGTTGTCGGTGGGTTGTGAGGACGGAGGCCAGACCCACCGAGGGATGAATGTCACTGTGGCTGGGCCGGACACAGCCTGAGGGGAAGGGACAAGACCCACTCACGCGATGCCCTGACCTCAGCTCCTCACCCCTTGGGGAGGGCTGGCATCTGGGATCCTTATGGACACAGGCCTCATTTGGGGAATAAATCCAGGGGAGTGGGGGGAGTTGGGAGGCACCTGGAAAACCTTTCTGACGGGATAGTGAGCCCTGTTCCCAGAGGACTCAGGACTAGGATTTCTTGAACGAGTCAGTCAACCAATGAATGGGATGGGCAGGCAGCAGAGCCCCTCTTCTCTGTGTCTAGGTCCTGGGCCCAGCACCCACAGACCTCTGCTTTACCTGTGGTTGCCCCTTAGCACCTTGGTGCCTGCTCATCCCTTCATCTGCTGAGTCTCTGCCCCACCTGGGTACCTCTCGAGGGTCTCATTTGAGGGAGTGGGTGGGGATTGAGGTGCTGGGGGGGTCCCCCCCCTCCATTAACCCAGCCTGTGCCTCTGCTGCCCCCATAATGTTTTCTCACTTCCTGTCCACCCCAGGGCCAGCACCTAGCCATAGGGGCTTTGGTAACTGGATGGGGGAGACTGGCTTTTGTGTTGTCTTTGTGAAGTACGGGCAGGTGGCCTCATACCTCAGGGTGTTCATCCATGGAAGTGGTTCCACTGAAATAGGTGTGAAAGCTCCCTGAGGGGCTCCTGAGCTGGGCGTCTTGATCCTTGGCCTTCCCCGTGAACCAGGCACCATCCCCCTTCCAGAGACAGCCGCAGCATCTGCAGCTCCCCACCTTCCCCAAAGAGCCCAGGGGCACCCGGCCCCTCCCCCAGCCCAGGGGAAGGAAGACACAAGTTACTAAGTTACTGACTACATCAGTGCTTGTCTTTGGGGTGGGGCTTCCCCCTCCCCTCCCCGTCTCCCTGTGGGGCAGGACTGGCTGGCCTCACAGGCCTCCAAGAGGGGTAGGCAGGGGTAGCCCTCCCCATGCCCCTCTGTGTGGGGGATGGCTCCCAACTGTGGGTGCCCCCTGCAGCCTGTGTCCTGTCACTCCCCATCACCCCCAGCCCACCTAGAGACCATGTATCCCCTGGCAGGTGCCTTTATGGGGGAGCGGCAGCAAGCCCCCCTGTGACAATAAGGAACCTCCCATGGCCTGCTCCTCCCCCTTCACACTCCCTTGGAGGTATAAGGAGGGAACTGACAGCCCAGACTCCTAGGCTCCACAGAGGGGAAGGGAGGGGCAGAGGAAGGGTTAGAAAGCGGAGCTCTGGGCAGGCAAGGCTTCTCTCTGCCCCTCTACCTGGCACACACGCTGCCCAGCTATGGGAACCTTCAACCTATGGACGGATTACCTGGGTTTGGCGCGCCTGGTCGGGGCTCTGCGTGGGGAAGGGGAGCCTGAGACCAGGCTGGACCCCCAGCCACAGCCAGCTCCAGGACCTGGGGGTCAGAGGCCCAGCCCGGAATCTTCAGCAGCTCCTGAACGCCTGTGCTCTTTCTGCAAACACAACGGCGAGTCCCGGGCCATCTACCAGTCCCATGTGCTCAAGGACGAGGCCGGCCGGGTGCTGTGTCCCATCCTTCGTGACTACGTGTGCCCTCAGTGCGGCGCTACGCGTGAGCGTGCCCACACCCGTCGTTTCTGCCCGCTCACTGGCCAGGGCTACACCTCCGTCTACAGCTATACCACCCGCAACTCAGCTGGCAAGAGGGTATCCCGGCCTGATAAGGCGAGGATGCAGGACTCGGGGCATCGCAGAGGAGGAGCAGCAGGAGCGGGAGCAGCGGGCACGGGAGCAGCGGCGGCAGCCTGTGCAGGTGGCTGGGGAGACCCGCTGTGGAGGGGACCTGCCCCAGGCTGTGGCTCAGTCCTTCGGGGCCTCTATGAAGTGGGGTTAACCCAAGCACCCACTTTAGAGGGGCGGGGGGAGATGATCTGTGTAGAAACTTTAGAACAATATTCTAGAAGTGTTGCCCAATGTGAGTAAACTGGGGCTGGGATTAACTCGTGGCCTTGGGCAAGACTCTCCCTCTTTGGGCCCATGTGGGAAACGCCTTCTTTTCCAGGCATGGGGTGATCTGTCGGGGAGGCTGTGGGGACTAGTAGTGGGATCTGCAGTTAGGTATAGCAGGGGCTCCAGTCCCGCTTGGCACTTAGGAGCTGTGTGGCCTGAGAGAAGTTCTCAGCGTCTCTGAACCCTGGCTTCTTCATGCTCCTCCTTTGTTCACTCTTTCGCCAAATAGCTTGGGTGTCTGTTTTGTGCTGAGTGCTGGGCTGGGTCAGCGATGTGAAAATGTAGATGGGAGAGCGGCATTTCAGAGAGTGTGATGAGTGCTGAATGGGAGAGTCTGGAGGAAGCCCCTGGATCCGGATGGAGGGGTCCAGGAGGGCTTCCTGGGGGAAGTGACTTTTGAAAGTCTAATTCAGTTTGATGGAGTGCTGAGAAGTGTGGCCCAGGCATTGGAGCTCGTTCAGGAACCCAGTGAAGTTAATGTCTCTGGGACAGAATGCGTGTGCATGTATGGTGGAAGAGGTGTCAGAGACTTGGGGGAACAGCACAAAAGCCTTATAAATCTTGGACTTGGGTACTAGGGAGCCACAGAAGGGGCAAGACCAGGTCTGCATGTTAACAGTATGTTGGACCGTGGTAGACTGGACTGTCGGGACAGATTTCAGAATGTTAGAAGGCAGGAAGGAGGCTGGTCCTCCAGGCAAAGGTGTCAAGGCAGCAAGGAGGGAGAGACCCCAGCATCCAGGGAAACGTCAGGTTGTGTGTGGATCAGCTCAGGAGGGCAGCGGGGGCATAAGTTTATGAGAGCTTTGGCTGAAGCCTCCCTGAGGTCTAAACTGGCCCCACACTGCCTGGCTCACCCCATGGGTCACCCCATAGCGATCATCAAATGTGGATTCCATTTCTGCAGGTCTGGGTGGGGCCTGAGCACCTGCATTTCTAACGAGCTCCCAGCCAGGCAGGAAGGCCAGGGACCAGGCAGGCCGCAGGCTTGGTGTAGTTTGAGTTTACGTGGCAGCAGTTATTACAGATGCGAAAGGCCTCAGCTCCTGTGGGGTTTTAAAACAAATCGTTTTAGCAACTTTAATTGCTTTTGCGGAAGATGACTAACAGAAGAGGCAGGTCTGACTGGGCCATGTTGTTGCCCATTTGGGTGCCCGATGTGGGTATAGCCTCTTCCATCAGAGTGTGAGCTCCTTGAGGGAAGTGACTGGGCGGGACCATCTCACCCTCACCCCCAGAAGCTGTGCAGGGAGCATTTGTCCAAAGAGATGAGTCCCTCCGGGAGAAGACCATATTCCCCAAGAGATACAGTGAAGTCCAACTCGGAAATGGGGGAAGCCGAGGGTACATAGAAATGATGGCCTCAGAATTTGCTTTTTTTCCCCTCTTAAGTGGGAGGGAATAGGAAAACTCCCCAGATTTGGAGGGTGGGGTGGAGCAGCCCTCACCACAATACTGGCAGAAAGGCCAGCCTCCTGTAACATTCTGGGTGTAACAAATCCGGAGTCCCAGAGCCCTGCAGCCGCAAGGGGGCAGCGCAGCCAGCCAGAGTGGGAGTTTCTGGGCTTTGTATCCAGCTCTGGGTCCCACCCTGGGCTGTCCTGATCTGGCGGTCACAGGGATGCTATTCCAGGAGCGGCCCCCAGGTGGCGCCAGAGCCCTGGCAGCCTTGAAGTTTGAACCAGGACTTTGAGAGCCTTGAATCATACCCTATTATCGTTTTTCTCCTTCCCTCCGCTTTTTAAAATCCAGGTTCCAAAGGTGCTGGGAAGTCTTCTGGACCTTCACCCTCTTCCTGCTGTCCCTCCACTTCTGCCTAGGAGACTGGTGCAGGGAGGATGGAGATGCTGCCTTCCCCTGGGTGTGGGGACCCAAGCTGGATGGAAGATGTATTTTGGGGAAGGTCCACTTTGCAAGGACCTGCCCCTGGGCCCTTCCCCCAGCCTGGAGGCCTGGCTAAGAGAGCAGGGCCTGGGAGCACAGCTGAAAGAGCCCCCCCACCACGAGGAAGGAGGTGGCCGTTGGTCACCCTGGCCCTCCCTCCCCAGCACTGGCCACCCACTCAGCACTCAATAAATACTTATGAATGGATCAGCGTCAGAAGAGGCCAGGTCTTGGGACAAGGTAGTGTGAACAGCTCCAGAGGGGATGGGGCACCTCTTTTCTATTCTCACTGCATCTTTCAGCCCCCACATGTTACTCTGACCCCCACTTTCCCCAACTGTTATTTGGATTTTGGTTCATCCTGGAGCGCTGGGGTGAGCTTGCTTTATGCTGAGAAATGGGAGTGGGCACCACAGGGTGACAGCCCAGCACCTGAGCACGGCACTTGCTGCCCGGTTAGCACCCTGAAGCCATTTCTGTGATGTTTGGTATTTTCGAACTCCCTTCCAGCCATCTCTCACACACTGACATGCCAAATGGGCAGAATCCTCCACCCTGGAGGTGGGGGCTTGATAGGAGACTGTCCCTCCCCCTCCTCCCCAAATCATCCTGACCAAGGAGGCCCTCAGTGAATGTTTAGGTCATCACAGATGTCCCAGCAACCAAGGCCATGAAGTCACATGCCAGACCCTTCAGAACAGGGAAGGACTTCTTGAGGGGGTTGGCAAAGAATGGGAATATGTCCTGGGGGGTTGGGCCAGCCAAGGCCTTGGGCAGAAGGCACCATGGCTTTGGCTCTGCTTGGCCAGGGGAGGGAGATCCGTCCCTACCAGGTAGTGTGATCCAGTTCTCCTGGGGCAAAGGCTGAGCTTGTGGGAATCCCCACTCCGTGTCTGCTCCCCTGGCCTCCAGAGGGCAGCAGGTGGCAAGTGTCTGTCTAAATTCTTACCCCAAGCCAAGGGCTGGCCTGGGGTCTGGGGTTCCATCCCTAGCTCACACGGTCTCCCAGAGTTGGGTGGAAGCGGGATTTGGATTTTGCAGGTCCCCTCTGGCCCTTGGCTTTTGGACGTGGACCAGGACCCAAGGCCACCCAGGAGGAGGGCTGGGGATGGGAGACAGTCCTTGAGGACAGCCTGGTCCCTCTGCTTGGAGAGGGGAGGGAAGGAGGAGAAAGAAGACCCAGAGGAAGGCTCCTTAGCAGCCCCAAGAGTTTCAAACCGGGTTAGGGGACACAACATCCCAGCCACCCCCAGCTGCTTGTAAGTGCTCCTTGTATAGGCCAGAGCTGCTGGCACTTGAGACCCAGGGTACCAGGAGAAGGGGCATGTCCAGGCAGGTTCAAGGAAGAAGCTGCACATCCAGCCAGGAGAAGGGGGACCATGACCCACCTTGCTCTCCTCCAGCATGGGGTTTCCTGGGGTCTAAGAAGGCAGTAGGAGGGGATCTCTGCCTTGACTATAGGAAATGGGTGCAGGAGTCACAGGTCAAAGGACTAATGAAGGCTCCAGTCTGGTCAACCTTTTGGTGACCAATTTAATTGAAGCATCGTGTTCTGTAAAATGGGTTGGACAGCAGCACCTGCAGACACTAGCTGTGTTTGCATCAGTAACAATCCCCCAGCACTGCCTCCTTCCAGTCGGGGGCCTAAAAGCAGCTTTTTCCTTGGGGGATGGGTAAGGCCATCTGAGCTCTCAAAGCGAACCGACCAACTCTGCAGTTGGGTGATCAACTATGATGTCTCAGTGGGCTTGTTGCCCCACAGATACGGGTGTGTGTGTGTGCTTGGATGTGTACACACACATGGACACACAGCCACCCACTCCTGGAGACTGACACACTTAGCATCTTGTGGGGACCCCTTGATTCACAGGGCCCGGCAGTGGCCCAACCTGCCTACCTGGGGAGGATGAGAAGTAAAAGGAGAAAGAGGTGGTTAGGGAGGTTTGTGGGCAAAACGTAAGGAACTGAAAATGCCTCAAACCCCAAACAACAGGTCACAGATCCACACTAGGGAATCATTTATTAATGCTCTAACCAGAACAAATAAAATGGAAATCTGGAGAAAAACAAAGGTACCGCCAACAAAGGGAACCCTTTTCTCCTCCAGGAAAGAAACAAATTCTGAACCTCCCATAACCTGAGCTAAAGAACTGAAATTTGCAAATACAGATAAACATCCGGGCAGCTCTAGGCCCTGCTCAGAGCAGCTGGCTTCCTGAGTGTTGGGGGCACAGTCAGCCTCCAGCCTCCTGTCTCTGGCCTTTGCTGCAGCCCCAGGGAGGAGCAGGTCCCCTCCCGTACCAACTCCCAAGGGAGGCTATTGACTGAGGCCTGGCCTCCTGTGTTTCCCATGGAAAGCTGACTTCTGGGTAGGCTGAGGGAAGGTTTCTGGGGCCCACTGGGGAAACGCTGGAGCATCTTCTAGGGTAAACCAGGGGGCACACACGGCCTGCAGGCTTTCCGGGGTCTGCTGAGGGATTGTTTCCAGCTGTTTGGCAGGAGTACCAGGCACTTCTGGGGGCCAGCGCAGAGGAAACACGCATAGGCACTGTGAGCTTGCACACAAGTGTGCGCACAGGGCGCTCCTGAGGTGGTCTGGAAGTAATCTACAAATCCCTCCAGGATCGCTCCCCTGGAGGGAGATTCCCAGCTCCCTTTGATGTGTAGGGTGCTGGCGCTTTCCCTGCTGGCCTTGCCTTCCTGTAGTTGAGGCGCCTGAAAGCCTCCAGGTCCCGGTGGGTGCTCATGATCAGCCGGCTGCAGGAAGTGCCAGCGGGAGCTGTGCTCCACCAGACGTCCGTGCAAGGACCCCACCTCTCATTCGGGCACAAGTGGCTGCTCACTCTCCCACACAAGCTCACACACCTACACACTCAACGGATCATGGACACGCACACAGGCAGATGCTGGCACTGGGCCCTCCCCACCCCCCTCCAAGGCCCTGTCCCCTCTGCCACCCCTCCCACCCCACTCATCCATGGATCCCTGCCCAATGCTTACTTCAGGTTGGAGAGCTCAACGACAAGGCCACGCACGGTGTCTGTTGCGTCCTCCATCCTGGCAGCTTCGCAAGCTTTGATCCCTACACAGGTCCTGGGCGGGGGAAGGGAGGGATGACATGAAGCCTGACCTCACTGGACAGCTCTGTCAGAGTCTGTTCTGGGGGCTTTTGCTGGGCCTGGAGCGGTCTTCTCTGGACGTTAATACCTTTTACAGATACGAAGCCACCACAGGCAGAGCCCTCATGGCCAACCTGGCTAGCTGTACCATGAGAAGCACACTCAGAATCCAGCCGCCTCCCCACCACCTTGGTCCTTGTCTGGACAGCTGCCACAGCCTCCCTGGCCCCCAGTTCCTGCCCCTACAGCCTGTCCCCCATTCAGTGCTGGGGTGGGGTGGGCTGTGAAAATGGAAACCGGGTCGGGCCCAGTGCCCCTCCCTGCAGCCCTGCACCATCTGCCAGCACCTCCAGACCCCATCCCCTCATTCTCATTCCCTTCCCCCCCTGTTCCAGCCACACTGAATTCCTGGCTGTTCCCTGAGCACTTCTTAGGGCCCTGGAATGTTCTTTCCCAAATATCTCCTCCTGGTGGGGGGAGGGGGCCTTCCCTGATCACCACTGTAAATTTTTAACCCCTTCCTCACAGTGTTTTTCTCAACACTTCACCATCTGACTAATTTGCTGGTCTCTCACCCTCCCACCCCCACCAGATGGAAGATTTGTGTTTTGTCCCACACGGCCTCCCCCATGCCCAGAGCAATTCCTGGAAGAGCTGGCACTGGATGGCATTAGTATCTATGGAAGGGTAGATGCACCACAGCACCCACTGTATCTAACACATGTGGCCTGCGGGTGTGGGCAGTGGGCTGCCCTCCTGGACTTGAGTCAACAGCTGTTCCTAAATCCTCCCACACCCCAGCTTAGCAGTGTCTCCCGGGCTGTCACTGTGGGAACTCCAGTTCTGCCCCACCCGCTTCGGTCACCCTGAGCTGGCTTGCCTTAGCCTCTGCACGTCCCACTCAGCCACAGAACACTGAACCAGACCCATGACCTGCCTGGGGCTTCCAGTCATCCATGTGGGTCATATCAGAGGCCACTGGAGATTGACAACATGAATCTCTCTCCTCTTTGCTCAAGCAATAGTAAGGCCACTTTGACTAAAGTGCCACTGATCCCCTTGCAGTATGTGTATGTGTGTGTGTGTGTGGCAACAAGTGGTACAACAGGTACTATTTACAGATGTTATGCATGGGTAAGAGGTGGGAACGTGGCCACCTCTATCCTGAGGATGAGGGGGAGGAGGAGGAAAAGGAAGGAGACAAATTCTGCCAAGGGCTGTGTCTCTCACCCCTCCTCCACACTTGCCAGCCAGAAACAGAAACTTGGCCATGAATAATCGATAAGCTGCAGCCTCTGCAGAGAGGCCAGTTCAAGTACAAGGTAACAGGAGAGGACTGGCTCAGTGTTAGCGCCTGGCAGGGTGGGGAGAAAGGACACAAAGGGAGGTGATGGGACTGTGAAAGGCTCTGGGGTAGAGACAGAGGACCCCCCCAACACACACACACACACACACACACACACACACACACACACACACACATTCCATGGCCTGAAGGAGGGAGAAAGTGGCCTGCCTTAGGGCACAGAGCCAAGTGAGGAGATGGGACCAGTCAGGGACCCTGGAGGTCCAGAAGGTGCCAGAGTGGGAACAGACCCCCAGGTCACATGGGCCAACGGTTCTTAGCCCTGTCTGGGTCCTCTTCCCCTCTAGAGATTTAGGGAAAGCTCTAGAACCTCTCTCCACAAAAAGTACATGGTATGTCACAACAACCCATGGACCTGGGGGCACCTTCCCAGGGGTTCTGGGAAGAGACTGTGGTTTGTCTATAGATGGATGATCACGATTTTTCCACTCATGGGGATCAGGGGACATGCACAGTTTGAAAGATGGGGCTTGGCTCCCTTACTGAGGCCCATCCAGGGCAAGGCAGGCCTATGGTGAGGGAGAGTGTGGGAAGCGCCAGTGCCAGGAAAGCAGTGACGTTTTCCCCTCCCAGGCACTTAGGGACAACCGGTACTGGGGCAAGGGTCCTGGGTCAGCCTCCCCCCATCATGTCTACCTCAGCTGGAAGTCAGTGAGGGGGCCTCCATCAGCATGTAGGCTTGTGCCAGGCCAACAAGAGTCCAGCCTGCTCCCCAGAGGAAACAACTGTGAAGAGAGAGCACACATATGAATGACCTAGCTGTGAGCCCTGCACAGGGAAGGGTCATGCAGGGGACCTCTCGGTTCCTCCGGGCTATGTCAGGGACACGGAGGCAGAGAATCCTGCAGAACAGTGGTGTAGGGAAGGGACGGGATGCCCTAACAGCTAGACCCGGGGGCCGCCAGCCCCAGCTGCTCTCCCCACCTCCCCATTCCAAAAGAGCAGACAGGGCAATGTGGGGCCTGACCCTGGTGTCCCCTGCCGGGCCTGTGTTTTCTGAAGGGCTGATCTGTGCTGGCAGATGGCTCTGTCTCTGATGGCTGAGGTGTAGCACTGTCTCCTGCTCATCCTGCAGTATCTGGAAAGATACAGAGAAGACCCCCAGTAATGGTGACTGGGGCGAGGTGGGCATCCGGTGTTGAGGGGAAGAGGTCAGCCAGGTTTCATGTCAGGGAGAGATTTTGCAAATACATTTTAAGGAAAAATTTATAATTAATAGGGGAGAAAGCCAGATAACCCTGAGAAGCTTAAGTTTCTAAATGTCAACGGTGGTTTAACTTTCATGGAAAATGTCAGGCTCAATCATGGAGGTGACATATGTCCCTCTGAAAAGAGGCAAAGAGGCTGGGGCAGAGTGGCCGGCCCAGGGCCTCTTCTGGGGGGACCAAAGTCCTAGAGTAAGTCGGGACCCATTCCAAAAGACATCCTTTCAGAACCGAGCCCCTCTCTCCTGACAGCAGTGGGGGATGGGATGAAGGGCTTGAGCTACAGCTTACAGCTACAAATCGTCCCTGAATCCCAAGGAACAGACGTGAAGAGCTGCTTGTAGCCCAGCGGCTCTCACCAGGGAGGATCACCCCTAGGCACTTCACGCTGGTCGGCACACTTTGGTACTGGGGAAGGTGCTACGGGCGTGCTGTCGGTAGAGGTCGGGAGGGCCACTCAGCACCCTACAGTGCACAGGATAGCCCCACCACACAGAACTATCTGGGGCCAAATGCCAGCAGTGCCGAATTGGGAAGCCCGTCCAGTTATCTGCCAGGCATCTGGTTGACTTTCATGTAAGTGACTGTGGCTTAAAATACAACTTGGCATCACATGTTCACTCAACTCACTGTGCTGTTCTTGGCCATGAGGAATATTCTCCCTCCTGACAGGTACTACTGCCTCCACCAGGGTTCTGTGAATGTTTGACACAGTGAGGGCAGTTCTCCTCCAGAATGTGCTGGAGGCCACCACTCTAGGACCCAAGAGGGACTTGGAATCAGCTTTTTTTAAGTGACTTACGTGGCAGTGGTCTACAGAGGCCCCAGTGTCTCTGTGGGGAGTGTTACATCCTAAGGGAGCTACTATGAGAAGAAAACACCATAGTTTCCTGTGAGGAGACCTGGGTTTGAAACTGCTCTGTCATTGCTGTGTAACCTCTGGGACACCCCGAGTTGCCTCCTCCGAAGCAGTGCTCATGGCTGTGCCACCGTGAGGGACAGTGGGCAGGCCGCTGCTGCCACTCTCTCCATCTACCTGCACTCTATTCCCAAGTGTGCCTGTCCACGCAGCCTTCCTGCTGGGCCCCATCCAGAAGCTTTCCGTGGGAACCTGCCTGTGCCGGGGTCGCCCCAACTTGTTTGGGAACGCCCATTATCTAAACGAAACGTGCCCAGGCGTCAGCAGCCTTGTCAGGGCAGTGCTTCTGCCCCTGGGGGGCCTGTCAGGTCTGACCACCCCGGCTGTCTGCTGGGTCCCACCACTGCGGATTCCTTGGTGTTTTCAAAGCCCAAAGTCACTGGTGGCCGATCAGGAAGGGCTTGCTCTTTGCCTGCTGGATGCCACTAGACAGCCCAACAGCTCCTTTAGCCACTGCCCAGCAGTCAGAGACTGGGGGTAACTTAGACTGCTCTTCTTTCCAAGGGAGGGGTTTATATTTTTCAAGGGATGGGGCTTCAATTATAAAATTTCAGCTGCGCCAGGACCTGAACGCCCATCTATCCCAGGTACTTGTCTTCAAACGTTATGAGTGGACTACACGGCGATTGCTTTCCATGATCTTACTCATCTGGTGATTGAGAAATGGGTGGCACAAGGTACTGGGGGCCCACATGTGGCACCTGGGGCCTGGTCTGAAGCTACCTTGCAGGTAAACATGGTGAAGGGCCAAAGATGACCCTTGGCCATCCCCTGGGAAGGCAGCACCTTGGAGACTCACATTTGCTCAACCCAGCCACATTCCCCTCTGTGGCTGGAACAGCTGGCTTTCTTCAGCTAGGCACCAGATGAAATACTAGGCTTGTGTTTTGGGGCCATATTGTATAAAAAAACTCTTTTAAGTGCTGAAATGATAGGGTACAAAATGTTTACTCTGGGAGAGGCAGGTGGGAACAGTACAACCACAAACCTCACAGGGGCAGGGACCACGCCTGATGTGCTGACTCCTGGAAGAGCAGGCTCTTGATAAGCATGTAACTGAATTAATTTTTTAAACATTTCAACAGGACAGCCGAAGAAACAGAGGCCAATGTTTGTGAAGCAAGCTGGGTTCTGTGTTCCAGGACAGGCACAGCTGCAGAATCAGGCCAACCTGGGAACAGACCCAGCCTGCTTCACTCAGCTGCTTCACCTTGGGCAGGTGCCCAACCTCCTTCAGCCTCTTATCCACACCCAGTGTGTGGAAAGAGAACCACCTACCTTCCAGGGTGTGACCACAAAGCACTTAGCCCGGATTCAGGTGTGCCAGTGGTCACGGATGTGGTGCCTCCCTGGGGGTGGGGCCAAAGCAAGGCTGCTACCTGCCCTAGACAGGTGAATGCCAATGGCTGGTGTAGGCTCAGTAGCCAGGAAAGGTGATTTGGGGCAGCTCTCCCACTGCCTGTTGGGCAGGCAGATCCCTGAAGGAAAGAAAGTCCCTACGAATTCCAGCAGGAAAGCAAAATTCTTGTATATATTTGGAAAAAAAATTCATATCAGGATCCTGAAACGACCCTTAAGATGGGCAAAGGCTCTTTTCAGTTGGAGACTGAAGTCCTCTCCCCCATGCCCAGCTTTGACAACACTGGCTTTTTCAAAGGTACCCTCAAGGCTTCAGGCATCCTCTTTATATCCTTCAGAAACCTGCAGCCAGGGCCAGGCCCTGAAGCGTGGAGAGGGTGGGCACACCTGGGGGCTCCAGTCAAGGAATGGAGGACCTCCATCAACTCTGCCTGGGCTGACGGAATGCATGTGTGTCACTGCCTGGGGCTCTGCAGTTCCCACACAAACTCCTTACAGAAAGAAAGGCAGGACTGTCCTATCTGGAAAATCACTGACTCCATACACACTGAAGCTAAACCTCATTCTCTTAGACCCGTGTGCTGTATAAACAGATGACCACACACCCCAAATTCCCCACCGGTGGGTGGTTTGTGACAGGGCTCATGGCCACTTGACACCTACCTTGGGATAGTCTGGCTATCATGTGGGGAAACTCTTACCTGCTCAGGTGAGGCTGCAAGGTCAGGGACTTCTAGGGCATCCCGTATCTGGCTGTCTGGCAGGAAGTGAGGTTCCATGACTGGAGACTCCCCCAAGAGAGCCTGGTCTGCAGAGCCAGGAGGGGGTTCAGACCAGCCTGTGGGATCTTCAGGGGCATCTGGGTGGTCGTGGCAGGCCCTGGTCTCCTGGGAAGGGCCACCCACTGCTTCTCTGTGCATTGCAGGAGCAAAGGCTCCAAGAGACAGATTGAACCAGTCAAGGTCTTCTTTAGGGCTCTGGCTCCTTAACTCAGCTGCTTTTTCACCTTCAGGCTGCAATAGCAAAGGCAGTGCACATATCCCCCCCAGTCCCTCTTCATCCAGGCCAGGCGCCCTTGTTTGATCAACAGGTGGGCCCACTTCTGAGGCTAGAAGACTGGAATCTCCAGCACCTACTATGGGCTCTTTTATCCTGCGATCCAGAGCCAGGGAGCCTAAAGGGCCCCCCAGGATGTTGCCAGGGGGCTCGTCTTCCCACCTTGCCTCCCTTCTGCCTCCTGTCTCCCCAGTGAGAAGTGTGCAGCTGAGCAGGGCCCCACTGTGGCCTCCATCAGGGGCCTTCCCACTGGGAGAGGAAGGTGCCCTGGTGTTGGCCTGTTCATCTGGCTTGGCCACCTCTGGAGCCCTCCGTTCTGGCTCAGTGGGGTCTGTCCTCCTGTCTGTGATGACAAGGGTCCCAAGGGAGGAATGACTTGGGCCACTACAGCTCTGTTCTGCTTCCCTGCTAGTTTTGCTGGGTATCTGCATGGGGTCAGAGAGGGCCTGGTCTGCAGATCCGGGCTCTGGGCCCTGAGTGGAGGAGGGACCCAGGACACTGTCTCCTTTTTCTCTGTGCCCCTCAGGCAGGTCAGCCTCTGCTCCCCCTTGGACACCTGCTTCCTGGAGGCTTCCTCGGTCTGGCTCCTTCTCTTCAGCATCACTGCTCAGCAGGAGCCCTTTCTGGCCATGATAGCCTAGAACCCAACATCCCTTCCTGCTTTCACCATCCGGTGTGTTGGTTCCTTGCTCCGACAGGTGGTCCTGGCTGGCCCTCTCTGAGGCCAAGGGTACCATCCCCCGTTCTGGAGAGACATTGGTGGGAGCCGAGGGCGGAGAATCCCCACTTCCAGGCACAGGTGTCATGGGGTTTTGGTCTCTGTGTTCAGGGTGAGTGCTGTCTGCCTGGGTCTGGGCTCCCAGCTCCCTGGCCTCCCAGGAAGCAAGCCCTAGTGACTCCTCTTGCAGTCGGCTTCTGGCCTGTTGGCTACTGGGCCCTGGCGGTGTTTCCTATGGAGAGTAAAAGACTCAGCCTTGAGCCTTCAATAATCAACTAAAATTTTTTCTAGTTGTAACTATACCTGTACAAAGTCTCAGATGTTACACGTGGTGCACCCAGTACCATTCAGTACCAGTGCTGGGCATAGTTAGAGCCAGGGGCTGGAATGGGGACCAGAAGCAGAGGAATCCCTCTTTCCATCAGCTCCTTCTTCCCACCAACACTGGGCACATGGAGACTCTTGGACAGATCAAGGATATAAAAATCAAAGGGGCCTGTGGACTGTGTCAACGTCAACTGACCGGTGTTGGCAATGGATACTAGTTAGAAGATGTTACCACTGGAGGACACTGGAGGAGAGCACACAAGGACCTCTCTGTACTGTTTTATTTTCTTTCTTTCTTTCTTTTTTTTTTTTTATTTTTAAATGTTTTTATTTATTTTTGAAGGAGAGAGAGAGACAAAGCATGAGCAGAAAAAGACTCGTCATGCCCTTTACCCAGTTTCCCCCAGTGGTATCATCTTATATAACTTTAGTATAATATCACAGTCCCGATACCAACACTGATCAAGTCCACCGACCTTATTTGGCTTTCCAGCTTGACTTACGCTTGTTTGTGTGTGTGTATGAAGTTCTGCAAAGCTCTCTCAGTGGTGGAGGCTGTGCATCCACCACACAAATAAGATATGGGAAATCTCCAACACAGGGTCCCTTGTGCTGCCACGTGTAGCCACACTCACCTCCCCACCCCACCCTGGTCCAACTCCCTGCAACCACTAACCTACCCATCTGTATAATTTTCTCATTTCAATAACGTTATGCAAATGAAACCCTACGGTATATAACCTCTTGGGACTGGCTTTTCTCACTCCACATAACGCCCGAGAAATCCATCTAGATTGTTGCGTGTATCACTGGTTTGTTCCTCTTTCGTTGCTGGGTTGTGCTCTATGGTGTGTTCAGCCATTCACCCATTAAAGGATATCGGGTGTTCTCCGCTGGGGATGATTACAAACATGGCTGCTGGGAATGCCCATCCCTCACTTTTGTAGGGGCCCCTGTTGCCAGAGACATTATCACCCCGGGAGCTCATGGTAGAAAGGACAAGAAAGTACACTGTAAGACCCATCCCCTACCCCCAACCACACAAAAGCTTCCAAGAAGTAAAGGGGTTCAGGGACAGAATGTGGATTGCCTTTCTGCATTTTTACTACTATCATGCAACCTGGGGGAAACGGCTGTGGCCTTGACCACTTGGGTGCAGGCACAGCTGTCCTGAGCGCCTCACACAGGCGTGGCATACACTCCACACACATCTGTAGCATCACGCACTGAAAAAGGGCATGCAGACAGATGCAGGTCTAGCCAATGCCAAAGAAAACCAAGGTTGAACTCAGTAGCCAAGGCTGGTCCAAGCAGCTACTGGGTGTCTAACAGGCTCACCTGGCTGATTTTAGGGGTTCCACTCCTGGGGTCCTCTTCCCTCAACTCTGCTGGTCTTGTCAGTGTCTTCCTGGACTTTGGAAACTGGGGGACAAACCTCCTGGCTGAATTCTGTGGACCAGATACAAGAACAAAGCAGCAATAAAGATAAGGGCAGAATGAGGTCTCAGAAAACAAACACCAAACCAGTTCCTTTCTTGCAGCTTCAAATGCAGTCCTTGCCCTCCACTCCATCCCCAGCACACAGTCTCACCAACCTGTCAGCCTGTTGATGCCGAATGGAGATAAGAACTCCAGCTTAAGGGAGGCAGCGTTTGTAGTACATATATGAGGCCATAGAACAGGCTCACCTGGGAAAGAGGAGGGGGTGCTGGCTCCTTTTCTGGTTCCCCAAGGAGACTGGCGGGAGCTTGTGCTTCCTCAGCAGGGGAGCTGGGTGGAGAAAGGCAAAACAGAGGTGGTTCTGAAGTTCTGGAAAGCTGTCCGTGCGCGTGGTAAGACAAACAGAATGAATCCAAAGGCAAAGTAGTGCTCAGTCTCCTGCAAGGGAGGTCCTGGAGCACCTGCTTGGAGAGGGTGGGGTGGAGAAGGGGAGCTGTGCCTAGAGTGACATGTGACTGCCAAGAAGGGTGCAGAGTCTCACATCTAGAATCCAAGCTTCCTGCTCTGGCAGCACTTTACCCTTAGAATCCCAGGAATTGGCTCCTGAAATAAGAATAGGATTTCACATTTGGAATGACACTCTAACCCCCAACTCTGCAAATTCCAGAGAAAGGAAGTTGTAGATGCAAAAGACACAATGTCAGAAAAAACAGGTGTACTCATTAATTGCCAAAATGCAGAAGCAACTGAGATTGCATTTAGTGGGTGAATGGATAAACTGTGGTGCGTCCAGACAATGGAATATTATTCAGCATTAAAAGAAATGAGCTATCAAGCCATGAGAACACAGAGAGGAAGCTTAAATGCGTGTTACTAAGTGAAATAAGTGACCTGAAAAAGCTACATATCGTATGATGGAAACGCTATGACATTCTGGAAAAGGTAAAACTACGAAGACAATAAAAAGATCCGTGGGGCCAGAGTTGGAGAAAGGAGAGATGAACAGGTGGAGCGCAAAGAATATTTAGACAGTGAAAATACTGTGCATGAGATTTTAATGGTAGATACATGTCATTCTATGTTTGCCCAAACCCACAGAACATACAACACAGAGTGACCTCTAAAGTAAACTGTGGATTGCAAGTGATTATTACGTGTCAGTGCAGGTTCATCCTGGGTAACAAATGCACAGCTCTGGTGAGTGATTGTGACAATGGGTAAGGCTATGCATGTGTGGGGGCAGGGGTCTATATGGGAACTCTCCATTACCTTCTTTCCAATTTTATTATAAACCCAAAGACCTTAAAAAATTAGGTCTTTTTTTTTTTAATGTTTATTTATTTTTGAGAGACAGAGAGCGCAAGGGAGAGGCAGAGAGAGAGAGGGAGACAGAACCCAAAACAGGCTCCAGGCTCTGCAACGTCAGCGCAGAGCCCGACACGGGGCTTGAACTCACAAACTGCGAGACCATGACCTGAACCGAAGTCGGACACGTAACCAACTGAGCCACCCAGGCGACCCCCCCCCCCCAAATATTAGGTCTTTTTAAAAAGATTGTGAGACTTGTGGTTATATCTAAATAAATGTGGATGTATGTGTTGTTAAAAAAAATCAAAATCTGGAACTAAACCTTCATGATTTCACCTTTATAAGTGGAACAGGAAAAAGCACGAAGATACAGTAACAGGTTTAAACCGTGTCGGGAGGTTATGGAGACAGAATAAATCTAGATACTGACAGCAAGAGTTTGAAAAATTTTTTTTTAATTTTTAATGCTTATTTTCGAGAGAGACAGAAACAGAGTGAGAGTGGGGGAGGGGTGGAGAGAGCAAGAGCGAGAGAGAGAGAGAGAGAGAGAGAGAGGGAGACACAGAATCTGAAGCAGGCTCCAGGATCTGAGCTGTCAGCACAGAGCCCAACATGGGGCTCGAACCCACGAACTGTGAGATCATGACCTAAGTTGAAGTTCGATGCTCAACTGACTGAGCCACCCTGCCCCAAGAGTTTGAAAATTTTTAATTGGAGTGGATTATTTGGGTGGCTGCTAGGGTACTGGTAAAGATTTCATTTCTCAACATAAATGTGTTAAGCTTGTTGGCTTTGCTTTTTTCTGTTGTACTTCTATGCACATGGAATTTCTTAATTAAACATTTTGAAAACAAAAACAGAAAAAAGAGAGTGGGAACCCACTTCTGTAGGTTCTGACTATTCTTATGGACTAAGACAGTAGGGTGGGCAGTGCCTGGGACCCCATGAGCCCTGCTGGCCTCTCCAGGAGCGTGAAGCACAGTGACATCATGCTACCTGTCTGGGAGAACGGGTTAGCTGTGACATGCGGCCCCTCTTCATATCCCACACACCACAGGGCTGCCTTTAGTCTTAAGATTGCAATGACCTGCGACCACACAGCCCCCACCGCCAAAAACAGCTCTGTTGGTCAGACCATGTGCCGCAATTGTTTACTCAGAAAATTTGGTACACTGATCCATGATATTTTCTTTGAAGACTTCTGGTAGCAGGAATCCTCCTCTTAACTCCTGCTAACCCTTTCTACTTTGTTGTAGTTACATGTAGTTTAACTCCATGAATAGACTATGCTCCAGATCTTTCTTTTTCCCCCATTGTGCTTAATTACATATTCCTGAAAATAAAAATAAGGAAGCTGGGAAACCATGGTGGTTAGGAACACAGGAGCCAGACACAGCCAGACCCCAGCCTGCCCTGCACCAGCTCAGTAGCCTTGGGCAATAAGTCATTTGATATCTTGAAATTTCGGAGTCCTCACCTGTGACACAGGGATAAAAACTTACCTCACATAGCCACGAGGATTAAACGAACAGACAGACGTAAACTGTTTATTATTAGCACACTGTCTGGCACATAATATTTGCTATCCCCTTTCATGGCTTATTAGTTCGCAGACCCAGAACTCCATCGATCCTTTCTTGGTTAAGAAGGAATGTGGGATAAACACGGATTGGACCAGCAGAGGACAAGATGCATTCTATTACCAAGTGACCTTGAAACATTCAAGGTTTTCCTTGCCCGTGGTTAAAATATCAACCTTTCTCCCTGGAAAGGAGAGTCCTAGGAATGGCTTTGAGAAGCAACCTGAGGGGCCCTGAACCCGCAGAGGGAGGCGTGGCGTTGGATGGGTCATGGTTGTCCCCACGCTTTTGCATCCTGCCTACTGGATGGCTGTGCTGTGCCCACTGTTGGTGGGAAGGCTTGCTGGAATGTTCCAAGCCACCTACCTGGAGGCTTCCTGTACTGGTTCCTCTGTCCTCTGTTCGGCAGAGGGAACAGGTCCTGATCTGCCTTCTGACTCTTCAGGGAGACACAAACAGCCCCACTCAGAACTCTGGGGGGCCTGCCAGAGTCTCCTAGCCTTGGGTTCTTTGGGAGTTTTGGAGGACGGATTCCTTCTCCACCTAGTTTAGAGAGAAAGGAAAATGAAGGTATGGGAGGTACAAGGAGCAGGCACTTCCATGGCTGACAACCAACATGGCAGGGCCACTGCTGCAACATGAACAAGCTTGTTCCAAGAGCAGGAAACCCTTGCTCTGACACTAGCCTGGAGAGAGAGATGGGATGGAGCCTTGTCTAGGAGCTTAGGTGGCCATGGGATTCAAAGGCTTTTTACCTAAGGACTGGTCATGACTGAGACCAAATCCTGATGTGGCCTGGCACCAAACTACATAAGACAACCTGGTCCAGCCACCTGTCTCTCTGGGAAGGTGGGGAGAGATGTGTACTGGCTTCCTTGAGTCTCAGCTCAAATATTCCTGCAGAGGGCCATCCCTGACTTCTCTATAGGGCACCCCCTGTAGAGACCCACGGTCTGTTTCATTCACTTCACAGCTTTTTTTTGGCAGTATCTGATGTACTGGTTATTTTCTGTCTCCCTCAATACAACCTGCTCCATACAAAGAGGGGTCTATCTCACTCTCTACTGAGTCTCAAGTGCCTAGAAGATCATCTAGTATACCACTGGTGCTCAATAAGTACTTGGTACATGATTAAATAAACACACGTGTAAAACAGAGATCACCACCAGGAAACACTGGTAGGACTAAATTATGTACCACTCTAGTTTTCTGTGATGCCTGCAGAATATCCATCCTGGGAAAACTGGGACCTACAGTCATCGAGTGCTAGGGAGGTGACATCTCAGCTGCTCCTCGGCCCCTTGAATATCTGCAATACCTTCCCCATCACTGAAAGCAATTAAAAGCCTAACACCTATTTGCTGAATGAAGGAAACACCCTTACACGGAAACTGCCAATAGTGGCTGACTTGTAATACCTCTCCAAACCTGGCCCCAACCTACTCATTTATTCAAAAAACAAATGATAAAGGTTGAACCTAGACAACTCCATGACAGACGCTATCCTGAGAAGTTGGGTATGTTATGATACAACTTTGAGGCAGCATCCCACTGTTCTGCCCATCTTACAGATAAGAAAGCTGAGGCACCTGGAGGCCAAGGAATCTGGAATGGGATCCAGTCAGTCCAACTCCAGAGCCTGCATACTTAAGCGCACTTGAGCATTTATTGAGTACCTACTATGTACCGTGCCTCTGACCAGTGAGAACAAAAAGGCAAACCAGGTGGTCTTTCTGGAGTTCAGTCAGGTAGATCCTTTCCAACCTCAGCTAGAAGTAAACCCACTGAATGAGCCCCCCATCCCCAACATCTATCACTAGGGTCCTCGTTAGCATTCACTTGACTGTTTGTGCTCCAGTAGACCACTGTGACTTTTCTGTAATTTTTTTGATTCTGTTATGGTTCACGTGTACCCTTTTAGAACTTTACCTTACTGCTGTGTATTTGAATTAGTGCTCCTGGCGAGAAGCAATTTTCTCTCTCCCCTGTCTAGACCCTGAGGGTCATGAGGGCAGGACCTGAGTCTGCGGCACCCTTTGATCTCATCCTTGCCCCGCCTGCCGGTGCACCCTGCTTAGGTGCCCTCGCCAGTGCTGTACTTAGAGCAAGGCTCCAACGAACGCTTCTTACACAAGCATATTCCTACCCTGTGGTCTGCCAAAAAAGGCAAAATCGAGCAGCTTTGTTTATTTGGTTTCTTACGATGCCCAAACACCAGCTCGCTTTACTCATCCAATGGACATGTGTACCAAATAAAAAACAAAAATATCAACAGAAGTGAAGAGCCTCCCATTTCCTTCCTGTGATCTATCCCCACGGGACTAATTTAAGAAAAACTAAGGCAGAACCTTATGTTCAACACCAAAGGCCAAAGACGTTGGGAGGGAAGGGCTTCTTTCACCCCTTGCCAGAATCCTCTTCCTCTGTCCCCACCCCTTCCAGGACACACAGAAACAGCTGTCCTGGGCCAGCCCGGGGTCCACCGAGCTAGGGAGGCCACTGCCAAGAGAGGCCCCAAATGACATGCTGTGGGTGGGCCTGGCTGTCCCCAGCTTCCCCCTCCAAGGTCAGTGAAATTCCTGTGTTTCCAAGCAGCCTGTTGCTCATTTCTACACAAAACATTTTCAATCCGTTGCTAATTTTTGTCCCACATAGTTGGGGGAGTGGGGTGGGAAATGAGTGCTACTCCTCATGTTCATTAGCCAGTAAGTAATCATTTCTAAACTTCTACGAGGTTTAAGTTATCTTAGACAAGGACAGGGAGGTGGTGCTATACTATGTAACGTTGGGTATTTTTCTTTTCGAGTGAAGAAACGTACACGTAGGTTGACAAATAAAGAGGATTGTGATATCCCATAAAGCAAAAAACAGATTATAGGTCAATATGTGTGATGATTCTATTTTCCAGTGAAAACACTATATTGCTGTATATATATAGGAAAGTTTGGAACAAGCAGTGTAGCGAGGTTCATTTCTTGGCTTCTTATGCAATATTATGATTGATCGTTGTCCTGTGGTTTTGTTGGACATTAACCTCCTGGGAAGCTGGAGGGTAGGGTAGACAGAACCCTGAACTATTTTTGCAAGTTTTCTGTAAGACCAAAATTACTTTAGAATGAGGGTTTTTTTTTTTTTAAGTCTGGGGGGAGAATCATAACAGCACATATACACTTGTGTATACCTAGGGTCTATCCTCTGTGCTTTACAAATACTAATCCACATGTGAGCTCTAGGGCAGAGTGCTCCACCTCGGTACTGTTGACATTTGAGGCCAGATCATTCTGTGTTGTGGGGGGCTGTCCTGCGCATTCTAGGATTTTGAGCACATCCCAGGCCTCAACCCACTAAATGCCAGTCCCTGCCACCTTCCCCACATATATCAGTTGTGAAAACCAAAAATGTCTGTAGACATTTCCAGTGTCTTCCGAGGAGCAAAAAATCCTCCCACCAGGTTGAGAATCATTGTTTGAATGGACAGGGTAGGTGCCTTTATTATCTTCTATTTACAGAAAGGGGAAACTGAGGCACAAAGTAACTCATCTGCAATCACAGGGCAAGCATGAGAGCTGGGATGAACCCAGTTTTTTTTTTTTTTTTACGTTTATTTGTTTATCTTGAGAGAGAGAGAGAGAGAGAGAGAGAGAGAGAGAGAGACAAAACACGATCAGAGTAGGGGCAGAGGGAGAGGGGGAGAGAGAATCCCAAGCAGGCTCCATGCAAATCCCAGCACAGGGCCAAAATGCAGAGTTGGAGACTCAACAGAATGAGCCACCCAGGCTGCCCTCAACCCAGGGTTTTGGTTCCAGAGTGAAACACTTAGCCACCAACCGATGACCCTGTAGTATATCAAAGACCTTGTAGTTGAGGGCACCCGGGCGGCTCAGTCGGTTGAGCGTCCGACTCTGGCTCAGGTCGTGATCTTGTGGTTCATGAGTTCGAGCCCCACGTCGGGCTCTGTGCTGACAGCTCAGAGCCTGGAGCCTGCTTCGGATTCTGTGTCTCCCTCTCTTTCTGCCCCTCCCCCATTCATGCTCTGTCTCTGTCTCAAAAATAAATAAACTTAAAAAAAATTAAAAAGTTAAAAAAAAATAACGTTAAAAAAAAAAAAAAAAAGATCGGGGCGCCTGGGTGGCTCAGTCGGTTGAGCGTCCGACTTCAGCTCAGGTCACGATCTCACGATCCGTGAGTTCAAGCCCCGCGTTGGGCTCTGGGCTGATGGCTCAGAGCCTGGAGCCTGTTTCCGATTCTGTGTCTCCCTCTCTCTCTGCCCCTCCCCCGTTCATGCTCTGTCTCTCTCTGTCTCAAAAATAAATAAATGTTAAAAAAAAAAATTAAAAAAAAACCAAAACGCCTTGTAGCTCTATTCACAGGTTGTCTCTGAGAGCGCACCCCTGCCCTAAGCTTGTGGGATCCCACCCAAGGGTGGAGGAAACTCCAGAAAGCTTTCACTTTTTTTTACCATATGCACTTTCCACAATTCATCCTTTTCTCACCAGCTCCTATGAAGTCACTCCCCCCCGCCGAGGGGCTTGGCGGGGTCGTGTTAGCATTTCTACAACAAACAGGCCCACATCCTCCTGTAACCGGAAGCAGCAATAAAGACGTGTCAACTTGAGTGTCCAAATACCTGAAGTCCGAAGCTTCTTCCTCTTGGTCATTTTATCCCTCCTTTGAGAAATCTGAAAATGAGCACAATCCCATCGTTGTAAGCAGTCCTTGCCCCTGGGTACAGCCCCAGTGACCTTGGCTGAGGGCAGAAGCCACCCTCCCCGCACCTTGGCCCATCAGGCTGCCGGGATGCGGGGTGGGGGCAGGGGGTGGGAGGTCAAGCTGGGCCCCGAGGGAACATAGTGGGGGGGAGTCACAGCCACCTCAGGCCACGGCCCGCCCGCCTGGGAAGCCCTGGGGACACGGCTCTAGTCCCCACGTCGGGACAGAACATGGGAAGCCCCGTCCCTCTCCGCTCTGGTCGGAGGACCTTCCAGGGACACCCGAGGACCCTGGAAGGAGCCACCTGGGGCCCTTCAAAGGGTCAGGGAGCCCTGTGGGGGATGCCTGGGGCAGTCCAGACAAGTCGACACCGACCTGGGCCACAGAAGTTGTCAAGGTCCCTCTGTCCTTATCAGGAACTGGGTAGGTCTGCCTGGATCTGTCGGGGAACAACTCGGTTAAATTACTTGCATTAGAATTTTCTGAGAATATGAAGGGCAAAAGTTGGCCCTCACGGAGGCCGGGGGTCTGGCGCTGACTGTGGGGGGGGGGGAAGGGCGGAGAAGGCCCGAAGCCCGAGCGCTGTGGGCCCGACTTCCGGGGGCCGGACCCACACTAACCCTACCCCGGCCACCTAAAAGTATGGAATGTCCAGACCCGGGCCGCCAGGAGAGGCCAGAGCCCGCAGGTGGCCGCGCGACGCCGCGAACCGCGCGGCCGACACCGCCCCTCACACCTGCGCGCGCGCTCCACCTCTTTCCCGCGCATTCACGGCACCGCCGTGCGCAGGCGCGATGGCAGCACCGCCCCCGCATACGCGCGCACGCCCCGCCTCTTTCCCGCGCGGCCCGCGGCCCGCCCACCGCCCGGCAGTGCGCACGCGTGCCCGCGCACTGCCTGCCGGGAGTTGTAGTTTCAGTGCGGCGGGCCCAGCAAGTCCAGTGGCTGCGCTCTGGTGCCGCGGCGCCGAGGCCGAGGCGGAAGTGGGGCGGCCACCCCCGGGGTCGAGGGCGCGGGGTCAGCGGTCGCGGGGCGCCAACCAGGGGCGCGGGGCTCAGGAAGTGCGCGTGCGCGGCGATAGGCCCCAGGGGAGGAGGCAGGGCAAGGCCAGGCGAGGTGGCCAGTGGTCTGGGCATCCTGCCTGGAAGATGCACAAGAGGAAGGGACCCCCGGGGCCCCCCGGCCGAGGTGCCGCCGCCGCCCGCCAGGTGAGTCTATACCCCACGGCCCCGCCTAGAGAACCGTTCTCACCCCTATCACAGGTTCAGAGGAGGGCCCCACCCACCAGGGGAACCGATCACCACCCCCAGGTGAGCCCCGGTCCCCGCCTTCCAGATGAGGTTCTGCCCCCAAAGTGGGGCCTAGTGGCCCCGGCTCCCCAGCTCCTCAGCTCTTGGCGCCCCGCCCTGGGCTCGGAGCCACCTGTTGCCGAAGCCTCTCCAGTTTGGGAGGGGAAGGCCTCGGACCTGAGATAAGGATAGTTAATGTACTCCTGGTTTGGACACTCATGGAACCTCGCATCAGCCAGGCCAAGTCAGACTTTCTATCCCCACTGTACAGATGAGGACACTGAGGCCCAGAGAGGTGAAGACAGCTTCCCAAGGTCATAGGGATTAACAGCTTGGCCAGGGCTAAGTGCAAAATCCAGAGTGGCTGCCATGAGCCCACGGGACTGTAGTCTGGTCGTCCTTTTCCCTCTTCCGTCTCCTCTGCCCCAGGCACCTGGAAGGTTTGATTTTTCTTAGCTTTGGTGGAAGGAGCTCAGGCCATAGTTTAGTGCCCGGGTAATAGAATCTGGCCAACCTGGAGTTCCCTGCTGGCCTCTGCATGTTGGACACTCAGCTTCACAGCTCTTACACCTGTTTCCTCGTCTGTAAAATGGAGGCCCTAAGAGTCCCTATGTCACAGCACAGTTGTGAAAATTCACTGGAATAGTTTATGGAAAGTGCTAGAACCTAACACTCAATAAGCATAACTTATTTTGTTTAATGTTTATTTATTTTGGGGAGACAGAGAGACAGAGTGGGGGAGGGGCATAGAGAGAAGGAGACACAGAATCTGAAGCAGGCTCCAGGCTCTGAGCTGTCAGCACAGAGCCCGATGCAGGACTCGAACCCACAAAGCGTGGGATCATGACCTGGGCCGAAGTCAGACACTCAACCGACTGAGCCAATAAGCGTAACTTGTTACTGTTGAAAGGAGCCATACATAGTAGCCAGTATTTGCCCATTCTGGCCGACAGAAAAGGCCGTTTTGTGTAGTTCAGTGTAATATCATCACATCACGATTGGTCATTAGCTGGGACGGGATAGGAAGACAGGTCTGTGACACAATGAAAACCCCGCTTTCAGTTTCTATGTTGTCCCGGCTTCTCCTTGCTCTTGATAACTCCAGGCTTCCTGCGTGGCCCCCTCTGCTGAGTATGCTGGAAGGAAAAGCCCAGGTGTACCGAGTGGCTCAGCTTTGGGCAGGGTGTAGGGCCTGTCTTTCCCACTGAACTCAGTCAGCAGCACATTGTGGGTGTGGGCTCGGAGCAGGGAGCGGGGTCTCTCTGCCTGCCCTTTGCCCCGGGTTGATCTAGGCCAGAGGGCCTGGCCCATCTTGGAACACCTGTTGCATTCTCAACCCATTCCAGCCCCCTGGCACTTCCCTGGGGAAATTACTTTCCCTCCGAGACCTGGGTTTCCTTCCTGAGGGAAACCTGGGTCTGTCCTGGTTGCCTCTGGACAGGTGGGGTGCATTCCAAGGTCTGACTGGACCCTTACTGTTCCCTCAGCTGGGCCTGCTGGTTGACCTCTCCCCAGACGGCCTTATGATCCCCGAGGACGGAGTTAACGATGAGGAACTGGAGGCCGAGTTCTTGGCCTTGGTGGGGGGCCAGCCCCAAGTCCTGGAGAAGCTCAAAGGCAAAGGTGAGACTCTCAACACACCCCTGAACATTCTCTGAGCACCTGCTGTGGGCAGGACTCAGCCCTGGGCCCTGGGGAGAAGGGGGAAAGGAGAGACGGAGAAGGTCTCTGCCCTCCTAGAACCCGCAGCCTGGGTTAAGAGGTTAAGCGATCAACTCTGGACCCAGAGTGAGGGTTCAAATCGCAGTTGTGCTGCTTACTGGCTGTGTGACTGATGAGTCCCAGCACCTGTGTGGACTTCGGTTTCCCCGTCTGTAAAATGGGAACAATAACTGCCCTTAGTCACAGTAGTTCATCTTCTCGTGTGTGTTAAGTACTTCACACAGGGTCTCACATTTCCTCCAACATGCTGTCCCATGATCAGGTTGGGGTGAGGGAAGCACAGAGGGATGGGGGAGACCTGTGAGCTGGGGCCAGGTGCCCGCAAGAGACACCCACAATAAGGATGGTCAGCAGAAGAGCTAGAAAGTGCGGCTGGGAGGCCCAGCGCATGCAAAGCCCTCCCCCCTCCCCCCGTGGGAGGTGACAGGGTCAGCGACACTGCAGTGGGGTTTGGGGCTGGAGCTCCAAGGGGAGACGGAACCTTTACGCTTGTTAGCTAATTCAGTCCATTCTCATTATTAACGGATTCCATGTTTGTGAATTCACCAACGGGCTAAACTTTATTGGTAACACCAAAATCAATAGTCGGGGAGGTTTTTGGCAATTCCTTGCGGGCGTGCACAGAGCTGCAGAACGTTTGAGTCGCTCACCTTCCGCAGTCCCAGCTGAGAGAGCGCAAGATGACCGTCGGCCTTCTTGTCTCAGGGCTTCAAGTAAACACGGGTCCTTCTCACAGTCTGTGTAAGGCTGCATTTTGCTCATTTTGGCACTCTTTGTGGGTACTCTTTGTGTGGTACATTTTGCTGTTCAGAATGGCACTAAAGTGTGGCGCTTAGAGCTGTCTCGTGTCTTTAAGGGCAAGAAGTTTGTGATGCGCCTTATGGAGGAAATACGCTAGCAGATAAGCTTCATTCAGACACGAGTAGCCTTGAGTTCAATGTTAACAAACCAACAACATATATTTAAAAAGGTATAGTTAGATAGAGGCACGCATTGAACAAGGTTATGCATCGGCCGGTTGACGAAACTGTGCCCAGAGGCTCATGGGATCCTAACCTTGTATTTCCTCTAGGGCCAGTGGTCCAGTACTTGCTAAGTCAGTGTTGAAGGCACTTTTATAGGACGTAGGTAATGCAAATAATGAGAATAATTCGAATGACAAAGTGCTGACGACGTGCTTTTCTAGAACCTCATTTACCTTGAGTCCTCACGATGCATGTGTGAGGGAGAAACTTGCTCTCGTCTAATAGGTGGGAAGACTGAGGCCCGGGGAGGTCACGTGACTTGCCCAGGGCTCCACAGTAAGAAAGCTGCAGAGCCAGGGTCGGAAGTCCGGCTTGATAAGCACGAGAGGAGGCCGGCAGGATTAGCGGGATCATACCTGGTGGGCCTGAGGGCAGTGGGGTGCCATGGAAGGGCCAGTAGGGGGGCATGCTGCCCTATTCTTTAGGGCCATGGGTAACTGGGACAGGAGGCTGGGGACTCTTTTTTTTTTTTTTTTAATGTTTATTTATTTTTGAGAGAGAGAGGGAGACAGAGCATGAGTGGGCGGGGGGGGGGGGCGCAGAGAGAGAGGGAGACACAGAATCCGAAGCAGGCTCCAGGCTCTGGGCTGGCAGCACAGAGCCGGACGTGGGGCTCGAACCCGCCAATCGTGAGATCATGACCTGAGCCGAAGTCGGCCGCCCAATGGACTGAGCCACCCAGGTGCCCCATGGGGACTCTTGAAGGATCCCAGTCCATCTGGGGCCTGTCACTGCCACCAGGTCCCCTGCCCATGGAGGCCATTGAGAAGATGGCGAGCCTGTGCATGAGAGACCCAGATGAGGAGGAAGGTACCGATGACGAGGAGGATGTGGAGGCTGACGACGACCTGCTGGTGAGCACCCAGGGCAGGGCAGGGAGCCACCCATGCTGTCATTGCCCCGTGCAGCAGGCCCTCATGCCTGGCCTATGGCCGTGTGTCCCTGCAGGCAGAATTAAATGTGGTCCTTGGGGAGGAGCAGAAGTCTTTGGAGTCCCACCCTCCTGTGGCTCAGGTATAGCCCGACAACCTGCTCCCCGTAGTGCAGGGTTCAAGGCCTTCCCTTGCCCCTCAGCCATGTTACCTTGGGCAGGTGACATGACACCTCTGAGACCCAGTTCCCTGCACCCGGAACAATGATGATGATTTCTACCTGGGAGGGGGGGGGGCGGGGACAGCTGGCCCCCGGGGCACCATGCCTGGTGTGTGGAGCCCCTGGGGAGAGCCCAAGTGGGGTCACCACCCAGACCATGCCCCGGTCCCTCCTGCAGCCCAAAGCCGCAGCCCCCAGCCCCGGGGTGGAGGCCACCTTGCAGGAGAGGCTGGCCCTCTACCAGAGGGCGATCGAAAGCGCTAGGCAAGCTGGAGGTGGAGCCAAGATGCGGCGCTACGACCGGGGGCTTAAGGTGAGCGGGCGGGCGGGTGATGGGAGGGCGCTGGCACCCTACCGCCGGCCCACCGCACCCAGCTGTCAGGCTCCTCGGAAACCCATTTCACACCTTCTCTCAGACACTTGAAAACCTGCTGGCCTCGGTCCGGAAAGGTAATGCCATCGACGAAGGGGACATCCCACCGCCTGTGGCAGTGGGGAAGGGTCCGGCAGCCACCCCCAGCCACACGCCCGCACCCTCCCAGCCGGCCTCCACCACGAGCCAGCCAGCCCCGGAGCCCAGGGTCACGGTAGAAGGCCTGCCTTCCTCTGCCCCAGCCTCATCCATAGGCTTGGCTAAGCCCCAGCTTCCGCCAGGTAGGCCGGGGGCAGGGCTGGGCTGACATGGGATGTTGCAGGCGTGGGATTTACTCAGCACTTGACCATTCTGTGGGGGTGCAGGCCCTGCACTGACTGTCAGATATCCTTAACGCCCCTCGCCTCCCCAGGTCCTCATGTCTCTGGAGTTCACGAATGCCGTTTTTTGTACGTTTCGTGGTTTAATACATACAACATGACATTGGCCCTTTGAACCCTTTCTCAGTGTGCAATTGAGTAGCACATTCACCATGTGGTGCACCGGTCTCCTCTGTTTCCAAGACTGTTTCATCAAACAAAAACTCTCTTCCCGCGAAACACTAGCTCCCCATTTCTGCTCCCCCGGCCCCTGACAGCCGCCATCTATGCTCTATGAGTCTGCGTCTCCCGGATACGTCACGTAAGTGGGACGACACACGAGTTGTCCTTTGGTGCCAGCTTCTTTCACTTAGTGTCACCTTGCAGCACGCATCGGAGTCCCTTTTGAGGGCTAACGCGTAAGAGCTGTAAGTGGATAATTCCCCAGCCCTCAGCATGTCTGTCTTCTAAAACTTACCTGCGAGTTTATGAGTTCAAGCCCTGCGTCAGGCTCTGTGCTGACAGCTCGGAGCCTGGAGCCTGCTTTGGATTCTGTGTCTTCCTCTCTCTCTGCTCCTCCCCCACTCACACTCTGTCTCTGTCTCTGTCTCTGTCTCTGTCTCTCTCAAAAATAAACATTAAAAAAAACAAACAAACCCTCACCTGCGGGAGGTTTTCCTTCCCAACCTCTCCCTCTCCGGTGGCCTTCCTCCCACTACCCGAAAGGAGTGCCCGCCTCTGTCCCTTCTAGAATATCAACACAAGCACTGCCCCAGGGGCAAACGCTCCCCAAACATACGAAGAGACTTAAAACTGGGCTGGCCCGGTTGAGAAAGTAAACACCAGGTCTAAATCTTTCCACAGCCCGGCTGGTTTCTAAGCTATTGTTTTGGCAAAGTTCAGGGAAGGTTGTTGGAAATCGTCACCCGAAATGCTCAGCCAAAATCACCAAAGCTTTTTTCACGACGGGGTTTTGGCATACGACTTGGGTAGGGTCCAGGGAAGCCCGCAACATGGTGATAACAGGACCCCGTGTCTTCCCGTCTATTTGTTGGTATGAAGCAGGTTTCCTGGTGCTTTGAAAAAGAAAAAAGGGAAGTTGGGAAACAATGAACGGGGAAACGGGAGTTAATTGGTAGAAGGCGGACCCAGCCCCAGCCCTGTCAGCAAGAGGTGCCAGTGCGATAAAATTGTGCTCTTGGCATATAAAAATTCTTTATCAAAAAGCCTGATATATTTAGGCTTTGTTCAGTGCTATGCTAATAATACCAATGATTCAACCTGGAAGAATGTTTTCGCTGCCCCCCCCCCCCCCCCCCACCAAGAGGGAGCACAAGCAGGGGAGGGGCAGAGGGAAAGAGAGAATCTTAAGCTGTTAGTGTGGCCTGGATCTCACAACCCTGGGATAATGAGCTGAGCCCAAATCAAGAGTCAGATGGACGCTCAACTGACTCAGCCACTCAGGTGCCCCCAGAAGGACATTTTCTTAACTCCGAGAGACTCACTGTGATAGGAGATAAAACCGATCAAATGTCAACGCTCTTTTGCTTCCACTCACAGATACCTTTTCAGGCAAATAGACCTGAACTTAAAGCTGTAGGTGCAGTTGTCAGTCTGAAAAAGTACGACGCATGTAGCTTGCCAGGCGTTTCTAGGATTTGTGGACCCCGGTGGTTGTTTTGTTTTTTTATGTCAAAAATTGCACCAGTTGCCCTAAATTTAATGATACTTCTCCTGAAAACCTATCGAACGTGTCATTTAATACTGTAACTAGCATACTGTTTAAAAAAGCAATTTAGGGGGGCCTGGGTGGCTCAGTCGCTTGAGTGTCCGACATTGGCTCAGGTCACGATCTCGCGGTCCGTGAGTTCAGGCCCCACGTCGGGCTCTGGGCTGATGGCTCAGAGCCTTGAGCCTGCTTCGGATTCTGTGTCTCCCTCTCTCTGCCCCTCCCCCACTCACACTCTGTCTTTCTCAAAAATGAATAGACGTTAAAAAACTAAAAAAAAAAGCAGTTTAACTCTCCATTTCCTCACTTTGCCAATGAACCTCATAGATGGATTTTGGTTGCACAAATATACCATAGGGCGGTCAGGAAAAGACTTATTTTTTTTTTTTAATTTTTTTTTTTCAACGTTTACTTATTTTTGGGACAGAGAGAGACAGAGCATGAACGGGGGAGGGACAGAGAGAGAGGGAGACACAGAATCTGAAGCAGGCTCCAGGCTCTGAGCCATCAGCCCAGAGCCTGACGTGGGGCCTGAACTCACGGACCACGAGATCGTGACCTGGCTGAAGTCGGACGCTTAACCGACTGCACCACCCAGGCGCCCCTAGGAAAAGACTTTTAACAGGGCACCTGGGTGGCTTAGTCAGTTGAGCGTCGGGCTCTTGATTTTGGCTTGTGTCATGATCCCCAAGTCGTGGGATTAAGCCCCTCGTTGGGCTCTGTGCTGAGGGTGGAGCCTGCTTGGGATTCTCTCTGCCTCTGCCCCTCCCCCACTCATACTCTCTCTCCCCCCCCACCCAGTATGAAAAAAAAAAAAACGAAAAAAGGCAGCTTTAAACTGAGCAGGCCCCCTGTTTCTTTGATAAACACAGTGCAGCACTGTATTTCTCTTCCTTGTGGTTTTCCTAGTATCATTTCTTACAGCTTCGTTTATTATAAGAACAGCATATAACGCGCATAACGTACGAAACGTGTCGATCGGTTGTCTTTATTGGTGATGCCCGCGGTCAACAACAAGCTATGAGTAGTCAAATTCGGGGGGAGTCAAAAGTAGATTTCCAACTGCATGGCGGGGGCAGGGGGTGTTGGTGCCCCTGACACCCTCATTGTTCAAGGGTCAACTGTACTTGATGTACTGAATTGTACACTTAAAAAGGGTTAAGAGGGGGGGCGCCTGGGTGGCGCAGTCGGTTGAGCGTCCGACTTCAGCCAGGTCACGATCTCGCGGTCCGTGAGTTCGAGCCCCGCGTCGGGCTCTGGGCTGATGGCTCAGAGCCTGGAGCCTGTTTCCGATTCTGTGTCTCCCTCTCTCTCTGCCCCTGCCCCGTTCATGTTCTGTCTCTCTCTGTCTCAAAAATAAATAAACGTTGAAAACAAAACAAAACAAAATAAAACAAAAACAAAAAAAAGGGTTAAGAGGGTAAATTTCATGTGTATTTTGCCGCAATTAAAGAAAACAAGGGGCACCACCAGCTCATTCAGTAAAGCGTGTGACTCTTGATCTCGGGGTCATGAGTTCGAGGCCCACAGTTGGCATAGAGCTTGCAAAAAAATAAAAAATAAAAATAAGTGAATACTGGTGAGTGTCAAATCACCATGGTAGTTAAAGTACATTAGATTAGGGGCGCCTGGGTGGCGCAGTCGGTTAAGCGTCCGACTTCAGCCAGGTCACGATCTTGCGGTCCGTGAGTTCGAGCCCCGCGTCGGGCTCTGGGCTGATGGCTCAGAGCCTGGAGCCTGTTTCCGATTCTGTGTCTCCCTCTCTCTCTGCCCCTCCCCCGTTCATGCTCTGTCTCTCTCTGTCCCAAAAATAAATAAACGTTGAAAAAAAAAATTAAAAAAAAATAATAATAAAAAAATAAAGTACATTAGATTAAAAAACGTTAAAAAAATTTTTAACATTTATTTATTTTTAAGAGAGAGAGAGAGAGAGTACAAGTGAGGGAGGGGCAGAGAGAGAGACAGGGAGACACAGAATCCAAAGCAGGCTCCAGGCTCTGAGCTGTCAGCACAGAGCCCGATGCAGGGCTCAAACCCACAGACCGTGAGATCATGACCTGAGCTAAAGTCGGACACTTAACTGACTGAGCCACCCAGGCGCCCTTAAAGTACATTAAGTTTTAAAGAGTGATGTGATAGTTCTGTTTTGTGAATGTCAGTATTTGCACGACACTGGGAATGACAACTGTGGCCACTTTTTAAAGTTAAGATGAGGGCCGCCTGGGTGGCTCAGTCGGTTAAGCGTCCGACTTTGGTGCAGGTTATGACCTCACGGTTCGAGGGTTCAAGCCCCACGTCGGGCTCTGTGGTGACAGCTCGGAGCCTGGAGCCTGCTGTGGATTCTGTCTCTTTCTCAGGTCCCGGGGTAGAGTCCCCGCCACACCATCTTGGGGAGACGGCATGGCCTCTCAGCCTCGGTGCTCACATCTGTAGGTCAGGCCTAAGGAACAGGCTTCGTTGTGACGGTTAAACAGAGGCGGTTCGTACGCTGTTCCCCCTTCCAGGTCCCTGCAGCCCTGACCTCCTGGCCCAGTTGCAGAGCCGCCAGCGCGAATATAAGTTGGCCGCCCTCCACGCCAAGCAGCAGGGAGATACTGCCACTGCTGCCAGACGTTTCCGTGTGGCCAAGGTGCGTCCAGACCGGTGGGAGAAGACACGATGCTTCCGACTTTGCGTGGTGGCAAAGAACAGGAGCGCTGTGGTCACACGGACCCCAGTTTGACTCCTGACCTTTAGTCACTCTGTACGTGTAGTTTTCCGTATCTCTTAAAGCCCCGGTTTACCCTGCCTGTGAAATGGGCGTCAGTATCGGAAGGGGCTTAAGCAAGATGCTGCAGAGGAATGGACAGAGGCTCCCCACAGGGTTCTGGCCCCCAACTGCAGCCTCTTCCCCTCGTCTCCTTTCTCTCAGAGCTTCGATGCCATCTTGGAGGCCCTGAGCCGGGGGGAGCCTGTGGACCTGTCCCGCCTGCCGCCTCCCCCTGGTGAGGACCCTACCACCCTGCCCAGCCTCCGGGACTTGGTGCTGCCACCCTCTCTGGTCACCTGGGGACCCCCTCAGACCACACCAGTGTGGGGTAGGGGGTCCCCAAGCAAGCCCCTCACTGGACTGGACCTCTCTGCCCTCAGACCAGCTGCCCCCAGACCCACCCTCGCCCTCACCGCAGCCTCCGGCTCCCAGCACGGTGCCCTCCACGCCAGGTAGGCTCTTGGAACCCTGTGTGGTGGGCAGGCCAGGGCGACAAGTCTCTCCTTCCCAAGACTCTTAACCCTGCCCCTCTGCTCCCCCTCGGCCCCCGTCTGGCCCAGAGGTTCCCCCACCTCCGCGGACTCTCCTGGAGGCACTGGAGCAGCGGATGGAGCGATACCACGTGGCCGCGGCCCAGGCCAAGACCAAAGGGGACCAGCGGAAGGCTCGCATGCATGAGCGCATCGTCAAGGTGTGTGGGGGCCCAGTGGGCAGGCAGACAGCGCCCGGAGGCCTTGCCCAGGTAGCCCTAATCCTGTGTCCACTACAGCAATACCAAGATGCCATCCGAGCCCACAAGGCGGGCCGAACGGTAGATGTGGCCGAGCTGCCGGTGCCCCCAGGTAGGCACAGCCCCCACCCCTGCCCCTCCCGGCCTCTGAGCCTCCGTAGGTGCTATTCCTCCTGACCGCACAGGCCCAGGGAGCTGTGTGCTTCGCATTCGGGAATTCTGCAAACTTGTTAGATAATTGGTACCTTACAGTTGGGTCCCAATCGGAGTGTTTGTACCACGGAAATCGGCAGACGCTAAAAATCAGGGGGTTTTACTTGGAGAGCCTGTTCACCAGCCCACCATCGTCTGTCTGATTTCTTCCATTTCTTCTGTGTTCGACTCCTCCTTTCGCATCAGCTCTCGGCCTTACACTCTACTCAGCCTTCCATCAGCCTCCCAGTGGGTTGGGGGCCTCCTCTGGGTTCTCAGAGCTGCCTGCGCACCCCCGGGAGAGCAATTATTCCTCAACACCTTGGTCCCCTGGGAATCCCTCCAGGCCTGTGACCGCCTCTTGTGCCTGGTAGCCCGCCTCACCCCCTGCTTGCCCGTTGGCGTCTGGTCAAGGCCCGGGGTCAGGTGAGAGGCAGCAGGAGATTAGGTTGGAATAATCTGGCATCTACACAGAACCAGCAGCAGCTCCTTCCTGGATTCAAAGTACATCCAAAGCCCCGAGGCTCCTTAGGAAGGGGAGGAACCCACGTCTCTGCCATCGCGGCATGGGTCCCTCCCTCCTGACTGGGCCCTGACTGGCCGCCCAGGCTTTCCCCCCATCCAGGGCCTGGAGGCTACCGAGCCCACCCAGCAGAGCCTGGTGGGGGTCTTGGAGACTGCCATGAAGCTGGCTAACCAGGATGAAGGCGCAGAGGATGAAGAGGATGAGGAACCTAAGAAGGTGGGAGGGGCTGGGGTCTTGGGGTGAGACGGGAGTGGCAGCAAAACCCTGACAGAGCCTGGGAAGGGCTGGCCTCCCTCCCGGCCTGGCCACTTCCTGGCTGTGCAGCCGCGGGCAAGCCATTTTGCTCTCTGATCCTGCCTCCTCATCTGTAAAGTGGGTCCAGGGGCTGTCTTTGTCTCTGCAAAGATTCAGTGAGAATGAGACCATATGGGGCATTCGTTGCTGAGGAAACAGAAACTAAGACAGTCACCATTGTCAGTTTCGGGCCCCAGCCCCTTGGGGAGTGGAACCATTGCGAGTGCTGGGAGAGCTCTGATTCCCTCCCTGTCTGTCAGCAGCCCACCAGCCCTCCGGCCCCCATGGCCCAGCCCAAGGCCCCACCCTCAAGGGCACCCCAATCAGGCTCCACCCCAGCAGCCAAAACAGCCCCCAAGGGCACATCCGCCAGAGGTAGGTATGCCCTCCCTTCCTGGGCTGCCTGTTGCTTGGCTGTGGGCCAGGCCGCATCCACAGACACCCCTGTACCCACAGCCCAGCAGCAACTGGCCTTCCTGGAGGGCCGCAAGAAGCAGCTCCTACAGGCCGCACTGAGAGCCAAGCAGAAGAATGATGTGGAGGGTGCCAAAATGCACCTGCGCCAGGCCAAGGGGCTGGAGCCCATGCTGGAGGCTTCACGCAATGGGCTGCCTGTGGATATTGCCAAGGTGAACCCTCTAGGCCAGCTGGACCTCCCCAGGCACCCACCTGTTGGGCTGTGGCCACTTAGCAGCCACGTAACTTGGAGTATATTAGTCAGGATCCAGGTTAAGCTTCTGTAACAGATAAGTACCCCCCCAACTCAGTGGCTGAAAGAAGACAGATATGTTTCTCGCATGTAATACTCAGGGCAGTCTGGGCTCTGGAAAAGACAGAGCCCTCCAGGGCCCAGGTTCCTTCCATCTTGTTGCTCTGTCACACCTTGGAAGGTCATCTTTGTCCACGTGCTCAGAGTGGACGGATGCCCTTCCTGCATTCAGTCCATGGGAAGCAGTGAGAGAAAGAAAGGGCAAGGCAAGCAGTTCTATTTAAAGCAAGTGACATGGAATGCCATCACTTCTCACCTTCCACTGGCCGCAGCTGAATCCCATGGCTGTACCCGGCTGCAAGGGATGCTGGGACATGTAGTACCTGGGCTGTGTGCCACTTTGGGAGGAACCATCCACTTCTCTCTGAGCACCACTTTTCTCCTCGGGGAAGAAGAAAGACCAGGGCTGGGGCAAAGCAGTGGTCCAGGAAGGCCTCTCCAAGAAGGAGTGACGTTTCCATGCGCGGGCCTGTTTGTTGCTAACCAGCAGGCCGCTCCCCATGAGGCTTGTCTTCTCTAGGTGCCACCCGCCCCCGTCAACAAAGATGACTTCTCTCTGGTCCAGCGGCCTGGCCCAGGTCTGTCTCAGGAGTCTGCCCGGCGCTACGGTGAACTCACCAAGCTCATAAGGCAGCAGCATGAGGTGAGGTGGGCCCCTGGCCCAGATCAGCAGGCCTCAGGGTCATGGCCCCCCACCCCTCCCCTCACTGCCTTCTGCTCTTCAGATGTGCCTGAACCACTCTAACCAGTTCACCCACCTGGGCAACATTGCCGAAACCAGCAAGTAAGTACCCCTGTCCCTGCCTCTGCCAGACGTCTGTACCCCCATCCCATCCCTGGGTCCAGGGACCTGAACAGGGCTCTCTTGCTGGCAGATTTGAGAAATTGGCAGAGGACTGTAAGCGGAGCATGGAGATTCTGAAGCAGGCATTCGCCCGAGGTCTCCCCACGCCCACTGCCCGCTTTGAGCAGAGAACCTTCAGCGTCATCAAGTAAGGCCCTGATGCCCCTTGGCCCAGATGCCCCTTTGGAGAGGGGCTTGCACTCCCCAGAAGCCAGCAGAGGACTTGCCTCTGGGGGGGGGAGTTTGGTTGCACGGTGAAAGCACAGTATATGCAAGGGTCCTGAGGCAGGCATGAGGTGCAAGTGAAAGATGGTGTTGGGGAGTTGCCAGTGACACATTGAGAAATGGGGAAGACCGAGTGAGTGCAGAGATGTGCCTTGTCCCAAGGCCCGGGCGAGCCCTCAGCGTGGTTGTTGTTGGTCCTGCTCCTCTTAAGCCTTCCCACACCGTGGGGAATTGGGATCATTTCCCCACTTACAGATGGGGTTAGGCACAGCCACTGCAACAACCTAGGATACCCCACACCCCTTACCTTGGCTCTCCCACGTCTGCACAGCCTGGCTCCCCATCACCTCGTCCCCACCCACTGTCCCCACGTTGCTTGCCTCCTGCCACACAGGCCTGTTTTTGGTCCCTCAGACAAACCAAGCATGTTCATCCTCAGGGCCTTTGCACTGGCTCTTTCCTCTGCACAGACCCTCTTCCCCAGGTCTCCGTGTAGTAGCGCCTTCTTGGCATCCAGAATCACCTATGATGTCGCCTCCCTTGAGAGGCCCTCTTTGACCACTCCCGTCTACAACAGCCCATCCTGAGCATGCTCCACTCTCTTCCCCTATTTTAATTTTCTGCAGAATTGCTTTGTTTCCTCTGTTTATATATGCATTGGTTTTCTCTTCATTCAGCTAGCTTGGGCTCCATGAGCACAGGGATGGGGTCTGTCTCACTATATCCCCATCAGTGAGGACACCAGCAGGCACATAGTAGGGGCTTCAGAAATATTGCTCTTTTAAATTTGTTAAGATGTTTGTTTATTTTTGAATTAAATTTTTTTTTTTTTTTCAACGTTTATTTATTTTTGAGACAGAGAGAGACAGAGCATGAACGGGGGAGGGGCAGAGAGAGAGGGAGACACAGAATCGGAAACAGGCTCCAGGCTCTGAGCCATCAGCCCAGAGTCCGACGCGGGGCTCGAACTCACGGACCGCGAGATCGTGACCTGGCTGAAGTCGGACGCTTAACCGACTGCGCCACCCAGGCGCCCCGATGTTTGTTTATTTTTGAACGAGAGAGAGAGAGAGGGACAGAGTGCGAGCGGGGGAGGGGCAGAGAGCGAGGGAGACACAGAATCTGAAGCAGGCTCCAGGCTCTGAGCTGTCAGCACCGAGCCTGACGTGGGGCTCGAACCCACGAACCCTGAGATCATGACCTGAAATCGGACTCTTGACCGACTGAGCCACCCAAGCACCCCCCAGAAGTATTGTTAAATGAAGGGAACGTCCCCCAGCAGTGAAGCCACTGGCTGGCGCAGAGTGGGTCCCAGACTGAAGAAAAGTCTCGAAAATAAGCCGTTGGCAGATCTGGACAAAGAATTCCAGTCTGTCCAGATCCTAAAACTGGAGCCCAGGAGCCCATATAGCTACAAAGGCCAGCACGGGGTGTGTTCCCTGGATCCACAAAGGGAAAAGAAGGCGGGCAGGCGTTGGGGCTGACGTGCCTCTTGTCTCCCCACCTGCCCTCCCGGAAGGATCTTCCCTGACCTCAGCAGCAACGACATGCTCCTGTTCATCGTGAAGGGCATCAACTTGCCCACGCCCCCAGGTGAGGGGCGCCAGGCAGGGGTCAGGGCTGCGGGACTGCCTCACTGCCCAGCTCTGACCCTTGTCTGCCCACAGGGCTGTCTCCCAGCGACCTGGATGTCTTTGTTCGGTTTGACTTCCCCTATCCCAACGTGGTATGTAGAGAGCCCAGGAGAGGAAAGATGGGCTCAAGCCTCATCCGCGGGAGTGGGCCGGCAGGGGTCCAAGGGCAGGCCCCAGCCCCTGAGCCTTCCTGCCTCCTATTTGATTTGGCTCTAGGAAGAAGCTCAGAAAGACAAGACCAGTGTGATTAAGAACACAGACTCCCCCGGTGAGCGGAGGAGGAGGGGGAGGAGGCCGTGGCTGCCAGGAGGCACCCCAGCCCCATGCAGAGAGAACCTGAAACCATAGCCTGACCCCTCCCTCTTTCCTCCTGGGCCTGTCCTCATTCCCTGAGTAGAGTTCAAGGAGCAGTTCAAACTCTGCATCAACCGCAGCCACCGCGGCTTCCGAAGGGCCATCCAGACCAAAGGCATCAAATTTGAAGTGGTCCACAAGGGGTGAGCTGGGGGTGCAGGTGCTGGGCAGACTCTGGGGGAGGGGGAGCTGCCCTGGGCCAACCATCCTGTCCCCCTCACGCACACAGGGGGCTGTTCAAGACTGACCGGGTGCTGGGCACGGCCCAGCTGAAGCTGGACGCCCTGGAGACCGCGTGTGAGGTCCGGGAGATCCTTGAGGTGAGATGTGGACATTTGCCCACAGGCTCTGGTGTGGCTGTGTCACTTGTTAACATTATTCAAAAGCTCCCTACAGGACCTGGGCCTCCTAGGGGTCTCTTCTGCTGACCCAGCTTCTCCCCCAGGGATCCCAGACCTCCATACTACCCAGCCCTAAATATTCCCAGCACCCTGCTCCATTTTGACCAATTGGCGTCTCAGCTCTATCTATCTAGGGGCTCAGATTTTGGAAATTACCCTGGTTCTCTCTGATCCCGGCCCTGGGCCTCCAGCCATTGCCTGCTTCTCAGTAGCCTCCCCTCATTTCCACCCAGGTCCTGGATGGTCGCAGGCCCACCGGGGGGCGGCTGGAGGTGATGGTCCGGATTCGGGAGCCACTGACCGCCCAGCAGTTGGAGACCACAACTGAGAGGTGGCTGGTCATTGACCCCGTGCCAGCAGCCGCGCCCACGGTGAGACTCCTGCCCATCAGCAACCCCAGGGAGGGAGGCTTGGTTCAAGCGGGCCGGGAATCACAAGACTGGTTCTGTCCACTGAAGCAGGTTGCTGGGCCCAAAGGGAAGGCCCCTCCCGTACCCACCCCTTCGAGGGAGCCAGGGAACAGGTAGGTGGCTGGGTCAAGCCATGCTGGAGAGAAGTCCCTTCTTCCTATTTCAGCCCCTCCTGGACAGTTTCCCATCAGGCACGAATTGTAGTGCATCCCTTCCCTTCTCCAAAACGTCTCCTGGCTCCCCGTCTCCTGAAACGTCCTGACACTTCTCAGCCTGATTTTTCGGATCTTTTGTGATTGGACCATTATCAATATATCCAGTAGTCTCGCCCCACCCCACTTCCTCCTGTTCGTTCATGGTTATCTACACCTCATTTTCACTGGCCTCTGGGCTTTTCTGTCTTCTGACGATGTCATGACCCCCCTACCCAGCACTTGCTCCCCACTCCCCTGCCCGACTCTAACTCCTCTGGCTCCCAGCTTGGCTGCGTTCTTCCCTGGGAAACCTTCCCTGACCACCGGGCATGGCAGTTGCCTGAGTGTAGAGCCCTCAGCCCCACTAGGTCGTGGGCTCTGCAACACCAGGGTGGGCCTAGCTTATCTCCTGCTGTTCCCCAGCGCCCAGTGTGTCTGTGAGAATTAACGAGGTCAGGCTTGGGGGGTCCTTGCGGCCCTTCATCCCTCCCCAACTCCACAGATCGGCCCGGCCCCTGCACAGCCTCAGCGTGCTGGCCTTTGATCAAGAGCGTCTGGAGCGGAAGGTGGGTGCCTGCTTTGACAGGCTGGCTGGGGCAGGATTGGGGGTTCGGTAGGCCCTGGACAGGGCCGTCACAGTCCCCCACTCTGCACCCCCCAGATCCTGGCCCTGAGGCAGGCGCGGCGGCCGGTGCCCCCGGAGGTGGCCCAGCAGTACCAGGACATCATGCAACGCAGCCAGTGGCAGAGGGCGCAGCTGGAGCAGGGGGGCCCGGGCATCCGGAGGGGTAGGGTCTCGGGGATGGGCGCGTGGGGGAGGGGAGGGCAGGGCAGCAGCCCCCATCCTGACCCCTCCCCACCCTCAGAGTACGCGGCCCAGCTGGAGCGTCAGGTGCAGTTCTACACAGAGGCGGCCCGGCGCCTGGGCAACGACGGCAGCAGGGTGAGCCAGGCGAGGGCCGGGTGGGCGCTGGGGGGCCGGGGCTGCCCGCGGCTGCCCGCTGACCGCCTCTCGGCCCCCAGGAGGCTGCAAAGGAGGCACTCTACAGGCGGAACCTGGTGGAGAGTGAGGTGAGCGGCCAGGGTGTGTGAGCGGCCAGGCCGGGGGGTGTGGGGCACGGCTGTGGCCATGAATACCCCCCCCCTGACCCTGGCGGCTTCCCCCTTAGCTGCAGCGGCTCCGCAGGTGAGGGGTTGGCCGGATGGGCGGCCCCTGGAGAGTGCCCAAGGCCCTGGCACCGGGAGGAGCTGACCAGGCCACCGCCGGAGGCCAGACAAGCAGACAATCAGCAGACCGTCAGCTCCAGATGGACATGTCCTCCGCTGGGTTCCTCCTGGCGGTGGGCCCTGGAGAGTCCCGTTTGCACAGCCTGGGGTGTCCGGCCCCTGGCCTGCCCCACAGGTGGGGGGGCAGCTAGGACCAAGCCCCGAGGGCCCCTGCAAGCACTTTACTTCCTATCCTTCCCCAGCCTTAACCCTGAAGCCCACCCACACCCCAAAGAAGCCACTGAGGTCAGCCAGAGCCCAGCTGGCTCCCCAGGGCTGACACAGGGAATAAACAGCCAGGGCCACGCCTGGCTCACTCTGTCCTGTTGATGTTTCTTGCCCCCGCCCTGTGGCCAGCTGGGTCTCTCCCACAGTCCCCCGGGGGTTGATGGCAAGGTGCCCATAAGAGGGGCAGGCCGTGGGGGGAGAGTGCCCGTGAAGGATGTGTTCTATTCACACACTTGCTCCGGGGACATGTGTGAGGGCTGTGGCCTGCTTGAGGGCGTCTGCCGTGCCGTGTGTTTCTGTAGCTGGTGGCCTTGGGTATGTGTATACGCATATGTGTATACGTATGGTCAGCTGTCACGTGGTGGTTCTTGCTGACCCCTCGAAATCCAGCCCGGCCGCTCACTGGCCCCGGGACTCGGACCAGATTGCCTGACCCTCTTAGCATCCCACAGCGTCAGTTTCCTCAGATGCTGGGATGGTGAGAGCCCCTCCTGCAAGGTGAAGGGCATCTGGCAGGTGGTGAGCACTTGACAAGGTTATTAGGCTTTATTGTTGCCGCCTCCACTTGTGCGGGGAGTGGGGACCACGTCCGGCAGGGCTGGTGTGGTCTGCGTGCCTGGCGTGCGAGCTGCATGCTTGAGTGTCTCCCGGGGCTCCCTGTGTGTGGACGCAGCGCCCCTGTCCCCAGCTTCCTGGCCGGGCCCTTGAGGCCTGGGAGCGCCTGGTTGAGGCCCCGGATGGGCACCGTCTCCTCGGTCTGTGACCCAGTGGAGCCCCAGGGGTCTGGGCTACACTGCTGGACCCCTCCGGGCTCGGGGGCTCCCTGCCCGTGGCTGACGTGGAGTTGTGGGTGGCAGCCGGACCAGGACCTGCTCGGGGTTGCCCGCCGTATCCACCACAGTCAGGTGCAGGAGGCCCAGGAAGGCGTCCGGCGCGATGCTGGTCATGTGAAGCCTGTTTGCCCTGTAACCGAGAGGCAGGCGTGAGGGTGGGTGCAAAGGAAGGGGGGGGGGGCACGACCGTCCTGGCCCACCCAGGCCTGCTGGAGCCCATCACAGCCCTTCAGGGCCCCCTGCCCCCAGGACTCGCTCTCCCCAGCCGCCTCCGGGGCACCTGAGAAAGAGGGCGCGCAGGCGGGGAGTGCTGAGGAAGGCTTCAGGACCCACGTGGCTGATGCGGTTGCCCTGCAGGTGCAGCTCCTCCAGGGCCTCAGGCAGGTCAGGGGGCACAAAGGACAGCTCGTTGTGGCTGAGGTCCAGCACCTGGGCAGAGATGATGCCACGGCGGCCCCGGGCCTTGAGCCCCAAACCTCTCCGCCCGGGCACTCCACACCAGCCTGGGCCTCCTCCCCTCAACCCCCTCCGCGTTGCCAAATTCCCTCCAGCCCCGACAGAGGTACGGTGAGTTCCGTCTGGGGCAGGCTGGGCTCTAGGTGCTGGGGTCCCAGACAGACGGGGACCTGCCTGCTGCGGGAGAGATCGAAGCAGTTGTTCGCGAGGATGGCACTTCCCTCACCTGGCACCCTCCCGACACCGTCTACTGACCAACCGCTTTCTCCCTAACTAGTGCGTCAGTGCCACGGGCCCGGAGCTGTGTCGCTCTGTGCCCACCTCTCCAGCGCCTAGGACAGCGCCTGCACCCCCAGATGCTCTAAACTCTGTGGAAGCAGCCGCGTTCAGGAGGAACCAGGGGGGCCGTGTTCCCCGGGGAGGCGGAGGGGCTGGTTGCCGAGGACCAGGTGGCACGGACGGCACGGCCCAAGGCCCGGAGGCCGGCTCTGCCTCACCCACCCTGGGTCCGTCTGCCGGGCTCTCTTTGAGGCATCTCGGGGCCTTGTGGGAAGACGCTGCAAGGCGTGGGGATGGAGGGGACGGAGGGGCGGTGGGGGCAGTGTGGCTGACCGGCCGGCGCCTGACCTGGAGGGCCTGGAGTTCGTGCCAGGTGCCGGGCCCGATGTCTCCGACCCGGAGCCGGTTGTGCGCCAGGCTGAGCTCCCGCAGTTGGTCCAGGCCGGCCAGCGGCTCCGGCTCGAGGGCCCGCAGCTGGTTGCGCTGCAGCCGCAGGGTGTGCAGGCCGCCGGGCAGGCCGCCGGGCAGCCGGGTCAGCAGGTTGCCGGCCAGGTCAAGGCTGCGCAGGGCACGCAGCGGGCGGAAGGCCCGGCGGTGCACGCGGGCGCTGACCAGGCGGTTGTAGGCCAGGTTGAGTTCGGCCAGGCCCGGTGTGCCAGCCAGGTCCCGGGCGCCCAGCGCGGTCACGTGGTTGTGGGGCAGCACCAGGGCCCGCAGGCGGCGCGGCAGCGCCAGGGGCACGCGGTCCAGCCCGTTGCCATAGAGATGCAGCGTGTGCAGGCCCCGCAGCGGCCGCAGCGCCCCTGCGGGCAGCCCCGTCGCCCCCAGCTGGTTGTGCTGCAGCAGGAGGTAGCGCAGGCCCCGCGCCCCGCGCAGCCGGGCCGCCTCCACCCCGCGGATGCGGTTGCGGCCCAGGTGCAGCACGGCCAGGGTGCGGGGCAGGCCCGCGGGCACCGAGGCGAGCCGGTTGTGGGACAGGTCCAGGTACTCGAGGTGGTGCAGCTTGCTGGTGGGAGAGAGGGCTGGCGTGGGGCTGGGTGCTGAGCGGGGGGTGGGGGGGGGTGGGGGCGGTGGGGACAGGTGAACCTTGGGGGTGAGGGTTGAGGAGTGCTCCCGCGATAGAAGCCGGAGACCCCAACCTGGGGGTGGGCGAGTCGCGAGATCTGGGTGGGAGGGGCACCTGCTGAGATCAGGGCAGAGTCTGGCCCCCCGGGGCTGGATGCAGAGGTGACCAGGACAGAGTTCTGGGTGCAAGTCTGCATGCGGCGGTGATGACGTTTGGATAATAGAACCCAGGCACAGAGGAGCTGGGAGCAAAAGGATGGCTGCTGAGCCTGGTGCACAGCAGGTGCTCAGCAAATGAGGCCTCGGTTTGGGGGTCATACGGAGGGGGCTGGAGGGTTGCGGGGGGTGGGGCTTAGACCGCGAACCTTCAACCCCTCCTGCCAGCAGGAGGCTGCACCTGTGTCCTCCCCTGTCTCAGGCCCCACCTGAAGGTGGTGGCATCCAGGCCACTGTCCGTCAGCTGGTTGTGCTGGAGGTAGAGCTCCCGCAGGTGTGTCTGGCGGCTCAGTGCCCCTCGGGGCACCTTGGAGATGAGGTTGTTCTGGGAAAGGAGGAGACAGTGAGACCAGGGGTGGGGGGGGCCAGACGGAAGCAGGGAGCTATGGAAGGCTCTTGAGTAAGGGAGTAGCAGGGAGCTAGCTTTGGCAACGCGGGTCCGAGAGCCCCCGTGAGTGACCCGCGCCAGTGGGCAGGACTCGAAGATACTTGTGACTACTGGCATTCTCGGGAGGGGGGGGGGGCTCCCCCAGGAGAGAGGGAAAGGGGGCGGGCAGGGGGCTGGCAGGGTGGAGGAGGGGCACCTGCAGGTGGAGCCGCTCCAGCGAGGGTGGCAGACTGGGCGGCAAGTAGCTGAGCCGGTTGCTGGAGAGGCTGAGGATGACCACGGCTTCGGAGCCGCGGAAGGCGTCAGGGGGCAGGCCGGCGTTGCTCAGCTGGTTGTTGTGGAGGTACACGGACCTGAGGGGAGCCAGGCTCCGGCCACCAGCCTGCCCCCGGCCCTCCCACCGGCCCCTACTGCCGCCCCCGCCCCCTGCACCCCAGCGCGGCCTCCAGTGTGAGGATGCGCACGCGTCCGCGCACTGTCTCCGCCTTGCGTCGCGGTTCTCCAGACGGCATCCAGGGTGTCCTGCCTCAGATCCCCCCCCCCCCCCCCGCACCTCCCTCCCAGGGTAGGACTCTGCCCCTGCAGACCCTCAAGGGCTGGCTCTGATCCCCTCAGTCCTCCAGGGGTAGGGAGTGACCCCAGGCATATCTGAGGTCGGAGAGGTCCGGGCTGGGCCAGGGGCTACCTGAGCGCGGGCTTCTCCCCAAAGGTAAGCGGGAAGATCTCCGTCACTTGGTTGGCAGCCAGATCCGCAACTCGGAGGGAGCGGGGCAGAAACTGGGGGGCCACGGAGAGCTGTGGGGACACGGCCATGCTTGGTCAGGGAGCCCTGCCCTCCACCCCACCCCCGCTGTGCCCTCCGCGCTCTGCTGTATGTCCCTGCGGGCCAGGCCTCAGGGCCGGGGCAGGGGTCAGGTAGGGGTGCTCACCTTGTTGTGGGCCACGTAAATGTGCTGCAGCTGCGTGAGGGACTCAAAGGCCTCATCGGGCAGGCCTGGGAGCGGGATGGGCAGTGAGGGGACCACCCCCCCCCCCCGCGGCCCCGGGGCCCAGGGAGGGGGCAGTGGGGGAGTCTGTGCTCCCAGCTGCCCCAGGACTCTTGGCTGGTGACTGGCAGGGGCTCCTCCAGGCACCCTCCCACACGCCTCCCCACCCGTCCTCCAAAGCCACAGCCTGAGTTTCCATCCTGCTCAGCAAAGGGCAGTTCTGGGAACTACCGCAGAACTACCCACAGACCCAGCAGGGGAGGGAAGGGGCCGCCTCCCGAGGTCCCCTCACCCCTCACCCTCAGAAGAGATGAGATTGTTGTGGAGGTTGAGAGTCCGGAGGCTGCTGAGGCGTGACAGTTCATTGTAGGGGAGCTCCTGGAGCAGGTTGTTCTGGGGGGAGGATTCACACCCCTGAGCCCTCCGCAAGTGGCCGGAGCCCCGATTCCCAGCTCCCCATCGCCTTAAGCAAGTAAGCCTTGACACCCCTCACCCCCACACTTGATCCCCAAAGCCCCATTACCCTGCAACCAAAACAACCCCGTCACCACAAACAACCCTGTGATCGCCAAGATGTTGACCCCCCGACACCCCATCTGCCCCCATAATTGACCCCTGACACCCATCACCCTGACCCCAAACAACCCTATAAACCAAAAAGATGTTGTCTGACATTTCATCACCCCCACACCTGACCCACATGCTCCATCACTCTGACCCCCCCCAAAACCCGTAACTGCCAAGACATTGACCTTTTAACACCTCCAAACGCTCAGCCCCTCCTAAAAGTTCCAGTGTCTGTCCCCCCCGCCCCCCCGTCCTGCCCTCGCCTCTAATGCCCAGACCCCGACGCTCTCACCCAGGCCAGCTTCCATCGCTGCCAAGACCTGCACACCCAACGCCCCGTCACCCTATCACCCTGAAACCCAGCACTTGGCGTGCTCACCCCGGCCCCCGGGGCCCCACCTGCAGGGAGAGGTGCTGAGCTGCCCGGGTGATGTTGTCCGGGAACACCTGAAGGTCCAGGCCATTGCAGTCCACTGTGTCTGCCCGGGGGCAGGAGCAGCGCAGGGGGCAGGCCCGGGGCGGGGGCTGCGAGCTCTCCCCCAGGTGGGGGAAGGCGGTGTCCTCCATGCCTGGGGCGGGTGGGGGGCCGGGCAGCAGCAGGAGCAGCAGCAGCAGGCTCAGCCGCTGGGAGTAGAGGGACTGATGGGTCACGGTGGCCCCAGGCCCAGCACCAGGTCACCATGGCGACAGGAGCATCCCCGCGTGGGGCGGGGGGGGGGGGAGGGGGGAGCAGGCAGGCTCCCCTCCCTCCTCTGCCCTCCCGCCCCCACCCCACCTTACCATAGCCAGCCCCAGCTCTGCCGTCTCGCCTGAAATGCCGACCAGGGCTCCCTAATGGAAACCAGGCGGTCACCTCCTGGAGCCTCTTCCGTGGCCGCCACCGCCCCCCATCTCTTGGCACAGGCCACCCTCCACCCGGCTTGTTCTCCCAGGGGCTGGGGGGTGGGGGTGGGGAACTAGCCGGCCCACCCCCTTCCCCGCCCTGGGGAGGGTGGGAGGGCTGCCGGATGGGGTGGCGAGGACAGGCCAGCCTGTCCCCTCGGTCCCACCCCCACCAACCACCCCTGCTCAGCTTGCGTAACCTCGGCCAGCCTGGGCCGGGCCACAGGAGCATGGAATGCTTGGGGGAAAGCTAAGATTCGCCCTGTCTGGTATTTGGGCCAACCGCAGAAATAGGGGTGGGGGCAGAGGAGTGGAAGATGCTTCAGGCCACAGGAGGGTCCCCAAGGAACTGGGGCTGGCAGCAAGGGGTCAGGGCAGGCCTGGGCTCAGCCTGCCAGCCCAGATGCCAGCCTGGGGGCTCTCAGCCAGGCCTGCCATTTGGGCCCCTCCTCCTCCTCCCTGAATGGCCACAGCCGCAGCTGCCTGAAAGGAAATTACACGTATTGAAGCACGAGCCCGGTGGTTAAGGGTGGTTAAGGATATGCACTCAGCGCCAGCCTGCCTGGGCTTGAACCTGGGCTCTGGCACCTCTCTGGGCCTTGGTTTCCCACTCTGCAAAGTGGGGAGTGGTCATCTCATCTCCCAGGAGTGGTATAAGGATTAAATGAGATAACGCATTTGAGGTGGGTGAGAAGGTTCCCGGCACATTCCTTGGCCTTTACACCAGAGCAGTAGCGTGGGGAGAAGAAGCCAACCTCTGCCCCAGATCCCATCTCCCAGGATGCACCACTTACCCGCAAGGTGTCTTCAGGCAAATCGTTTTCCTGCCCAAACTTCAGTTTTCCCACACGTAGGACAGAGATGACAGAATACCCTTCCTTCCTCAAAGGCAAAACCAGATTTTGGACAGAAAATTCTAAGCACCACATCTGCCCCTTACAAGTGCTCAGCTCAGAAGTGGCCGAGCCGATGGGCTGTGTGAAGGGCATGAAGGAGGTTGAAGTCTGGTGGGGGGAGGGAGGTTTTCCAGAAGCAGAGCTTGGGACAAGGATTGAGTGCATTTGTCTTGGACAAAGAAGCTGTAGGGGAGCAGGGAAATGACAGAGGGAAGGAAAGAAGTAGTCAATGATGAGTTATCTCCGGGGTAATCAACTTGCCTAGAACTCGCCAGTTTTAGCACTCAAAACCCTGAGTCCCGGGAAACCCTTAGTCCTGGGCAAATTGGGACGGTTTGTCACGCTTGTTATCAAACAAGTTCCCACCAAAGGCAGGTAGGGCTCGGTCCTGCTGGGGAGTGCTGGCAGATTTTGTAGGACACACGTCCTACCTGAGGGGTGAGGGAGCTGGGATATTGATTCTCCAACTCCCTCCCTCAGGCACTGGTTGAGGTTTGAGGCTGCAGGATCTGAATTCCCTGGCACTTTGGGTAGAACAGCCCCCAACCCTAAATAGATATAAATGCCTGATGGTGAGGCTTGGGGGCGCCTGGCAGGCTCCAGACATCACTTGCCAGGGAGAGTGGGAGGTTGAGCCACGGAGAGACGGCAGTACATCAGGGGAGTGGGAGGAAGGGACCAATGCGGGGGAATGACGGACAGAGAGGGTATCTGCATTGTTCATCCCCCTTCCACAAAGGAAGAAGCTTGGAGGTGATCATTTGCCCACATTTCCCAGGACGGCCTGCACTCATGACAGGAGACACTCAGGGTCCCTCAGGGCTAGGGCAGGAGACAGGTCTGAGTTTCAGCCAGAAGAGAGAAACAGTCCTCAGCCCAAGATCTCCACGTGGAACCAGTGGCTGCTAGCTCGGAATCTCCTCAGTCTCCCCAGCAGAGTAATGGGACTAGCCTCACAGAGCTACTGAATTTACTGCCTTGATGCTGGCCCCGGTGAGAACCATGCTGCCTCTGGCAGGCCTCTTTCGGTTGCAGAGGACAGAGAACCCAAACGAAACTAGCTGGTGCAAACGAGGGCGTTTATTGACTCATGAACAGAAATATCCAGTGGATGTATCATTCAGGCATAGCTGGATCCAGTAGCTCAAATGACATCCTCGTTTGATCCTTTGCCTCTTAGCTCTCTCAGCAGGCTTCTCTGTTTAGTGCCCAGATAACCCCAGCAGCAACGTGGGCACACTCTGAGCTTTACTCCAACTGAAAAGTCTCAAGTTTCAATCTCATTGGCCTAGCTTTGGTCACATGTCCGTCTGGAACCAGTCCCCGTGGCCAGAAGGATAGACCGCGCTGATTAGCTAGGAACCTAATCACTGCTCTTGTACATGACCTGCTGGCCTTATCTCCCTGCGACAAACTCCATTTTCTCTACCTTGCCCTGCCCTGCCCAGCCCTGCCCTGCCTTTCCTAGCCCTGCCCTGCCTGGTCCAGCCTTCCCCTACCCAACAAAGAGTTCTGCAGGGACAGCACTGGAGGACTATGGTCCACGAATAGAGAGCCTGGCATAATCAGCATTGATTACACCTTCATGGAATGCATGCGTGGACGATGGTGTCTGTGTGTGTGGGAGAGGTTTGCATGGGGAGGCAGTGTTGGCTCTGATCTCAGAGTAGGGAGGACTGTAGGGTCATGGGGACAAGGGACAGTTGCAGGAACACTGTGGGCAGCTAGGGCAGCAATCTGGTCTCATTTTGCTTGCTGGGGCATATGGGGAGGAGGTGAGGGTTGATGTTAAAGAGAGCAAGAGGATGATGGGAAATGTAGTCTCCCAATTAGAAAAGGAAAGGGGGAAAAAAACGGGGTGGGCACCTGGGTATCAGTTGGTTGAGCGTCCAACTCTTGATTTCAGCTCAGGTCAGGATCCCAGGGTCGTGGGATCGAGCCCCATGTCAGGCTCCACATTGAGTGTGGAGCCTGCTTGGGATTCTCTCTCTTTCTCTATGTCTTTCTTCCCTGCTCATGATTTCTCTTTCTCTTTCTCTCTCTCTCTCTCTCTCTCTCTCAAATAAAAAAAAAAAGAAAGAAGGAAAGGAAAGGAGGGGCCTTAAATCACTACACACTAATGATCCCAAGGCACGCCTTGGGCCTGCCCCTCATGCTCTGATGGCATTCAACCTCAAGACCCAGGCTAAGGCCAAACTTCTCAATCGGCCTTCATCTGGCTAATTAGCCCTTCAAGATCTGAGCCAAATTCATAAAATCGCTGATACTTATCTGGGCCTATGGCTGCCTAAGATAAAGTGCCACATTTCCCAGCCTCCCTTGCAGCTGGGTGCAACCATATGACTGTGTAAACAGAGGTGGTATGTGCCACTTTGAGGAAAAAGGAGTGCGTTTCTCTTCCCTACTGTTGGAATGTGGATGTGATGGCTGGAACGCCATCAGCCATCTTGGGCCATGACGTCAAGACCACTATTCTTGAATGGTGGAGGGACAAGATAGAAGCGACCTGGGTGTCACATACAATGGAAGGCCATCCCTGCATTGATGAGTGTTTTGATCACCTCCTACCCACCCTGTTGGTGAAGGAGGGGTCTGCTCTAAATGATACAAGATAGCCACGCACGTGGCAGCCAACCCTGGATAGAAAAAACTGGTGTTGGTTTATTATTCACATATAATCACAGCCTGGAGGAGGGAAGGACACGGCATGCCACGCGGGGAGCCACATGGGGGTGGCGCACGTGGGAGCCAAGTCAAGAAACAGGGTCAAAACAACTAGAATAGCCACCAAATTCGCGATTAAAATTAGCATAGTTATTTAAGTTGTGGCCTCCAAAGTTTAGAATGAAAATTGCTTATTCATAACACAACATGCTCAAATTAGTGCAAATTTTGCAAGTAATCACCAAGAAGCTGGGATACATTTTTTTTTTTTTAACTTTATTTGTTTTTGAGAGAGAGAGAGGCAGAGACAGAGTGCGAACAGGGGAGGGGCCGAGAGAGAGAGGGAGACACAGAATCCTAAGCACATTCCAGGCTCCGCGCTGTCAGCACAGAGCCTGACGCGGGACTCGAACTCACCAACTGAGAGATCATGACTATGAGCCGAAGTCAGACGCTTAACTGGCTGAGCCACCCAGGTGCCCCTGGGACAAATTTTTTAATAAAGAAAAAAATGAAAAAGCAGGCGCTGTGGCAGGCAGGCTTTGTAGTGACAAAAGGGGGAGGTGACCTCTGGTTCCCATGAGGGGGTGTGATTGGCATGTTTGGATGATTTCTCAGGCTGCCAGAGAGGTGACCCATTAGGCAGAGGACCCGATGGGGTGCAGGTGGTCTGGCCGATAGAGGAGGTAGCTGGGTGGGGAGCCTCTCCCTCCGGATGGAGGACATGTCTGACAAAAGCAGAGAGACTCCTGGTTGGGCCTTCGGGGCCCTGTGAGGCTCAGAGATAGGAGAGGAGCCACGGCGTCTCAGGCTTTTCAAGACCCCGGCTCCAGCGGTCTCAAACGCGACGGAGAAACAGACGTCTCTCTTGGGTAAGCCACTGTTTCCCTTTTCCTCTCCTTCAAAAAAACAACATACTCTAAATCCTAATGGGGACGCCTGGGTAGCTCAGTGGGTTAAGCCTCCTACTCTCGGTTTCAGCTCAGGTCTCGATCTCGTGGTTCGTGGATTCGAGCCCCATGTCGGGCTCCACACGATGGTGTTGAGCCTGCTTGGGATTCTCTGTCTCTCTCTCTCTCTCCTCCCTCTCACTGCCCCTCCCCTGCTCTCTCTCTCTCTTTTGAAAAATAAAATAAATAAAATCCTTAAAAAAATAAGTTCTAATGGATACGGAGGCTATCTACAGAATGAGAGTCGCAGCCAAGGTGTGGATGGCATTGGCCAAAGAGAAAGCATAAAATGGAAAGGGAGGGGCGCCTGGGTGGCTCGGTTGGTTGAGCGTCCAGCTTTGGCTCTGGTCATTGTCTCAAGGTTCGTGAGTTTGGGCCCCACGTCGGGCTCTCTGCTGTCAGCACAGAGCCCTCGTCGAATCCTCTGTCCCTCCCCACCTCTCTGCCCCTCCCCTGCTCACACACTCCCTCTCTCTCTCTCAAAAATGAATAAACATTTTTTAAAAAGGAAAGAAAACGAGCAAGGAGACCAAGGGACACTGCTGAGGAAAGCTTGATGGCCGAGGGGTGGGCAGAAGACAGCCAGCAAAGATCATGGAGAAGGAGGGTCCGGAAGAGAGGACGAACCTGGAAGTATCTGGTAAAACCGAAAATGTGCCTGTCGTGTACTTGTGATGGTTAACCGTACAGGTCCAGTGAAAGGTTATACTATAAAGTGATACTGGCCCGTGGGCTGCACAGATTAAACCTGATTTCTGGGTGCATCTGTGACAGTGTTCCCAGAAGAGATTAGCGCTTGAATCTGTGAACTCGGTGAAGTAGATTGCCCTCCCCCAAATGGATGGGCATCATTCAGTCCATGGAGGGGCTGAACGGAACAGAAAGCAGAGAAAGTGAGGCCAGGGGCGCAGGAGTGCTAGAAGACCGGGTTCCAGAGGTTCCCAAATACACCGGCTTCCGCTGCTCGCCGGCGACAAAATCCAAAGGCAGGGAAACCAGTGGTGATGAAACAGGAAAGGAATTTCTGTCAGTGAGGCCAACACCGGGAAGACAGCGGACGAGCTCTCGAAGACTGTCTCCCAAGTGCCAAAAATACTTCCCGGTCGGTATAAGGAAGATGGGGGGCAAAGGTGGGTGGGTGCATGCAGGTGAGCACTGAAGGTCAAACTGATCACGGCCTTGGCATCACTCTCGACTTAGAAAAACCAAAGTTTATTTATTTTTGAGAGGGGGGGGAGGGGCAGAGAGAGAGGGGGACAGAGGAGAGAGAGAGCGGGGGAGGGGCGGAGAGAGAGGGGGACAGAGGGTCTGACATGGGCTCTGCGCTGACAGCAGAGAGCCTGACATAGGGCTTGAAGTCATGAACCGTGAGATCATGACCCGAAGCCAAATTCAGAGGCTTAACTGAGCCACCCAAGTGCCCCTAAATCTTTCTATAGATTAATAGGTGTAGATATAGGTATAGATAGATCAATCAATACATAGAGATAGAATTCTATGTCTATAAATAGATTGAAAGAGGAAGAGATATATATAAAATGATATATACATATGTACATACAAAAGGATATATATATAAAGAATAAAGGATAAACGTATACATGATAAGATAGATATAGATGATTTAGATATGCATATCTTACTGGTTCTGTTTCACATGTGTATATATAAAAAGATAGATATATATACACATATCTATCTATATATAAAAAGATAGATATATATACACGTATATATCTATATATAAAGGATATATATACATGATAAGATATATCACATGCAGATACACATATGTGGTTCGGTTTCCCGTGGGTATTAGATGGGCAGGCAAGATCATTCTGTGTAACAAGCAGCCCCAAGGGTCAGCGACTAACCCCAGAGTTGGTCATCCACACAATATGATCTCAACGGATCAGCAGGGTCACTCTGAGCCACAGTCACTCAGGGATCCAGTCCACCAGAAGCCGCACCATCTTGAACAGCAGCCCCCACAGTTGCTGGCTCTGTGGAAAAGAGAGGACTCCCAAGTCAGCTTTTCAGGGTTTCCACCCAGAAGTACCTTCTGCTTGCATTTCACTGGCCAGGATTAGTCACGTGGTCCTGCCTGACTGCAAGGGACAGAGAAGGTGGGGGTCGGGGTAGGGGCTTGGGGAGGAGCAAGGGGACTATTTGGAGTATTACCCTCTCTGCAACACCCAAGGACCAGAAATCTGCTCTGGAAAACCTCTTACACAGACGGTAACAGATACATACAAGAGTTCCCTGTAGGCTCGTTTGTTACAGTGAAAATTCTCTGCCGCGGGGGATCACACACGGCTGGTGATTTTATAATTAAATTTTTTTTTTTTTTTTTTATAATTAAAAATTTTTTTTTAATTTTTTTTTTTTCAACGTTTATTTATTTTTTGGGGCAGAGAGACAGAGCATGAATGGGGGAGGGGCAGAGAGAGAGGGAGACACAGAATCGGAAACAGGCTCCAGGCTCCGAGCCATCAGCCCTGAGCCCGACGCGGGGCTCGAACTCCCGAACCGCGAGATCGTGACCTGGCTGAAGTCGGACGCTTAACCGACTGCGCCACCCAGGCGCCCCATGGCTGGTGATTTTAATTCACGTCACTTCCTCGGAGGGCCCCTCACCAGAACCCCCAATCAGAAGCAACATTTTTGTCTCTCTCTCTCCTCTTCCCTGCCTTACTTTTCTTCCTGGCATTTCTCACATCCTGACTGACATATCTGCCCACCGTCCACTGTCCTCCCCCACTGTGGAGGGGGGCACTTGGCCATAGTCACCTCTGTCCCTCAGCACCTAGAGCAGTGTCGAACACAAACCAGGTGAGCGGTGAACATATGTCATGTGAACAAGTGAAAAATAATCTCCTAAGAGGGGAATAAACAAACCAAACATGTTCCTGTTAAAATAATAGAGAACCAAGGGCGCCTGGGTGGCCCAGTCTGACTTCGGCTCGGATCGTGATCTCGCAGTCCGTGGGTTCAAGCCCCATGTCGGGCTCTGTGCTGACAGCTTGGAGCCTGGAGCCTGCTTCGGATTCCGTGTCTCCCTCTCTCTCTCCCTCCCTCAAAAATAAGTAAACATTAAAAAAAAAAATAGAGAATCAGATCTAGGACACACAAGGGACTCACTCTATATACGTAATATATCAGCTTCCTGGAACGGTCGTACCGATGCTCACAAACAAGGTAGCTTAGAACGGCAGGCATTTATTCATTTCAGAAGTCCAGATTATTTATTTGGACCTGTGGAGAGAGCCTGGAAGTCCCAAGTCAAGGTGTTGGCAGAGCTGTTCCTTCTGGAGGCTCCTTCCTTGTAGCTCTTCCAGCTTCTGGTGGTTGCTGGCAATCTTTGACGTTCTTGGGCCTGTGGCTGTGTCAGGACCATCTCTGCCTCGGTTTCCATGTGGACTTTTCCTCCATGAGAGTGTCTGTGTTCCTCCTCCTCTCTTTTATAAGGACACTGGCCGTGGGCTTTAGGGCCCAGCTGGTTAATCCAGGATAATCTCATTTCAAGATCTTTTCCTTAATTACATCTTTTTTTTTTTTCCCCCAAATAAGGTCATATTTCCATGTTCTAAGGGTTAGGACATCAGGATACCCTTTTGTGGGTCACTGTTCAAACCATTACATGGATTAGTGTGGGTAGGGCTAATCTCGTGAGGAGAAAAAGGGTACAGAGCGAGGCTGACAGTTTTGATCATTTTCATAAAGTGAAAAAGATATTGGGGCGCCTAGGTGGCTCAGTCAGTGAAGTGTCTGAACATTTTTTTTTTTAGAAACTGAGATATAATTGAGATTATATAAACGTGAGTTTAAAGTGCACAGTACTTCATTTTGTTTATTACGTGAGTTTATTATTCATTTATTTATCACGTGTTGATAGACTTTTACTCGTTTCCCACTTTGGGCGATTAACAAATATCACGGCCACGACCAGTCCTGAGCGAGTCTTTGAGGACACATGTCTTTTTTAAAAGTTCTCTCGGGTAGGGGTGCCTGGCCGGTTCGGTCGGTGGAGCGTGTGACTCTTGATCTCGGGGTTGTGGGCTCGAGCCCCACGTTGCCTGTGGAGATTATGTAAAAAAAAAAAAAAATAAAATCTAAAAAAAAAAAAAAGACGTTCTCGGGTGAATACATCGGAGTGAAATGCGCTGAATCACACAGTAAGTGCACATTTCACTTTTTATGAGACTGCCAAACTGCCTTCCAATGTGGTTGTGTCGTTTTGCACCCCCACTGGCGGCTGTGAGAGTTATGGTTCCTCCAAGGCCTTGTCAACACTTGTGGTCAGTCTTTAATTTTAGCCATTTTGGTGGGTATGTCCTGCTATATTATTGTGACTCTATTTGTATTTCTTTGACGACTAATGATGTTGAACATCTTTTCACGTGCTCACGGCCCATTCTATGTCTCCTCCGTGTTGAATTTAAGACTGTATAAAGGTAATGCCTATTTAAAATAAGTGAGGGGGCGCCTGGGTGGCTCAGTCAGTTAAGCGTCTGACTTCGGCTCAGGTCAGGATCTCACAGTTTGTGAGTTCAAGCCCCATGTCGGGCTCTGTACTGTCAGCTCAGAGCCTGGAACCTGCTTCGGATTCTGTGTCCCCCCACTCTCTGCCCCTTGCCTGTTCACACTATGTCTCTGTCTCTCTCTCAAAAGTGAATAAACATTTAAAAAAATGTCAATGATGGGGCGCCTGGGTGGCGCAGTCGGTTAAGCGTCCGACTTCAGCCAGGTCACGATCTCGCGGTCCGTGAGTTCGAGCCCCGCGTCGGGCTCTGGGCTGATGGCTCGGAGCCTGGAGCCTGTTTCCGATTCTGTGTCTCCCTCTCTCTCTGCCCCTCCCCCGTTCATGCTCTGCCTCTCTCTGTCCCAAAAATAAATAAAAGTTGAAAAAAAAATAAATAAAAAAATGTCAATGATAACACCCATTAGGATGGTTTCTATAAAAAAAAAAAAAAAAAAAAAAGATAACCAGGGCAGTCGGGTGGCTCAGCCGCTTAAGTGTCAGACTCTTGGTTTCAGCTCAGGTCATGATCTCGCAGTTTGTGAGTTTGAGCCTGCACGGAGCTCTGCACTGACAACGCGGAGCCTGCTTGCGATTCTCTGTCTCCCTCTCTCTGACCCTCCCTACTCGCTCTCTATCTCTTTCTCTCAAAATAAATAAATAAATATTTAAAAAAAAAAACGCAGAAGATAACAAATATTGGCAAGGATGGAGAGTAACTGAAACCTACTTTTTTTTTTTTTTTAACATTTTTATTTATTTCTGAGAGACAGAGACAGAACGTGAGCGGGGGAGGGGCAGAGAGCGAGAAGGAGACCCAGAATCCGAAGCAGGCTCCAGGCTCTGAGCTGTCAGCACAGAGCCCGACGAGGGGCTCGAACCCACGAACTGCGAGATCATGGCCTGAGCCGAGGTCGGAGGCCCAACCAACTGAGCCACCCAGGCGCCCCTGAAACCTACTTCTTATCTCTACCCCGATACCCAGTCCTTGAACATGACCCATGGGCCCCGAATACAGCCGCTTTTCTCCATCTTCACTGCTATTACTCGAATCCGAGCCACCATAACCTCTCCCTCTGGCCTCCCTGAGGCCATTCGTGCCCCACCACCCCTCTTCCCCTCAACATCCTCCACACAGAAGCCAAATGAACTTTTGAAGAGTCTTCTCTTCAGAAACCTTGGTATTTTGAAATAATTTTCAATTTACAGAAGCTTTGTGCTATGGACTAAATGTTTGTGCCTTGCCGAAAGGCATACGTTGAAACCCAGCCCCGATGGGATGGTACTGGAAGGTGGGACCTTTGGGGGTGGTTATGTCATGAGGATGGAGACTTCATGAATGGGATTAGCGCTCTATAAAGGAGCCAGTGCTCGTGTGCCTTTGCTCTCTCCTCTTTCTCGCTGTTTCTCTCAGTTATGGGAGGATATAGCAAGGGTATGCAATCTAGGATTGGCTATGCCAGTGCCTTGATCTTAGACTTCCCAGACTCCAGAACGATGGGAAATCAAATTTGGGTGTAAATCCACTCAGTCTACAGCGTTTTTAATATGGCAGCTCAATGAGTTAAGACAATTTGCAAAGGAGAAAGTTTGCAAAGAACAGAATTTGCAAAGTTTGCAAAGAACAGAAAGTTCTTGTCTACCCATTACCCACTGGCCCGAATGGGAACGTCTTGCATAACCACGGTACAGTTGTCACAACTAAGAGGTTAGCTAACCTTGGCACAAGACTGTTCACTAAACTACAGGCTTAATGTGAGTGACACCAGTTGTCTCTCTGATGTCCTTTTCTTTTCTGGTCCAGGGTCCCATCCAGGACACCACATTTCATTTATTTATCACGTCTCCTAAGACTTCTCTAAGTCGCGCCAGTTTCTTGGTCAGGCTTTGTTTCTCGTGATCCTGACGTTTTTGAAGTGTCCTAGTCAGGTCTTTGTAGACTGTCGCTCAAGTTGGGACAAACATCTGATGGTTTCTCACGACCAGATTGAGTTTGGGGGTTTAAGTGACGATATTGAGGAGGTGATGTGTCCTCCTCATCATATCATATCAAGGGTCCGGGCACATGACTCATCGCTATGATGACAATGTTGATTACCTGGCTGAGGTCATGTCTGCCAGATTTCTCCACTGTCAAGTTAGTTGCTTCCCTTCCCATAACTTTATTCCTTAGAAGCAAGTCACTAAATCCAGCCCGCACCCAACAAGGTGGAGAATTAAGCTCCACCTCCCGGAAGGAGGCATATCAAACAATCTGTGGACATATATTTAAAAAAACCCAGTAGTTAATAAATATTTTGGGAGCGATACTTTTAGGGTAGGTGTTTCTCCTTCCAGTTTCATCCACAAATTTTAGCACTCATTGGAAGATCTCGCCTGCTGCAAATTGTAATTGTGGTGTCTGCCTGATGATAATTTCCTATTTCCCTCATTCTTTCTACACTTATTAATTGAACATCTATTAATTGAACATCTTCTATATGGAAGAGTGGTCTCTTCCCCCCCCCCACCCCCCGCCCATTTTTTATTCAATCATTTATTTACACCAGTATGAGCTCATGGGTATTTATTTAATACTTTGGATTACAATGATTATTTCTTTGTTTGTTTATTTATTAATTAAAGTAATCTCTCCGCCCAATGTGGGATTTGAACTCAAGACCTGGAGATCAAAAGTCGCATGCTCTACCCACTGAGACAGCTAGGTGCTCCATGGATCATAATGATCTTTTAAATCTCATATCAGATTCCATTATCTTCTACTAAAAACCTTCCAGAGGCTCCACTTTATGCTTAAGAGTAAAATCCAACTATCTTGCTCACCCGACACTCCCTGCCCACTTCCCGGTCCTTGTCTGTTTGACTTATTTACTTTCTTCCTTGCTTATTCCTGCTTTGGCCCAACTGGACTTTTTGGGGTCTTTCAGTCATGTCACCCTCATCCCTCTGAAGGCTTTGTCTTTATTGCAATATTCCTTCTCCTCACCTGCATGGGGACCTCTCTCTAACTGGCCTGAGCAGCCTTCTTCCTTCTCTTTGATTTCTAATCCTACCTGGAATTAGGTAACTGAAATCTATTTCTTTATCATCTGTCTTGTTCACTGCTGTACCCCTAGAACCTAGAACATAGTAGGTGCTCAAGAAATATTTGCTGCATAAATGAATGTACGGAATGCATTCATGAGGCTGAGAGTACAAAGAACAAGATCCATTCACTCCCTCTCTGATTACAGCCATAATTGAGGCATATGCGTGCCAGGTACTCAGGAGCACTACACGGTAAGCCTCAGTTTCACCCTGTGTAAAATGGACGTAATAAAAGGACCTATCTAGGGGCGCCTGGGTGGCTCAGTCAGTTGAGCGTTTCACTTCAGCTCAGGTCATGATCTTGCTCACGGGTTCGAACCCTGAGTCGGGCTCTGTGCTGATGGCTCAGAGCCTGGAGCCTGTTCCGGATTCTGTGTCTCCCTCTCTCTCTGCCCTTCCCCCTGCTCACGTCCTGTCTTTTTCTCACAAAATTAAAAAAAAAAAAAAATTAAAAAAATCTTTTTAAAAAGGACCTATCTACAAAACTGTTGCGAAGATTAGATGAGCTAACACATATGAAAATGATACTCAGCAGGCATTCAACAATTATTAGTATTGTTATCTGTAAAATGGGCACAACAGCGACTTACTACATAGAATTGTTTGTAAGCTCAGAACCGTGTCTTGCACATGTGAAGTGCTATATAAGCGATAGATTCTATCATTATCGTCATCGTCATCCCACCAGGCCGTCCCTACTTTCAACGAAAGATGTTTTTAATCGAATCTCTTTTTTTTTTTTTTTTTTTTTTTTTTTTTTTTTTGCAAATCCCTTTCTTCGGCCTGCCCTGGTGGTCTCAGGATACTGTCAGGCCTCTGCACCTCCGTAGAGAGCGCCGACATCACTAGGCTGGGGACTCTGGCCCTTGTGGACCACAGACTCCCATCGCCCCGCCCACAGGCCTGGACCGCCCGCGGTCTCCATGGAAACCCACTAGCCGCAGGGGGGCGTGACGCCGCCGAGACGGATAGGGGCCTTCGCCTATCCGGTCAAAGTCATTTCGGCAAGGGGCGCAAATGGGGCCTCTGATGGGTGCGTCCTTGCGGAAAGGCGGGGATACGGCGGCGGACCACGGGGGTTGTGCCGTTTCTACCAATCAAGTGCCGAGATCGCTTTGATGGACAGGCGTAGCGGGAAGAGGCCCCAAGTGCGGGCTTTCACCCAACAGACTGGCCGCAATGCCGAGAAAGGGCCAATGAGGAGGAGGCGGGGGTGGGACGAAAAGGCCGGTTGCTCCGGAAGTGGAGGGAGGGGGTGAAAATGGCGCCCAGCTCGAAATCGGAGCGGAACAGCGGGGCCGGGAGCGGCGGCGGCGGCCCCGGGGGCGCCGGGGGGAAGCGGGCAGCGGGGCGGCGGCGGGAGCACGTCCTCAAGCAGCTGGAGCGGGTCAAGGTGAGGCCTGGAGTCTGGGGAGAGCTCGCTGGAGGGTGGGGAAAAGGGACGAGGGAGGCGGAGGGAGGGAGGGAGGGAGTTCGCGGGGTGAGGGGTTGGGGGCGGAGCCCCGGGGGAGGGGGCTCAGAGGAAGGGGGCTGGGCGGGGCCCAGGAGAGCGGACTTGGATGGAGGGGGCTGGGACGGGGGCTTGGATGGAGTGGGCTGGGGGCGGGGTCCGCGGTAGGGGGCTTGGATGGAAGAGCTGCTGGAGGTGGCCGGGAAAGAGCTTGGGTGGAGGGGGGTCGCTGCAGGAATAAGGAGAAAGGGGGCGATCCAGGGTCAGACTCGGTTTTCAAAACCCTGCTCCCATGGCCCCTCCGTTATGGAGCCTTTCCGCCCCCTTGGCAGAGCCCCTGCTACCGGCTTTGGGCTTCCTCTGCCTGGTGTTCCTCTCTCTGTCCCGGCTCTGACCACACGGGAGCCGGGAGTTCCTGTACCTGTGTCTGCCTCCCCCATCGAATGGGAGGGATCTTCCTGGAGAAAGCCTGGTCTTCTCCCTCAGACTGGGAGCTTCCTGAGCAGGGCTCTGTCTTCTCCATCAGACTGTAAACTTACAATGTGTCCGCGTATCTATCTCCCATCAGTCTGGGAGCTCCGGGAGGGCAGACATGTGAATCTGCTGTGAGGTCAGCAGCAACCTGGGCAGAACTGTTTCCCTGTGGGTAGCGAGAGTGCCTTCTCCATTAGGTTGGAACTCTGTGAGGGCAGGGCTGTGTCTCCTCCTTTTGACGAGTTCCTTGGGCAGGGATAGCCGCCACCCTCAGCCTGGTTGCTCCCTGGGTTGGTCTGTGGCTCCACCCTTAGCTTGGAAGCTCCCTGGACTGGGATTGTGTCTCCCGTCAGCCTGGGCCTCCCCAACAGGGCTGTTCCATCAGACGGGGATCTCCTTGAAGAGTGTGCCAGAGAGCTCCCCAGATAGGGGTGTTTCCCATCAGACTGTAACCTCTTGAGGGCAAGGCCAAGTATCTCACTCAGATTGGGCTGTAGGACCCGGGTGCTCTGATCCCCTAGCACTCAGCTGGTGCCTGCCTGTCCCCCCCCCCCCCCCCGCTCAAATTCTTCCTTGAAGTTTTTGGGATGAGGGAGTCGGTTGGAAGGCGGCTAGGTTAATTGAGAAGGGGGAATTGGGCAGAAATTGGAAGGTCACTGGTCAGCCCCACCCTTCTGCTGCCTCACCTGTCCCTGAGGCCAGGGCTGTCCCAAAGGCCCTGAGCACCCTGTGTGTAGGCTAGTGGGTCAGGAATAGGTGAGTGCGGTTGGTCAAGCCTCTTTAGTGGTGGAGGACACCCACCGGAAACAGCCTTTAGGAAGGCAGCCAGTGTGGCCCCTTGTGACCAAGGTTGACTGGGGAACCTTCCTGGAGGAGGTGATGCCAGTGCTGGTCCTCAGGACCTGGGTGCTTGGGCAAGAGGGGGCTCTGAAACTGAAGAGGTGTGAGGCTGGGAGGGTGGCATGGGTCCCTCGTGGAGAGTGAGGCTCAAATGAGGCCCAGCTGAGCCATCTTCCTTAGCTATTCCCACCTTCCGGAGCTCGGACCCCTCTTGACCGTCATAGTTGGGGGGGGGGGCTATGTGTCTGGGCGAGAACTTGGGGGTGCTACTCTGCTTTAGGTGAGGGGACTGGGGGCGATGGTGCCTTAAGAGCCAGGGCCACCCCTTCCCCAGATCAGTGGGCAGCTCTCCCCTCGCCTCTTCCGGAAGCTGCCGCCCAGGGTCTGCGTCTCCCTCAAGAACATCGTGGACGAGGACTTTCTCTACGCAGGGTGAGGCTGCGTGAGGCTGGGCCGAGCAGGGGGGTGGCTGAGTGGGGTGGCAGGCTGGCCCTGACCTGGCCATTCTGCCCCCACCCCCACAGACACATCTTCCTGGGCTTTTCCAAGTGCGGCCGTTACGTTCTTTCCTACACCAGCAGCAGCGGGGATGACGACTTCTCCTTCTACATCTACCATCTGTACTGGTGGGAGTTCAACGTCCACAGCAAGCTCAAGCTGGTAGGGCTGGGCCCGGTGCTGGGCTGTCCCTTCCAGCAGCAGGACCCGCAGATCACAGCACCCCTGAGCCCCAGTTTCCTTGTTTGTAAAGCAGAGAAATCGTACTCCTAAGGTCGTTGTCAGGACTTACCACGTGTGAGGTCAAGCCACACGAAATTGCCGTTTTTATAGTTGAAAGCGGGTAGACAGCAGCACCCTCGTGAGGTTCGGCTCAACATCTAGCCTGCGGAACACGGCGGGCTCAGGCCAGGGGGGAGCCGTTAGCTTTGCTACCCCATTCGCTTAACCCTGACTTTGACTCCTTGAACCCCCCCATTCCAGCAGGTGAGTGCTGTCAGACCAGCTGACACGTGAGCCCAGGGAGGTGGACAGGTTTCAGGGTGGAGCCGGCTTGGAACCGATGTGTCTAGCAGGGTCCCCTTTTGTGAGGCAGAGCTTCTATCAGCTTCCTCCCTGCTGGGCCAGGGCCCTGCTTCCCGTGCCAGGCCGCCTCCCTGCTTCCCCTAGTTGTGAGGGTGGCTTCCCCTGCCCGTCCTCAGGAAGACAGAGGCTACGGTACAGGGGCAGCTTAGACTCCCTGGCTGGAGTCACACACCTCCCCCCCCCCCCCCAGAAAGGGCGCTCCTGCCAGCTCAGCCCCAGTTCGGATTCCAGGCCAGCATCGTGCAGCCTCGGGCCCCCTCTCCCCCCACCCTGCCTGCTCTGACTCCATACCGACCCCGACCATGCTGCTCAGGTCCGGCAGGTGCGGCTCTTCCAGGATGAGGAGATCTACAGCGACCTGTACCTGACCGTGTGCGAGTGGCCCAGCGATGCCTCCAAGGTCATCGTCTTCGGCTTCAAGTAAGACCCGGGGACAGGGAAAGCCCGGCGAGGGTGGTGCGTGGGCCAGGCCGCTGAAGGTGTGCCGGCCCCCAGCACCCGCTCGGCCAATGGGATGCTCATGAACATGATGATGATGAGTGACGAGAACCACCGAGACATCTACATCAGCACCGTGGCGGTGCCGTCGCCAGGCCGCTGCGCCGCCTGCCGGGAAGCCAGCCGGGCCCACCCGGGTGAGCGGGCTGGGGGCCTCGGGGTGCGGGCTGCTCCCCCCCCCCCCCGGCCCCGCCCCGAGGCCGGGAGTGAGCCTGGGTGGCTTGTGTTGCTGCAGGCGACCCCAGCGCGCAGTGCCTGCGGCACGGCTTCATGCTGCACACCAAGTACCAGGTGGTCTACCCCTTCCCCACCTTCCAGCCCGCCTTCCAGCTCAAGAAGGACCAGGTGGTGCTGCTCAACACCAGCTACTCTCTGGTGGCCTGTGCGGTCTCGGTCCACTCGGCAGGTAGGCCCCCGGGCCCGACGATGGGCCGAGCACGGGCTGTAAGCCTCAGAGCCCGTGACCTGCGGACTCCGCCTAGCGGCCCTCCGAGGGTGGTCCTGTCACTGCCCCCCACGGCAGATGAGGAGGCCGGGGTATGCAGAGGTGGAGTCCCTTGTCCAGGGCCACACAGCTGGACAGCAGGAGTACGGGATCCGAAGCTAGCCATGCTGCACCCCGGCACCGTCCACTAGAACTTTCCGTAGGGGTATGATGGTCTATATCTGCCGTGTCCGCTCCAGCCGCCACCGGTAGCCACTTGGAAGCGGCTGAGTGACCCAAGAACTGACTTTTAAATTTTATTTAATTTTAGTTGAGCTCAAGTAGCCCCATGTGGCCACAGCTACCATGCTGGACAGTGCAGTGCCCTTTTCGAGCAGAAACGGTCACTTAAAATTTCAGTTGGTAGACAGAAGGCCATCTTATGTCTTCGGGAATAGGAAAAACGCCAGTGAAAGTCACAAGGTGATGTCCCTTGTAGCTAATGTTAAGAGTAGCTAATGTTAAGCTGGTTGATGTTACCACTGGCGGCGATGGGGGACCCTGGGGCCTCACCTGCACCCTCAGGGCCACAGGGCAACAATGTGACCGCAGCCCGGCCTGAGCCTGGGCACGTCCAAGGCTTTGGTGGTAGGGGCTACCTGGCGTCCATCCCTGGGGATCGGGGAGGTAGGACAAGGCAGTGATTCCCTTGGATCGGCAGTCCACTGAGCGCCCTAGCACGCGTGTCTGTGGAGCATGCCTTGAAGACACATCCAAATGCAAAAGAAACCAAGGAGATCTGTAACCAGTCGACGACACCACTTATGTCCCGATTTCGTAAGAATGGAGTCAGTAAGAAGACACCCACTAAGTACATTAAAACGGTTGTCCCTGGGAGAGGGAGTGGAGTGGAGTGGATATAAAAAAAAGGATTAAATGTATACAATTAAGCCACAAACCAGCAAGGGCCAGGATGTCCTGTCCCCAGGCCCATGCAGGGGCCTCCTTCCCCGGCTGCTTGTGCCACTGTGGGCAGGGCCCTCTCCAGAACCCAGGCCTGGTTGAGGCCGATACCTGCCCCCGGTACTTGTGGCTATGGGTCCCTGTAGGAAGCGTCACGTGGGACAGGATTCAGCTTTGTGCACACTGGGGTGAGGGGGACATCGTCACCCGTGTCTAACACCTCGCCATAGGACAGTGTTTACACAAAGGGGGAGTTTTGACTTGACCGTCGTCCACTCTGGTGGACAGGAGTGCCTTGGTTCGCATTGTCATGCAGTGTGCCCTTGGACAAGTTTCCCTCTGAGCCTCGTTCCCCAGTCTCTGAACTGGGAGGACACAGCCCCCGCCCTCTCAGTGTTGATTGTGGGGGGGAGGGGGTCCTTTGGAGCTGGTGCAGGCAGGGCCCAGGGCTCAGCTACAGTGCTCCTCCCTGAACACACTGGGGTTGTCCGTGGCGAGCCCACATTCCTGATGGTGCCCATAGATGTGCCCAAGTCAGTCAGGCTTCCGTTGGGGAAGATGGAGGGCTATGGAGTAAGTTTTCAGACTTTGGTGATTTTTAGCTTTTGTCACTGTAAACTGTGAACTCCCCAAGGGCAGGGATTTTTGTGTCTCGTTCCCTCGCGTCCTCAGTGTGGCATCTGGTAGATGCTCAGAAATAAAGCTTGAAGGTATTGTTTATGCACGTGTTTGCACGCGCATGTAAGGCCTTTTCCCCTTCTGAGTGTTTTCAACTGATCTTTCAGCATAGGGAAGTCTTCTAGAAGGGTGTCCCCAAGGTGGATTTCTAAGAACCACCCGCCCCACCCCCCACCGCCCTGCCCCCGGGCAATGAGGGAGGTCTGCAGTGCCCTAGATTTGAACTTGTTTATTGACATCCCCACCCCCCCTTCACTGTTTTCGTTTCAGGCGAGAACAACTTCTGCCAAATCCTGTATGACCACACCACCTCCCCTCCGGCCCCTCCCAGCCCCCCTGGGCCTCAGAGCCCTGAGGTGCCCCCCACCCTCCCCAGTCCCTGTCCCGAAACAGCCCCCGCCCGGGTCCCTGGGGCCCCCGAGCCCTCGCCCGCCATCGCCAAAGCCAAGGAGTTTGTGGCTGACATCTTCCGCAGGGCCAGAGAGGCCAAGGGCGGGACCTCGGAGGAAGCCCGGCTGCCCCCCTGCCCGGGGCCCTCGGGCAGTCGCTGCCGCCCACCCTCAGAGCCCCTGGCCCCATGTGGGGATGTGGTACCCCGAGACAGCCCCCCTGCGGCGGAGGCACCAGCCCCTGAGCCCGGCTACGTCAACTACACCAAGCTGTATTACGTGCTGGGGTCCAGCGAAGGGACCGAAGCGGAGGATGGTGAGCTGGGAACCCACCCAGTGGGCAGGGCCCCAGGCATGGGAGGCCACCCAGGCCTCCCACCACCCCTACCCCCACTTCCTGCCCCCTCAGAGTTCGAGGATGACAAGATCTCCTTGCCCTTTGTGGTGACTGATCTCCGTGGCCGCAATCTGCGGCCCATGAGAGAGCGGGCTGCCGTCCAGGTTGGTGCCAGTGGGGGGGCAGGCCTAGGGGCAGCCCCTGGGGAGCCTGCTGGGGTGACAGCTGATGCAGTCTTGCCCTCCGCCCGCTGTCCACAGGGTCAGTACCTGACGGTGGAGCAGCTCACGCTGGACTTCGAATACGTCATCAATGAGGTCATCCGCCATGATGCCACCTGGGCCCACCAGTTTTGTTCCTTCAGTGACTATGACATTGTCATCCTCGAGGTGGGCCCAGAGAGGGAACGGGGGGGGAGGGGGGGGTGCCCAGGGCCTCCCTGTTCTGGGCATCACCCTCAATAACTGTCACTGTCCCACTGCCTGCCCCCCCCCCCGCGCCCCTGCCCCCCAGGTCTGCCCAGAAACCAATCAAGTCCTCATCAACATCGGCCTGCTGCTCCTGGCGTTCCCGTCCCCCACTGAGGAGGGCCAGCTCCGGTGAGTGAGCGGGACGCCCCTCGCCCCCGCCCAGCAGCGGGCCACGCTCGGATACTTCAGGGGAGTGGGCGAGTGGGGATGTGAGAAGACTTCCCCTGCCCCCCCAAACTCCGTTACTGTTCCAAAGACAGAAGCCCCCCAGGGTTGCCTGGGTCCCAGCTGAGGGACCCGTTGGTCCCGTCCCTTTCTCCTTTGCTCCTCACCCACTGCAGACCAAAGACCTATCACACCAGCCTCAAAGTGGCATGGGACCTCAACACAGGCATCTTCGTGACAGTCAGTGTAGGCGACCTGACTGAGGTCAAGGGGCAGACCAGGTGAGGTGGGACTGGGGCCGGGGCCGGGGCTGGGGGGGGGCGGTGCTGGGACAGGGGTGGGCAGCCTGGGTGATGAGAGCCCCCTCACCCCCTTGCCCTCAGCGGCAGTGTCTGGAGCTCATACCGCAAGAGCTGCGTGGACATGGTCATGAAGTGGCTGGTGCCTGAGAGCAGCGGCCGCTACGTCAATAGGATGACCAACGAGGCGCTGCACAAAGGTGGGCCCCGTGACCCGATGGCGGTCAGGACTGAGGTCCTTACCCTGGTGCCATGCCAGGCCTGGAGCGGGTGCTGATTCCTAAGTGTTCCTGAGTGGAGGAGTCCGCTGGCTGTGCCACTGGACACGGTGGAATGGGGGTGAGGGGAGGAGGGCAGGCCCGGCGAGGCGAGGGGCCGGCTTGGAGAGGACCCGGCAGGCGTGGCGCCTGGGGAGCCGCGGCCAGTCCTTCATTCAGCAGAGCTTTGCCGGGTGGCTGCAGGCCTCCAGCCTGCAGCGTAACTCAGCAGGCTCACTGCCTTCTGGAACCCTGTGTGGCCCAAATCAAGTCGGGGAGAGAGGCAGACCCCTCCCACAGCCTGGGCCCGCAGAGACTCCACGGCTCCCTTCTGCCCCTTCCCTGCAGGGTGCTCGCTGAAGGTTCTGGCAGACAGTGAGAGGTACACGTGGATTGTGCTGTGAGGGCCCGGCCGCTCTGGACACTGACTCCAACTACCTCCGCGGCCTGGGAGCTGGCCGCCTTCCTGGCAGCCTCTCCCCGGCTGGCCGGCCGACCGGTGACCGACTGACGACCGGCACTAGTGTTAGGCTGCGGGGAAGGGGGCTGGGTGGGGCAGCCCCTGGTGGCCTGAGAGTCTGGACGCTTCTTATTTATGCCTATTTAAGTTGGGAAGGGGCAGAGGGAGGGAGCCCCCTGCCCCACCAGCCTCAAGCGCCCACCTTCACCCCGCGCTGGGCACAGGCCCTTGCTCTTGGCGCGTCTGCCCCTTTCCTTGGCTACAGGTGTGGACGTTGCGCCCCGGGGAGGCCGAATGGACCCCTTTCCCCTGCCCTGCCCGTCCCAGCCTCCCCCACCTGAGGTGGCAGACCTCGTGGCCATCCCCTCCCCTTGCCCGTCATTCCTCTTCATGTAATAAATGTTTTATTTCTGAGCCTCACTGAATTCCCTTTACTGCCGCTCAGGGCCCAGTTGGAGCCCCCAGCCCCGAGGCCCCTCGAGTCAGCAGTAGCCAAATATCACAGCGGAATTTATTGTGTTTTAAGAAAGACTACAAAAAGGTAGAAAACAGCTCGGCACACTAGACTACCACACGCGTGGACACTTTCACGGCCAGGAGAGGGGAGGCCCCGAGGGCGGGGTGGGGGGGGGACGGGACGGGGTGGGGGTGGGCCACCCCAAAAGCTGTAGCACGCGGAGCACACAAAATAGTGATTTTTATACAATAGGTTCAGGTTTTTCTTTTTTTTCCTTTTTTTTTTTTTTGTTTTTTGTTTTTTGCTTTTTGCCATAAACATCTATCTCACAGGTTGAAGACACTGAGAAAACCGGAACAGATAAGGCCATGATGGTTGGAAAAAAACCAACAAGTTACCAACTCCGCTCAGGCGGCTCACAAAAATCGCACAATAGTCGTGTGGGGGGCGGGGCGCACTGCACGGAGGAGAAGCACAGTCTCCTGGGAGAGGAGGAGCGCGGAGGTTCCATTACAAACCAGAGGCGGGCGGCCTGGGACACTGGGGTCTTGGATCTGAGGGAGTGGAGCCCCCAGCCTGGGCCGGGACGGGCGCGGGCACTTCTGGACCCCACTGCCGGCAGCAGGCCCCTCGGGGCTCCCACGCCCAGCCCCGCCTGCTGCTCTTTGGAAGCTGGAGGCGGCATCCCCCGGCCACCCTACCCCCGACCAGGCCAGGCAGTGCCCCCCTCTAGGGCTGCGGGGCAAGGGAGGGCCCAGCTCTGGAGAAGATGCGACACCCACGGCTTTAATTGCACTTATACCAAGGAGTGGGGAGCGGTGGGGTTGCTGGGGGAGGGGTCCCGGGGCTGCTGCTGACAGTGGGGGTCCCCAGGTGACGCCCACCTGTGCCCACCTGGGGCTCAGGGTTGGGCCCAGGACAGACTGTGCAAAGCCAGCGAGCTGAATAAGTTAACGGTTCCACAGGGGAGGGGGACCTGCCTGCCTGCCCCCTGGGATGGGAGAGGGAGATGCTGAGGCCTTGGAGGCCAAGGAGCCAAGCTGGCTGTCCCACGGGGCACCTGGGCACGGAGGCGGGTTCCTTAAGGCACGTCTTTTGTGTCAGTTTGCAGCTGCGGCTCCGCCCCGGCCCTGTGATTGGTGCCGGCCCCACTGGGGGCGGGGACCCCCTAGCCTTCCCTGTCTTGGAGGCCCCCATCCCGGCCCTGGCCGAGGCTGGAACGGTGACAGCGAAGCCACAGAAGCTGTGAGGGACCCTGGCGTGGATGGGCGGCGGGGGCGGGTGGGGCGGGGTGGGGGGAGGCCGCGGGCTTAGCTGGAGGGCAGCGCCTGCACGAAGAGGCCCCGTGTGTCTGTCCTTGCCAACTTGGCCGGCGGCTCCAGGGCGTCCGGGCCCAGAGCGGGTGACTCTCCGCCGGCCGCCAGTGAGATGTCCTGTGGCAGCTCGTCCTCGCTCTCCTCCTCCTCTTCCTCCTCCTCGTCTGGGGCACACAGAGCAGGCCCGGCTCAGCGTGTGGCGGCCGCACCCCCAGAGCACCGTGGGCACCTCCTCCGCCCCAATCCCCCTGGGTCGCCGCCCCTTGGACTCAGGCCCTGGGTAGGGACGTGCCCCGCCTACCTTTGTCCGGGTCAAGGGGGTTCAGCGAGGTGGTCAGGTTGGCGAACTGCAAGGAGGCAAGACAAGGGGTGAGGGTCCCGCCAAGGGCGGGGGGGGGGGGGAGGGCCGCCCGCGCCCCGGGCGCCCCGCCGCGCGCACCTCGCCCATGACGGCGATGGGGGTCTCGCCCTTGGCCTGGGCCACGCGGTGCTCGATCAGGTAGTACATGTACTCGTCGTAGAGCAGCCGGATGAGGTGGAAAGACCCAAAGCTGGCAGCGCTGCGCAGGGTCAGGTCCCGGATCACCATGGAGCTGTAGGCGGCGGCGGGAGAGGAGACCGTCAGGCCCGGCCCCGCCTCTCGCCCCCGTATAGTACCGCAAAGACCCCAAGCGCCGGCAAGCCCGGCGACCCGGGCCCGGCCTCGCGCTGGCTCCCCAAGGGCTCCCGTCAGTGACAGCAAACGGTCATCACCCAGCCCACCGCCAACAGGGCGCCTCCGCCTTCGTAAAAGGGCACCTGAGCCCCAGGGAAGGCGGGGGCGGGGAGGGGGGCGAGGTCTTCTCCAGTCCCAAATTCCCCGAGGAGGCGGGGCCTCCTGTGATCCCATTCTGACCCGCCCCCGGAGGGGAGGAGCCGTCCCTAAGCCCCCGCCCTCACATCAGGGTCCTCCCACCCCGCCCCTTCCCGCCCGGATCGCGCAGGGCCTGAGCGCACCTGTAGAAGGACCACTTAAGGAGGAAGAGCTTGGCGGCCTTGGGGAAGCCGGCGCTGCCCTGGTAGGGTTTAAGCACCTGGCTCACGACGCCGTCAAGCCAGGCCGCCCACTGTTCCAGTGAGTTCTGCTGCTGCAGGGTCACCTTGAAGTCCTGCTCCAGACGCTGCACCACGCGGTCCTCGCAGCGGCATACCCACGAGGCCTGCTCCTGCAATACAGCGGGCACGTGCCCGCGGCTCAGCCACCGCCCCGGGGCCGCCCCGCGCTCACCGGCTCCGCCGCGCGCTCACCTGCACGTTGGCGAAGTCCACGCGGTTGAGGTCGCTCAGCATCTGGTTGATCTGCGCGGTGTTCTGCAGCACTGCCCGCGCCGCCTGCGCCAAGTGGTTGAGCGACGTGTAGCGTCGCAGCGTCTGCGCGAAGGCACCGGCCGCCGCCACCTGCGGGGCGGGGGGAGGGGGGGAGGCTTGTGGCTTGTGTGGAACCCACCTCCACCCCCGCCATCCCCTGCCCCACACACTGCAACTTCTCTGATCCTTTCTTTCTCCTAAAAGGGAGGGATGTATCTTGTCGTTTTTGTTGGGAAATCAAGGGGTTTGGGATTTTCAAACTTTGGGTGGACACCCAAAGTATGGGACAAAAAAAAAAAAAAAAAAAAAAAAAAAAAATCAATGCAATGTGTCTGACCAGATTATTTCTTTTCTTTTAAATTTTATTTGAGTGAGAGAGAAAAACTGTGCACACGAGCAGGGGAGAGAGGGGAGAGGGACAGAGGGAGGGAGGGAGGGAGGGAGGGGGGGGGAGAATTCCAAGCAGGTGCCACGCTCACCCCAGAGCCAGACACGGGGCTCAATCCCACAACCCTGGGATCATGACCTGAGCCAAAATCAAGAGTCAGAAGCTCAACCGACTGAGCCACCCAGGTGCCCCGTGTTGTTATTATTTTTAATTAAAGGACACAATACAAACTCTGAGGGCACTGCCTAGAAAGGGCATTGCTTGGATTGTTATTCCTTTGAGTGTCAGGGAGGGTGGGGTTTTGTTCATCTCCGTCATTGCTGCGCTCCCAGCATTGAGAACCATGCTGGCACACAGCAGGTGCTCAATAAATGCATGCTGAATAAATGAATGAATTCATGAGTCTTGCCAGTTCTGAAGGGCTTCCCCCTGGATCCAGCTTCTACTCTTTCCACCCCTCACCCCCCACCACCCCCCCCCCCCCGCCCCCAGTGTGCAGTGCACTCAGGGGTGATGCTTCAGATGTCTGGTTCTGTACAACTGTCTTGTTACCATTTTAAGGACAACAAAACAACACTTTTCTTCCTTTTACTTTTTTTGGCCAAGAGCAAGCACGTTGCATCTAATCCCTCACATCTAAGCAGTGAATGTGCAGCATTGATGCAGAGGGCCATTATTCTGTCACCTTATAGATGGTGCTTTCCCCCCCCCCCCCCCATTGAAACCATCTGAAGAGAACTACTTCAAGCTGCATTTGGTTTTGATTTTTTTAAGATGTCGGATCGTGTACAAAAATACCACCAAGGGGTTGTGTTTCAGAAGTGGGCACCTGAGGAAGCCGGTTTGTAAAGACAACACCCAAAGCTCACTCTGAGGGAACAGGAACTGCCTCTAACAGGGAGGGGAGACCAAGGCCCCCAGCCCACAGTTCCATGGCCAGGAGGGAGGAGCTGGGCTGTGCACCCAGGCTGGCCGCTCGGCCCGCCCTCACCTTCACACGCAGCATCTCCTCTGGGATGTTCACCATGGCGTGGGTGAGCCAGCTCTCCAGGCTCTTGGCAAAGTTCCGGATCGCTTGGGTCAAGGCACCTGTGGGTGGCAGCGGGGGCGTGTCAGGACCGCGGGGGGGGGGGGGGGGGGGGGGGGGCAGGGCGGGGAGGTGGGAGGGCGGAGGGGGGGTGCGGCAGCGGCGCACTCACTGGGGATGGGCCGCAGCACGTCAGGGATGAGGATCTCCACCAGGCCCTGGTACAGCACGTTGTCACAGTGCTTGGTCCACTGCAGCACTGGCTCAAACTTGGAGAGGAGCACCAGGCTGGCCTTGGGCAGCCGCTTCTCAGCCTCGTCGTGCCTGTGGACACCCACCCCGCCCCTGAGGTCAGGCTGACACGGGCCCCGATGCCCCCGGGGTCAGACGGGCACAGGCACCCACCCGCTGCAGGGAGGAGACGGCCCAGCGAGGCGCGCTATCCCCCCGCGCCATCAGACTGACACACAGGCACGCTCCGGGGTGGGGGTCACAAGGCCACATACACCCCCCAGACTGCAGGGGTTCGGGCAGATGCCCCCCTTCTACATGATGGCCGAGGTCTGGCTGCCCCGGCCACAGTGCCCCACTTCCTTCCCTCCTCCCCACTCCCACTGAGGGACTCACACGGCCAGCGGAGGCGCCTCGTTGGGCTGGCTGAGGTTGTACCTCCAGAAGGTTTTCCACAGCGTCTCCACCAGGGTGAACTGCAGGTTCACCATGACGTCGACAATGGCCTGTTGGGGAGGCTGGATGCTCAGGGACGGGGTGGGGGTGGGGCAGCATGGCCTTCCCTCACCCCTGCCCACCCAGTCAGCTGCCCTACCTCACAGTGTTCCCGGTACAGGACCTGGAAGGCCTTGATGTCCCCAGGCCCGACGCCCTCGGGGAGCACTTTGCCCTGGAGGTCAAGCTCTGAGAAGTCAGGGAGACTCCTCGAGGCATCTGGAGGCGGGAGGAGACACCATGAGGCCTTTATCCTCTACCTGCGGGCACCCCCCCCACCAAGCCTCTCCCCGGGATGTATTAGGTTGTCATCACCCTCCTCCCCAGCAGGGCCCCCCCCCCCCGCAGGCAGTGGGGGACGGTGAGGCTCTGCGGCGGGGGCGGGGGGACAAGGGAACCATGTGCATGCTCCCCGGAGGCCTCGGACCTGCCCCAGAGCCCGCCCCGCGGGCCAGGACACTCTCACCCAGAAACTGCTGGTACTGCTGCACCTGCGCGCTGATGTCCGACAGCCCCGCGGCCTGCTGCGGCCCCACAGCCACGCCGTTCGTCATGCCCTCCATCTTCTGGAGGGGCTTGAGCCTGCAGAGGGGGCAGTTGGGGCCCTGAGACAGGCCAGCAAGCCCTGCCCCCCGCCCCCGCCCGCGCGGGGCCGCCCCTTCCCGCTACCTCTGCTTCTGCGAGAAGGGCTGGCCCCGCATGGCCATGTGCTGCTGGTCCTCCATCAGCCGCAGCAGGGGCGAGCTGGCCTTGATCCGCAGGCCGTAGTAGTGGTATTTGGAGTTGCCCCTGGGGGGGAGGCAGATGGTGAGAGCCAGGCTGCGCCCGGGGTGGGGGGGGGTGGGGGGCTCCGGTTGTTCGCCGGGCCCTTCCCGTCCCCCCTGCCTCCTCTCTGCTTGGGGGACGAACAGCCCAGGGGGCGAGACCCGTGTTCCACAGAGCCGAGCGGGCGCCGTGCTGGGGAAGGACAGGGGCTGTGGGTGCCAGGCGAGGTCCCCACGTGCCAACGGCCTTCTGGGAAGGCGGGGCCGGCATCGGAGGGCACGCCTGGGCCCCTGACGCTGGCACGGGCCGGGACCTCAGCACAGACTCGTAGACTAATAGTTACAAGGACACCGCGGGCCCTGGCCTGAGCGCTCCGCACGCACAAGGGCCCGTGTTCCTCAGCCCTCTCCCCTGAAGGTGCTCCTGGCACCCTCCACAGACAGGTGAAGAAGAAACCGCGACACAGAGAGACGGTCAGGCACGTGCAAGCGAATGAGGCAACACCTAAGCTGGGAACTGGACCAGAGAGATGAGCAGGGCTCACCCCAGGGAGGTGTGGGCGTTGCAAAGGAGAAGAAGGGAAGAGTGGGTTCGTGGGATGGCTCCTTGTTCCTCCCTACATGAATTCACTCGAAGGCCCTGATTTAAGCACCAACCGTGTGCAGCTCCTGCATTTTAGCATTGGAAGCCAGATCAGAAACAAGAGAAGGGAGTAACCCAGAGTCATGTTGGATGGTGCTCCTCCGTAAGGAGAAAAAGCAAGCGGGGAAGGGGGCGGTCTGGGGAGTCAGGGAGGTGGGAGGTGGGAAGGCTGCAGTTTTAGTTAACGGGGCCAGGAGGCGTTTGAGGAAGAATACGGGCGAAGAGTGCGTGAAGGAGAAGGCATAGCTGGTGCAAAGGCCCTGGGGTGGGGATGTGTGGGTGTGACAGGAAGAGGCCAGTGAGCGAGGGCGTGACAGGGGTAGCTGAGGCCCTGGAGAACTTGGGAGACGGGACGGGCTTTGCGGCTGTCGGGGGTGGACGGCCCACCTGGTGCCCAGCCGTCGGGTGCGCAGGCCCATGAACACGGAGCGGATGAGCTTGCCGAAGGAGGCGGCATTGACGGGCTCCAGCTTCTGCTCCTGGCAGTGCAGCAGGTAGTGGCAGTAGAGGGTGCTCCGTGGCAGGCTCACACCCTCGGCCGTCTCATAGTTGTCTAGGAGCCACTGAACCTGGGGCCGGACCAGGGACCGAAGAACATGAGGAATTGCTTTAGTTTCTGGAATACTCATTGTGAAGTGTTCTCTGTACCTATTTTCTTTTCTTTTGTTAATGTTTATTTATTTTTCAGAGAGAGAGAGAGAGAGCACAAGCAGGGGAGGGGCCGAGTGAGGGGGACAGAGGATCCAAAGCGGGCTCTGCGCCGACAGCAGTGAACTCACGAACCCTGAGCCGTGACCCGAGCTGCAGGTGGAGGTTCAATGGACTGAGCCACCCAGGCGTCCCTTCTCTCTGTGCCCATTTCCAATGGTGACGCTGACAACCACGTTGTAGGTCACATCATACGTAATCACCGGTGGGAACTAAATCTCATGGAACTCTCTAGAACTGCACCGTCCAACAGAGTTGCCTCCAACCACACGTAGCTATTTAAATTAATTTATACTGAGTGGAAAAGGCCAATGTCAAAAGGTCATGTGGAGTATGATTCATAGAACACTCTCGAGATGACAGCATTATAGAAATGGGGAACAGATTCATGGTTACTGGGGGTTAGAGACGTTGGGAGGGAGGAGGGCGGGGGTTACTATAAGGGGTAGTTGGGGGGTGATCTTTGTGGCAGTGGAACAGTTCTGCATCGTGATTGTAGTGGTGGTTTTCCAAATGTACACCCGTGATAAAAAGATAGAAGTAGAGGGGCGCCTGGGTGGCGCAGTCGGTTAAGCGTCCGACTTCAGCCAGGTCACGATCTCGCGGTCCGTGAGTTCGAGCCCCGCGTCGGGCTCTGGGCTGACGGCTCAGAGCCTGGAGCCTGTTTCCGATTCTGTGTCTCCCTCTCTCTCTGCCCCTCCCCCGTTCATGCTCTGTCTCTCTCTGTCCCAAAAATAAATAAACGTTGAAAAAAAAAAAAAAAAAAAAAAAAAAAAAAGATAGAAGTAGACCCCCCCGCGTTGTACCAAGGCCAGGTTCCTGGCTGGATACTGTACTGCAGTCATGTAAAACGTAACTAGTGGGGTAATCTGAGTGGGCGGGGTAACCTGGGTGAGCCGCCCACAGGGGTCTCCCTGTACTATTTTTGCGGCTTCCTACGAATCTACAATTATACCAAAATAGCGTAAGGAAAAACAAACAACTCAGTTCCTTGGTGACCCCAGCCACATCTTAGGCACTCAATAGCCACATGTGGCCAGAGGCCTCTGTATTGAACAGCACAGAGGGAATACTTCTATCAATGGGGAATGTCTAGAGGACGGCAGTGTTCTAGTGAAGCGTGTCTGCAAACCTCGGGTAAGGACCCGTTACAGGGTCATGAAATCAGCTGGGTGGGTCACAACCAGCATTCGAACAACATAGACCTGAAGCCGGGCTACATGGGGGTATAAGGGAGGTTCAGCCTGCCTTCTGAGAAAGCTTCCGTCTCGGTTATGTGGTCCATGATGGGTGGCTATGTCAAAGGGCGGTATTTATTTTATTTAAAAAAGCTTTTTTTAATGTTTATTATTTTGGAAGGAGAGAGAAGAGAGAGTGAGCAGGGGAGGGGAGGGGCAGAGAGAGAGGGAGACACGGAATCTGAAGCAGGCTCCAGGCTCCGAGAGCTCTCAGCACAGAGCCCGACGTAGGGCTTGAACTCACGAACGGTGAGATCACCACCTGAACCGAAGTTGGACGCTTAACCGACTGAGCCACCCAGGCGCCCCCAAAGGGCGGTATTTAAAATCGCTCCAGACCCCCGGGGCACCTGGGTGGCTCGGTGGGCGAAGCGCCTGACTTCGGCTCAGGTCATGATCTCACGGTTCTTGAGTTCGAGCTCTGCATTGGGCTCTGTGCTGACAGCTCAGAGCCTGCTTCAGATCCTCTGTCTCCCTCCCTCTCTCTCTGCCACTGCCCTGCTCGCTCACTCTCTCTCTCTCTCAAAACTAAATAAATATTAAAAAATAAAAATAAAAATAAAAAAAATCACTCCAGACCCCAACTTCCAAGAGGACAAGGACCACCCTGAGACTACTAGGCCCTGATCCAACCACAGTCACAGAGCTAGTGAGAGGCCCGGCCCAAGTGACTCCATACAGCCCACCTCTGGGCAGAGAGAGGTTTTCTTGTCGCCTTGTAGATGGACAAAGTGCCTTGCTCAGGGCAGCTCCCCCCATGCTGGTGCCTGCCTCTCCCTCCCCTTGCTATACGCCTGCCATCATCAGTTCTGATCACAGGAGACAACACTTCTCGGGGCCCTGGTCTAACAGCCTCATGCATATGAGCTGAGGCCCAGAGAGGCTGAGTAACTTGTCTGAGGCTACACAGCCAGGATCTGATCCCCGGATATCTTCATCTGAGGACTCCAGCGCAAGGGTGCGAAGACTCCTGCTGCCGGCGACCAGTGACCACCCACCGCCCGCGCCCAGCACCTCCCCCCGCCCCCGGCCCTGCATGCCTTTTCTGGGGCCCGAGTCGGCACTCACGGTGGCTGGCGAGGCACGCGTGGTGTGGGAGTAGGACTGGCTGGCGCTGCCCAGCATGTAGCCGCCCTGGATCACATAGGTGCCTGCTCCGCTGCCGCCGCCGCCGCCACTGCCGCCGCCGCCGCCGCCGCCCCCGCCACCGCCACCGCCGCCCCCGCCGGTGCCGCCGGTGCCGCCGGCGCCGCCGCTGGCCCCACCCGCGCTGCTGGCGGAGCTGGTGACGACCTGGCTCCCGGACACGTACATGGGCACAGAGCCGCTGCTGGCCACCGCCTGGGAGGTAGCGGGCGTGCTGACCTGCGCAGCTGTGCCTGCAGCTTCGTAGTAGCTTGCGCCCGCTGTCTGCGTGTACAGCGGCGTCTCCGGGTAGGGGTAGGTACTGGAGCGGCTGAGAGGGAAGCAGAGGCAGGAGTCAGCGGGCAGGAGCTGGGCAGCCGAGGGGCGGGGCGGAGGGGGCTCCTGTGGCGCCGGGGCCCTCCCAGGATGGGAGCCAGAGGCCGCCAACGTTTACCCATGCCGGACCAGGCACCACTCTGAGCGAGTGCCTGATGGGGCGCAGTTTTCCATGTAATCATCAGAACGGCCCCTGGCATGGGAGCCCAAACCTCAGATGTGAAGAAGCCAAGACGGAATGGCTAGGTCACTTGGAATAGGGCACACACTTCACTCAATTAAAAACAAAACAAAACAGAACAAAACAAAAAAACCAACTCATCGAGCACCTACTGTATGCTGGACACTGTTGTAGGCACTACAGACCCAACAGTGGGTAAGACAGAAAAAGCCCTGCCCGGGGGAGTTCACGTTGTCGCCGGGAAGCCAGAGGTGAATCAAGGGCATTGCAGAACGTGGTCCGTGCCCAGGTAGTAAACGAGATGGGAAGAGGGGGCTGGAGAAAGGGGAGGTGGCCTCCCTTCAATCCGGTGGCCACCCTGGGGGGCCATTCAGCGACGACTTCTGGAGTGCAGAGCATGTCCCTTTTGAGGCAGAGGAACGTTCTCCTCCAGCCGTCCCAGGACCCGCGTCAGATGATGCGGGGGCTCAAGGCTGCAGTTCATAGCAAGAGAGCAAAAACAACTGGGGTCCCTCTTTGGAGGACAGTTAAGTGAAAGGTGACAGAATCCTAAGAAAGGGTAAGAGAGAGGAAGATCCTGCCAAAGAAGAAGCTCCAGAACATTTTTTCAGGTGAACGAAAGAGGTGGGGAAAGGTAAGGATGGGGTTTCCGGAACAGGGGGGAGACTGTGCCCCATTTCCTATCTATGTCTGCATCATGCGGGTGGAGGCCCCATGGATGGGGAGTAGGCATCTCACAAGACATTGTTGGACACAGTTTTGGTTTCTGAGTCCTCTTAACTTATTAGTGATTCAAAACAACATCAAATTTTAAAAATCCAGAAAGGGAGCAAGGCCGGCCAGATGGGACCCGCCGCAGAAGGCTCTGTTGTAACAGGCTCCCGAAGGAAGCTGGGGAGGGAGACTTGCAGGCCTCCAGGGCGGCAAGGAGAAGGCGGGGGGAGGGGCAAGGGGGGAGGGGAGGGGGGGGGGAGGCTGGTCACCCGAAGTGGGCGCCCTACCTGTTGGACACCAAGAGGCAGCTCTTGACTGTGGCATCCTGGTCCACGTCTACTGAAGTGGCACTGGGTGGCACCAGCAAGTGCCCTCCACCCCATCCCCAGGCAGGGACCACAGCCAGCCCAGCCCAGCACCCCACCCCACCCCACATCTGGAGCCACACGTGCTTGAAAAATGTTGCTCTGCCAGCAATTTGCTGCATGATTGAATGAACGTGTGTGTCTCTGGACAGAGCCAGAGCCAGAGGTGCAGGGACTGTGGCTTTGGCCAGGGAGGGGGTCCAGGCTGGCAAAGGGCTGGGAAGCCGGTTAAAATCCAGTGCAAGAGACAGACAGGGGACACAGTGCTACTAACAATTTCACCAGAATCTGATGGCGGTGATGGGCTACGTGTGATCCCACACGTGATAACCACGGAGGGGAGAATTCAAACAGAAGCAAGGACAGACACTACCAGGGGAGGCAGAAGGAGCCAGCCCGGCACCACAAGGCCTGGGCTTGTTCCTCAGTTCTACTTTCTGGGGGCCCCATGGGGGCCACTCTTCTTTCCGGAATGCCCTGTATGGTCCCTACCCACTCTAGTTAATTGCGTGGCTAAGAGACTGGCAGCATGGGAAATAAGTCAACGGAACTATGAGGTAGCTGGAGGCCGTCGACCATGACTCAGGTGCCAGGGTCAAGCCCCCTGGGATAGGCCACAGCACCACGATCCAGGCACTGAGTTGCTCTATGAGCTAATCCCCAGCATCACGCCCTTATGGGACAGGTGGGTGGGGGATGTAAGAAAAAAGGTCAGACACAATGCAAAGAAAACCGAATGAAGCTTCCAACAATTAAACCGACAATCACCGTGATCCTGGAACTATTACTGTGAAGGAGGAGAGAGCGAAGGTGGTGTGAGGGGTCTCCCAGACAACAGTGAGCCAGAGCGGAGGCTCGGGCAGGCCTCGGGCATGGCATCTGCCTGACGTGGCAGGTGCTGATAATGCTGCAGGGCACGCGACAGCAGGGAGAGGAGGGCCCCCAAGTGTCGGCCGGGCGGGCACCGGCTACATCGTTCACGCTATGTCTGCACCGTGGAGTACTATGCAGCCGTTAAACAGGGTGACTGGGACCCGGTCAGAGAAACAGGGAAGAGCTTTGAGACACACAGCTGGGAAGAAATAAAGGACAGAACATTCTGCCTGTTTCTGAACAAAAAAAAGGGCTAGTTTCTATTCTCAGGGTGTCTCTAGGAGGAAACAAAGAAACTGGTCACAGCACTGCCTTTGGAGCAAGCTTGGGGGTCAACAGGGAAGATTTCTTTTTCTTTAACATTCCCTACTAATTCAGAAAGCTTGTCTTATAAAAATTAAATTTTCGTTTTTTCTTTTCTAAAAACCATGCCCATCGGACCCCAAGGTCTTAAGTTATACTGGGATGCCTTTCCCAACCTGCGAGGGTCCCCTCTGCTGTGCCCCTGCCTGATGGCTGCTGGTTATCCTGGGGAAGCACCTATCACCTGTCACCTGAGGCCTTGAAGGCTGGCTGGTCGGCTAGGGGCAGGGACTCTCAGGCCTCAAGTCCCAGCAGGGTCCTGAGCCGACATAGGCCCCGCCCCGCCCCGCCCCCCCCCGCCCCCCCCCCCCCGCGCCCACTCACATGGCACTGGCCGTGTAGCTGGCGTCACCACCCTCCACATACTGCACTTGGCTGGAGTACACGTGTGGGACGGGCACCTGCTGGAGCTGCTGCACCTGGTGTGGGAGGAAGGGCACACAGGAGGTCAGGGGTGGGGCGGTTCCTCTGCCTCTGTCTCTTTCTCTAAAGGGCTGGTAGCTGTCCAAGCTCGCAAGGACACTTGGCTCCCCGGTGGGGAGGCTGCATTTCTGGACTTTCTGAACACATCCTGGACAGGGCCAGGGGTCAGAGGCCCAGGGGTTGTGGCCTTGGTCAGGGCTGGGAATCGGGTGGAGCTGTGTCAGAAGCCAGGACTCTGTGCTTAGGCTACAGACAGCAAGGATGGGGCCTGACGTGAGGCGGGCTGAGGAGACCCCGGAGTCCTACTCTGAGCGTGAAAGCTGGACCCCACAAGTAGAGCCAAGCACTGGGACAAGGCTGTCACTAGAGCTAACGCCAAAGCTGGAGCCTGAAAACCACATACAAACAGGGCCTCAGGGGTGGAGCCTGCATCAAGGGAAGGATCCCCGTCTGTAGGGGCGGGGCCTGGAAGCTAAGTACAGGATGTCAGGGGAGGAGCCAGAGGCCAGGGGTGGGGCTCCGGTTGGCGGGACACAACCTGGAATTACTGACAAGGTTTGGGGGGCGGGGCGTGAATTCCCCACCCCCATCCCCCGCCCGGGACCTGGGACCGCCAGTCTTGGGGGTGGGGGTGGGGGTGGGGTCGGAGGTGGGTCCCCACACTGGCCGGGCGGAGGTGGGGTCTTCAGGGCCAGCAGGGCCAGGCGGGCAGCCTGGGGCCGGGCGCCGGCCGGGGCCGGCGGATCCCGCCCCCGCCCGCCCGATGCCCCCCGCCCGTGCGTCGGCCACCTACTTTGAGGGCCGTGGCGGCCGTGCCGAACACTAGCACCTGGGGGACTCTCTGGATCCTGACCCTCTGGTCGGGGCTGGCTCGGGCCGGGAGCCCGGGCAGTGGCTCGAAGACCACTTTCTGCTGCGGCAGGAGCAGGTGCGGGGGCATCACGCCCACCAGCTCCACCCACTGCTCGGCGCCCGGCTCGTAATGGGGCGGCGGCGGCGGCTGGGGGCTGCCTAGCTGCCAGACCTCGCCCCTGCACGCGGGCGGGAGCGGCGGCGGCTCCGGGGCCAGCGCGCTCGGCCGGGGCCCGGGCGTGGGTGGCCGGGGCGGCGGCTCCGGCGGCGGCGTGGGCCGGGGCTCCTGCTGCTCTGCCTTCCTAGCGGGAAACTGACTGCCTGAGCTCTGGAGGACAAACAGAGACACTGGGGGGTCACCGGGAGCGGCCGCGGGCGGGGCTCTAGGCCTCCGCCGCCCACCGGGTCGCTGAGCCCACGCGGCAACCCCACAGAAGATCCCGCCCGGTGCCTCAGGGAGGGGAGAATCCAGATCTCTCTCTTAGCAAAACCTGGGCCCTTGAACCGCCAGGTGCCCGGGGAGAGGGGAGGCTCCAAGACAGAGTCTACAGCCCACAGCCCAAGCCCTTGAGGAACTCCCCCCCCACCCCCCCACCCCGCCCCCGAGCCCCCCGCCCCGCACCATTCCCTCCCTGCAGCCCGATGGGCCGGCACCCACCCCTCCCCAGCCCGGGCCTCCCCAGTCCCAGTTTGCCCAGAGGTAAGTGGAGAAGACACGCACCTCTTGAGCCACGTGAACTGGCTGGAGCCCCTGCACCGTAAGTTGCTGCACGGGGCCGGCTTTGGGCGCCTGTGGAGTGGCTTGGACCACGGACCTCTGGGATGGAAAAGGCAAGTCAGACTGTGGTAACCGTGGCGACCAATGGCCCACCCATCCCTGAGCACCCACTCCATGCCCACATGAACTCCTGTAAGCCTCACAGCAGCCCGGTGAGAAAGAGGCCACCATTCTCCAGCTCTTCCCTGCCGGCCCTGCACCAAGTGCCTTTGAGATTCAGGACCACATTGACCCCGGGCGTTCAGTTAGAGGCGACAACAGAGGCTCATCAAAATGAGGCTGACAGGAAGTGGCAGAACTGAAGCTGAACCTGGGACTGCCTGCGGGAGTCCTTGCCACCCACCCCTACTCTGGACATGAGTTATCGCACACCCCCACATCCGCCATGCCTCCACGTCCTTACTTTCATGCTACCGCAGGAATACTGACATCGCCCTCAGGGCACAGAGCGAGGGGCAGAGGCCGGGGGTGGGGTGGGGTGCCAAGTGGTGGATTAGGACTCGGACCCAGGCCTGGAGGCTCAGAGGGTGCGTGGTGCTCGGCAGGACATCTGCGAATCCTTCAGGATGGGGTTTCTGCTTTTCCTCTGGGGGAAGTCTGTGCCTTTCATCTGGTTTTGCGAGGGGTTTGGGACCCCGCAACGTTGAGTGATGACAACCAGATGGCAGACGACCCTTGCCCCTTAACCTGCTCCAGCAGCTCAGAGCATAGCCTCCTCCCAAAGGCTGGCCGTGCATTTGGAGGCTGGGCCTCTCCCTGAGCTCCTTAGGGGTAAGCCTGGACTTGGCCTTGGGGCTTCCTCCCGGCGAGTGGGCCCAAAGAGGCAAGGTTGTTTCTCAAAGTTGTTTCCAGCGCCCATTCAGTGTTAGGTGCCACCTGTGAGGACCACATCTCATCCCCCAGCAACCCCGACCACCCTGCCCCCAGACTCCCAGGGCAGAAGCCATTATGCAGATAAGGATGCTGTGTCTGAAGGAGAGCAGAGGTGCTTGCCAGAGGCCCCCGGGGGCCGGCTGAGGATGCACCCCTACCTGCTTGGCTCCCACAGACCTTCCCGACCGCAGCTCTCACAGACAGCCAAGGAGGCCGCAGAGGCTGCCTGGCCAGGAACCCTGCCCCAGCCACCGCCCGCCTTGGCCTGGCACCTCTTGGGTGACGGGGACACTCTGCTGAACGCCACAGACCTGCAGCTGCTGCGGCACTGCACCCGCGGGGGCCCCAGCCGTCTTGCTGGAGGAGCTGTTTGCCTGCCCCGGCGACCGCTGCGAGGGAAGGAGACACGGGAGCGTAGTCTGGGCACCCAGGCCCTGGAAAACCCTTCTCAGGAGGGCTGTCCCAAGAGCTACTTGGGGAGGGTGGCAGTCTACAGAGGTCTCAGCCTCCTAGGCTGGTAACTGGCCGCGTTTCATAAATCCAAATGCCTAGTCCCTGCCGTAGCCCCGCTGATTCCCAGGCAGGGCTAGGGGTTCGGCTCAGAGGTGCTGTTGGGGGGACCCACCCTCCGCAGCCCAGATGGCCTCAGCTCAGAGGACACCTGTGCCTCCGAAATCAGAGGGACTGCCGCCTTGAGGTGAGGAGGGGTAGGTGAGGCAAGCCCCACTTTCCAGATGGGAAGGGATGTCCCAAGGCCACACAGCTGAGTGGTGGCACCAGGCACTGACCCCAGGCAGACTGGCGACAGAGTCCCTGTTAGCTCTGGGCCATGCTGTGGCCACACGGAGCTGACGGCACTTGGTATTATTAGCTGTTTTACATAGACAACACTGGGCTCAGGAGGCTCCAGGGGCCTGGCCAGAGTCCCCCAGGAGAAATGGCTGAACTGGGGGTCTGACCCCAAGCTCCTGATGCTGCCGCCTATGCTCCCAGACACCCGTGGTCTGCCTGCCTCCAACACACTCATTAGTGCTTAGGGGGTCCCCAGAATCCACCCTGTAGTCTGGGGAAGAGCCTCTACCAGCCCTGAGGGGCGCAGGGGGACCCGCTTTGCTTCCTGGGACACGGGGTCCTGATGTGGAGCTGCGAGGCCCATCTCAGCCTGGGGTGGGAAGCAGCTCAGAGCAGACAGGGCCACGAGTCAGGCAGCCAAGCCGCCCGACCCGGGCTTATTAAGGACTTTGGAGGAGCGAGTGGGCTTGGGGGCGCAGGGACCCCTCCAAGTATACTCTGGGGGTACATGCCCAACCCGGGGAGAGAGGTACAGAGAGGGCAACTGATGGGGCCACCACCTACCTCAGGGGGCGAGTGCACCTGCTGGGTGCCATGCACTGTCAGGGAAACCTGGCCACCCTTGCCGCCTGGGGCCGTGCTCTGCACCACCAGACGCTGCGTGGGGAGAGCCTAGAACCAGGAGGAAAAAGGACCACAGTTCACTCACAACAGCCCGTCCGGTTCCCGCGAGCATCTGCGCCACACCAGGCGATGTCCTGGTGGTGCTCACCCATCAGCTCACAAAACTGCCCCGACGGCCCCCGGGCAGCACTGTTACTACCCCCACGGCACACAGGGTGACAGCGAGGCTTGGGACGGCGAAAGCGCTCGCCTGAGGCCCTGGAACCGGTAAGTGGCTGAGCCAGGGTTGACGTCCAGGGAGCCTGGCTCCACAGGCCATGCACAATATGCTCTCACCCTTGAAGCCCGTTCTGGGCGGAGCCCCGTCACACCGCCGTCAGCCTTCTGGGGGACAGGCCACTATGTACTCACGGTCCCCGTGCTGGCTACGTGCTTGGCTCCTAACTGGCATTGGGTTCTCTGCTTTGAGATATCGGGGCCGGGCCTGAAAGCCACCTTCCTTACTGCTACTCCTCGGCTGTCTATTAAGATGTCTCGTGCAGCAACTCCTTCCCCAACGGGCCCTGACTGCCACCGTCTCACTGGCCGGAGGCGGCGGTCATCCCCCTGGATGGGGCCTAGGTCCTTGATACTGGTGAAAGCACATCTGAGCAGGCCACCAGGAACTGGCTCTGCAACCCAGGGGGAGGCCGGGCCTGGTGTGGCAGCCTTACCTGCTGGGGCACTGAGATGTTGGTGAGCTGGAGGGGAGACACGTGGCCCGGCTTGGCCTGCACACTTGTCTGGACCAGCAGACGCTGTAGGGGCAGGGAGTAAGGACCTGAGCCATGCGGGCTTCCCCAGGGCGGGGTGGGGGTGGTGGCTGAAGCGAACATCTTGCTAAGAACAGGTGAGCAGATGGCTCTGGCAGCAGGGTGGGAGGGGAGGCCAAGTACCTGTGGCCACCGTCACCAATGCCCCTCTCGTGTGCCCTCCCGCCCTGCCCCCTGGGGGGGGAGGGGAGTCCGTCCTACCTGCTGGGTGCCCTGCACCTGCTGAACCACCTGAGTGGGGACTCCGGTCTGGCTGGCTGTGGAGCCCGGGCTGGCTTCTGATACAGTCTCACTGGCCCGCATGGCGCCTTCTGTGAGGAAGGGTCATTGGGTCAGCTCTGCCTGCTGTCCCTGTCAACCCTGGGCCTGAGCCCATCAGGAGGGGACAAAGTGGCCTGAAGCTGATCCTCTGACAGAGCGGGGTGTCTCCAAGATCCTGCCTGTCTCCTGGCAGGCCTTGACACTGCACATTGGGATAAGCCTTAAGGACCTGTGGCCCTTGACATGCAGAAGCAGCCCCACCCCACCCCACCCCTCCTCGTCCCAACGCTAGACCAGGAGGGGTGACTGAGGAGCCAGTGATGCTCAGGCCCAGAGGGCTGGATCCCTTTCCCCAACAGATAGGACTTGTGGACAGCCAGTGACTGATCCCCTTCCCCAGGGTCTCAACAGCCCTGGAAGGACCAAGGTGCTGGGGCCACCTTCCTCAAGAGGACTCTTGGCTTCCCAGGAATGGGAGATGGTCAGGAGTGAGCTCAGAAGGCCTTGCCAGCCTGTGGCCAAGCACCACCCCCCCCTCCACTGTCCCAGCCTCCCTGTCCTCGGTGGGGCGGGGGCAGCGGGGGGGCTTGGAGGTGGGCAGGCAGGTACTCACGCTGACAGGCAGCCGAGAAGAGGCAGTCGTAGAACATGGTGCCCACCTGTCCCCGCCCTGCCCCTGCCCCTGCCCCTGTCCATCCAGGGAAACCTGCCCCACGGTCCTCACTCCTTGCCCACCTCTTTGGGAACTGCAGGGTGCGTGGGCAGCTTTCTACCCACAACCTTGGGGAGCTAATCCCTCCCGGTGGATGCAGAGCTCCGGGCTGCCCTCTTAGAATAAACACTCTCCTCCCAGCAGACACGGCCCAAGCAGGGCCTTCTCTGGGCCGGGGCCTTGCTATGAAGTCAGGAGGGAGGCTGGTACCCGGAGATGCTATCGGGCAGGCGCAGGTCGAGTTTCATGCACATCTCGCTGAGTGATTAACAAGGGAGCTGAGAAGGGGAGGGGCCCGGGGGGCAACTGTCCTTGAGGGATGCTGGCTGGGAGCCCCCCGCCCCAGTCAGGATACCATCCATCCTGCCCCCTCCCTGTGGCCTGGCTTGGTCCCAGCAGTTCCAGAAGCCAGGGTCGGGTGGTGGGGCGCATATGTGCCTGCCTTCCTCCAAAGTGCTACCAGGAGCTAAGCTGCCAGTGCCACCTCCCCGGGGGGTCCCTGGCAGGACTGGAGGGTGGTGGGCAAGGAGGAGGGGTACCTATAGTGCTTCTAGTGCCCCAAGTGTTGCGCTACGGTCTTCCCGGGCAGCTGGAGGCAGAAAGAACTTTTATCACCCCTGTTATTAGATAAGGCAAGCGACAGGGAAAGAGGAAGTGACCTGCTTAAGGTCACCCAGATGGGAAGTGGCAAGACAGGATGCTGGCCCAGATCTGTGCCCACATAAACCTCACATTGTGCGTAGAATCCAGAGTCTCGGGTCATGCTTGGGCTGACACCCCAAGGGCCGTGGTAAACAGTGGGGGGGGGGGCGGTCAACGGGAACCCCAGAAGGACCAGAGCATCGGGAACTGGGCCTTGGCTATGTGGGGACACAGGCTTGGGAGAAGAGCCTGGCCAGGGCAGAAGGGCAGTGCCAGGGAGCAGCGAGAACCTCAGGGACCAAGTCTGGAGCAGAGCTCAGGAACGTGTTATGCACTGGGGGGAGGGGGAGTGGTGGCCAGATGTGGGAGGTGGTTGTTGGGGGAGGCCTCTCATTGGCCACACGTGGGACACACATTGGGACAACTTCAGGCCTGCTTGGCCAGCTGCCTCTGCAGCCAGTTCCAGGAGACACCAATCCCTAGATCCGGCTAGAGTCCTCCCTCGTATCCACTTAGGCTTCCCTGAGCAGTGAGGAAGGCAGCCATCACTGAGATGGGCCCCCAGGAGAAACCTGAGAAAGCCCTGAGTCACGTGAGGGGCCTGGCACACCTGGCTGTCCGTGGGACACGGGGAGCCAGCCCCAGCCCAAGGAATGGCACCCAACCGAAGAGGCCTCTGACAGGTTTTGCCTAGTTCATGGTGGGCCAGTGACTGGAGGGCTGGCCCCAGCTACCTCCTAGGCCCGGGGCCTCCGATGAAAACGCCTTCAGTGGGACCTTCAGCGGGACCCTCAGCATCTGGGAGGCCTGGGGACCTGCTGAGACCAGGGGATGGGGAAGCCCCAGGAAACAGTCTGGGATGGTCCTCAAGGCTGGGAGCCCCGCATCTTCCAGGCCAGGAGGGGGTGCCAGGCTGCACCATGAAGTAAGCAGGTGAGATTCCAGAGTCTAATATTTGGATGTGGAGCTTCGTGTGTGTGTGTGTGTGTGTGTGTGTGTGTGTGTGTTGGGGCCTCTGCATCTGTCTGTCTGCTTTCTCCATTCTGGGCATGTGCATGAGACCAGGGAGGGCCCTGCAGCCTCAAGTCTATAGTCAGGAAGTGGCAGCTGGTTTCCTGTCCCTCAATCTGATGAGCATCACTTCCTCTCCGGGCCCTGCAACTTCCCCATTGAGACCTACTCACATCTCCAGGACCACGAGCTATGAGGGGGGGAAGACTGAGGGAAGCCCCAGAGGCTTGATGCCAAGCTGTCGTCCTCACGGACGACAGACGGGGCAGTCTGGCTCTCTCCCTCCCGATCCTTTGATCCTGAAATGACTTCCGTCAGGCGCTCTTGGAGCGGCCTGTGGGCCCTGGGTCCCTCGTCTGCCCTGACCTTGGCTTCCCCATCTGTAAAGCTCTCTTTCGGACACAAGTCTTCCTGGACTCCCAAGGACTCCAAGTGTGAGCTAAGCAGGGAAGACAGGCTGGCCGCAGACCCTCCTTCAGCCAGCCCTGTCTCCTGCAGGCCGGCTCAGTTTCACCTTCCTGCCGTGGCAGCCAGGGCCCGCAGTGCCCTCCTTCCACCTTGAGTTTCGGGCAAGAGGCTGGCAGCCTGTGAGGACAGGCACTTATGGATCTAGAGGGCTGGTCCTGAGCAGGGAAACGAGTTTCCTTCCCATCACCTCCAAAGACACCTTCGGGCAGAGCCCATAAAGTCTGGCGTGTGGTGTTGCTCTCAGTTGGGCTTCCAGCCTGGGCTCCAGGTTGGATCTGGCCCGCGCCCCCCCGCCCCCCGCCTCCTCCCTGTGTCCCCCTGGGTCCCTGGTCAGCTCAGATTGCTCTGGCTCTGAAGGAGCCCCTGGCACCTTGCCGCAGCCTTGACTGGTGTCAGTTACCTCCCCTACCCCCGCCGCCGCGCCTGGGATGGGCTCACGTGACCCAGAGGCCACCCTTAGATGAAAAGAGACACTAACCCAGGAGAGGGTCATGGAGGAACCCTGGGAAATCACTGCGAGGGGATGGGGGAGGGGCCAATGGAACAACCTCCTCTTCCTCAGAACAGACGAAGGAAGCATCACCCAGTAACCCTTTGGGGGACAGGCTCCCCGCCACCGGAACAGGGAGCAGCGGGGAACAGAAAGCCCCCAGCACCACCGTGAAAGACAGACCAAAGAAGGAATCCCTAGTGTCACCCCCGCGGCCCATTCACTGCAGCCCACCAGCATAGAGTGGCCCCACGGTATAATGGGGGACCAGGGGAGTGGGAGCAAAGGCCTGACCTCTAAGCACCAGGGGCTTGCTCCCTGGGCATGCATCAGGGAGCGCAGGAGAGGCTGGGGGCGGAGAGAGAGGAACATGCCAGGAGTTGGGGGGGACATGCCAGGCCCTAGGGCCTGGAGCCATGTGCCCTTTCCAAACCCTTGCCCTGAGGGCCCTGGACCCCCAAAGCAGCAAAAACCAGCACCCCGGAAGTCCGGGGCCAATCAGATGCCCTGTATGCTGAGCGAAGTCCTCCGGCAGTGACAGGCGAGGCCTCCCGCCTGCTCTCGGCTGCCCAGGGCTGACCGAACGTGAAGGCTGTGATGGGTCAGGCTGGCACTCACGTGGGTGCTCACCAGTCATTCCACAAAGACCCAGTGGACAGAGCCCCACCCTCAGGGATAAGGGGATGGGCGTCATCACTTCAGGTGACGACGAGTGTTAAGAAGAAAAATAAAGCAAGGTCAGGAGACAGAGCGAGCCGTGGAGGGTGGGGAGGTGTGGGCGTCAGGGAGGTGGCATCTGAGCAGACACCAGAACAGAGAGGACAAGCCATGGGAAGGTTTGGGACGAGCAGCGCTCCAGGCAGAAGGCGCCGAGAGCGCAAAGACCTGGAGGTCAGACTGAGCCTTGTGGGTTTTTAGAGCCGCAGGAAGGCCAGTAGGGCTGGAGCAGATGTGGGAGGGGGCAGGTGGGACCAGGTGGGGCTGGGAGGCTGGCAGATCTCCCAGCCAGAGTTGGAACGCTAGGCAATTGTCGGCAGGGGATGTAGGAAGGGCAGAGCTTTGAAAGCCCTTTCCTTGTGGGAGAGGCCACAGGGGGCCAGCTCTCCTCAGGTGAGAAAGCCAAGGTCAGGGTTTCTCAGAGAGGGTTCCCAGGGCCACCTGCCTCCGAATCATCTGGGTTGAACTGGGTTGTGATGCGATTAATCAATAGTTGCCATCAGGCTCCCTCTTGGGCGCTGTGGGGGTGGACGGTGGTGGGTGAGGGCAGGGGCTGGATCAGGGTGGGGGCCGTGGAGGTGGGAGAGATGGTGGGTGCTGGCAGCATTTAGGAGGTGGGGCCAAGAGGTCTTGCTCAGGGATGGGTAGGACGGGAATCCAGGCTGGCCTGGGCCCGCGTGTGGTATTTATTAGGATGAGGAAGTCTCAGGAGAGGGCGGACTGGATGAGGGGAAAACATCCGAGTTCCATCTGGCCATGCTGGCTTGGGAGGCCTGTTCAACCCTCAATGGATGGGTCACAGGTGGCTGGGGTTCAAGGCCACGGCCCAGGGAGTGCTGTTAGCACCGAGGTGGGAGTGAAAGTGGACACACTGGACAAGGTCACCCTGAAGGGATGGGAGGAGGAAAACAGCAAAGGGGGCTGAGAAGGGAGGCAGGAAGTGGGCAGAGACCAGGGCAGGAGGGTGCTTCTGGGAGGAAGGGGACCAGTGTGTCAGGTGGCTCCCAGGGACCAAGGAAGCAGACCAGCAGACAGACAAGGTAGAGCTGTGGGCGACTCCCAACTGGGGCCCTGGGCGGGGGGTGGGGGAAAAGCACAGGCCAGCAGAGGAGAGAAAACGAGTTAAGGAAGGGAGGGGGAACCCTTCAAGGAATTTGAACTTAAAAGGAAGTGAAGCCGTGGGCAGCAGCTGGAGGGGTGCAGGAACTGGGGTTTCTGGTTAAAATGGGAGCTGTTTCACTTTTGCAGGCTGGTGGGAAAGATGTGCAAGAGAGGGACTGAGCCACGAGGCCCTGGAGGGGACGGCCTGGGATTTTCAGAGCTGGTGGGCACAGACCCACCCTGAGAGCTGTGAGGCCAGCTCAGGGGAGATGGGGTCCTTCTTGATAAGTGATGGTGCCTGTCCCCAGTCCCCAGTGAGGTAGGCAGCAGGGTCAGGGATCAGGAGGGAGGCGTGAGATGAGATGATGGAGGTGAGGGTCGGCTTCCTGCAGAGCTGGGAGGTGGGATATGCTGGTGAGAAAACCCAGCAGGATAACTGGGCAGTGCTGGGAACCTGCTGGAGATCTGCGACCTGGGGACCCTGGCCATGTCCATGGCTGGTGCTCTCAGCATGGCTCTCACATGACATCCCTCCAGGCCAGTCCCTGTGGTAAAGAGTCACCACTTTGAGCCCCTGCTTGCCCCTCCCCCCACCCCTCTCTGGAGACCCCGACACTGCCAGGAGCCTAAAGGACGCTGCTCGGGGCTCCGGCTACATCCGCTCTGGTCCCCTGGGGCCATGTCAGTTGCCACATATCACTCTATATTGTCCTATCTTCCTAAACCCGGTCTTGACCTGCTCCTTGCACAGCCTCCCAGGATGGCTTTGCGATTCCCCCTCCTTCCCTTTCCATTCTGGAAGGATTGAGGGGCTTCAAGGCATTCTCCCCCTGTCCTACCCCCACCCCACCCCTCGATGCACACTGGAAACCACTGAAGATGCCCAGTCCTGGTCTGAGCTCTGCCTCCTCAGGGGCGTGACTCCCTGTCCTGACCCTCTGCTCCCAGTCCCTCCTGCTGGGCCCATCTCTAGGACGTGGGAAAGATGGTCCAGGCAGGAATCACGGACACCACGACTCAAGCTTCCCGGCCACTTTCTCTACAGCCACGGGGGAGACTGCAGTGAGAAACAGGGGTCCTTGGCCACGCGATCAAGAAACTGCCCAACCAACAGCCTCCCTCGGCCCCTGGGTCCTGCCAGAAACAAAAAGGGTGCACCTCTGGGGAGGCCTCCCAGCTGACCTCCCCAAAGTGCCCCCACGAATGCCTCGCATGAAATGAGGGCAGGCCGTTCACCCTCCGTCTCCAACAGACGTTTGCAAACTTTAAGTCCCCCGCCCAGTCCTTTCCTCAAGTGGCAGTTTACTTGGGGACAGAGACAGAAACAGCTCTAAGGGCCGCCCTGGTGGAAAGGAGTTCAGGCGCACAGAAGCCTCGTTGCTTGGCCTGACCCCTCCTTCCCCAGAAATGCCCCCCACCACGTCCCCCCCCCGGGGACCCCAGCAAGTTTGAAAGCTGCCGTGCTGTTGACAGGCACAGTGACAGAGGGAGGGCGTCCCTGTGCCCCCCTCCATCCAGGACGCAGGGCTCCCCAAAGTCCTGTCCGAGTCGTTCTCAGAGCACCCCCGGCTCCGAGGACATGTCCACTTACCAGAGACGGTGACCACGATGTACTGCTGGGACGCCGGGGTCGGGGTGGGGGCGCCAGCCGGCTGCGAAGGCGTGGGGGTGGCCGGGAGCTCCGTCACATACTGCTTCTGGCTGCCTGGTGGCTGTGCCTGGGGCTGGGGGCTCTGCAACTCAGTGACATATTGGGGCTGGGGGGTAGCCGCGGCGGCAGGCGGCTGGGGGGGCTGGGGCGCCGCTGCTGGCGGCGGTGGTGGCTGGGGCTGGGCCTGTGGTGGCTGGGATGGTTGTGGGGCTGCCTGGAGCTCAGTAACGTACGCTGGTGTTGCCATGCCAACAGTGGGGGAAATGATAATAAATAAGGCTTTTTTTTTTTTCTTCCTTGCGAAGAAGGGGAGGGGGGGAACAAAAAAAAAAAAAAAAAAAAAAAGAAGGAAAAACAAGAATTAATCTACAGGCGGAGGAAACCAGGGGCAGCTCCTGGCTCCCTAGAGACACGGTTAGGTTCATCGCTAACTTAATTAAATCCTGAGGCTGGTGGCCAGAGACAACCAACCCATCACTGCAGGGGAACTGGTTATGGACTGGGGCTGGCCCACGCTTCTTCCACTCACCCCTGTCCAGGGCTTCTGCCTTCTTCCTTCCCAGCCTCGGCTGCCTGGGGGACCCCTGTGTCAAAGGAGGGTGAGGGAGGGTGGGGTCTTGGGCCCTCACCCAGAGACAAATAGTACACTTCTCCTGAGGGCTCCTGCAGACTGGGCAATGTGCTGAGTGCTTTCTCTCCATTATTTCATTTTAAACTTTGCAACAACCATGCCTGGGTTTGGGTTTGCTCCTGCCAGATGAGGAGCTGAGGCTCAGAGAGGTTAAGGAGCTTGCCCCAGGCCACACAGCAGGCTGAGGCTGAGTCCTGGGCACTCTGAGCACCTGAGTAGCTAATCAGTGGGCTAATTGTTGGAAGGTAAGGTCGTGGGGAAAGCTGTCTCGCAGCCAGCCTGCCCCAGTTCCCTAACATGCCTGCTATTTGGGCTTGGATTCTTGGCTGGGTATCATTCCCAGTGGGGTGCCAGACAAGGGAAGAGTGTTTTTGAGTCCAAAAAGCTCTTAGAGCAGCTTGTGGCCACAGAGGCTTTCAGGCCCTTGAATGGACCGTAATGGGTTACCATAGCAGATGTGAGCTCATCACAGGAAGAGTGCCCTTCCGAGTCTAGGGGCACCGGGCTGGGAGCAGGCCCCGGCCACAGGGCAGGCTCAGCAGTCACCGCTGACCTCAGAACGGGGCCGGCCCAACCAGGCAGAGGCAGCTTTTCTGGCTGCTGAGGGGTCGTGGGTCCCGCTCCCAGGTACTGGGCTAGGCACCCGCCCCTCCCGATGAGCCCAGTCCCTTCTAGCTGACCGCGCCCCTCCCAGTGCTAAGCCCCACCCCCGCAAGCCCCACCTCCCTCTCACCAAGCCCAGAAGATGGGCAAACGGTTTCCCCCGGCCGCCGCCGCCGCCGCCCACTAACGGGTGCCATCCCCAGCCCCTGAACATCTGAGGACAGCGGAACAAACACTGGGGTGGTTAACAGAAGCTCCAGCCCCCATATCTTCGCGGCCCCTGCCAGCCCAGGATAGTATTTGAGTTTGACAGCCCTGCCCGTGGTCGCCTGTGACACCCGTGGGCACGCCAGGCCCCGCTGGCCGCTGAACCAGAGGCTCTCCTGCGCTAACCCTTGAGCACCTGTGTGCCATCGCGCGCCAACAGGCAGCCCTCCGGCCACTGGTGCCGAGGAGTGGGATTTGCAAGGGGAAGGACGCGGGGGGTGGGGACAACTCTTGGTTGACCAGAAGCCCCAGGAGCCCTGGCTGCGATCACCTCTGCACAGCAGCCCCATGACGGAGGAGCCACCATGGCCATTTTACAGATGAGCAAAACCACGCCAAGGGCGCCCAGCAACTGGTAAGAAGAGGATTTGAACCCGGGTCTCTCGGAGCTCCAGATGTGTGCTCTTAACTGCTAGCCCCACCCCGGGAGCCAGGCGCAGGGCTCACTTACTTCTCTCAATCAGTACATAGCGTGTTCCCTGTTTTCCAGATGGGGATACCTGAGCCCCACGCACAGAGATTAAACACCTGCCACGCGCAAGAAGATGTCATCATCCTGCAGCCCCTGCCCTCCCAAAGTCTTCGTGCCAGCATCAGAGGGGCTGCCTTATGGGGGCTCCTCACACCATCAGGTCCAAACTCTGGCCGAGCTCAGGGGCTCGAGTCACGGCTGCTGATCAGTGTCCGTCTGTTTGGGGTCAGAGCCACCTCGACACGAACCCTGACTGGTCTCTTAATTCATGAACACGTTACTGACCTTCCGCTGGGCCTCAGTTTCCCCATCTGTACCTGGGGATGAGGAGGACACCGACGCATAGGGCTGGTGTAAAGGTCCGACGAGACAAGCCCAGCACCCAGTAAGCCCTGAGAGGTGGAAACCACTATTCTCCTTCTCATTGAACAAGGATCTGTGCCACGTAGAGATGGAGGGGGAAGGGGAAAGAGGTCTTAGAAAGAGGTGCCCAGGGGGACTCCAACCCTGGTGTTTGTTCATCAGGATCACCTACGGAGCTAGTTAAATGCAGGCTCCTGGGCCCCACTGCCCAGAGTCTGGGATGGCCCCAGAGTCTGCTGTTTGAGCTAACTCTCCACCAGATGATTCAAGGCAGGTGGCCCTGGGGGACGTCTGTGAGAAACCCTGGCCTGGGCTTTTCTGAGTCCCAGCACGGCTCGCTCCTGGGGTACCTCCCACAAGGAAAGAACTTTAAGAGCTCCACACTTGCAGGTGCTTTCTCCTCCTTGAGGTGCAAAGCCCGAAGGCCTCATTCCTTCCACTCAGGGGCAGGGGAAGGAAGGGACAATGAAGGCTGAACAGCGAAATTGACAAGGAGGAGGGGAGGGGCGCCTGGGTGGCTCAGCCTGGGAAGTGTCTGACTTCGGCTCAGGTCACGATCTCACTGTTTGTGAGTTGGAGCCCCGCATCAGGCTCTGTGCTGACAGCTTAGAGCCTAGAGCCTGCTTCAGATTCTGTGTCTCCCGCTCTCTGCCCCTCCCCCACTCGGAGTCTCTCTCTCTCTCTCTCTCTCTCTCTCTCTCTCTCTCTCTGTCTCTCTTAAAAATAAATAAACATTATTTTTTTTTTTTAAAAAGAAGGGGAGATTAGTGAAACAGTTAAACCAACTTCTCTATTGGCAACTGTCATTGCCATCAGTCTCCAGGAAGGGCCATACAGGATCCCAAGTTTCCCACAATTGTGTGACCAGGAAGCCCTTTTCTTTCCATTCGTGGATGAGTAGGTTAAGCACTGTTCTGCAAGGGGCTGCCTAGAGAGAAATAAGTCACGAATATTTATAGGGCATGAGACCCCTTTCTTTACAGAGCAGGGCACACAGAACAAGGGAATCACTCAGCAAACCTGTTCCTTGGCAATGAGACTGCCAAGAAAGTCACCAATGGCTGTATCTATCTTTCAAAGTCAGTATCTGTTTTTGGAGAATGTTTGCATCAATCATTGAATCAATCAATCTGTGGGCAGGCAGCCTCTATTGCAACTACTCAATTCTGCCCTTGCAGTGAAAGCAGCCATAGATAATATGTAAACAAATGAACGCAGCTATGTGCTAATAAAACTTTATTTATAGACACTGAAATTTGAATTTCATATCCTATCACGTCAGGACATTTTATTCATGCCACACAATATTCTCCTTTTTGATTTCCCCCCCCCCCCAATCTCTGAAAAGTGTAAAAATCATTCTTTGTTCACAGGCCACACAAAACCAGGTGGCAGTCAAAGTTTGCCGACCTCTGTTCTGGATGCCAGACTCTACAACCAGATGGTTTATATCTTGGACAAGGCCCTCCGAAGGAAATGGAAAGAAAGCTCACTTTCCTCATCCGTAGAATGGCTTCAACGGGGAACTTGCAGGGGAACAGGGAATTTAAATATCATGATGTGCGTCTCCTTGATCCTCTATAGCCAGTTAGTTTTTAAGACTTCTCTGTAATTCCTCCAAAACAGATCCTAAGGCTGGACACTTCTCTCCACTTTCATCAGCCAATCCCAGTTGTCAGACCCCCACAACACTCTCATTACTGGCTCCTAGCTCCAGTCTCGCCTCTATAGTCTTTAAGATCCTTTGAAAACACAAATCCTATCTTGTCACTCTTGTATTCAGGAGGTTCCAAGGCTCCTATCACGGAAATTAAATAAAATCCAGAGCCCATCCCAAGACCTCTGGGGCCTTGAGGCATCTAGCCCCTCAAGTCTCTCCTTCTCACCTTGAATGTTCTAGTCAAACTGGCTCTTGCTCCGAGAATGTTCCATGCCTCCTCCTGCCTCAGGACCTTTGCACCAACTCTTCCACCTGACTGACATCCTCTCCTCACCTCTACTCCCATTCTCCACTGCTGGCTGCCTCATATCATTCAGGTCTCAGTTTATATGTCACCTTCTTGGGTCTCAAGTGTGCCTCCCACCCCAAGTACTCTGAAGCACGGACTCCTCTGTTTTATTTTCTTCCTGGACCTCTATTTCCTTATTTGCTTCTTTTTTCTTTTTTTAAACATTTATTTTATTTTTGAGAGGGAGAGAGAGAGAGAGCGCGAGAGCAGGGGAAGGGCAGAAAGAGGGAGACAGAGGATACGAAGCAGACTCTGCTCTGTGAGCACAAAGCTCAATGCAGGGGCCCGAACTCACGAACCGTGAGATCATGACCTGAGCCAAAGTTAAGAGTCAGCCGCTTAGCCGGCTGAGCCACCCAGGCGCCCCCCCCCCCCATTTTCTTATCCATAGTTCCTCTTCCTTCCATGACCAGAAACGCAAGCTCTCCCAGGGCCGAGACCTGGCCCGCCTTGCCCATCACTGACCTCCGGGTCCAGAACACTGACGGGCACGTAGTAGGGACTCAACTTTTACTGTCAAGTGAGTGTCCACATGCCAGGAACACACTGTTAATGGGTGTCAAAGGTCACTGTGAATCTACCAATGGACGAGATCTTGTGAAAGAGTTACTGCCTCCTGCCTCTGCCTGCCAGCAGCAGGCTTGTGCAGCAGGGCTGGGCAATGCCCCCTGGTCCAGAACGGGCTGCCCAGCCCAAGAAGAGCATGCAGTGTGTGCCGTTGCTATCTGCAGGCTGCATCCCCGGGGAAGTCTGCCTGGCCCATCCCCGAGATGTTGAGATGTGTATGGGGAGGGGAGGGCAAGGACTTCAGCTCCAGGGACACCATTCCCACGACACCCACATCTCTGGCTCACCCAGCTGCCTCCTGGAAGCCTTGGGGCTGAGTCTGGGCCCAGGCCCAGGAGAATTTTTTCTGTTTGGCTGCTCTCCTGAAGCGGGAGAAGGACTATTCAGGAGCGAGGGGAATAACACTTTCCCACTAGAAACTAGAGTCCTGGTATCCAGCTTCCCGGGATCTCTGTCATCTCTGTCATCTGCCCACACAGCCCAACAAGTGAGTCAACCTTTAAAGCCACTAGGCTCTCACCCAATTCAAAATGATAAAAATAAATACAAGCGGTGTAATTCGGAGGGCTGAGCAGGAAAGGACAATCATGATAATAAGGGTAGCCGCTAACACAGTTTGAGCAATTACTATGTATTTGATGTTCAACATGGATTCTTTTATCGGGTCCATAACACAGGAATATGAGATTAAGAGTATTACCAATGGTCACTGTCCCTCGCTTGGACAAAAGGAAACTGAGGTTAGAGAAGTACAGTAACTCATCGAAGGGCACGCAGCGACAGTTGATTGCGAGAAAGCAGCTGATTGCTTCCACAAGCAAACTAAACCAGTGCCCTCAACCCTAGTCACAAGACCCCTCTGGGCTTGGGCCCTTCAAATGTAAAAGTTATGGGGGGGGGGGAGGGGGCAGTTAACAAGCCTAGATAACTGCTAACATCGCCTTCTGCTCAAAGTTTGCCTTTCCGACAGGTGGTGATGACCTTTCTGGCGACTTGGTATTTCCAGTCTGGCTCGGAAAATTAATCTCTGCCTTTCTGAACTTTCAAGGGGTCCTGTCACCTCTCAAAGAGGAACGGGTCTAGAAAAAGTCCCTGAGAAGTGAGACCCCCCCTCCTACCCCTCCCCCCTTGTCTCAAATTCTTGACGGAAAGCCTTAGGAGAGCCTGAGACGATCCTTTTCCTCGAAGTTGATTGACTTTAAAAGAAAAGGGCTACAGTTTGCACACTGCCACTCAGCTCTGCTGATGCCGAGCTCCAAAGCAAGACAGAGAACAAGCAAAGTGGACTTGGCCCAGCTGGCTATCTGAAAAAAATAAATCCTTCCCCAAGCAGGTAGATCCTGTTGCCCGCCAAAGCAGTCGCTCAGATTCTCCTGTAACCAACATGGAACACTTCCCCTTTCCTCTAATCTTGATGTGCCGCTCCTGCCCACGTGGCTCTGGAGGCTGGTACCTCCTCAGTGACATGTGACCCAGCTGACACCAACTTGATTGACACAAAAACATGTGTCTGGCCAAGAGAAGCAGCTTAAGAAATCTAAGAAACTTCCCCAGGCGCCATTTGTTTCCCATTCCCAGAAAGGCAGACCTTGATGGGCAAGAAGGTTAGAAATCGTCCCATCTCCAGAAACAAGTGCTCTGGCCAGGGACGATACGAGGTCTAAGAGAGCAGCGCACAGAGAAGCAATCAAGTTTCTGTTCGTCTACCTCAGTCACCCCAGATCACTCCTCCCCTGCCATGGGCTTCGACTTCTGCAAACCAGATCCTCCCGGCTGAAGCCATATTCCTAGCCCACAGTTTCGCCATGAAACTTTGTTTTCCTTTGCTTTCTCTCCGAGAATAAGGGAGATTTAGGAACAGACGGCAGTGTGGAAATCAAGATTAGCTAACAGTTCTATCAAACCATATTCAAAAATAGCACATAGCAGTAAAAGTTCAAAGATGAGGCCTAGAGAAATTCCTGAAAGGAGTCAGAAATCCCTGAAATGTAGAAAAGGGACGATGGCAATGATTCTCCCCACTTTACAGAATGGAAAACTGAGGTCTCAGATGTGGCAGACACGGAGTACTGGGAATGACTGGGGGGGGGGGGGCTCTAAAGCGACGCAGCACAGGTGGCTTTCCATCCCTTTGGGAGGCTGTAAGGCCCTGGCGGCAACTGCCCCACCCGGTTCCCCCGCCACCGGCACCCGCCGGCCCCGCCCACACCTTACGACCTGGCCCCGCCCATTCACCTCCGCCCCGCCTCGCCCCTCCCTCGCTCCCATTGGCCCAGCCTCCCCAGGCCCGCCTCTCCGCGCCTCCCAACATATAAAAGCCCCCCGCCCCGTCCAACCGACCTCCACTCGCCGCCGGCCTGCTAGCGCCCGCCCCTCGCGGGGGCTGGGCCCCGGACCCCAGGGGCGGGTGGTGTCGCCCCAGCCGGGCCCCGGCCCCCTCCCCCACGGCCCCGACAGTCGCCGCCGCCATTTTGACCGCCCGCCCCTTCCCCCCCGACTATGATTACAGCGACACCCGCCGCCCGGGCCCCGCCGCCCTCCCTGGCCGGGCCCGCCACCCCAGGGCCGCCGGGGTTACCTCGGCTTCTTCCTACTTCTGTCCGCAGAAGGGCTTTCCAGAGGTCTCGGAGGCGATGTTGGGAGGGGGACGGAACGTGCCGGGGTCCCCGGGCCGGGCAGGGGGGGGTGGGGGTGGGGGTCGGCCGGGCGGTTGTTGTTGTTGACTCGCGTTGCCGGGTTGCTTGGTCGCCACGACTACCGTGGCTATGGCGCCTCCGTTTCCCTCACCGGGGCAACTGTTGCTACCCACCCTATACACGTCATGAGCGGGGGCGGAGTCCCGGGTGATTGGCGGCGCCAGGAGAAGTGATTGGATGGCGCTAGGTCCTGCTGCTAAGCTATTGGTCCTAAGTCACGCTTTTCAACACCCTCTCGACTTCTCGGCGCTCTGATTCATCGGTGTGAATGTCCATCAAAGGAAATTGAACCCTCAAAGGCAGAAGAACCCGTCACTCCCGCAAGGAAGCAGCGGCCTAAGAATAAAGGGGTGGGGTCTGTGAGGTTGGGATTGGCTTGCGGCTGTAAAACCTGCCTTATGGTTCAGCTAAAGGGATGTCAATCCATTCCAAAGGTTTGCCGCGCTCTCCAGCTGGGAACCGTGCGCATGCGCAGCACGCAAAGCCAGCTGGGAGTGGTAGTCCGCTCAGCGTACTTTAAACGCCTTACCAACTATAAAAGGCGAGAAAGGAAAGCTCTCTTCCTTCAGACTTCTTCCTGCCCCGGTGGGTCAGTTCCTCGCCTCGCGCGCTTACGTCACGGGAGGAATGCAGTGACGCGCGCGGCTCGTCTGTGACGTCAGCGGCGGAGCTGGGCTAGGGATTCAGTGACGTCACTGGGCGCTCTTCCCCTCCCCCCTATTGCCCTACGTTGGTAAGATGGTCTTGGGATGTGAAGGCTGGGTTCGACCCCGGGTCCCATCCCTCGAGCAAACTTCCCCCGCCACCTCCGCCTAGACCCGGCCTCCGCGAGGGCTCCCGCCTCCCCCTCCTATCGGGCCGGAAAAGGTCACCGCTGCCGGGACAACCGCGGCTATCTCCGCCCCGCAGGCGGTGCGGACAGCCCTGGGAAAGGTCTCCTGCAAGCGGAGGACTTAATTAGAGGCTTCTAGCGCGGGCGATAAGCAAAGGTCGGCGCCCAGCACCCCCAGGGGAGTGCGGGCTGCTCACCAAGGCTCCACACCGCACCCCGACGCTCTTCCCCCTCCGTCGCGCCGCCCCCTCACCGTCCTCCTTGCCTCAGTTTCTCCAGGAGAGAAGAGACAGAAGCGGGTCGAGACTAGGTTGAGGGCGCAAAAACTCAATCATCAAGATAAATGACATTCTATCCAATATTTTTTAAGTATCAAAATTAATGGGGAAAAAATAAATCCATGATGACCAAACTACCAAAATTTTAAATAAAGATAGGATCCTGCCAGGAGTGGGATCAAGATGAAGTGAGTCACGCAAGTGCTGGATCGGATCTTGTCTTTTACTTTTTCAAAAACATATTTTAATCATCCATTTTTTTTGCATTAATTTTGATTTCTCAAAATAGTAATTATCTTGATAAATGAGTTTTTTGCCCTCCCCCCACCCCCACCTGCCCCGCCACCCCCTTCAGTTTTGCGCCGTGGTCTCCACCAGAGACAGGAAAATGAACGAAAAAGCTCAGAGCCCATGGTTCTACTTGTAGTCCTGCTGTGTGACAGTGTGACGAAGAGGCTTTGTCTCTGAGCTGCTGTTTCCTGGTTCAAACAACTTCACCCCTCTTGTGTGCAAGGCCCGGGCTGTAAAAGTAAAGAAAGCAGACAAAACCTCAGGCTTTGCATTTTATTAAGAGAGACGCCATTACTAGTGAAATGACTACATAAGATAGGTTTTTAAGGGGCTGTAAGAGTGACATGGGAGAGGGTGGGAGAGGAGTGACAGGATGCAGTGGCCTGTGTCACTTGAGGGAGGGGTCCTGCAGTCCTGAGTTGTGAAAAGAAGCCAACTCCATAAAACCCAGGTGGAGGGAACGGTGGGGAGGAGGGGAGGCGGGAGATAAACATCAGGCTGGGGCAGAATGAGCAAAGAGGAAAGCGTCAGGAGGTGAGGTCAGAGAAGCAAAGGCAGCCAGGTGATTCCCCAGAAACCCTCCACCTCCCAACAGCCCCGCAAAGTGGAATATCCACCCCCCCACCCCGCCCCACTAGACGGGTAAAGCAAAAAAGCAAATAGAGTCTCAGAGGTAGAAGGAGATTCTTCCGGGATCACACAGCTGGGAGGCAGCAGAGCCCAGACAGCCTATCTCCTTTTCTGGGCCTTTCCAATGTGCTTTGATGCCCCTGGGTGTGACCCTCCACGGTAGAGGAAAAGCAGCAGCAGTTTCAATCAGCCTGGAAATGCTCGCGGAGCCCCAGCCCTGATAAGTCCACCCAAGAATGAATGCGACTTGCAGGCATAAGGTGGCCAGGATAAATCCCAGCCCGCAGAGCCAGTCAGCCCCTGCAGCTGCGTCTGTGAGACTGGTGGAGGTCCCAGGGCCAGCCCTGTGTGCATGGGGGCCACGGGCGGGGGGACTAGAAGCCCTATTGCCACCTCCCACCCATTTCCCCACCTCCCTGAAGTCCCTAACCCCCCAATGAGCACAGCCAAGCCTGGAAATCATTTCTTCAATCGCAAATATTCATTATAAGCCTTTGTGGCAGGGAAGGCAGTGTGGGCTAGAAATGTTCTATTTTTTTTTTTATAGTGTTTGCATGGGTTTATAGATATAAAAAATTCCCTGAGCTCTCCATTCGAAATCTATGTCCTTTATGTATGTCATACCCCAATTTGAAACTTAAAAACACACGTTATACCATTGGAAGTCAAGTTATACTCTTGACCAACTCCTTTCTGAAACATTGGTAATTAGGGGGGCCTGGGTAGCTCAGTCCATTAAGCGTTCATCTCTTGATTTCAGCTCAGATTATGATCTCACAGTTCGTGGGATCAGGCCCCATGTCGGGCTCCTCGATAATGGCACAGAGTCTGCTTGGGATGCTCTCTCTCCCTCTGTCTCTTTCCCTCTCCCGCTTGCTCACTCTCAAAATAAATAAACTTTTTTTTTTTTTAATGCAGAAAGAATGAAAGAATTAGAAAAAATGCCATTTTGGGGCTTCCGGGTGGTTCAGTCCATTGAGCATCCAGCTCTTGATTTTGGCTCAAGTCATGATCTCATGGTCTGTTGAGTTCGAGCCCCATGTTGGGCTCTGTGCTGACAGTGCAGAGCTTGCTTGGGATTCACGCTCTCCTTTTCTCTCTCTGCCCCTCCTTTCCTCTTCCTCTCTCTCTCAAAATAAATGAACTTAAAAAAAGAAAAAGAAAATTTGCCGTTTTGCAAAAGCCAAGGAAATCATTGATCTGGGCAATGATCGTCGATGGGCATCATAAAGCAGCAGGTGAGAGAATGACGGGGAACAAACTATGCACAGGGTGCTGGATGGCTCACGGAGCCCAGGGGTGTGGATTTGATCACGGAGGCCAAGCTGTCACCAGCATTAGCTGCCAGGCAGCTCAGCAGCACAGTAAAGGGCCCTGGGCCTCCGATGTGATGCGAAAGGAAGTTCACAGCTTCCCCTAGGACACGTCTTGCCAAAATGTTAAACCTGACTCTGATGAAGTCTCTCAACCTCACATCCAGTTTGCAGGAAATGGAAAGGGTAGAGAAACAAGTTAAATGACAATATCAGGAAGCGACAGACAGACAAATCCACAGTCCGGGGTGGGGGGGGGGTGTACCACATGACAACTGTCCCTGTCTCTTCAACAAGTCAGTCATGAAAAAAAGGGACTGGGGACTTTTCTAGGGCAGGCGGCACCGTCAACACTTGGGGCCAAATTGTTCTTTGTGGTGGGAAACTGTCCTTTGTGTTTTACGATATTAAGCAGTGCCCCTGGCCGCCACCCACTAGATGCCAGGGCACAGGCTTCCCAGCTATCCACCAGCAGAGACCAACCTTCTCTCGCATTTAAGCCAGTCATCGGGTCTCTGTTAAACCAAGGGAACCGCGCCTCGGTGGTTCTGTTCCAAATTTTTATATTCATTGAAAGTTTTGCACCGGGTGAGCATACTCACTGAGGTGGGTCACTGGAGGCAACGTACATGTCCATCTTTCTAGCAAGATGAACTAAAAAAGCGGCATGATCCAGACTCCTCAGCCAAGTAGCCCGGCAGCAAAAAGTAGCTTACAAAGTATCGTGCTAATGGGCGTGAAACCCAGACACCATTGCATTTTAAGACCCGGCAACCCTGTTCCTCCCCCAAGCGGCAGGAGAAAGAGATCTCCGTGGAGTTTTGCTAAAAGGGAGAAAAAGAAGAAATTTAAAACTATCTACGAATGTGCCAGCTACTAAGGAGAATCTGACCCTCGGTGCATTGGAATGCAAACAAGACATCCTCCTGTTACGCTGGCAAATCATCATAAAAGCTGGTGCATTTCTGCTTATTATTAAGTGTTATGCTTAGCAGGCTAGTTCTAACTTTTCAAGCCACACAATGGGGTAAGAGAAAAAAAAATATCGTAAATGTGTGAATACTATGCAGATATATCCATGGATAAAATGGAATCTAGTGTCAGAGGACACCCAGTCCAACAGGTTTGGGGAACTATGTTGCAAGCAGGGTTTTGATGAGTTAAGGTGATCTTGGGAAAATATTGTTGAAGGTATTGCATCATCGAGCCGAAGGAAAAGTTGGGGGGAAAAAAAAAGGAATGAACTGAGATTTACAAAATAACAGGGGCGCCTGGGTAGCTCAGGCGGTTAAGCATCTGACCTCACTCAGCTCAGGTCATGATCTCACGGTTTGTGGGTTCAAGCCCCGCATCGGGCTCTGTGCTGACAGCTCAGAGCCCGGAGCCTGCTTCGGATTCTGTGTCTCTGTCTCACTCTCCCCTGCTCACGCTCTTTCTCTCTCTCTCTCAAAAATAAATAAACATTAAAAAAAATTAAAATAAATGCAAAATTAAAAAACAAAAATCCGAGATGTGAGGGACGCTTGGGTGGCTCAGCTGGTTAAGCCTCTGACTCTTGATTTCAGCTCAGGTCATGATCTTGAGGTTTGTGAGTTAAAGCCCCACGTAAGGCTCTGTGCTGACCGCACAGAGCCTGCTTGGGATTCTCTCTCTCTCCCTGTCTCTCTGCCCCTCCCCTGCTCTCTCTGGCACATGTCGTCTCTCCCCGCCCCCCCCCCCCCCGCCCAGTCTTTCAAAATAAATAAATAAACTTTTTAAAAAATCTGAGAAGTGATCCCCTAAATACTTGGGCTTTGAGAGAAAATGCTTGGGACACATGCATATCCACATGAACTTGTGTCAACCTATTCCCACCCCCCACCAAGTGGTAAGACAATTTTTGGTGGGGAGAGGCTGAAGGAAATAAGTTAATAACTGCTTTGACTCTCTTAACAAAACTGCAATATATCACTGAGCTAAAAGGGTACAGATGGAAATCTAGTACACAGTCCCATTGTGCCAGTCACAACATACTTGCACACACATACAAAGTGAGCATATAAACATACACAGTGGTACATCCTATTGTTCGAGGTTATTTTTTTTTTTTAATTTTTTTTTTCAACGTTTATTTATTTTTGGGACAGAGAGAGACAGAGCATGAACGGGGGAGGGGCAGAGAGAGAGGGAGACACAGAATCGGAAACAGGCTCCAGGCTCTGAGCCATCAGCCCAGAGCCCGACGCGGGGCTCGAACTCACGGACCGCGAGATCGTGACCTGGCTGAAGTTGGACGCTTAACCGACTGCGCCACCCAGGCGCCCCTCGAGGTTATGTACCTGTTCAGGAACACAGGGCAAATGTCTTAGAGATTCTGGCAGTGGTTTGGGAAGAGCAAGAAATTGGTTATCTGGGATGAAATTACACCAGTGGGCGCTTTGCCTGGACCAGTGAGGGCGTGATAGTGTCTGGGGAGAGATGGGACTGGGTGAGACCTAGGTTCCCTGGCATTTGGGGACCATATAGCAGATTGCAAACGGCTGAGGGCCAATTGGGAGGTGAATGGAGACAGTGAATGTAGGTTAGATGTATTTGGGTCAGGAAGACAGATTTGAAATCTGCACTAATATGGTGGCTGCGGGGGTGGGGGGGGGAGGAAGGGACACCTTTTATTTATTTTTTTAATGTTTTTGAAACATTTATTCGTTTTTGAGAGGGCTCGAGGGCTGGGGGCGGAGCAAGGAGAGGGGGACAGAGGATCTGAAGCGGGCTCTGCACTGACAGCAGAGAGCCCGACGCGGGACTCGAACTCATGAACCGTGAGAGATCATGACCCGAGCAGAAGTTAGACTCTGAACAGACTGAGCCACCCAGTCGCCCCTACCTTCTATTCCTTTTTCTGCCAAATTGCTCTGGCTGGGACTTGCGGTACTGTGTTGAATAAAAGTAGTGGGAACGGGTACCCTTGTCTCATTCCTGTCTTAGAGGAAAAGCTTTCAGTGTTATACTATTATGTCAGTTGTGGGCTTGTCGTACGTGGCCTTTATTACGTCGAACTACGTCTCCTCTATGCCCAGTTTGTTGAGAGTTTCCGTTACGAAAGGATGTTGGATTTTGTCGAATGCTCTTCTGCATCTCTTGTGATGATCATTTATGATTTTTGTCCTTCATTTTGCTAGCGTATTACACTGATTTGCAGATACGGAGCCGTCCTTGCATCCCCGGAATAAATCCCACTTGATCGTGGTGTGTGATCCTTTTAATGTATTGTTGAATTCAGTTTGCTAATATTTTGTTGAGGGTTTTTGCACCTACGTGCATCGGGGATCCTGACTAGTGATTTCCCACATGCTGTCAAAATTAAAAGTAACTTGGGATGCCTGGGTAGCTCAGTCAATGAAGCGCCGGACTCTTGATCTCAGCTCAGGTCATGATCTCACAGTTCATGAGTTCGAGCCTGGCGTCGGGCTCTGCACTGACAGTGCAGCCTTCTTGGGATTCTGTCTCTTCCTTGGCCCCTTCCCCACTCTCTAACACACACCGTCTCTCTCAAAATAAATAAATACCCTTAAAAAAAAATAAAAGTAACTAAAATAAAATACAACGAACAACTTAGTTCCTCATCGCTATTGGACACATTTCAAGCGCTCAGTAGCCAGCTGGTGGCCACCATGGTGGAAAGCACAGATATAGAACACTCCCACCATCATAGAAAGTTCTGTTGGTCTGGGCTGTAAATCAACTCTGAAAAGACATTTCACAGACTCAGGGAAATCTGAATATGTGTTCGGCTTAAGATGATACCGAAGAACGATTGTATATTTGTCAGTGTATAAATATCCTTATTTTCTAGAGATGCATGTTATACGTAGTATTTAGAGACGAAAAATGATGTCCGTCAGGTTGGCTAGGGTGTTTAAAGCACCGCAGAAGACCAGGCGTCCATCAAATTCTCAATAAATGTCAGTGTTCATTAATTTAAAAGTTTGGAGAAACGGCAACCTGGGAGAAAATATTTATCCCCCATCGGATAACCAGATAAGAGATCTGCTTAATATATAAAGAACTCCTAGAAATCAAGAAGAAAAAGATCAACAACCTAAAAAATAACGGGCAACGAAGGTGACCAGAGAGGAAAGAGAAAACTGTAATAGCTCTTGAACACATGGGAGTACGTCCCACTGTACTTATGGAAGGGAAGTGTAAATTTTCTCTATTCCGAGATACCATTTTTCACCTGTTATGCTGGCAAAAATCCAAAGGTTGACACACTCTGTGGGTGAGGCCATAGAGGAGCGGAACACTCATTAATTGCTGGAGGGAGTGTGGATTAATCTATCCCCCAAAGGGGAAATTTGGCAATATCTATAAAAAGCACAAATGCGCATATTGTTCGAGCCAGGAATCTCACTTTGGGGAATTTTTCTACTGATACACTTGCATATGTGCAAAATGACATTTCTACAAGGTTTTTCACTGCAGTGTTAGCTCCAGAACAAACCGATGAAAAATGTCGTCTGTCTCTGGGAGTGAAATTAACTATGGGACATCCACACAGCAGAATACTACCCAGCTGTAGAACAAGGTGTGTGAAGAGAGTTTAGATATGGGGAGATCTCCGGCATTTGTTGTTAAGTGGGGCGGGAGGGGGCGGGGGGAGCAAGGTGTAGCAGAATGTATAAAACGTGCCACCCTGAATTGAAGTTTTGACACATGCTACAACATGGATGAACTTGAAAACGTCGTGCCTGGGGCACCTGGGTGGCTCAGCTGGTCCAGCATCTGACTCTTGATTACAGCTCAGGTCATGGCCTCGTGGTTTGTGAGTTCAAGCCCCACATCAGGCTCTGCACTTGACAGCGTGGAGCCTGCTTGGGATTCTCTGTTTCCCTCTCTCTTTCTCTGCCCCTCCCCTGTTCATGCACACACTCCCTTGTTCTCTCTCTCTCTCAAAAAAAAAAAAAAAAAATTAATTAAAAAAAAAAAAAAGGAAAAGAGGGACGTCTGGGTGGCTCAGTCAGTTAAGGTTCCAACTCTTGATTTCCGCTCAAGACAATGATCTCACGGTTTGTGAGTTCGAGCCCCGCATCAGGCTCTGCGCTGTGTCAGCTCGGAGCCTGCTTGGAAGTCTCTCTCCCTCTCTCTGTGCCCCTACCCACCCCCTCTCTTTCCCAAAATAAAGAAATAGACTTAAAAATTAAAGAAAAGAAAAGAAAACATTGTGCCAAGTTCAAGAAGCCAGACACAAAACGACAAACGTCATAGGAGTTTACTCACACGAGGTACCTGGAATGGGCAAATCCATAGAGACAAAAAGGGGGAATGATGGGAGCCTGAGTGGAAGGGGGGAAGTGAGAGATTAGTGTTTCATGGGGACAGAGTTTCAGTTTGGGAAAATGAAAGGGTTCTGAAGAGGAGCGCCTGGGTGGCTCAGTGGGTTAAGCGTCAGACTCTTTTTTTTTTTTTTTTTTAATTTTTTTTTCAACGTTTATTTATGTTTGGGACAGAGAGAGACAGAGCATGAAAGGGGGAGGGGCAGAGAGAGAGGGAGACACAGAATCTGAAACAGGCTCCAGGCTCTGAGCCATCAGCCCAGAGCCCGACGCGGGGCTCGAACTCATGGACCGCGAGATCGCGACCTGGCTGAAGTCGGACGCTTAACCAACTGCGCCACCCAGGCGCCCCAACGTCAGACTCTTGATACCGGCTCAGGTCGTGATCTCAGGGTTCAGGGGACTGAGCCCCAGGTCGGGTTCTGTGCTGACATCGTGGAGTCTGCTTGGAATTCTCCCTCTCTTTTTTTCTGTCTCTGTCTCTCGGCCCCTCCCCTATTGTGCACGTGTGTGCATGCTCCCTCGCTCTCTCTCAAAATAAATAAATTTTAAAAATAAATTTTAAAAACATAGGGGTGCTAAAGATGCATAGTGGGGATGGCTGTACAACAATGCGACGTATTTAATGCTGCTGAACAGGACACTTAAAATGGTTAAAATGACATACTGTATGTTATGTATATTTTACCACAATAAACAATTAAAAACATTTTTTTAATGTTTGTTTATTTTTGAGAGCGAGTCAGGGAGGAGCAGAGAGAGAGGGAGACACAGAATCCGAAGCAGGCTCCAAGCTGTCCGCACAGAGCCCGACGCGGGGCTCAAACCCACGAACCGCGAGATCATGACCTCAACCGAAGCCGGATGCTTAACTGACTGAGCCACCCAGGCGCCTCACCACAATTAAACAATTTTAAATGCTACCTTTCATGTGTGTATGTGGGGGGGGGGGGGAGGATAAGAACCTATATTCACATGTTTGTACAGGTGCACAGAAATTCTGGAAAGATACTCAGGAGATTAAGAGCAGTGAGTTACCTGTAGGGGAAAGTGGGGGCTGAGATTGGGAGGGAGATACTGCAGCTGATCTTACGCTTTTTATTTCCTGATGCACCAGGCTGTACCGACCATCCAGAAATAGGATTAGTTAAGTTTGGAGAGAGTGGTTTTATTTAGGATTGGTAAACTTTGGGTGCATTTGTATGCTGACCAAAAATAATAATGGTAATGAAAATAACAATGATATTGGTAGCAGGCGGGCTTTCCTAATTCTTACGTATTCGTTTCCTGTGGCTGCTTTGATAGTTGCCACAAACTGGGGGGCTTACAAAAGCAGAAATGTATTCTCTCACAGTTCTAGAGGCCAGAAGGCTGAGATCAAGGTCCGCAAGGCCATGCTCCCTCCAAAGACTCTGGGGGAAGGTCCTCCCGTGTCTCTTCCAGCTTCTGGTGGCTCCAGACATGACTTGGTTTCTTCGTGTATATCACTCTAACCTCTGCCTCTGTCTTCACATGGCCTTATCTCCCCTGTGTCATTGGGTCTAGGGTCCAACGGGATAATCCAGGACCATCTCATCTCAAGGGCCTTAATTACGTATGCAAAGACCCTTTCCGCAAATAATATCAGGTTCAGAGTTCCGGAGGGTTAGGACGCGGGGAGGTACCTTGGTGCAGGGTCACACCCAACCCACCGCACTTACCGTGTGCTGTGCGTGATGCTCAGCACTTTACAGAATTTCACCCAAGTCCCCAGACAGCCCCAGGAAGGAAATAGGCCTATTTTTTTAATTTTCTTTCTTTTTTTTTTTTTTTTTAATGTTTATTCATTTTAGAGAGAGAGTGTGTGAACGGGGGAGTCACAGAGAGAATGGGGGACCGCTGTCAGCACAGAGCCCGACGTGGGGCTCAAACTCGTGAACCGCGAGATCATGACTCGAGCTGAAGTCAGAGGCTCAACCGACTGAGCCACCCAGGCGCCCCAGGAAATATGATAATTAACTCCGTCTTCCCAATGAATTCAGAGAGGTGTAAGGCCTTTCTCAAGTTCACAGAGGAACTGGAATTTGAATGCAGCTATATTGGGCTCAAAACTCTGACTCTGTGTGAAGCACAAAAGAGCCTTCTGGTTATGGGCCAGGCAGTCAAACTCAGACAGACAGCAATTATTTCCCAGCGAGTTTGTTCTTTGCCAGCCCTTGAGCCAGGCACTGGGGATATGGAGAAAAGGGCAGAAGGGTACGTCCCTGGAGAGTCGCTGGGAGGAGAGGAGGTGGGGGGAGCATTTTATTCATCAGCCCTTTCAAAGCAGTACAATCAGATATGACTCCCGCCTCCTGGAGCATTGCCTGGGCCCAAGACACCACAGGGGGCAACAGAGGCCAGGAGTTTGTCATGAAGAAAAGGACAAAGGGATAAAGTTCGGATCCAAAGAGAATGTGTCAAGTAGAAATAACAGAAGTACACAGCGCTTGCCCGCCGGCCCTGGGATGTTTTAAGATGCGCGCATTGAATCTTCCTTGTTTTACAGGTGAGAAAACCAAGGTACAGAGAGGTTAAATGCCTTCCTTGCCTACTAGGGTCACACAGCAGGAAAGAGGCAAGGGTGGGATTCCAACGCAGCTCAGCCCATCATGGGAGCCCCTAGTATTGCTTATTTAAATCGAGGTGAAATTGACGTAACACAAAACTATGTTAAAGTGAACAATTCAGCGGCAGATAGGATAGTCACAATGTTCTGCGACCACTACCTCTGTGCAAAACATTTTCACCCCCGCAAAGGGATACCCAGTAGTGATCACTCCCCATTCTGTCCTCCTCCCAGCCCCTGGCAACCCACTAGTCCGCTTTCTGTCTCCAGGGATGTGCTTATTTTGGGTATTTCAGATCAACGCAATCCTATAATATGTGACCTTTTGGGTCTGGCTTCTTTCACTCGCTGTAATGTTTTCAAGGTTCAACCACGCTGTAACGTGTATCCGAACCTCGTTTCTTTTTATGACCGAATAATATTCCATTGTATGGATCTACCACATTTTGTCTATCCATACATCTGTTGACGGGTTGTTCCTGCTGTTTGTGTGAATAGTGCTATCAACAAACATGTACATGTAACACCGAAATGGTTAATTTTACCTGTATGAATTTTACCCAGTATTTTAAAAAAAATGAATGCCGGACGCCTGGGGGGCTTGGTCAGTTACGCGTCTGACTTTGGCTCAGGCCATGATCTCACAGTTTGTGGGTTTGAGCCCCGCGTCGGGCTCTGTGCTGACAGCTCGGAGCCTGGAGCCTGCTTCGGATTCTGTATCTCCCTCGCCCTCTGCCCCTCCCCTGCTCTCTCTCTCTCTCTTTCTCTCTCCCAAAAATAAACATTAAAAAATTAAAATAAATCAATAAAAATTAAAAAAGGAAGACTCTCAGCTGAGAGGACCTAGAAGCAATGACATACCCGTCCCACCCCCACCCCCAATAGTGATGGACACACCCAGTGCCCAGGTCTTGACTTCCCATTGCGATACTCCAATAAAAGGGAATCCTGACTCCTTAGGAAAGCGTCTGATTCTAGGACTGGGGCAGGGAAAACACGAGGCAAGCCCCACGTTTCTTGTGGTGCCAGGAAATAAGAAGTGCTAAAAAAACAAAAACAAACCAACAAAAAATACGGAGTCACGGCGAAAGGACAGCACCTGAAATAAAATGCTTAGAGCAGGAGCCAACTGAAAGAGCTCCCAATGGCCACAGCTGGAACAGTTTGAGGAACAAAATAAATAACAATAGTGTCAGGTTACAACCCAAAGACTGAAATAACCGTTCACGAGTCCATATTGGTATAAATAAATGATTGAATGAACAAATAACTGGAGACAGAACAACTCTTCCTCCAGAATTCCAAATAATAAGTGATAGTAAATGTGGAAGGGATGAGGTACGTGGAAAATTACTAATCAACAAACACCACAGTAACACTTCTATGCACACAATCTACCCAGAATGCTAGCACGAGTGGGTAAACTGGGAAACAAGATCTTTGCAGAGCCTCGAAGTGTTTCATCCAAAGCGTATCTCAGCTACTGTATTGTAAAAAAATTTTTTTTAACGTTTATTCATGTTTGAGAGACAGAGCATGAGTGGGGGAGGGGCAGAGAGAGAGGGGGAGACACAGAATCCGAAGCAGGCTCCAGGCTCTGAGCTGCCAGCACAGAGCCTGATGCGGGGCTTGAACCCACGAACCACGAGATCATGACCCGAGCTGAAGTCGGCGCGTAACCAACCAAGCCACCCAGGCGCCCCTCAACTACTGTACTTTTGACGTATGTCCACAAATCCTTCCAAATTCGCCCTTCCCAAAAGGTGGAGCTTCGTTCCTCTATCTTGGGGGGTGGTTGGAAGGGGTGTTTCTGGGCCCGAGTCATAGTTACGCAGTATGTTTGGTCTGTGAAAATTCTTCCGGGTGTCCACGAATGATCTGTGTGCTCTTCCTTAAGTGTGTCATACTTTGATCACAAGTTCAATTGATGGGGCTCCTGGGTGGCTCAGTTGGTTGAGCGTGGGACTCTTGGTTTTGGCTGAGGTCATGATCCCAGGGTCATGGGGGCTAGCCCCATGTTGGGTTCCGTGCTGAGCATAAAGCTTGCTTGAGATTCTCCCTCTCCCTCTGCACCTCTCCCCACCTCCTGTTCTCTCTCCCTCTAAAATAAAAAATAATAAAGAAGGCAAGAGAAATGCACAAGGAAAGAAGGAAACAGAACTATCTGTCCCAGAAATGCACGTTGGAGTTAGAATCGCAACAAAATACAAAGAAGCGACAACTAAAGCTACCCCTAGGGGGTGGGAGGGCCTGTGACAGGATTATGCAGCGGGGGATGTCTATGCTGCTGGCACAGTCCCATTTCCTGACCTGAGCGGTAACAACATGGGTGTCTTGTTTATGATTCTTTCAACTGCACGTTCTGGCCGAGTCAGCTGACACTCGCTTGTGAGACCTGATGGTTGACGCTTCAGGACTCTGCTGACCACGCAGACGTCATATTGGTAGCTTGAAATTGGCCGGAAACCAACAGCTGCTACAAACCAGGGTCTTTTTAATTTCTTTCTTTCTTTTTTTTTTTTTTTCTTTCTTCTGGAGAACTCATTGGTAAACGCTCCCCAGCACATCCCAGTTTCTTGATGTATGTTATCTTAATTAAACATTTTAAAGTTATTTTTTAATGGTGGTAAAATACGCATAAAATTGATCATCTTCGTCGCTTTTACGTGTCCAGTTCATCTGTCTCCAGCGCTCTTTTCACCTTGCAAAACTGCAACCCTCTACCCATAATATATTCTTTGTGATCTTTAAGATTTTCCCTTGGAGAGCATGGATTTTGGAGTCAGGTGGCTCTGCTTGAATCCCCATCCCCGCCCCCACTTACTAGCCAAGCTTGGGCCCCTTCTGTCACCACTCTGTGCCTCAGTTTCCTTATCTGTAATATGGGCATAATCTTAGTCCTAATCTCATAGTCCAGTGGGTCTCAATAGTGTGGTTTCTGGGGTGCCTTGGGTGACAGCCGGTTGAGCAGCCGACTCTTGATTTTGGCTCAGGTCACGGTCTCACATTCGTGAGTTTGAGCCCTTCATCGGGTTCTGCGGTCACAGCGAGGAGCCTGCGACAGATCCTCTGTCTCCTTCTCTCTGCCCCTTCCCATCCCCTTTCTCAAAAATAAATAAATGTAAAAAAAAAAAAAAAAAAAAGAAAGAAAGAAAAGTGCCGTTTCTGGAGCAACGTAGCAACAGCACGGCCTGGAGATTTGTTGCAAATGCAGATTCTCAGATGCTCTGTAAATAGGGCCCGGGAATCTGTGTTTTAATGAGCCCTCTGGGAGATACTGAGGCTTGCTCAAATTTGAGAACCATTATCATAGGTCACTGGGAGGATGAAACAGATGCAAAATACTTAGAGCAGTGCCTGGCCTTGTAGCTTAGCCCACACTGCGGAAGCAGAAATGCTCATTATCATTGTTATTCTAGAGGAGATCCAGCCCTATGCGGGGGTTGTATCTGGCTGTGCCCTCTCTTCGGGTCTGGTGGGGTCTGGGTCCCCGGTCTCTGCTGAATCGAGACCTTCTCGCCCTTCTAGATGAAGATGACAGTGAGCTGGAGCACGTCACTCCGTCCCTGGTTAAAGGTTATCACTTGCTCCTGGAAACGGGAAAGGTCGGGGTTGGGGGGGGCATGCCAGCCTCCCCTCTGCTGGAGGAGATAAAGGAGGTCACTTGCCTTCTCCGTGACAGGTGGGGGGAACCCGGGGTGTATAAATGGGGGGCCAGGAGGCAGCAGAGACACAGACTCCCAGGGAGGTTGCGTCGCTGTGCCCCAGCGTCCCAGGTGTTCCTGTCCAGCATGGCCAAGTGCTCGCTGCTGCTGCTGCTGGCCGTGTGGGTGCTGGCTGGGGAGCTGTGGCTGAGCACCGAGGCCCGGACATCACCCTACGGAGTGAAGCTTTGCGGCCGGGAATTCATCCGGGCCGTCATCTTCACCTGCGGGGGCTCCCGATGGAGGCGGTCAGACATCCTGGCCCATGAAGCTACGGGTGAGGCTGGGGGGGGTGCGGCTGGTGGGGGGGCAGTGTGGCGGGGAGGGGTGGACAATGGATGGGACATGGGATGGTCCAAGGAGCCAGGGATGGAGATGAGATGAAGGGCCGGGGCAGGAGAGTCCCTGTCCTATGATGTACAGCCGGGGAAACTGGCCCAGGCCTCAGAGCTGTGCCGAGGCAGGGAGGAGCCAGTTAGCAGACCTGCGGAGTCGTGAGAGAACTGGCGGCTGTTTTTGGAGCACCTGCTGTGTATGAGCCTGTCCTTAAGGATGGGGGGTCGGGTGGGAGATGGGACGCCATTGAGAAACTGACACTGAACCGCTTTTCAACCCTCTGCGGAAGGTAGTGTGAGGGGTGTGGTGTATACAAGGCCAGATTTTGCCACCTAGCTGGTGACCCTCCTGGCAAGTTGCTTACCCTCTCTGAGCCTCCTTATCTGCAAATGAGAGGCACAGTCCCTGAATCTCCCAGGATGGCTAAGTGGCAACACTGAGTCAAAGCAGATCAGGACGGTGGGCAGGGGGCTCAGTCTGGGCTCAAGCGGGGGGCATGGGGCCTGGTTTCATGAAGGGCAGGAGCCTGGCGAAAAAATTAAACAAAAGTTTTCATGATGGTGATGATATAAAGGTGGTCTTGGAAGACACGCTGCCTGGGTTCAAGTAGGAGACCTACAACTTAATGGCTGCGTGTTCTTGTGCAAGTTGGTTTACGAAACCGTGCCTCAGTGTTCTCCTCTGGCAAATGGGCATGGTAATAGGTGCCCCCACCTCATGGGGTTGTCATTGTGAGGAATAAAGGAGTTAGCCCACTAAATCCTTTAAAACAGTGTTTGGCAGAGGGTGCCTGGGCGGCTCAGTCGGTTAAGTGTATGACTTCAGCTCAGGTCACGATCTCACAGTTTGTGAGTTCGAGCCCCACATCGGGTGCTCTGTTGTCGGTACAGAGCCCACTTTGGATCCTCTGTCTTTCTCTCTGCCCTTCCCCTGCTTTTTCTTTCTCTCTCTGTCCGTGAAAACTAAATAAACATTAAAAAAAACCAACAACAACACAGTGGCTGGCACATGGTAAGTATATGGTGAGTGCTTCTCGTGTGCCAGACTCTGTTCTAAGCTTTTCCATGGGTATTAATTCTGTCATCTACTCCACGTAAAACCCTAGAAGGTAGGCATTATTATTATCCCCACTTTGCACACAAGGAAACCAAGGGTCGGAGAAGTACATTCATGTGCTCCAGAGTATAACTCAGAGAGGCTCCCAAACACATGTTCTTAACCATCAGGTCCTCAATGAATAAAGAGTAGGAGAAAAGAAATGACAAGAGAGGACAGTCAAGCTCTGTGAGGTTGAATAATCTGCCTGTCAAAACTGGAAGGTAGGCCTGAATGGGATAAAACTTTTGACCATGAAGCTGCATCACAAGAATAGAAGTAGCTGAGACAGCCTCTGGGTGTGATCGCAGCTGAGCCCCAAGCACTAACTCTTTTCATCCTTCACCTTCCCAGACACAGACTCTGACACAGACAGCGAGCTGGATGGGGCAGTAGCCTCCAGCGAGTGGCTGGCCCTGACCAAGTACCCCCGGGCTTTGTATGCAGACCGACCTGGCTGGCAGGGAACTCCAGGGGCTCTGCGCGCTGTCCGTGATGTCCTGGATGGCCTCTCCAGCAACTGCTGCAAGTGGGGGTGCAGTAAGAGTGAAATCAGCAGCCTCTGCTAGACCAGCCACCGGGTGGCCAGGGGCCCAGGGGCCAGCTGGGCACCTGACTCTGGCCCCTCATGCGTTCATTCATCCGCAACTCAGGGGTCAGGCACTGTGCACTTGGACACGCCCCCCCCCCATGACCCTGACCTTTGACCAGCCTCTCCTAAACCGGAGCAAACTTCCCCTACCTGGCCAAATGGGAACCTCTGATCCTGACCCCTGACCTCTCCTTAGGTCATATCATGCCTTTGCCTGGCCTATACTGTTCCCTGCCACAGTGGCGCCCCTATTGTACTGAAACCGGCCACGCTGAGACCTTTGCCCAAACTGCGATTCTCTCTTGCCCCAACTGTGGCCACTCTTCCAAATTACGCCCCGGCTCCATTCCAGCCTTTGCTCGTTGCCTTCTCCCTGCCTTCCAGCCCCTCCTCCTCCAACCCCACCGGCTGGGGTTCTAGAGCTGTGGACCCTAGAATAATGGTGGGGACCCCTGGGCTCCCTTCACCCATCCTGGGGTGGGAGGCTCGGTGGGGGGGACCGATCGGAACCTTCTTCGACCCCAATAATAAAAGTTCCAAAGGACTTTGCGGCGTGTGCGTTGTTGCGGGGTGGGGAGGGCACGGGTTTCACACGAGCTCGGCGAGGCGCTCAGCACCCGGCAGACGCCCCAGGCCGTTTTCCCCTCCCTCTCGACAGCCCCAGCCTGCGCCGCTGGGGACTTTCCGCCACCGGGAAGGGGCGGGGACCCGGAGCGCAAGGTGCGGAGGCGGCTGGGAGGGGAGGGGCGCTTCCCGTGGCCGCCTGGGTGCCGGACCCGGAGAGCGAGGCGAGCGGCGCTGCCGCGCCGGGCAGGGCAGGGCCGGGCAGGGCCGGGCAGGGCCGGCCGGACTCGGGGCGCGGTAGGGGGAGCGCCATGCGAGGGGCCCGGGCCGCTCCCTTCCGGCCGCGGCCGGAGCTGGTGCTGCTGCCTCTGTTGTCGCTGCTGTGCCACCGGAGTCGACCCCAGGGTGAGTTCTGGAGCGAGCTCGTGTCGGGCGCTCTGGCGCCGCGCTCGCCCCGGGGGCGCAAAGCCTCCGGGTGCACGGCAAGTTTGCGGAACGACCGCCGCCTCTCTGCACCTCCTGGGGCGGGGACCGCGCCAAGAGGGCAGCGGGGGAACGGGGGTCGGCAGCGAGGTGGGAGCCCGAGGCCCGGGGGCGGGGTGGAGGCTCTTGGGTTGGCAACAGGATGTGGCTGGCAGAGGGAGTGGAGTAGTTATGCCCAAAGCCTGGGGAGGGGTATCCAGCGCCCCCTTCCTACTGCTCGCCTCCGGCAGGGACCCTGGATCGCCCTCCCCAGTTGGCAGAAGTCCGGGGGAAGTTCAGGTTCTGGGATGTGCAGGCGGCTGGGAGAATTGACCCTCTTCCCTGGGACCCTCCCACCTCCCTCTCCAGGAAGTCCCGGGCCACTGCAGTGCTATGGAGTTGGACCCTTGGGCGACTTGAACTGCTCTTGGGGACCTCTTGGGGATCTGGCAGCCCCCTCCACGCTGCACCTCCAGAGCCAGAAGTAGTGAGTACAACCGGCTGACGTGGGGAAACTGAGGCTTTGGAAGGGTGGCCAGTCAGGTCCCAGCATACTCAGTTGAGAGGACCCCTCCCCCCCCACTCTCAAGCCCTTTCTTTGATTCCAGGTTGTGCATTTCCTTGCTGTGCGACCCTAAAGCAGTCACTTTCCCTCTCTGAGCCTCTCTTTCCTCCCTCACCAAATGGCCAGAATAAAGGGACCTGCCTCCCAGCTTTGGCTTTGAGGGTTCAACGAGTTAGGCACTGGCCAAGAGAAGTTGCTTAATAATTAGAAGCTGGTTTTTATTGCTGTGTGACCTTAGGCAAGTAGCTTAACTTCTCTGAGCGTATAAAAAGGATCTGGTCTGGTGCTGGGGATGCCGCAGTGAAAGAGGCCGACCGACAGCCTGGACCTCGTGGAAGTCACAGTTGAAGGGGGGAGACCTGGGTTGCTTCATGATGAATCACACCTGTAAACTCCAATTCATGTCGAATTTGGCTAAGTGAGGGAGGCGTCAAAGGGGCATGGAAAGGTGGGAACCACTGGTTGGGGAGGGGCTGTTGCCTTTTTAAGGATGGTAAAATAGTCCTATCAAATTATACCATCTTTTTTTCTCAGCCATTTTTAAGTGTTCGGTGGCATTCGGTACATTCACATCGTTGGGCAGCCGTCCCCACCGTTCCTTTCCAGAGGGGCCTAGGTTTAAGCCCCCTCGGTTTAAGAGGGGGCAGTCGGAGAAGGTCCCCCCCTTTTTTAAGGAGGCGAAATTCACATAACACAAAGTTAACCATTTCAAAGCGAACAATCCAGTGGCGTTTGGTACATTCACAGTGTTGTGCAACCACCTTCTCTACTTCCAGAACATTCTCATCACCCCAAAAGGAAGTTCCATCCCACGAACAGTCCGCTCCCTATCGTGCTCCCCACCGGTCCCCGTCACCGCCATCCCACTTTCTGTCTCTGTGGGTTTACTGGTTCTGAACATTTCATATAAAAGGAATATACACTATGTGGCCTTTTGTGTGTGGCTTCTTTTACTTAGCATGTTGTTTTTTTTTTTTTTTTTAAGTTTGTTCATTTTTGAGAGAGAGGGAGAGAGACAGAGTGCAAGCAGGGGAGGGGCAGAGAGAGAAGGAGACGCAGAATCCGAAGCAGGCTCCAGGCTCCGAGCTGTCCGCCCAGAACCTGATGTCCGGCTCGAACTCATGACCTGAGCCGAAGTCAGAGGCTTAACCGACTGAGCCACCCAGGCGCCCCTCACTTAGCGGGTTTTGAGGTTCATCCATGTTGTAGCATGAGTCAGAACACCGTTCCTTTTTATGGCTGAATAATATTCCACTGTAAGGATGGACCACATTTTGCATATCCACTCATCTGTTTGGTTTCTTTTTTAAGCTTATTATTTATTTTGAGAGAGACAGAGAGAGTGAGTGGGACAGGGGCAGAGAGAGACGGAGAAAGACAATCCCAAATAGGCTCTGCACTGTCAGTGCAGAGCCCGGTTCGGGGCTCAACCCCACAAACTGTGAGATCATGACCTGAGCCAAAATCAAGAGTCGCCACCCAGGCGCCCCTCCATTCATCTGTTGATGGCCATTTAGTTTGTTTCCCCCTTTTGGGAACTGTGACTAGCACCGTTAGGAACATACACCTACAAGCGTTTGAGTCCCTGTGTTCCATTCTTTGGGGTCCATGCATAGGGGTGGAGTTGCCGGGTCGCACAGCAATTCTGGGTTTAACTGAGAAACGGCCCAACTGTTTTCTGCAGCAGCTGTAACATTTTCCATTCCAGTAGGAGGGCTACGGTTTCTCCGCATCTTCACGAGCGCCTGTGTTTTTGTTGTTGTTGCTGTTTTATGAAGGCCTCGTTTTTGCATCTTTGCAACCTAATCCTTCAGGATATCCCCAGCGCCGCTCTGTCACCCACCTCTGACCTGTCAGCGAGCCTTGCCGGCTCCACCTTCTCCAGTATCCAGAATCTGGCTCTCTCTCCTTCCCCAGCACCCACCCTGGTCTAGCCCCCATCCTGGCCAGCAGAGCCGGGACCACGCAGTCCCCACCTCCTTCCTGGGCTCCGGTTTGCGCCCTCCCGGCGTGTTCTCCGCCACAGCAGCCAGAGGGCGCCCGTGGACACCTGAGTCAGGGCGCATCTGTCCACCTCCCTCGTTGCACCCCTGCCACGCGGGCTTCCTTGCCGTTCCTCAAACACACCGGTCAGTTGACCTCGAGGCCTTTGCACCGACTGCCTATTCTTCCTAAAAAACGCTTCCCCTCCCCCGCCCACCACCACCCTATACTGCACGGCCCCGCCCTCATATCCTCCGGGCCTTTGTTCAAAGGTCTCCACCTCTGAGAGAGGCTCCTGACCACCCTGCTTAAAATAGCACTGTCTTTCCTCACCACATCACCGCACTGTATCCTCTCCACCCAGATGATTGTTCTGTGTATCGCGTATAACCACCATCGATTATATATTTATGTGTTTCTTGTTGGCCTCCCCCCTACTGGAGGAGCAGCTCTAGAGAGCCGGGTCCTGGCCCGCTCTGGTCCCAGTCCTGTCCCCAGCTCCCACAGCAGGGCCTGGCACAATATGGATTTGCTGACTGTACCGTTGCATAAGTGTAAATGTGCCCGCCTGGAAGTAGGTGCTCAATAAATGCAACGAGCAATGCTCACGTGGCTTGTAGTGGGCACCCACTGCTGTTTTGGTTTGTTTTTTAAGCTTATTTATTTATTTGGAGAGAGAAAGAGACAGCTCGAGCAGGGGAGGGGCAGAGAAAGGGGGAGAGAGAGAATCCCAGGCAGGCTCTGCCCTATCAAGTGCAGAGCCCAGTGTGGGGCTCGGACACAGGAACCGTGAGATCATGACCTGAGCAGGATCCAAGAGTCGGACGCTTAACCGACTGAGCCACCCAGGTGCCCCCCCCCCCCCCCCGCCAATGCTGTTCTAAACGTTCCACGTATTACCACGCGGTTCATGTTCTAAACATATGTGGTAATACATTCCACGTCTTACCTCATTGATTCCCCTCGCTCTTCCGCCCTTCGGCAGGCGCTTCTGTCACCCTCATTTTGTAGATGAGGAAACTGAGGCACAGAGAAGTGAAGCCATTTGCTCAAGGTCACACAGCCCTGAAGCAGCAAAGCTGGGATTTGAACCCAGGCAGAGCAGTTATCATGATGGCTTTGGCCCCAACCCAATCTATACCCCCCTTCCCCCACATCTCTCCTCACAGCCATCCCAACAGAACGTGGACTGTGACAGTGCCCACTGGGCAGAGCTGGGTGACCATTCCGCGGGAACAGCTTACCATGTCTGATGAACTGCTTGTCTGGGGTACCGAGGCCGGCCAGCCTCTCTGGCCCCCAGTCTTCGTGAACCTGGAAACCCGAAGTAACAGGGGGGATGGGGGGTGGGGGCGTGCTGTGGGGGGGGGGGGGTGGTCCTGGAGACCCCGGCTAAATACGTTCCGGCCTCTCCTTCCTCAGTGAAGCCGGATGCCCCCCGGCTCTACCCTGACGTCGACTTTTCAGAGGATGACCCCTTGGAGGCCACTGTCCATTGGGCCCCGCCGGTGTGGCCACCCCACAAGGTCCTGGTCTGCCAGTTCTACTATCAAAGATGCCAGGGGACTGCCTGGACTCTGGTGAGTGTCAGGGGCCCCTCTTCCCCCACCCTACTCCAGGCAGGGTCCAAGGCATCATCCCCAAATCAGAGACCCAGCCCAGAACCCGTTCCTCACTTGTTCCTGGAGTCTGTCCCCATCTCACACAAAAGGCCTGTATGTTGCATCTTGTTCAGCTAAAAAAAAATCACACCCCGCCCCACCAAATAATCTCAAATTTCATGCAGTCCCAATCCAAACTCCACTTGGGAATTTTGAGAAACTCAGTAAACTTCCTCCAGCCTTTTTGTGAATGCAAAGAAGCCCTCCGATAGCTTACATTAACCTTAAAATAACAGAAGACATTTAGAAAGCGTCTGCTGTGTGCCAGGCACTATTCTAGGCTCTTTATTGAACCCTTACAAGAACTCTTTGAGGTAGATGCCTTTTTTTTTTTTTTTAATGTTTATTTATTTTAGAGAGAGTAGGGGGGAAGGGCCAGAGAGAGAGGGAGACACAGAATCCGAAGCAGACTCCAGGCTCTGAGCTGTCAGCACAGAGCCCGATGCAGGGCCGGAACTCACAGACCACGAGATCATGACCTGAGCTGAAGTCGGACACTTAACCGACGGAGCCACCCAGGCGCCCCGAGGTAGATGCCTTTTATACCTACTCGCTTTACAGATGAGGAGCAAGGCTTGGTTTAAATAAACACTAAAAAATAATTAATAAAGGCAGCTGACATTTCTGAGCACCTGCTGGGCATCATCAGGTCCCAGGCTAATTGCACAGATTATCTTGATGAGTCCCTCCCAACTTTCCTTTATAGCAGATGCTTTTACGATATCTGTTTCACAGTCGGGGAAGCCAACCTCAGAGAAGCTAAGCACCTTACCAAGCTCGCACAGCAAGAAAATGGAAGAGAACCCTAGATCGAGGAGACCCCCAGAAGGAGTTGGGGGACCCGCCCATGCACTTTGTACAACACAGAAGTTGCCAGGATCATTTCCTCTCATATCTCATTGGCCAGGACACGGTCACGTGGTCCCACCTGATTGTAAGGGAGGCTGGGAAATGTAGTCCTCAGTCTTGACAGCCATGTTCCCCACTGATACTCAGGGCTTCTATTTCCAAAGGAAAAAGGGGAGAATGGATATTGGGGATCACCAGTTGTCTCAGGCGCCTCATGCAAAACATTGCAATATTGAAGAAAGTTGTCATTGTGATTATTCATGCGATTCAGAGCAATGCTGAGAGGCAGACTTTGGAATCTGACTGCCTGGCTATGACTCTCATCTCCAGCACCCACCTGCTTTGTGACCTTGGGCAAGGCACTTCCCCCTCTCCAGGGCCTCAGTTTTCCTCAACTGTAAAAGGGGGAGAATAACAGAGTTTACTACTACCTACTGCTGTACATGAGCCATAGAGTGGCCAATTTGTCTCCTCTTTTTGCTGGGGATTGTCCCAATGTCAAACCCAAAAGGCCTGTGTCCTGGGAGTCCCCTTGGTCTTGTGCAAAGCAGAGGGCAGTTGGACCCTGCGGAGATACCAGGTCAGATACTCGCAACTCAGCCCTCGGCTTCACTGCTCTTCCCTGTCTCTCCGCCAGCTGGAGCCAGAAGTGAAGTCCATACCCCTGACCCCCGTTGAGATCCAGGACCTGGAGCTAGCCACTGGCTATCGGGTGTACGGCCGCTGCCGAATGGAGAACGAAGAGGGTCTGTGGGGCCACCGGAGCCCCGTTCTGTCCTTCCAGACGCCGCCCTCTGGTGAGGCTCTCCAGGCTTGCCCGACACCCTCGTCTCCCCTCCCGGAAGTCTGTACCACCGTGCCTCTCTCACTCGTACCCCCTTTCCTCCTCCTTGGCAACTCCAAAAGACGTATGGATATCGGGGAATGTCTGCGGGACAGCGGGCACACAGGAAGCCCTGCTTCTGTGGAAGGTGAGCTGTGGGGCTCCGTCCCATTTCCCTGCGCATGTCAGGAAGCCCCAAATAACAACCACGTGGACAAGACAGAGGTGACGATGCGGATGCTGCCTACTTGAGGTGACCTCAAGGCTTTGCGGTGGGGGGCGGGGAGGGATGCTCAGAGAGGTCCTGGCTTAGGGCAAGCCTCCCCCAACATCAGCTACTTCTAGGAGGTCTGAGCTGAGACATGAAAGGTGGGTGCAGGCCGGGGGGAACAGCAGGTGCAAAGGTTTGAAAGCAAGAGTAGGCTCAGCTCCATAAAATACAGCACAGTGTGCCAGGGCCCCGGTGCTAGTATGGAAGTGGCGTTAGGAGAGGACAGAAACCCATCCCCACTGCTCCCAATCTGTTGAGCACCTACGATGTTCCAGGCGTCGCTAGGCCCTGGTGCACAGTAAATATGGCAGAGGAACAAAACAGCAGGGCCCATAACCCTCTTAGGCCACATGGTCTAATATTAATTTTTTTTTTTTTTTTTTGAGAGAGACAGCACGATCCGAATAGGGCCAGAGAGAGACAGAGACAGAGACAGAGGATCTGAAGAGTGCTCCACGCTGACAGCAGCAAGCATGATGCGGGGCTTAAACTCACAAATGTGAGATCATGACCTGAGGCAAAATTAGATGCTTAATTGAGCCACCCAGGTGTCCCTAATATTAATTTTTAATACATTCTTTTATTTTATATTAAATTTTAAAATGTTTATTTTTGAGAGAGAGAGAGAGAGCGAGAGACAGCATGAGCAGGAGAGGGGAAGAAAGAGAGGGAGACACAGAATCCGAAGTAGGCTCCACGCTCTGAGCTGTCAGCACAGAATGCGACGTGGGGCTTAAACTCACAAACCATGAGATCATGACCTGAGCTGAAGTCAGAGGCTTAACCAACTGAGCCACCCAGGCACCCCTATAGTCATGTTTTTAAAAAAATATGATAAAGAGTTCTGATTGTAACATTCAGTAGAAAGTGAAGGGGAGGGGCCCCTGCGTGGCTCAGTTGGTTAAACGTCTGGCTTCAGCTCAGGTCATGATCTCGTGGTTCATGAGTTTGAGCCCTCATTGGGCTCTCTGCTGTCAGTGCAGAGCCCGCTTTGGATCCTCTGTCTCCCTCTCTCTCCCTCTCTCTCTCAAAAATAAATAAACACAAGAAAGAGAAAGAAGAAAGGAAGGAAGGAAGGAAGGAAGAAAGAAAGAAGAAAAAGGGAGAGAGGGAGGGAGGGAAAGAAAGAAAAGAAAGAAAGAAAAAGAAAGAAAGAAAAGAAAAAGAAAAGAAAAGAAAAAAAGGGAAGGGAAGGGAGGGGGAGGAAGGGAAGGAAGAAGAAAATGAAGGGGAAATAAGGTAGCTACATGACGGCAACAATTCAGTTCACCTATATGATATGAGTACTAAAACTATATGTACCTAATAATATGGCTTTAAAATACATATAGCAAAAATTGACAGAACTACAAGGAGAAATATATGAATCCACAACCATTGTGGGAGAGTTTAACACACTCCTATCAGTAATTTCATAATAGATGAAAAACAAGTCAAGATCTAGAATATCTGAGCATGTGATTAGCAAACAACCTAATAGACTCACATAGGAAATGTCAGAACATGCCTTTCTTCCATGTACAATTAAGACATTTACCAAAATCAACTGCATACCAGGCCATAGAGCCAGTTTCCAGGGGCTTCAAAGGGGTGAGGTGATGCAGGGCACATTAAAGAATTCTCTAATTAGAACACAGACTGTACTGGGAATTGATAATAAAAAACTGCCTAGAAATCCCCATATTCTGAATATTTAAAAGTTCAGTGAGCATTCACACCAGGCCCCCCCAAGGTTTTGTCTTTATACATCAAAAGGAGGGGCGCCTGGGTGGCTCAGTTGGTTAAGCGTCCGACTTCAGCTCAGGTCACGATCTCGCGGCCCGTGGGTTCGAGCCCCGCGTCAGGCTCCGGGCTGATGGCTTGGAGCCTGGAGCCTGCTTCCGATTCTGTGTCTCCCTCTCTCTCTGCCCCTCCCCCATTCAAGCTCTGTCTCTCTCTGTCTCAAAAATAAATAAACGTTAAAAAAACATTTAAAACAAACAAACAGGGGCGCCTGGGTGGCACAGTCGGTTAAGCGTCCGACTTCAGCCAGGTCACGATCTCGCGGTCCGTGAGTTCGAGCCCCGCATCAGGCTCTGGGCTGATGGCTCGGAGCCTGGAGCCTGTTTCCCATTCTGTGTCTCCCTCTCTCTCTGCCCCTCCCCCGTTCATGCTCTGTCTCTCTCTGTCCCAAAAATAAATAAACATTGGAAAAAAAAAATTAAAAAAAAAAAAAAAAAACAAACAAACAAACAAAAGGAGTTTGCTTCTAGGGGCACCTGGGTGGCTCAGTCGGCTAAGCATCCAACTTCAGCCCAGGTCATGATCTCATGGTTTGTGGGTTCAGCCCCGAGTCAGGCTCTGGGCTGACAGCTTGGAGCCTAGAGCTTGCTTCGGATTCTGTGTGTGTGTGTCTCTCTCTCTGCCCCTCCCCTGCTCTCTCTCTCTCTTTCTCTCTCAAAAGTAAATAAGCATCTTTTTAAAGAAGGAGTTTCGTTGTAGGAACAGTTAACATTATTAGATAGGCTTTTCATCTACGGAAGTTTCCAGTGGGGATGGCATTCTAAAGCCACAATGGTCAAGGGGCAGTTTTTTGTTTCCAGGACAGTGTTACATCCCTGGCTCTTGCCCATCAAATACCAATCACATTTCGGCTCAGGTCATGATCTCACAGTTCATGGGGTCGAGCCCCATGTGGGGCTCTTCGCTGACAGAGTGGAACCCGCTTGGGATTCTCTCTCTCTCTCTCTCTCTCTCTCTCTCTGCCCCTCCCCTACTCACATGCACATGCACGCTCTCAAAACAAAGAAACAAACATAAAAAACAATACCAGTCATTGAGGCAACCAAAAATGCTCACAGACTTCCCCAGAGCCACGATCCTGGAGGCTGCGGTCCTCTTTGCTCCACATTCCCTCCCCTCTGTACAACAGCGGGGATTTTTAAATCCCAAAGAGCCACGCAGGACACAGATTACGATGAAAGAGTAAGGCAGGGCCATACAAGTGCAGGGGCAGATCCTGTCTGTCCTTAAAATCTTGAAATTTTGTTTGTCATGGGTTGTTTGGCCTTCATTGTGATGGAGTAGAATAGAATTTTTCTTGATTGCTGGGTTTTCCCTATCCTCTCCTTCAACTTTTGCACCCGAGGCGAGGGCCTCACCCCCCACTTCACCCTAGTTGGGGCCCTGGAACTGTATTCTAATTTCACCTGTGCCACAGAGCCCCCTAGAGGCTCCGTTGCTTCATCCGTAACACGGAGCTGGCAGAAACAGTCCACGGACTGCTTTGTCAGGCGGACCTCACGGAGACCCACAGCCACAGCGTGTGCCTGGCAAATGGGAGATAGTAACTAACACCTTTTTCCTGTCGGCCTTCAGGCCCCGGGCCACTGCGTGCGGATGAGCTATAAAGTCTGGTTCCAGATTAAAGGTCAGGAGCTGATCCGGAAGACGGCTGCCTGCTGCAACTTCTCCATCCCCAGCCAGGCGGGGTGGGTTGGGCTGTCCACCGTCAATGCCACGAGCTGGAAGCCTCTCACGAACCTTTCTTTGGCCTGCTTGGGTAAGAGGCTCTGGATCTGCCCCGCCCCCGCCCCGCCCCGCCCCTGAGAGGGAGGCGGGGCCTCCTAGCGTGGACCGCTGAGACTCCTCCCCCGTCCAGGTCCAAGTGCTGCCCCCCATGGCGTGGTGGTCAGGAGCGTGGCCGGGAGCCCGGAACTGCTGGTGACTTGGCAGCGGGGGTCTGGGGAGTTGCAGGAGCACGTGGTGGACTGGGCCCGGGACGGGGATCCCCTGGACGCCCTCAACTGGATCCGGCTTCCCCCTGAGAACCTCAGAGCGCTATTGCCAGGTGAGGCCCGGGGACACCGGGGTTCCCGTCTCAGCGCTTGCATAGCGGACTGATGAGTGGGCCTGCAGGAGAGAATGTTACGTTTAAAGTCTCATTAATTCATGCATGCGGTATTCTCCGACCGCTCACTGTGGGCCAGGCCGTGTGTGGGACACTGGTGTGCAGTGAGAGCCGCGGATGTCTGTTGGCATTTACCGTAAGCATTAAATGATTCAAACTGCCTTATAAAGTAGGCCTCTGTTATTATCGTGCCCGAGGTATAGGTGAAGAAAAAGGCCCAGGGAGGTTAAGCAACTTGCCCGGGACCACACGGCAAATAGGTGGTAGAACCAGGAGTTGAACCACATTATCAGGCCCCTGAAGCCAAACCCTGAGCCGTCACACTACCCTCCCTCTCGGCAACATCCCCATCGTCATGGAGCTGACTTTCTTATGGGTGAGCAGCCAATGAAACAAACAAACAACAAAGCAAATACACGGACAGTGTAATTGGGGGGGGGGGGGGAAATAAAACATAGTAAAGGGGAGGAGGGAGCACTGCTATTTTAGAAAGAAAGGTTAGATGGGGCGCCTGGGTGGCTCAGTCGGTTGAGCGTCCGACTTCAGCCAGGTCACGATCTCGCGGTCCGTGAGTTCGAGCCCTGCGTCGGGCTCTGGGCTGATGGCTCGGAGCCTGGAGCCTGTTTCCGATTCTGTGTCTCCCTCTCTCTCTGCCCCTCCCCCGTTCATGCTCTGTCTCTCTCTGTCCCAAAAATAAATAAACGTTGAAAAAAAAAATTAAAAAAAAAAAAAAAAAAGAAAGAAAGAAAGGTTAGAAAAGGCCTTTGTGGAAAAGCCACATTTGAACCGACACCCGAAGGAGGTGAGAGAGGGAGCTGTGAGGATGTCTGAGGGAAAAGCAAGAGGGAACAGACAGCGCAAGGGCCCAGAGGCAGGAATGTGCCTGATATGTTAGAAGAACAGCGAGGAGGCCGGTGTGGCAGGAGTAGAATGCATGAGGGGAGAGAGGGGGAGGAGGTGAGGGCAGGGAGGTGACAGGCAAATTGTGCAAAGCCTGGTGGGTTACAAGGACTTGGGTTTATCCCGAGTGAGGTAGGAGCAAGAATGGATATGCCCTGACTCGGTTGCTCACAGGTGCCCTTTGGCTGCTCTTGGGGGGAGTGGACTGGGAAGGGGTGAGGGCTGGACCACGTGGGAAGTGAGGAAGGGGAGAGAAGCAGGCAGGTTCTGACTGGGGAGTCCTGGGCAGAATTTTGGGCATCCGCTTGGATATGTTTTGTTGGAGATGTTCATCCAAATGGAGCTGTCCATGGGGCTGTTGGATACTCAGGTCTGGGGCTTGCTATGAGTTCTGGGCTGGGATGTGGTGCTGGGGAGCCCATCCTTGGTGTAAAGGACTTGGGAGAGCATGAGAGGGAGGCATTGAGTGAAAAATTTAGGAAGGACAGAGTCCCGAGGACCATAGTATGTATGGAGAAAAGAGGAGGAGCCCCGATTTTGGAAAATTCCCATCTGGGGAAGGCCATGCAGCAGCCGTAGGCTTTGAGAAGGGACCTCAGGAGCCTCACCTACCATGATGGGTGGCGTCAGAGCCACCCCACCCGTAGCCCGGTGTTTTGACCGTCTGCCAGCCTCCGGCACCTGCATTTCCTTTGCCCTGAAGCCTTTTTCTGGTCACTGAAGCATTTCGCCTGCCTAAGCAGCCGGCTGGAAGTGCTTGGGAATTAAGTCCCATCAGATGCAGCCCTCCACCGATTACTGGTAAGGGTTGGTGGATACATACCCCAGCTTCCTCCCTCCGCGGGTGGGTTGGCTCTCAGGCATGTGCTCTCTGCTGCCTCCCAGAGGTCGCCGGCGGGGTTGCATTTCCATTGCCTACATTGGGAAATTGTTCTCGTCATTTACTGGAGGGCTGCCTCTCTTTCCCTATTTCACTTCCCAGCCGCCCTGGTGGTGTTCTGTGGGGCTACCACCCAGGAAAATTACTTTTACCCAAATATTTCTCTCAGCATGTCCTTCAGGAGACCCAAATGAAGACGCCTACTGGGTAGGGACTGAGTAGTGGAGGGGGTGCCAACTCTGTCTTTGTGCCTCCACCCACCAGGGGAGTTTGAAGGAGGGGTCCCCTACCGAATCACGGTGACAGCAGTCTCTCCTTGCGGCTTGGCCTCTGCCCCCTCAGTCTGGAGGTTCAGAGAGGAACTAGGTAAGCGGTGGGGCTGGAGAATGGTGGAACCCTCTAGAACCGTGACAAACCTTGACCCCTGGCTTCCTCCCCAGTGCCCTTAGCAGGACCAACACTTTGGCGACTCCAGGACACCCCGCCAGGAACCCCCGCCATAGCATGGGGAGAGGTCCCAAGGCGCCAACTTCGGGGCCATCTCACCCACTACACCTTGTGCTCACAGAGCGGGACCGGGCCTTCCGTCTGCATGAATGGTGAGCTTCCCTGCCCCTGTCCCCTGCTCCTAGCCCCCACAAGACCCACCCATCAGTCTACCCAACTCTTGTCCCCAGATTGGCCCCTTGGTTCCCTCTCAGCCCCTGGGAAAATAACAGGGTGTCCTCAGCTCCCTAGTGGACAATAATCCTGTGGCTATCAATATAACGAACTGCCATTTGGCCATTAAAAATGAAGACTTTGATCTATATTTATTGACATTGAGAGATGCCTGTCATGTTTTATTAAGCGAAAAAGATAAAAAGATGACAAAACTCCAAGAGATGGTTCCATTTCTGCAAAAGAAACCCAGCACTGAGCAAAGCAGAGGTGCAAATATGGAAAGAAATTGTGTACCATGTCAACAGGGTCACAGGGTTATGTGTGATTTTTATTTCAAGTATGTATCCATCGTTAGATTTAAAAAAAAATTGTTTTGGGGCACCTGGGTGGCTCAGTCGGTTAAGGGTCCGACTTCAGCTCAGGTCATGATCTCGCGGTCCATGGGTTCGAGCCCCGCGTTGGGCTCTGGGCTGACGGCCCAGAGCCTGGAGCCTGCTTCCGATTCTGTGTCTCCCTCTCTCTCTGACCCTCCCCCATTCACGCTCTGTCTCTCTTCGTCTCAAAAATAAACGTTAAAAAAAAATTAAAAAAAAATTTGTTTTAATTTTAGAGAGAGGGTGCAGACAAGGCACAAGGGTAAAGGGGGAGAGAGAGAGAGAGAGAGAGAGAGAGAGAGAGAGAGAATCTTAAGCAGGCCCTGTGCTCAGTGCAGAGCCTGCGTGGGTTTCAATCCCATGACCCTGGGATCATGACCTGGACTGAAATCAAGAGTCAGATGCTAAACCGACTGAACCACCCAGGCACCCCTTACATTTTTATATTTATATGTTATTAAATATATACACATGTATGTATTATGATTATTTTTAAAAGAGGACCATGTATTGGGGCACCTGGGTGGCTCAGTTGGTTAAGCATCTGACTTCAGCTCAGGTCATGATCTCGTGGTTCATGAGTTCAAACCCTGCATTGAACTCTCTGCTGTCAGTGCAGAGCTCGCTTTGGATCCTCTGTCTCCCTCTTCCTCTGCCCCTCCCCTGCTCGTGCTCTCTCTCTCTCTCTCTCAAAAATAAATAAACATTTAAAAAAAGGGCGGGGCGCCTGGGTGGCTCAGCCAGTTAAATGGCTGACTTTTGATTTCCGCTCACGTCATGATCTCATGGTCCTGAGTTCGAGCCCCGCATCGGGTTTTGTGCTCACATTGTGGAGCCTGCTTCGGACCCTCTGTCTCCCTCTTTCGGCCCCTCCCCGGCTCATTCTCTCCCCGTCTCTCCTTCTCAAAAATAAATCGATGTTAAATCGTAAAAAATAAAACAAAATAAAATAAAATACCATGTTACAGACTATAGTTGGGCCCCTGAATCTCTTAGGACTGTGATATTTTGCAACTTTATTTTTTTCACCTGCTGATTTAGCTTAGACATTTTCCGTGCTCATGTCTCCTATTATCCTGTAACAAACCAAAAAGCTACTTCCTCTTTTAGCTTAAAAACAAAAAAGACAATTTAGTTAAAAAAAAAAAAAAAAAAAAAAGGTAGACAAATATAGCTCTGGGAGGTGCACATGTCTTCCCCTTATCTGGGGAGAATCTCTATTCACTGGGTCAATGTGCAGGTGAGGAATATGATGCTCATTCATTCTTCTAGTTATTCAAATGTATGTCGTTTTTGAGGGCTTTCTGTGTGCCAGGCACTGATCTAGGTGCTGGGAATATGGCCCTTGTAGAGCTTTCTTTTTTCTTTCTTTCTTTCTTTTTTTTAAGTTTACTTATTTATTTTGGGTGCCTGGGTGGCTCAATCGGTTTAAGCATCCGACTTTGGCCCAGGTCGTGAACTCGCGGTTCATGAGTTCGAGCCCCGCATCGGGCTCTGTGCTGATAGCTCGGAGACTGAAGCCTGCTTCAGATTCTGTGTCTCCCTCTCTCTCTGCCACTCCCCCACTCATGCTCTGTCTGTCTCTCTCAAAAATGAATAAACATTACATTTTTTTTAATAAATAAAAATAAAGTTTACTTATTTATTTTGAGAGAGAGAGAGAACGAGCACAGAGGAGGGGCAGAGAGAGAGAGAGAGAGAGAATGAATCCCAAGCAGGCTCTGCACTGTCAGTGTGGAGCCCAGCATGGGGTTCGATCTCAGGAACCATGAGACTGTGACCTGAGCTGAAACCAAGAGCTGGACACTTAACTGGCTGAGCCACCCAGGCTCCTTGTGGAGCCAACTTTCCTGTGGTCAGGGAGGACCTCACTGAGGAGGTGAAATCTGAGCAAAGAAGGCTGGAGCCATGTGGGTATCTGGGGAGAGTGTTGCAGACATAGAGAAAGCACATGCAAAGGCCCTGAGGTAGGACTTGACTGCCTCCCCAACCTCTCTGGGTGTGTCCTTCAGTGAGTGGCAGCGCCCGGAACATCACCCTGCCTGACCTTCCCTGGGGTCCTTGTGAGCTGTGGATGACTGCATCCACCATCGCAGGACAGGGCCCACCCGGTCCCAGCCTCCGGCTTCACCTACCAGGTAGAGGGGCTGGGGTTGGGACTACCACAGGAGGGGGCCTGCTCCATTTCAAGGAGATAGGGGTTTCAGAGAGTGAGCAACCTTTTGACTTGGGGGTAGTTATTGATGATGCCTCAGGGGCATTCTGATCCTGCAGAGTACTCTGGATTATCAGGCAGTGTGTGTGTCTCACCCTTTCGCCCATCCCTGACGACTGTTTTGTTCACAACCCTCCCTCCCACCCCAAGATGTCCCCCACCCTTAGCCCTTACCCACTCCTAAGCCCCGCCCACTTACCTGCCTCCCGCACCCAAGCCCTGCCCCATCCGTGATCCATACCTGATCCCTCCCCCATCCCTGGTGTCTAAATGTTCTTCTGTCCCTCGGCCTCAGATAACACCCTGAAGTGGAAAGTTCTGCCAGGTGTCTTTCTCCTGTGGGGCTTGGTCCTGATGGGCTGTGGTATGAGCCTGGCCACCTCTGGAAGGTGAGGCTGCCGGCCAGGTGGGTCTCTGCACAGGTGGGGAGGGCAGCTGGACCGAGCTAAGCTTTGCGGCGGGGTGGGGGGAGCCGATGGTGAGGGGACACTCAGGGCTCTGTGACGCTCCCGGACTCTGCAGCCTGGGCGTGGGTATCAGGTCACCTAGATTCCCTGCCCTCTTACCTGCTTGCCAGGTGCCTCCACCTTCGGCACAAGGTACTGCCCCGCTGGGTCTGGGAGAAGGTTCCTGATCCTGCCAATAGCAATTCTGGCCAGCCTCACATGGAGGTGAGCAAAAAGGCGGGCTTACCTGGGCCCTCTGGAAGGGTGGCGGGTGCTGGGAGAGTGGGGAGCGGGTGGGAACAGAGCGGGGAGAGTGGGGGGGGGGGGCAGTATCTCAGTCTCGTTTCTTCCCAGGAGATGCCTCAGGCTCAGCCCCTCGGGGACTTCCCCATCCTGAAAGTGGAGGAGATGGAACCACTCCCCGTTGCGGAGCCCCCCCAGGCCTCCACCCGGCTTGACTCTGGGTATGAGAAGCACTTCCTGCCCACCCCTGAGGAGCTAGGCCTTCTGGGCCCGCCCCCAGGCCCCAAGTTCTGGCCTGAACCCACCACAAGCCAGGAGACGGCCGCTCATTTGACGGATGAAGACACGGAGGATCAGGGAGGCTGAGTCACTTGCCTGAGGACACCCAGCCAAGGACCCCTACAGCGAAGGGCCTGGCCCTACGGGGGCACATACGGATGGATGAGGGAGCAAAGGAAAACGTATGACGTTGAGAGTGGCAGCCGCCTCCCCAGGTCCATCCCGTCCCGCTGCTATAACAGAACCGGAGCCCGGCGTCCCCAGCCTCCCTCGCAGCTCGGTGCAGCCACGGACCAAGTTCTCGTCCACGGAACGTGAGCGGCAGTGCCACGTGCCGACGCCCAGACTGTTCTCTTCCCTTTCCTGTGAGCTGGAACATCAACAGTGCCTGTGATCCCGCTTTAACCACACCGAAGGGGAAGGTGAGGCAAGTAGGGGAAAGAAACCTGAGTACCCAAGTGACTGCATGAATCAGAGCCACCCGGAGAAATAAACTTTTATGTTTTTATAGCTACGGTAGCTTGGGAACTTGCCACAGGAGCCGCGTATATCCTCACACTGGCTCAGTCTTTGATCCTAGCAGAGCGAGGCCTTGGACTTCCCACCAGGGGACGGACGGCGAGGTGGTTCCGTGTACACACACACACACACACAGACACACACACACACCCAACTGTCCGAATGCTTTAACGTTTTTATTTTCAAGTATAAAGGCTTTGTCGTAGAAGGGAGCCGGGGTCACAGGCAGTGGGCGAGGGGTCCGGAAGCCCAGGTGGAGGTGGACGAGCGGGCCAGCTGGCTCCCAGGTGCCACAGCCGGTCCTGTGGTGCCCTGTCTGTGCCCGGGACCCGCTGCTGGATGCCAAGAGGCCGAGGTAGCTGTGAGAGGAGCCGGGCGTGGGGTGGAGGGTGTGGGCTCACATGACCACACAACACTGGCACGTCTTTTGCTTAGGGCCACTTGCCTCTTCACCCTCGGGAGGGGCAGGTGGCTCGGGCTGCCGGGCAGGTGCATAGGTGGGCACGGGGCGGGCACTAGGGTTGGCCCTGGGCCCTTCCACCTGAAGCAGTGGCTGGCACTCGGCAGGCTGCTCTGGAGCTGGGGTCTCTGCCAGGAGGGGGGTGGTGGCGTCTCCTGAGGGGCCCTGGCCCTCAGCAGGGGTTTGGGGCCTTACAGATTCTTCCTCCAGGGAGCCTTCCTGCTTCTCCTGGGGCTGTGGTCCTTCCTCTTCCGGTCTTGACTCTTCCTTGGCCCCCAAGGAAGCCCCTGCCTCACTCACCTCCTCTGCCTGACATTCCTTTCCTCCTCCGGACTCTCTCTGCTCTTCTGGACTCAGATGTTCTTCAACCACGTCAGTCTTCTCTGCCTTCAGTGACGCCTCACCTCCTCCTTTCTCTGCCCCCAGTAGCGCCTCACGTCCTGTCCTCTCTGCCTTCGGTGACACCTCCCCTCCTCTCTCTGCTTCCGATGGCGCCTCACCTCCTTTCTCAGCTCCCAATAGTGCCTCACCTCCTATTCTCTCTGCCTCCGAAGGCGCCTCACCTCCTCCTTTCTCTGCCCCCAGTGATTTCTCGCCTTCCTTTCCCTCTGTCACCAATGGTTCTTCAGTCGCCTCTACTTTTTCTTCATCTTCTTTCTGCTCTACTCGCAATGGCCCCTCACCTCTTTCCCTCTCTGCCCTCAAAGGTCCCTCAACTGCCTTTCTTGCGGCTGACGGTGGTTCCTCAACTGCTTTCCTCTCTGGCCTCAGCTTTTCCTCCCCTCCTCCCCTCTCTGGCTCCAAAGAGCCCTCGCTTCCCCCCCTCTCCCCCACCAGAGACACGTCTGCCCCTGCCTCTTCCTCAGTCCCCTTCTTTCCTTCGCCCACTGATTCCACCCGTTCCTCTGCTTGGCTCCTTCCCGCCCCCCAGGCGTCCTCCCCTGCCCCCCTCTCCACCCCCAGCGGACTCTCAGGCCCTCCCCCGCTTCCCGGTGCCCTTGGCCCTTCCAACCCCTCCACGACCAATTCCTCCCCCAGCTCCTCCCACTCTTCGCTGAGGGTCACCCTCTCCACCCAAATGAAGGACCCCTCCTCTCCTCCAGAGCCCCCTGGCCCATCACCGTCAGAGCTGCCCCTGGGGACGCCGCCTTCTCCAGGAGCTGCTCCCTCTAGCCTCACCTGGAGCCTCGGGGAGCTGGTCTGCGCGGCCTTCTGGCCCCTGCCCCCGTCCCCTGTGGCCTCGGAGTCGCTGCTCTCCGGCCCTCCCACCCCCTCCCAGACCACCTCCACGATGCCCCTGTCCTCCTTCACCCAGGACGGGGGCTCTGGGCAGGCAGCTTCCTGCCTGTCCCCAATGGCCTCCAGCACCATTTCCTCCACCTTAGCCTCCAGCTCTGGGCCCGTGGCCTCCGTGGCACAGTCCTCTGTGGCCCTCAGCCCCTCCCATACCACCTCCACCACGCCCCCTCCTTTGGCCTCACCCACGCCCCCCTCAGATGCTGCCAGCCCCTGACTCGGCCCCTGTTCTGCAGCGGGGCTGGGTCCAGGGCAGGGGCCGTTGGCTTCTGAGGAGGCCCCTGCTGCCCCAGGGAACAGCCTCAGGGTGGGTGGAACCCTGACAGCCTCATCTCTGGGCTGAGAGGGGGACTCTGGGGAGGTGTCCACTGGTCCAGCTGGGAGGGAGGCTCTCCTGCTCAGATCAGTGTGGCCTTGGGGAGTAAGGGGAGGAAAGGAGAGGAGACAGGGGGCAACAGAGTGAGATCCTGGCCCCCCAGATTCAGGCCCCTCTTCGTGGGACCCCCAGACCTGGGGCCCAAACACCCACCTGTGGGACCTGCCTCCACGGTAGGCTGGGAGAGAGGTCGATGACCCTGCAGGGGTAACAGAGACAAGGTGAGGCCAGCCAGCGTCTCCACCTCCAACCTCCCTGCGTGCTGGTTCGCTCCCCAACCCAGACACCCTCGATGGCTCCTCTATCAAGTTCAGGACCACACCCTCCTCAGCCTTCCTCCCCTGTCTTACCGCTCTCTGCTCAAGTGCCCCCCACACAGTAGGTGCTTAATCAATACTGTGTTCATGGGCCAACAGCTCTGTATTAGGAACCTATTCCGTCAGCTACTGAGATTACTGTGGACAAGGGACACTTACTGAAGCCTTTTGCCATTGGAACTTACGTTCTAGGGGGTGGGGTATAAACATAAACACAAATAAACCTGTAATGTCAGGAGTGAGAAAGACTACGGCTGGAAAAACCAAAAAGTAGGACGAGGGGCTACAGAGAGCCTGGGAGGTGGTGGGGTGCCTCCTTTATGTAGAAGATGCAGGAGGGCCTCTAGGAGGAAGTGACATTGAGCAGAGACCTGAAGCGTGAGAGGAGCTGGCCTCAGAGGAGCTGGCCTCGAGGCTCAAGAGGTAGATAAGGCCATTCCAGGCAGAGGGGAGAGCAGCTGCAAAAGGCCTGGGGCTGCAATGAGCTGACAAGGTCAAGGACTAGAAAAGAGGGTCAGTGTTGCTGTAGTAGAGTGAAGGGAAGGGCCAGAGTATGAAAATGGGCTCAGAGAAGCAGGGGGTGGGGTCAAACCCCAGGGATCTCCTCCTCACAGTTCCCTGTAAGATAAGAACCTTCTTTCCAGCCTCCAGGCTTTCGTGTGGGCTGTTTCCTCTGCCTGGAATTCTCTTTCCCCTCTTGCCTGGTCCCCAGCAGACTCCATACAGGTACCACGGCCTCCAGGAAGCCTTCCTGGGTCACTCGGGTGATTCCTCTGTGCTCCTCCCATGCCCAGGGCTCCCCTGTCACAGGCTCTTGGATAGTGGGCTCCTCTCTAGCAAGAAACTCCTGGCCTATACTAAAAACCCAACAAACTCTTCCCAGATCCATTAACAGGTCTCTTGGCCCTTTGCCCTGCCAGAGGCACCTGGGAATCTTAATAAAGGTGCTGCCGAAACAGAAACCCGTGTGGATGCCTCAGATCACAAGAGCATCTCATGGTGACCCATTCCTCCCTTTGAAAAGAACAAATTCCACAAGCACTGCACCCCCCCCCCCCATTTTCCCACCACATTCCTCATTCTGGCATTAGCAGTCCCACAACAAAACTTCCCCAGGCCTGTTCCTAGGATCATGTCCACCCAACCCCCGCCCCCCCCCCCACCCCGGGGCCTCTTCCACGTGTGTGCTGTCGTTCCTCTCATTTTAGACATAGGGAAACTGAGGCTTGAACAACGAAAGCGGCTTGCCCGAGACCACAGAGCAGAGAAACAGCAGAGGACTTAGAGGTTAAACCGCACTTGGAGAAGGCCCGCTTTGGTCCCTGCTGGTCGCACCTCGCCCCCTCCCATTTGCTCCCCTGCCCCCGGTTCTCACCTGTCTGCGCCAGGTGGGCCTGCCGGGGGACTTGTGCTGGGCACCTGTGGATGCACTTTGCAACAGCTGCAGCTGGGATTGGAGTCTGAGGGAGAGAGGAGGCTGCTGGGAGCCGGGCCCCCAGGCTCAACGCCAAGGCCCCCTCAATGTGCCACTTCCCCGGTGTGGACCTAGGGCCCTGGTCTAGCCAGGCCGGCAAAGCCAGCAGGCAGGGGCCCAACTCACGTGAACAAGCTGTCTTCCAAGTTGCGGATTCGGGCCTGAGCCTGGCCCTCAGGTGACTGGGGGTCTTTAGAGGTGGAGTCCTCCTGCTGCTCCGGCTCCTCAGCTGCCCCGTCCATGAGCCAACGCTCCCGGAGAGACTTCCTCTGGGCACGGGAGGGGAGCTCTGGCTGTGCATACTGGCTACCCCACCCCATGGAGGGCTCCCTCCTAATCCCCGAGCTGGGAAGATTTCTTATTGTCCAAAACCACCCGAACGGCACAGACATCTCTCCTTCAGGTGAGGATATGATCCCCCCCTCAACACGCCAGGTGGGACAGACGCCCCAATACCAGCCTAGAGCTCTCCCAGGCTGGAACAAAACACCCCTCATCTCCCCACCCCTTCCAGAATGGGACAGGCACTCCCAGAGATGAAATCAACGTCTCTATGGGCCCCTCCCTACCCCAAAGCTGGGCAAACACCTTCTCTGTCCCCATACTCTTCCCAAAGGTGGTACAAATGTCCCCATCATTATCACCCCCCCCCCCCCGCCCCACCACCCGCTCTCCCAAGCAGAGGAAAAACGCCCGCCTAAGCTGGAACCAATACCCCCTGCTGCCCCCACCCAAACTGGACAGAGCCTCCCATGATCCCCCAGACCGACTCTCATTGATACCCCCACTTCGTTACCCAGGCTTGACAGGCGCCCCCGCCCGCCCCCAACCTTGAGCCGCTCCACGCGGAGTTTCTCCTCTTCCAGCTCCCGGCGCGCGGCGCGGATCTCCTCCTGCAGCCGCCGCTTCTCCTGCGCACAGAGGACCCGGAGCTGCCCGCGGGCCGGGCGGGGCCGCCACCTCCCCTTCCGCCTGCCCTCCTCCTCGGGGCTCCCGGGACTCCCGGGGCTGCGAACGGGGCGGGGCGGCGGAGCGCACGTCGGGGCCCCTGGCGGGGAGGGGGCTGCGGAGGCGCTGACTCAGCAGCGGGTGGGGGCGGGGCGGCGGGGGCGGGGCCGGCCGCGCCCGCGATGCTGCGGAGGCCTCGCCGGCGCCGAATGGGGCGGGGGGGGGGGGGGGGGGGAGGGTCTGTGGAAGGGGGTGGGGCCTTGGGATGGAGATCCCAAAGGGAGACCGAGCTGTGGGGGGGGGGGGGTCCGAGATCCGGGGTCACGAGAGAGGCGATTCAGAGATAATGGGGGTCTAGATATCAGAGGAAGGGGGTGATGAGATGGGGGGGGGCGCGGAGAGACTGGGGCGTAGAGATGAGGTCCAGAGAAATGAAGGAGCAGAAGTCGAGAGCAGAGAGAGGGGACTTGGTGAGATAGGGGTTCAGAGGGATGGGGTACAGATCTGAGGGTCAGAAGGATGGGGGTTTAGAGAGGCCAGGATGTTGAGATGGGATCCAGAAAGATGGGGGTGCAGGAGTGGGGGAGCAGAGAGATAGGGGTTAGCGAGATGGGGGTTCATAGAGATGGGGTTCAGACATGAGGTGTTTGAGAGACCGAGGTTCAAGAATGGAGCATCGGATGTGGATTCTGGGAGTGTGGGGTGCACAGCCTCACCATTCTGGGGGTGGTGGCGACCAGATAGAGGAACTGGGGAGCAGAGGGGCCTGAGGTTTTAGGTGGGGCGCTCCAAGGCAGGGCTGGAGCTGAGGGTGCTGCCCACCCCCCCTCCTCACTTCACAGGTTTAGGCCTGTTTTCCTGGATGAGAGAGAGGCGAGGAAGAAACCTGGGGAATGGCTAGGAGTGCCCAGGAGGCGGGGAAGGGGGGGAGGGGTGGTGGAGGGGGGCGCCAGAAGCGGGGGTGGGCGTGGGGGGTGGGGAAGGAGGGGTAACTCACTTACAGCAATGACCTCTAGCCGCTGCCGGTAGAGGGAGCTCTCGGCCATGGGTCTGTGAGAAGAGGGCAGAGACTGGGGAGGGGGTCTTCCCAGGTCCCCACCCCTCGACAGGCCACCTCCTGAATGCCCCTTTCTGGGTCAAGATCCCTGAGCTGCTTGGAAACCAACTAAAGCCCAGCATTTTCCTCTCTTTCTCCTCTGCAACTGAAAGGAGTTGGAGTAGAGGTCAGGGAGTCCTATGAGGGGGAGAAAGCAGAGACGCTGACAAGCTGAGCTAAAGCCCTTCCTAGGCTTGACATTACCTCTCTGAGCCTCAGTTTCCTCATCTGTAAAATGGGTCAGGATAGCTTGATCCTCACCTTATAGAGAGGTGCCCTTGCAAGGAAGTCTCCATGCAGGGGAAAAAAAAAATGGACATAGCGTTCCTAAAACAGTAGCATCATTTATTATCATTCATAACTTTAATAATTCCCATGATTAATAATGTTTATGGTTATTTATAAGGAGCATTTCCAGGCTGGCCCTCAGATACTCTCAAATCCTGCCAGGCCCCTAACATGCTGTGTGTCTCTTTCCAATTCTATACCCTCTCTGGACCTCAGCTCCTACCCAGGATACCTTAAGCACCAGGGGCTGAGGGAGTCTGGGGAGAGAAGCGTCCATCCCACCATGGACACATGCTATCCCCATGGTAACTATGGAGCTACCTGCCAAATCCCCTCCCTGGGAGCAAATGTTACCAGGACATGTAGCCTAGCGCTGGACTCTGAGCTGGGAGGAGACAGAAGGGTCTTGCTGTTTAAGGTTTAACCTGAGATGCCGCCATTGTTGATTTCCTTGCAGCACCCCAGGATCCCCGATTTCCAGCTCCAGAGCTGCCCCTTCTGTGCTTCCCTGACTGTGGTACTTCAGGACACTTAGGGGACAGATGTTGTTACGTTAACTTGTCATCGCAGATGTGCATCGAGTACCCCCTACTTGCAGGCGTTTCATAGGCCAGTATCTCGAAGGATGCATCTATTTGTCTGTTGTCCCTGACACTTAGCCCAGGGAGGGCACAGGGCAAGCCCTCAAACATTTATTAATTTGAGCACTAACTCCATTGGGTGAGCATTAGCCTCATTGCCCAAACTCTGCCGGGGCCTCCCAGATCCTCCCTGGCCACACCATAAAGACATAACAGTGCGGATACTTAGCCCTTACTATCTATAGTGCTCTAAGTGCTCGACAGGGCTTCCGCCAGGCCCTCCCAGCCACCCCCGCCTTTCCCTCCCTGCCCTGATCTTGAGACACTGTCGTCCACTCTTTGCTGAGTTGATATTCTGACAATAAAATCAGCCAACCATCAGCCAGCGCATACCATGTTCCAGGTACTGTTACATGCTATGCCTGCAGGAACTCATTTAATCCTTCCAAAGATCCTGGGAGGCAAGTAGTACGACTGTCCCTATTTTATGGATGGGGAAACTGAGGCTCCAAGAAGTGGTGAAAAGACTTGTCTACGGTCGCTGAGTCAGGATCAGAACTCAGGGCTCTCGGGCCTCAAATACTGGGAACGCTGCGGGGGAAGAGGGGGAGTCCAGGCATCCTTGTCTTGGCAGCCAGGAGGCCAGAGATCAGCCTGGGGGTTCCCGATTTCACTCGGGGCAGGGGGCTGAAGTCATGCTTTGCAGGGTATCCCAAAGGGAGCCCAGACCCCCTACTAATAGGTTTGCCCTTGGGGGAGGGCTGACATCCTCCCTCTGCTGTCCCATTCCCAAGATGTAATCTCCTTGCCTCTTCCTTGCTGGGGGGGAGGGGGGGGTGATCAGGTTCCCGTTGCTAGGCAACCAGGTTTGTAGTTGGTGAATAATGCATCAGGGGACCCAAAAGAGTGAGGAACCGAATTGGGGTCCCTGGGGGGAAACTCTTTTCCAGAACTCTTTACAAACCTCTGGAGCCCCTCCACCCTCTTACTTTAAAAGGCCCTCAAACCTTGAATGTTAAAACCCTCGGCACACCCCATTTGATATTGTTTATCTCCAACTCTACAAGAACAGGGTTCGTGGCTATGGCCTGTTGTCACCAGGAGCAATGGGTGGCCCTTTCATTAAGCCGGTGATGGTTGCAATTTTGCCATCACCTTTCCCAGTTGGGCAGCTGTTAACTTTCCCTGTTGTATCTCAAGCATTTCTTCCTACCCTGGAAGCTGAGGGGTGTTTCAAGAGGCAAAACATGGGAGTGAGGAACCCTGGCGTTTCCTGGCCCCCCAGTCCTAGCCCCACCCCCCAAGCCTGGACTTTGAGCTTGAAGACTGCCAGTGGAAAAATCCCCGGAAAAAAGAAAGTGGAGGTTCACATCCATCTCCAACCCGACTCTGGGGAGAGGGATCCGAAGAGCCTGCGGGGTTGCCTGCTGACCTCTCTCCGCTCCCCCTGGTCCCCTTAGGAGAGGCCAGCTGGGGCTCTCACCCCGTGGAAAGGCCAGTGACCCTCCCAGGCCCTGCGCACCCGCCCCCCCTCCCCCCGACCCAGGACACTTACGTGGGTGTGGCCGGAGACCACATCTGGCTCTGCAGGGCCATCTCTGCCCGGAAGCCCACCTTCGTTTGGGTCTCCAAGATCAGGACCCCCCACCCGGTTGCTTGAAGGTGCCCTGGAGACTGTGACTTGGCTGGCGCGAAGGGGGGGGGGGGGGCTGCAGGCGGGCACCGGGAGAGCTGGTCCAGCTGGTTTGGGTCAGGAGGCAGGAGGCAAACGGGGCGAGGGGGGCTGGGGGCTGGCGGGCAGTTCTGGGGAGGTACTATCAGCTGTCCTGATAAATTATTTACCAGCCACTGGCCTCCTTGCCGCACTTGGCTGCCTCGCAGCAAACACACTCTCACGCGCGTGGTGCAGTATGTGGGTGAGAACGGGGAGTCGCTGACCCCCTCCAGGGAATGGCACCTGCACTTGGCACCCCAGACGCCTCAAGTCCAGCTGCCCACCGAGGGTCACCGACATGTGAGCCTCATGGCATAGCACACGTGTGGGATACTCTTCTGCATGACTGCCCCTCCCTTCCTGGACCCTGGTGGGGAGGGAGGGACTGATCCAGCTAAGGGATTCTGGAGCCCAGAGGCTGAGCACCATGGGAATCAGGAGGCCTGGCCCAGGGGTTTCTAGGCCTCAGTTTGCCCTTTTGTGAAATTAGATCAGGTGGCCTCCAGGACCCTGACACCCCTCAGATGCTATAACAATTAGGGATGGGGTGGTGATGAGGAAGGTCCAGAGAACTTCCTACCCAAATCCTCCCCATCTTGTTCTTTTTTTTTTTAAACTATTTATTTTATTTTAAGTTTATTTATTTTGAGGGAGACAGAGACAACGTGAGCAGGGGAGAGGCAGAGAGAGAGAATTCCAAGCAGGCTCTGCACCATCAGTGCAGAGCCCGACGTGGGGCTCGAACTCATGAAACAGTGAGATCATGATCTAAGCTGAAACGGGGAGTCTGGATGCTTAACTGACTGAGCCACCCAGGTGCCCATTATTATTATTATTTAAAAATGTTTATTTTTGGGGTGTCTGGGTGGCTCAGTGGGTTAAGCGTCCAACTTCCGCTCAGGTCATGATCTTGCAGTTGGTGGTGAGTTCAAGTCCGCGTCCGGCTCTGTGCTGACAGCTCAGAGCCTGGAGCCTGCTTCAGATTCTGTGTCTCCCTCTCTCTGCCCCTCCCCAACTCACGTGCATTCTCTCTCTCTCTCTCTCTCTCTCTCTCTCTTTCTCTCTTTGAATGTTTATTTTTGAGTGAGAGAGAAAGATAGAGAGAGTGAGAGGGAGAGACAGAATCCTAAGCAGGCTCCATGCTGTCAGCACAGAGCCTAATATGGGACTGGAACTCACGAGCCTAACTCTGAGATCAAGGCCTGAGCCAAAGTCAAAGTCTGCTGCTTAACCAACTGTTAAGCGCCCTCCCCATCCTGTTCTTAAAGGGCCAGCACACCCTTTATCAAATGACAGGGTGCCTCATTTACCCTTTGCCACTTGGGGAACTCATCTCCTACTTTCCAGGCTAGTCTCCCACAGCCCCCAGTCCTCCCCTCATCAGAGCCCTGGTCATGCTGTGCAATTTGACAGAAGCCTCGGTAAGAAGGGTCCTTGCCCTCAGCTCCCTGCTCTAGAGGGCACACTCCAGCTAGGACCCCCTCCCCCCACCCCTGCCCCCAGGTGGCAAAGGTCAGGTACCTTCCTAACTCCTCCCTCCCTCTTGCAGATTCTCCTCAGGGTACTGGTGACCCCAGAATTCCCTATCCAAAGGGTCCTTAGCTCACCCATAAGGCCTCTGTGCCTTGTGAATGCAGACCCCACAACCAGGATGTGTCTCACCCCACTGCCTCCAGCCTGAGAAGTGGTCAAAGGCAGCTATTGGCAGAAGGGTAAGGATAAAGCTGGGACTCATGGTTCAGAGCCCCTCCTCCGTATGGGCACAAGCCTCCTTGCTATGCAGGAGAGCATTGAAAGGGAGAAGTACAGGAGGCCAGACTGAGAGCTGGGGTTTCCCTGTGCCCCACATTCTAGTACGAAACTCCTAGGGATCCAAAATGTTTTTGTTTGAACCTGGCCTTCTAAGTCATTCTGAAAATACATTTGCTATGATAAGAGAACACATTTAAAAAAAATTTTTTTGAAGTGTATTTATTTTGAGAGAGAAAGAGAGGGAGTGCACGTGGGGTAGGGACAGAGAGAGAGGGAGAGAGACTTCCAAGCAGCCTCTGCGCTGACACGGTGCGGATCCTGACGCGGGGCTCCCAACTCATGAATCGTGAGATCATGACATGAGCTGAAATCAAGAGTTGGACACCTAACGGACTGAGCCACCCAGGCGCCCCAAGATTGTTCTATTTATAATTGGGTCTGTCTCCCAAACTCAACTGTACCTTCCCAGTCTGATGTGTTTCTTTATTTCCAGCACGGGGGTAGGCGCCTAGTAAGTATCATTAAAGAATTCTTAAGCAACCGTTGTGTATCAGGTATTGTTCTAGGCATGAGGTAGTTGGGTCTAGAGGTGAGCAAACAGAAAATGCTGTAATGCAGCTCACTTTTGGTGGTGACGAGGAGAGAGCGATAAAATACAGATAAAGGCAATTGGTAATAACTGCCATATAGGGTGAGTCACAGAAAATAGCAGGATTAGGGTTACGGAGAAGGGCTGTGTGTGATGCAGGGTGAGTGATCAGGGACTATTTGTCTAAGGAAGTGATATTTGAGTCAAGACCTGCATAGCTGAAGCCAGCCAGGGGGTGAGTCCTTCCAAGCAGAGAAAGAAAGGCAAGTCAGTGCAAAGGTCCTGAGGTAGGAGTGCAGTTGGGGGTTTGAGGGAAGCACAAAGGCTGGAATGGAGGAGTGAGGGAGAGTGTCAGAAGATGAGATCTGAGAAGTGGGCAGGGCCTTCTGGGTCAGAGTGGGGAGTCTGGGTTTTTCTGGTTGGTGGGTGGGGAGCCACCACTCAGTGAAGAGGGCAGTGTAGTGGCTGGGACTAGGGTGGAGAGAAGCGGACGAATTCAGAATATGTTTTGGAGGCAGAGTCAACAGATTCAACAGCAATCCAGCATGAGGATGGATTGGAACAGGGCTGAGAGAGAGTTGAGGTAGATTCCTAGGTTTGGGGCATGAAAGACAGAATGGATGAGTTGCCACACATGGTGAAGAGCAGGGCTGGAGTAGGGGCGGGAGCCGAGAGCTCAGTTTTGAAAATGTTCAGTTGGAGGGGCGCCGGGGTGGCTCAGCCGGTTGAGCTGTCCAACTTCGGCTCAGGGCATGATCTCACAGCTAGTGGGTTCGGGCCCCGCATCGGGCTCTGTGCTGACAGCTGGACGCCGGGAGCCTGCCTGGGATTCTGTGTCTCCCTCTCTCTCTGCCCCTCCCCCCGCTCACACTCCCTCTCTCTCCATCTCTCAAAAACAAATAAACGTCGAAAAACCCAATTTTAAACCCAGAGGAGAAGTCAGAGATAGAGATTTGAGAGACACCAGCACAGAGATGTTGTTTAAAGTATGAGGTTGTGGGGGCGCCCAGGTGGCTCCGGGGGTTAAGTCTGGGACTCTTGATTTCGGTTCAGGTTATGATCTCACCGTCCGTGAGTTCAAGCCTGTGTTGGGCTTCTCATTGAAAGCGCAGAGGCTGCTTGGTATTCTCTCTCTCTCAAAATAAATAAATACACTTAAAAAAATAAAATAAAGTATGAGGTTGGAATTGGTCAGGGGCTCAGTGCTGGCAGGAAAGAGATGGCATACTCAAACTGAGTAACTCATCAGAGCTCAGTAAAGAGTTAGGGTTTAAAAAAATGTTTGTTTATTTTTGAGAGAGAGGAAGAGAGGGGAGAGCAAGCAGGGGAGGGGCTGAGCGAGGGAGACAGGAAACCAAGCCTGCTCCTTGCTGACAGCAGAGAGCCAGATGCAGGGCTTGAGCTCACCAACTGCAAGACCATGACCTGAGCTGAGATCGGAGGCTTAACTGACTGAGCCACCCAGGCACCCCAAAAAAGAGTTGGTTTACAAAGATTTGGGGAAACAATCTCTGTTAGCAACAGCCCGGGGCTGTATCCACGCACTGGCCTTGGCGAGAGAGCTGTGTGGAGTAACTACCAGCAGCGAGGGACACAAGCAGCGTGGCTTACGGGCAGGGGCATGGAATAAACGTGCTGACCTCACTCCCCCTCTCCCATCAGCCAACCCCAGTGGAAGCCAGGGAGGAAAGGAAGCCTGTCCATGTCCATGCAGGTGAAACAGAAGTCTGAGAAGAAATGCCTGAGGGGGAAACCAGGAAAAGATGGCATCCTCAGAGACCCAGGAGCTAATGGAAGAGGAAGTCAGACCCGGAACCAGGGTCTGGCAAGTGAAGTCCATCCGTGTCCTTGGATGGAAAAGGCTCGGTGGGGTGGTGAGACCCAGAGCCTTGTCAGTGCTGTCAAACATAAACAGGAGGCGATGAAGACGAGAGAATGCTGTAGACAACTCTTTCCAGAAGTAAAGCTTTAATCTTCATGACCCCCCCCCCCCCCAAGCAAGTGGACACCGCTCTGCCCATTTTACAAACAAGGGAACTGAGCCTTGGCGAAGGCTGGTAACTTGCGGAGGTTTTGCGTGGGATGGAACCCAGCTGGGCCCAATTCCAATTAGACCAAAGGGGTCAGAGGGAGGAGCTTGAGACTAGGATCTAGGGGAAGGAGGGGAGTCGCCAGAGTAGGCGGAGAGCTGGGGGAAGGAGTGATTGTTAGTTGGATTATTGGAGGTTCCCAGGCTGTTCAGCAACCACCCCCCCCCCCCAACCTTTCTCTAGGTAACTATATCTTTCTTCCTGGTCACCCTAGAACGGTAGAGTAGGGCCAGAGGACAGATTTGGGGAGAGCCTGGGGGAAGAGAGTGGAAAATGTCTTTGGGGGTGGGTCGGCGCGGGGGCGTCGACCCTGCTGCCTCTGAACGCCAAGATCTGGCGCCAGCTGCGGAGAGCTGCTCCACACCGCAAGCCTGGATACCTCTCTGGGCCTTCCCAGCCGTCTGGGCCCAAGGTGACCGCCTTTCAACCGCAGCTGCTCCTCTAAGCCACGGGCGCGCTGGGTCTGTCCCTCCCTCTTCCCTCAGTCTGGAAGTGCACTTGGCCGCGGACGCCTTGCGGACTTTTCCAGGAGGGTGCGGGGAAGCAGCCTCGGGCTTGACGCGAGCGGCGGGTACACCTCTCGGAAGAAGCCTAGTGGAGCCCAGGCACTGGGCGGGGGAGCTTGCGACGCGCCATGAGAGGGCTCCTGGCGCCCCCTTCAGTCTGAGCTGTGCGCTGCAGGGGTGGAACGTGGATGGACAGCCCGGGGGCCGGGGGCGTTGCTGCCCGCTGGTCTGGGCGGGGCTAGCAAGGCTTCGGAAAGATGGCTTTGGAGCACACCGGCACCAGAAAGCCGGCGGTTCAAACACCCGACCCAGGACAGAGTTGGGGTCAAGCCTCCCGGGAATGCCGGGGACGTGAGGGCGAAAAGGTGCCAGGGTGGCGCCCCGTTAGTGGAACGGCACCCAGACTTGTCCCCCAGCCGGCGGGGGGGTCTACCTCCTACGAGAGGTCTGGTGCCCTGAGCTGACCTGAGGCGCGTCAAGTGAACCAAATGCAGTGCCCTGCCGGGGCGCCCCCGCCCCGAGGGCGGGGCCAGGGCGGGGCCCAAGTCTTTCCTGCAGGTGCAGGGGGCGGTGCCCGGCCCTGTCCCCGGGGGCCGTTCTCGGAGGCCAGGGGCGGGTCAGAGAAGCGGCTGAGGTAGGCGACGCCTTAGAACCCGCGGGCGGTGACTGTGCCACAGGTGCTGCGCAGGGCACCGTGTCTCAGCTCTGAGCATCAAAACTCCGGCTCTGGAAACTAAGGCTTCCGAACTGCTCCCAACCCTGGACACCGAGGCCCCCGGGCCGGAGAGCGGAGCCCTGGGGTCGTCCGAAGCTCGGGGCCCCGAGCCCCCCGGGTCAGACATCGAAGTCCCGGGGCCTGCCGCAGAGCAGGACGCCGACGTACCCAGGCCAAGAGGCAAGGTCTCCGTGCTCTCCGCGGAGCAGGGCGCGGAGACCCCTGAGCGAGAGAGTGAAGTCTTTGGGCCATCAGCGGGGCTGGACACAGAACGCCCCGGGCCATCCGCAGCTGGGGGTTTTGAGAGTCTCGAGACAGGCGACGACAACCCCGAGCCGTCTGAAGCACGAAGCGCGGGGGTCCCGAAGCACTGTCCTCTTCAGTGTCCCGAGACCTCCTCTTCGGGGTCAGACTCGGAAACCCCCCTGCTGCATTTTCTACTGCGCCCCGAGACCCCCCAACAGGTCCCCGGGAAGCCGCTCATGGAGACGCCCATCGAGCGAGAAATCCGCCGCAGCTGCGAACGCGAGGAGAGCCTGCGCCGGAGCCGGGGCCTGAGCCCAGGCCGCGCCGGCCGAGAACTCGTCGAGCTGCGCGTGCGACCGGTGCTCAGCCTGCCGGGCCCGGGCCCCGCGCTCCCGCGCGCCTTGGAGCGCGCGCGGGCGGGCGCGCAAATGCAGCGAGACATCGAGCGGGAGGCTCACCGTCAGGCGGCGCTGGCGCGTCCCGCGGCCCCAGAGCAGTGCGCCCGGCCGCCGCCGCAGCCGCTGGGAGAGCTCAAGCGATTCTTTGAGACCGCCGCGGGACGCGGCTCCTCGCCGGCGGAGGAAGGCGGCGCGGGCCCGCAGGGGCTGCCGGATCCCGGAGGCCGGCCTCGCTTGGCCGTGCAAGGCCGGTGCCCGGTGCTGGCCCGTGCCCCGCCGCGGGTCGCGCCGTCGCTGCTGGAGCAGGAGGTGCGCGAGGTGCATGAGCGCGAGCGGGAGCTGCAGCGCCAGAGGCTCAGCGTCTACGGCACCGCTGAGTTCAAGGAGCCCGCGCCGAGCCTCACGGGTAAGCCACGCGCGCCCCCACTCTAGGGACTCTCAGGGCTCCAGCCGCCCTCACCAACTGCCCAACTCCAGGAGCCTCTCTTCTGGCACTTAGGGTACCTCCTTGGGGCTCCCAGACTCCTGGGGCCCTCTCTCAGCTCTCCGTTCACTGCCCCACCCCTTTAGGGCTGCTCTCTCTCTGTGCTCCACGCCCTACTCTGAATGGTCGACTCCTGGATACATCTCACCTAGGCTTTGGGTGGGAGGAAGGGAGGAGGATTCTAGATGTCTTTATCGGATTCCAGGGAACCTGCCTGGGTTCTGACACTCCTGGATGCTCCCTGTGAATTTGCGGGTTTCCACCTCCCCATTCTGGGTTCGCCTCCCTCCTTCAGGTTGCTCCCTCCTCCCGAATGGAGGCCTCCATGGGAAGGAGGGTAAACGCCTGTGTGTTTAAGGGGCGCGGCCGGTCTCCTTGGTGCTGGCCGCCTCCAGCTGGTGACAGGAGGGGCAACCCCGGCTGAGTGCCCCTTCCCCCGCAGCGAGCAGGGGCGACGGAAAGCTGGCGGTGATCTGGCCTCCCCGCAGAAAGGCATCGGAGAACGGCTTGGAGCAGGTGGGAGCCCTTTTCCCCCCCTCTTCCCTCAAGCGCAAGTCGCTCTTCCCTCACCTCTCCTCCCTGGGGCGTCAGGATGCTGGGCCACGGGAAGTGCACCCCCGCGCCCCCTGGGAAGTTACTCTGGGCTAGGACACAAAGTTCTGGACACGGCCAGGGGGTGACGAGGATGCCATAGTCCTGGGAACCAAGCTGCCCCACCCTGTGCATGAGTGTCACTCCCACGGTGCCCGGGTCTCTGAGGTCGGCCTTCTGTCTGGCCTCCTCTCCCCAGGAGGAGCGGAAGCCTTGAGGTTCCAGTAGGTTGGGACACCCTGCCAGAGGTAACACGCACATCAGAGGAAACTGGTAGGGGCGCCAGGGAGTGCCCTCCGAATCCGCGGAAGGCCTGGAGAGGGTCAGCAGTCTGCTCGGAGGAAGATGAAATCGACCAGCTCCTCTTTGCGAGATTGACCATTCTCTTCTATAAAACTATTAGTCCACGTTGGGAAACACCACCACTGTCAATCCTGCCAGTGAAACTGTCCAGCCCTTCTCCGCCTAACTGCGAACTGAACTGGCCTCTGACTCCGGCCTTTACCGTTCGAGTAAATGCCTCGGCTACCCTCACTCCCCAATAAAGCCCCTTCTTTCTGGGCAGTGCAGGCTGTTTTCCTCTGGGTCCTCTTATTTTGGGCTGGGGCGGGAGCGCGTTTGGCGGAAGAAGGCCTGAGGAAACCACAGGAGGTGCCAGCCGGAGTATGGAATGTGCCCTTATCGCCCAGTTCTGGGGCTGCTGGTCTCCCCCGGGTCCTGGTGCCCCCTGGCGGCGCGGGCGCGAACTGCGGTGTTCGGACAAACTGGCTCATGCCCTCCCTTTTTCCAGACTTCTTCAACATTTATTGTGCCAGTGCCAATGGTATGCCCGGGAGCTGGGCGCTGGCTAGACAGAGGTGATAAGAGGTTGTTCCTGATTTGGGGACGTAAGCAATAGCTACCAAAAAAAGGGGGGTGGTGGTGGCGGTGAGGGTACAAACTTCTTCGCAGGGCATACAAAGCCATTTATGATCTGTCCAGCTGTTGCAAACCTCCCATGCGTGTAGACCCCAGACAAATATTAAGGAGAGAAATGGGGTATGCTGGGAAATGCCTTATTTCAACGCGCAGGTAAGTGTTCCTCCATATCCGTAGTGAGTGAGCTTCTGATTTCCAAAAGCAAGGGGGAAACCTAGCCTTTAAAAGAGAAATCTCGGGGTGCCTAAGTGGCTCAGTCAGTTGAGCATCCGTGGCTTGATTTCGGCTCAGGTCATGATCCCAGGATCATGGGACCAAGGCCTCCCTGCTTCCCCTGCCCCTGCTGAGCTCTTCAGTGAGTGTGGAGCCTGCTTAAGATTCTCTCTCTCCCTCCCTCTCTCTCTCTCTCCCCCTCCCCCTCTGCCCATCTTCCTGGCTCGCATGCCCTCTCTCTCTTAAAAAAAAAAAAAAAAAAAGAGGGGTGCCTGGTGGCTCAGTCGGTTAAGCATCTGACCCTTGTTTTTGGTTCAGGTTATGATCTCACAGTTTGTGAGATTGAGCCCCACATCAGGCTCTGTGCTGGCAGTGCAGAGCCTTCTTGGGATTCTCTCTCTCTCCCTCTCTTTCTGCTCCTCCTCCACTCATGCTGTCTCTTTCTCAAAATAAATACGTAAACTTAAAAAAATTAAAAAAAATTTTAATGTTTATTTTGAGAGAGAGAGAGAGAGAGAGAGAGCTAGAGCACAAGTGGGGGAGGGACAGAGAGAGAGAGGGAGACGCAGAATCTGAAGTCGGCTTCAGGCTCTGAGCTGTCCGCACACAGGCGGGCATCGAACTTGTGAACCGTGAGATCATGGCCTGAGCCAAAGTTAGTCGCTCAACCGACTGAGCCACCCAAATAAATAAACTTAAAAAAATGTTTTATTTATTTTTGAGAGAGACAGTGTAAGCAGGGGAGGGTCAGAGAGAGAGGGGGGAACAGAGGATCTGAAGTGGGCTCTGTGCTGACAGCAGACAGCCTGATGTGGGGCTCAGTCTCACAAACTGTGAGATCACGACCTAAGCCGAAGTCGGACGCTTAACCGACTGAGCCACCAAATGCCCCTAAATAAGTAAACTTAAAAAAAAAGAGAAAGAAAGAAATCTACTGAACTTTAAATGTGACTACTTAGAAACATTTTTAAATGGGGTGTGGGGCACAGGCATGTTAATAAGCAAAGCCTGTTTGTAGTAGAGCTTGTAGCTGTCAATTGCCAAGCCCTCCTTAATTTCCCTCCCAAGCCAGGGGGCTCAGGCCCCTCCCCCCGATGGAGTTCAAGAGTTTGTGGACACCCTAAGTTGAAAAAGTGTATCGTTGCAGCTATATTCTGTGGTTTTAGGGTATCAGCTTCTTAGGGGTGCACTAAGACCCAGAAAAGACCCAGGAATGATTTAGAATCGTTGTTTAAACTCTTGGATTTGTCCAACACTGTGTGCCCTGGGTCTAGCAACAGACTTGATCCTACATAGGACAAGTAGCTAATGAAGAACTGAAGAATGCTCACACAGCATTGCACCCCAAGAGCAGCTCAGCCCAAGAAGGAACCACACCCCATCCCATCATCACCACGCTGAGCACATGCTTGATGGTGACTCTCAAAGGTCTGGAGAGAAAACAAAGAGCCAGTGCTGCCAGGGTGGGAAATGGAAACACCCAGAGCACATTAAAAAAAAAATTATTTTTTGGTGGGGGCGGGCAACGAGAGAAGAAGAGAGAGAATTTCAAGCAGGCTCTGCACTGTCAGTAAAGAGCTGGACATAGGGCTGGAACTCACGAACTGCAAGATCATGACCTGAGCCGAAATCAAGAGTCACAGGCTCAACTGACTGAGCCACCCGGGGGGCCCAGCATCTGTATTTGTTAAAGCTCTACGGGTGCTTTCCACATGGAGCCAAGTTTGAGGACCATCATGTAGATGTAGGCCAGCAGTCCTCAAAGTGTAGTGCCTGGACCAGCAGCATCAGGATGGCTTGGGATTTTGTCAACAAACACACATTCTTGGATCCCACCCCAGACTTAAAAATCAAACCTTCCACATGATTCCACACTCAAGTTGGAGAATCATGCGTATAGATAGTTCCTGAGCGACAGGATCCAGGAAATCAGGCCTGTTTCTTTCCTCTCCCAGCACCTCACACCAGAAACCTTTAATGTTTATTTATTTATTTTTTTGAGAGAGAGAGAGAGAGAGAGCGAGAGAGCACGAACTTAAGTAGGGGAGGGCAGAGAGGGAGACAGAATCTGAAGAAGGCTCCAGGCTGCGAGCTGTCAGCATGGAGCCCGACGTGGGGCTCGAACTCACGGACTGAGAGATCCTGACCTGAGCGCAAGTTGGATGCTTAACCGACTAAGCCACCCAGGTGCCCCCAGAAGCCTTTAGTCTTAAGTGGCCTGTGGATTTGTCTTAAGGGAGACAGTCTCAAGCTATGTGTGGCTGGTCTGAACTGAAATATGCTGTAAGTATGAAATACCAGATTGCAAAAACTCAGTACCCCCAAAAGGGAAATATCTCATTAATAGTTTCTCGCATAGATTATAGGTTGAAATAATATTTTGGATATGTTGGGTTAAATAAAAACATCACTAAAATTAACCTGACCTTATTTTTTTTTTTACCTCATTTTTAATTTTTATTATTTTGAGACACAGAGAGGGAGACAGAATCTCAAGCAGAGCCCCATGAGGGGCTCAAACTCAAGAATGGTGAGATCATAACCTGAGTGGAAGAGTTGGATGCTTAAAGGACTAAGCCACTCAGGCGTCCCTTTACCTCATTTTTCATATGTGGTTACTAGAAAGTTTGAAATTACACGTGACTTGCGTTTTTGGCTCAATTTAAACTTCTATTTAATTAAGCTAGAGTCTTACAGTGTATGTCACTCACAGGGACTAACTTAAATCAGTATTAGGCAGCTTCAGAATCCCCTTGAACTCATTCAGACCAAAAAATCTTTGATGAAATCAGAAATTGTCACCAGAAGCTGTCTCCCCCCGCCACCCCCCAAAGATAAAAGGTTTTGGCGTCCAGTCTTGATTCATTTTACCTCTCACGTCCGTTTTTATCATCTTAAACTGGTGCTTACAATACTATGTGCCTTTGTGCCTCGGAGTTTTAGGTAAGCGAGTGCTTTGCTCAAAAGCATAAATGCTAGGTCTCTCCTCCGACGACTCCAAAAATGTTACCAGGAATGAAAAGGCAGCCCCTACGGGGGTAACTGGCAGATGAGTGACACCCGGGTCAGGAATGACACCCTTCCCTTCGCAAGGGACCAGCTGTAATCAGAAAGACCCGGTTCAGGATGGAGCTCCGCCACTCGCGCGCTGTAGCTTTCGAAGAGGTGAGTTCACTTCTCTCAACCCGTGACTCCTTTCCAGTCCAAGGTTGGAGTGGAGCTTAGAGATCCCGAGCTGGAGTTTCTTACGGCTTTCCCATCCCGCGCGCGCCCCGGACACCCCGCGAAGTAAGATGACCTGCCCACTCCATGACCCAAAAGCTGGAAGAGGAAGATTTGACTCTGGCCTTTAGGAAACTGATCACGGGCCCTTTGCTGATGCACGTCGGGAAATATAGTCTCTTCGGTAAAAAGAAGTCACTTCCGGGTCAAAATATGAGAGTGGGCGTGGCCCCGAGGTCCCTTCCCCCATTGGGCGTTGAATTTCCCGGCTACCCAAAACTTGAGGTTTTCTAGGTTCCGGTTGTTGACAGGCACTGCTACTTCCCTTTTAGCTTCATGTGCGCCTCTGCGCATGCCTTGAGAGCTGGTCCGCCAGTCAGGGGACTTTGGTTTTGTTTCAAAGACTACATTTCCCAGAAGGCCGCGCAGGTGGGCGGGGCCTCCTCGCCCCAAGGGGTGGGGCGCGGCGCACCGAGCGGACGCCGAGCCTGTGACCTCTTTCTTTCTTTTATTTAACGCAAAACTGGTGTGTCCCCGCGCAGGGCTCCGCGGCCAGGTCCGACCCGGTGCGAACGGGCCAGCTTGGCCTGGCCCCTTGGAAGGCGAGGCCGAGGTGCACTAGGAGAACGAGTGAGCCCCTCCCCTGCTCCCTCTCCTGGAGTTTGGAACTGTCAGGCTCCGGCTCCCATTCTCTCTCCAGGTTCAAGACCCCTGCGCGGCCCACGCCGCGGGCCCCGCCGCGCTCGGGGGACGGGCCGGGCCTGACTGGCCCGTGAGGATCTGCACCAGCAGGTCGGTGGCCACCATGTGCGAGGGCTCTTCGAAGCCGATGGTCAGCAGTTGCTGGTAGTCCCCAGGAGGCTGCGGGCACAAGATCCTGGGGGCAGGGACAGACAGGCCAGGACGTGAGCGCCCCCAGCTTCTCGGGAACCCCTCCCCTCCGAGTGAGAGGCCGGTGGCTGAAAGAGGCTTTGTTTCAGCTGGGGGGGGGGGGGTGGGAAAAACCCTGGGGGGGGGAGTGCTTTTCTTGTTGCTGAGAAGCCTAGAGCTAATGGCTCTGGGAGGTTGAACAACTCTAGCCCTGACCTGGCCTATCACCCAGTTAAACCTAGCTGTGTGCCCTTGGGCAGGTAACTTAACCTCTCTGAGCACCTGTTTTTTCTTTGTAAAATGGGGCCTGTAGTATAGACCTCAATGGGTTGTGACACAAGTCTGCATAAAGCACTTTTCAGGGCACAATAAAATGCTCTCCTTATTACCAAGGGAAACAATGTGGGGGGAAGTGGATGGTCTTTGGTGAGGTTCTGCCCCTCCCTCCAGGGCCCAAGCCCACCTTGCCATTGTCCTAGTTCTTACCACGAATAAAGGTCATCCTCAGCTGGTCCTAGCGGCACCCATCGGCCAATGGACCACAGCTTCTGGATCTGGGGGCATGAATTGGCTGGACTCTTGCCTGTGTCTTCCCATGTATCTCGATAGCACAGGAAGTAGCTGGGAGGGAAGGAGGGTATTAATTAAGAACGAGCAGTTTCCTTCTTCAGTTGAGGGCTTTGATTGGGGTGGGGGGCGTGAGGTGGAAATTCATCAGAATTTGCCCTCAAGTTCTCGGGTAGGGATGTGGCTCCCGACGGAGGCCTTTTCTCCTTGCCAGCCTACTTTTAAGATGAAGACTTTTTTAATGGGAGGGTGAATTTTTTTTAAAAAGTGGGGAGGGCCTTTCAAAGATCTTTGGTTTCCCGCCGGGCTTTCCATGCTTTGGTGGTGGTGGTGGTTCAGAGGCCCACACTGGCATTCTGCACAGAGAGGGGAGAACTTTCATTCTCTCAGGGGACTCACTAATCCACGCGGGAATCTTGCCCCCTGCTGCTGGGCTCTGGGGCGGTTTCCAGATTCCAGCGCATCTTCTTATAGAGGTAGCGGGGGAAGCGGCTGGCGGTGTAAGCGGCTGGGGCACAGTATCTGAAGATGGACACCTCGTGGGACGGGCTGATGGAGAACCTTCCGCAGAAGAAACAGGAGATACTGGCAGGAGACAGGACGGTGGGAAATGAGGCTGGGCTCTGGACGCCACCCTCTCCCCACCCCACTCCAGTCTCCTACCCTTTTACCTTAGGGGGTCGGTCTCCTCCAGGTCCACAAACCCAAAGGAGGCATACATGAGGACCAGCTGTTCTAGGCGCAGGGTCAGCTGTTGGGAGATCTCCAACAGCTGCATGGAAGAGGGGGCATAATGAGATTAGCTGGCCTGCCCGCATCGCCCTCCCCCCACCATTTCCCAAGCCCGAGGAATGAAGAAAGGGGCACAGGGTCTAGAAAACCTGCTCCACACACCCCCTTTCGGACCAGCTCCTGCAGGACTCCATAGATGGGAGGCACACTCCTCGCGGCTGCCTCCAGGTAAAGAAAGTAGGGCTCACACATCTGTAAGAAGGTGGGCATGGCCTTTGCCAGCTGTTCCTTCTGCACTCGGTCCCTGCTAAAGAGAGAAAGGGGCCTTTGCCCGGGGTCCCTCATTCCCCACTCACTGGCAACCAGTCTTCCTGGCCTGGGGTTCCCCTGGCAAAATCCCCCTGCGCCAGGACTTTCTCAGAGTATCTCCCAGGACCATTTGCATCACAGCCATTTGGAACACTTGTTAAGGTGCTGACACCTGAATTCTACAACTGACTTTTCACTCAAAATGTCCTGTAGGGTGGAGCCCAGAAATCTAGGGTTTCAACAGCCTCCCAGAGGATTCCAATGGATACTGAAATGTGAGAATTACAGTCTCTGCTCCCCTGGGCTGGGAATCACATTATCCTTTGGGGTCCCACGCTGGTAGCCAGAGGGCCAAGTCTGGCACAGATTGGTTTTGTTTAGCCTGCCCAGGGTTTAAAATATAAGCCAACAGTTAAAAACTAGGAGAACCGTCCTCGTGATTTGGCAACCCCTGGGGGCCGCGTAATAGCAGGCCCTCCCTAACCCCAAATTTCTACACAGTCCTTATCACTCTTCGAAATTGGATCCTCAATCAACTAGCTTCATTTACTGTCGCTGGCTCCTAACGCTTTTGAGTTTGCGAACCTAGCGTGCGTTGCCTATCCTGTTGCTCTCCTCAGTCTCATTCCGAGGGACCTAGGACCCCACCCAGCACCACCTGTAAAGTAAGTAGCTCTGGAAATCATCTGCCTTCTTGAGCAGGTAGCGGAGCTGTTCGGTGATGGGGCTGAACATGGTGTCCAAGGGTAGGCGAGGAGGGGCGGGCCCTGGGCCCGGGGCCAGAGGCTCGGGGGAAGGAGTAGCGGTAGAGGCCTCGGGGAGCTGTCCCTGGACGTCCTCCGGTTCCGCCTCGGGTGGGTCCCCAGGTCCGCCAGGGGACGCCAACCAGGAGGGATCTCCGCAGGGCTGTGCCCCAGGTTCCAAGTCGTCCGCGGGCGGTGTTTCCCCAGGGCCGGGGGGCAGCGGCTCCACGAACCACTGCTCGGTAGCCATCGTGGGGCCGCAGGAGGGGAACGCAGCTCTTTAAGCCGCCGCCGCTCTCGTTGGCCGCGGGTTTGACCCCGCCCCGGGAACCTCGGACTTGCCGGGACTGGGAGCGCGGCCCCCTCCAACTCGCCCCTGCCTCGACCTCTCGGTCGGGGCGGCGCCGCGCGGAGGGAGTTCGCCTCGTTTGAATTTCAACACGCAGGAGGGGCGCGCCGCTCCGGTCCGCGGTGCGCGCCCGCGGGGCCCCGCGCAAACGCGCGCTCCCGGAACCTGGCTTGGGGGACGCGTCCAAGGGGGGCGACCTGGGCCGGTCCTGGCGCGGCCATGTCCCGGGGTGTGGCTGGGGGGGCCAGCGCCTTTCTCGCTCCTAAGCCGTTTCCTGGGGAGGAGGGGTCTTTACCGAGCGTCCAAACTCGGGGCGCAGGTACATAAAGGGAGGAAGCCCCGGCCTCGAGAAGTGTCTGACTCTCTGGCTCCAGAATCTGTATCTTAAAAAACAAACAAACAAAAAAACCCCCCCAAAAACACAACTCTAATGGAGTTGGGAAACTGCATTAGAACTTAGTGGGAATTGGGATATCAGTGGCTGCTTTCTACGGATAACAATCCTAAAAATCTTCACTTGGAAAAACGTGCGTGTCCCATGGTCTCATCCCTTCTGTTCCTCTTACTGGTGAGGACCGGTGAAGCCTGGAGACCCTACCGTGGGCCCAAGACAGACCCCTGCCCCCAATAGTTATAGACTGGATTCTTGGTGGCTTGCAAAGGCTGACTACATACGGCTATAAAGCTAAATACACTAATTACATTTTAAAAGACTCTGGGTAAAGAACTCAGACAGGTGTCTGACCCCACCCTGTGTGACCCTGAGCAAGCATCTTTGCTGTGCTGAGCCAGTTGCCTCTTCTGGAAAGTGGGTTTTTATGAGCTCTCTGCCTCACTGGGCTGGGGAGAGAACAACCGAGAAAATGCTCATAAAGCCTAGTTAACTGCTGGTCACTCAACAAGTATTTGAGCACCTACTGTGTGCCAGGGCACTGTTCTGAGCATGGGGAGAGGATGGCACCTGATCTCCTGGAGCACCTCGTGTTCTAGCTGGCTGTGAGGCAGGCCCGTGAACTACCTGGCTTGCTCCTCCAACAACTCTGTGTTAACCTAGACTCTCCCCGGAGGGGGCCCCCCCCCCCCCCCCCCCCCCGTTTGCTCTTCACCCCCCTCCCCCACTCCATTCATGAAGTGAACTCCCGGCATTTTTTTTTTTTTAAAACTTTATTTAAAAAACCTTCGGTGCAATATTAAAAAGCAATACGGCCAGCTGGAGCGACAACCAACAGAAAGAAAGAGGATTAGGGAAGACCCAGGGACCCCACCCCGGCTATTCCCAGGGGCTGGAGGCCAGGGGCAGACCAGGATGGGGCGTGGGTGGTGGGGGAGAGAGGAAAGGCCACCCACCAAAATGAACAGGCAGAACAAAACATTTATATAGGAAACATCTGGCTGAACTGAAGAGGACCTAGGGGAGATGGGAAGCCCCCATTTTTTTTTTTTTTTTTCAAAAATGTCCTAGACTTGGGGGGTGGGGGGAGGTTGGCTTCCTGGGGTGAAATGAGCAGGCCCTGTTCTCACCCCACACTCCTCTATCATGGAGTACAGGATGTGCTGGGGGCCAAATGTATGTATGCTGGGGAAACACAGGGAAGAGAGGAGTAGGGAGGAACACCCCCTCACTGGAATCTGTTAGGAGGGCTGAGAGTGTCCCCATCCAGCTCCTGGACTCTGGGGGTTTCGGGTGAGATGGGGGCTGGAATGGGTTGGGGCAGGGGAGAGGCTGGGTGCTCAGCCTAGAAAGCCATCGGGGTCGTCATCCTCAAAGTGGCCTTGCTGCAGCACCTTGATGTGGTGCTCGTAGATTTTCAGGGCTGGGCCCAGGCGGATGGACAGGCCAGTCAGCACATCTGTGCGCTGCATGAGCAGCAAAGACTTGCCATCGATTTCCTGGGTGGGACAGACAGACAGAGTCAGAGCAGATCCCCCTTTCCCCCCCACCACTGAGGCTCTGGGACAGAGAGGGGTACATTGAGGGCTGGGAACTCACCTGCTCTTGGAAAGCTGTTGCCTGCTCGGGGAAGCCTGCCTCAGTGAAGTACTCGACCACGTCCATCACCGTCCACTCCACAGGGTCGGCCGGCTTCTCTTTGCGCCCAGAACTGTGGCAGAACAAGGGGAACCAGTGAGTAGCGATACTCCTCTGGTTCTATTACACGTCGGTAGGCAACACGCCCATGGCTCAAATACCCCAACTTACGGACAGCCAAAGGGGGTCCCATCAGCCCCAGGGAGGGCTGGTTTTCCTGGGGGCAAAGGCACAGGGGACGGGGAGTCTGGCCCAGTGGCAGCAGAGGCTGGGAAAGAAAAAGCATATGCCTGTGGCTTTGTCTTGGGGCTCAGTTCCTCCCCATCAGGCAACCTTCCCCAACTCAGAGAGATCCTTACCTGATCCCCCTTCCTTATTCATGGCTGCCATGGAGAACACTTGGCGGGTACCACTGCCTGGTGCTGGCCCCCGGCCCTCATCCTGGCCCTGGAGGGGTCCACAGGGTGTCCACTCCTTGACCCTCTCCTTGGCACTCTGAGGGCCTCGCTCGCCATTAAGCTGGTGGTGCTGGGCACCTGCTGGACGGTCACCCTCCGGCACTTCGGATCCCTCTGACACATCATCTTCATCATCTTCATCTTCATCATCTTCTTCCTCTTCTTCCTTCTCAAGCACCCGCTCTTCTCCACCTCTCTGGTGCCAGGGAGAGAAGCAGGAAAAGGTTAGTGGCTGTTCTGGCCTTTCGCCCAGTCCCTGTGATCCAGGATCGAGTGGTGTGCTTACCACCCACCTTTAATATCAACACGGACTAACTTTTACGCATTCAGTCCGTGCCACGCTCTGTGTTAATAAAGCCCTTAGTAGCCAAATCTCACTAAACTCGCTCAACAACCTCAAGGGGTCGCTACTGCTATTAAGTCGCGTTGTACAAGCAGAGGAAACTGAGGCTCGGGAAGATTAAGTCACTTGCCAAGGTCACCACGGGCCGAACCCGCAGGGAAGACGCGAAAAGCCAAGGCCGCCCGCCACCCGGTTCCTCCCGGGACTCGCGCCCCACCACCAACTTCGCCCGCACCTGCCTACAGCGCGGCACCCACCCCCCCACCCCGCCCTTTCCCCGGCGCGCTCACCTTGCTCCGCGACGCGCGGGCGCTGGCGGCCGGCGGCGCCCGTCCGGGCCTGTCCCCGCGGGGCAGTGCGAGCGCTCCGAGGCGGGTGCGCTCCAGGCGGCCCCGCGCTGCCGCCTCTTCCTCCAGCAACCCCTGCACGCGGCCGCGGGTCAGGCGACCGCCGGCGCCGCCGCTGCCCCCGAGGTAGCGCACGACTTCCCGCAGGCTCACGGGCCGCGCCGGGCCGCCGGCCCGCGCCGCGCCCCCCTCCGGCGGCTGCTGTGGCTGCGGCGGCGGCGGCTGCTGCTGCTGTGGCGGCGCCGGCGGCTGTGGCGGCGGCGGCAGCGGCGGCTCCCGGGCGGCGACGGCGGGCGGGGGGGCGCGGCGCGGGCCGGCCGGGGGCGCCACTGCCGGAGGAGCGGCAGGCGCGGGCGGCGGCGCGGCCAGGGGCGCGGCCCGCTGCGCGCGGGGGCCCGGCTGCGCGGGGCCGGGCGAGGGGGGCGCTGTGGCGGCGGCAGCGGCGGCCGCGCGGGGCGCCCGGGCCGGGGCGGCGGCGGCGACGGGCGCGGGCGGTGGCGGCGGGGCGGGCGTGGGCGGCGGCGCGGCGGCGGCGGCGGCTGGGCCCCCGCGGGGGGCGCGCGGCGGGGCCGGCGGGGTGGCTCCGCGCCGGGGCGGCTGGACGCGCGCCGCGTTGCGGTACGAGATGCTCCCCTTGTAGCTGACCCGGAGCACGGCGCGCTGCTGGATCAGTTTCTCGAGCTCGGCGCGCGTGCGCTCCGGCTCCGGGCCGTGCCGCCGCCGCACCATCCGGCAGATGCGCTCCAGGTCCGGCCGCGCCTTGCGCGAGCGCAGCGAGTCGATGGTGTCCAGGATCCACTCTTGGTAGTGCGGGGAAGCGGCGGACGACGAGGCAGCGGCCGCCGTGGTGGCGGCCGCCGCCGTCTCCGGCGGGGGTAGGGCCGGGGGCCCCGCCATGCCTCCCGCCCGGCCCGGCTGCACCGTGCGCGCTGCCTCCCTCCCAGCGCGGCGCCCCCCTCTCCGGCTCCCCTCCCTCCGCCGCTGCCCGCCTCCTCCGCCTCCCCCCCCGGGGGGCGCAGCGCCTCGGCGGAGCGGCGGCGGCGCTGCTGTTTCTTTGCAAAAAAAAAAAAAAAAAAAAAAAAGCGAGAGAGAGGGAGCGAGAGAGAGAAAAAACAGTGAGAGAGAAAGAAAAGAGAGAAAAAAATATGCACACACTCACTCACTCGCACGCACGCACACACAGACCCGCTTCTGCTGGGCGCGCGCGGGGCCGGGGATGCGAGGAGGGAGGAGGGGAGCGCGGCGCGGCCGGCCCCTCCCCGCCGCCGCCGCCGCCGCACGCGCGCCCTGCGCCCGGGACACTCCGGCCCCCCTTCCTTCCCTCCCTCCCTCCTCCCCGCCGCCCGCCTTCCTCCCTCCCACCCCCACGCGCCCGCTTTTAAGGTGGAGCTCGGGCCCCCCGCCCGCCCCCTTTACCCTGCGCTCTCGCTCACTCAGGCTCGCTCCGGCCCCCCCTTACAACTCCCGCGCGCTTTTTAAGGAGGCGCCGTGGAGTTGGCGCCGGGGCGGGGGCGGGGGAAAGCGGCGGGCGGGGGAGGGGGAGGGGAGCGCCGGGGGGAGGGGAGAGGGGGCGGGCGGGGCGGGCGGGCGGCGCTCGGCCGCCCTCCAGCCATTGGGCGCGGGACCCAGACGTCCCCGGCGCCCAGCCCCCCTCTCCACGCCTCCCCGGCGCGCTCCGCTCTCGGGACCGCACTTACCGGGAACTCGCCGCCCGCGGGCCGGGCCGCTGCGCTTGCCGGGCGCCGCGGGGACCCTCGGACTGTCGCCGCCCCCGCGCCCCAACGGCGCGCTTGTCCCCGCGCTCCGCGCCGAGGATGCGGGGAGGGGGGCGCGCACCGTCTCCCCCACCCCTTACCCCCCCCCTTGCCGGGGCCGCCTCCGCCGCCGCTCGGCCTCCCGGCGCGCCGGCCCCAGCGTCTCCCTAGAGCGCCCTCTCGGCCGGGGGCTGGACGCCGAGGGGGCGCGCCACAGATTCGGGAACCCCGAATCCAGGGTCAAAGGGCAATTTGGCGCCCCCCTCTCCTGCAGGGCGGGGTAGTGGCGGAATTCCGGCTAAACCCGGTTTTACAAAGACTCCAGGCCAGGTCCTGATCAGCCTGGACGTTGGGGTCCGAAATGGTCTTTCCAAACCCCTGGGGGTGTGTGGGTGGGTGACCGAAGTCGGGAACACCAGCGACACTTTTTTTTTAAACAAAACTTTATTGGTAATAGTTTTCAAATATGTTTACAACAGCACACTGTTCAAGAGGAAGTCGCGTCCTTCGCAGCACACAGGTTGAATCGCCCCCGCGCCCACCCGGGGCCCCACCCTAGGCCTGAGAGCTCCTCCTGGTTGGGGAGAAGTTATGAGAGACAGATATGGGGATGAATGGGGTGGTTCCCCAGGGGCTCCCCACTTTTCTGTTGAGAGAGAAAAAAGCACAAATGGGGGGGGGGAGGAGTGATGGACAGCTGACAGCTACGCAGAGGAGGAGCGCCCAGGTTGGGGGGAGGGGGGGCGGAGGCTGCTAGGTGAATAAAACCGGCAGCCGCTCCCCAGCAACCCTGGCCTTGAACCCTGGGCCACAAGAGGGAGGAGGGCTTTGCCTTCTTTTGCTGGGGTTGCCTTCCCAACTGAGCTGAGAGGAGGCTGGGCATTAAAATCTAGCTGAGAATAAAATTCAGGAGTTTGGGGCGATTGCTGGTGGGAGGAAAGACCCTGGGGTTGGGGCTCCCCTTCTATCTTTTTGGGGGGCAACTCCTCTTTGGCAGGGAGAGGGGCAGCTGCTTTGTCTCGGTCCCGAAGCCCAAGGGTGAAGAAAGGTCTGTTGGGGCAGAAGGGGATAGGGGCTTCCTAAAGGGGCTGAGACCCTTCCAGGGGCTTGGCAGGGGACCCCCCCCAAGGTGGGGGGAGTGGGCAGAGGAGCAGAGGAGATTAGCAGCTTGGGGCGGAGGTTTGAACCCCAGCTCCTTCCTTTACAAATTCAGTCTGCTTCTCAGCCTAGTTAAAATGGATTTGGGAAGTGGGGGGCATGGAAGGGGTAAGGGTAGAGGAAGGAGGGAGGGAGGCACTGGTGGAACTTAAATAAGAGTATACAAATTTTTTTTTTTTTTTTTTTTTAAATTCTAGCAAGCAGCCCACTGAACAGGTCACTAAAATCTCTCCTCTCCAGTCACCATTGCTCTGAAGAGAAGGCTGGCCTTTCCTTCATTAGTTGGCGATGCCTGTGGTTTGGGGGAATGGGGATGGAGTTAAGTTTGGGCCTCTCTTTGCACACCCTGTCCCTGAATACACCAGCAAGACGTGGTCTGACTGGAACTCAGAAACTCATTTAAAACAGGCAGAAGTAGGCTGGTTGGGGGCGGCGGGGGGGGGGGGGGCTTTAGGGGAGGAGGAAGGCAAAAGCAGTTGGGTCTGGGGGTGGGAGCAGGAGGGTGAGGGAATGAGGGGGAGCAGCTGGTGTTTCCATCCCTCCATGTATCTGGGCTTCCTGCTCCCCCCTACCCTGGAGGGTGGGGTGGGGGTGAAATTAGATGCAAGGAACTCTGGGGCCCTCTGGCTGTTCAATCCAACCCTCCCACCCACCCCCCACCAAAAAAAAAAAAAAAAAAAAAAAAAAGAAGAAGAAAGAAAGAAAGAAAGAAAACCCATGGGGGCATAGGCACACCCCTAAAACTCAGTAAACTCCTTGCCACACTTCTCATTGATGGAGACTCGGATCTCTTCCTCCTCATAGTCGTCGAAATTACTCGTGTCCCCAGGGCCTTTAAACTTTGGTATGAAGGGAGCTTCCACCTGGAGAGGGGTTAAGAACCACCCAGACCTCAGTAGTCAACATAATCATCCTTATAACAATAAATGTGAATGGCCTAACATTTATGAGATGACTTACTCTGACCCAGGCCTGAGCTTAGCATCAGGCTGTGAATTCACCTTAATAACCTAAGAATCTCATTATAGCCAACTCACCAGAGGGGCATCTCCTGCCCAAGGTCACAGAGTGGCCAAATGACCCCACAATCCCATTTCTAGACCCCCACTGCTCTAAGGTGCCTCAGCTAGGTTGACTCAGAGCCTGCGGCCTATTTCCAAATGCCACTTCCCTTTCCATCTCTCCACTGGCAGCCCTCTCTGGCTTATAGCCTCCTCCCAAAACCCTCAGTGCACTGGGGGGGGGGAGGAGGGGGGAGCACATGGCACGGGGAAGGAGGCGGCCCACCTTCCTCTGGTAGATGGCGATCCAGTCAGTTGTGGCAAACCATTTGTGGTTCTTGATATCGTTGACTCCATTCTTGAGGTTCCCAAAGCGTTTGGTGAGGTCCACCTGCAGTAGGTTCCGCAGCAGATCCTTCAGGTCGGAGCTGAAGTGGGATGGGAACCGCACCTGGAGAGAGGGGGTTAACACAGGGTGGGCAAGTTGTCTGGAGTTTGGGGAGCCTGGGTTGCCTTTGCTGCCTCATAGACCTACCTGGTGGAGGGCTGCCAATTTGAGTGCACTTCAGAATCTCATTAAAACCTGGTTGGGCCCACTGGAGTTTGATTCCGGAGGTCTGAGTGGGGCCTGAGAACCCATGTACCTAGCCAGTTCGTCAGCCATGCTGATACTGCTGGAGAGGGGGCCGCTTTGAGAACTGCTGCTCTAAGGTAAATGCTATGGTGCTTCCCATTTTAGAGAAGAGGAAACAGGCTCAGAGGGGTTAAATAGCCTGCCTAAGGTCACACAGAGGAGTGGGACGGGGGTGTTTAATCTTGGGTCTGTTGGGAGTCCAGAACATGCATTCTTAGCTACTGCTTCCTCAGGCAGCTCTACTGGTGTCTGGGGATTTCTGAAATATTCATGGTTAGGAGAGGAACAATTGTTTTTCTGATTCCCCCTCTCTCCACTGACTGACTCTTCTCTTTAAGGTCCAGTTTAACTTTCCCAGAAACTTTCCCAAACCCTGGGAGCCCAAACTTTGCAAGTAGTCACTGGATTTACAGCTACAAGAAGTGACTTTCAGCAATGCTCTATATTTTACATGCTGTGTGACCTTGGCCACGGCCCTTAACCTCTCTGGGCCTGCGCCTGCCTTTCTGGCATGGGGCAGATATCCCAGAGTTGCATGAGGGAGATAATACTGCCGAGGGTGCGTGGGAACTGTAAAATGCTACAAAGAAGGGAGTTACGCTCATCTTCTCTTCCCCCTCAGAACTGTCCGTGGTTTTTTTTCTTTTTCTACTTTGGGCCATTTTCCCTGCAATTTCTGTTCTGCCTGGGGGCAGACACCTCGTCTTCCCCTTTTTAGTGACCCCACCTTGCAGCTGAGAAGTGTCTGGTCCCCCCATTCTCATATGAGTAAGAGGAGGTTCAGAGGGTGAAGGCACTTGCCCCAGGCTGAGCTGTTCCCACTAATTCCTGGGCTAGGTGGAAGGATGGCTGGGTCCCCGCAGCAAGGTAGTGAGCTGAGGGCAGAGGTGGGGTTCCCAACCTATCTCGAGACCTGGGGGCCTAGGATGATGCCGTGGTGTGGTCCCAGGCCAGACATTTCCCCTCTCCAAGCCTGAGCTCCATCACTCTTTCAAAGTGCTGGGGTAGAGCTGAGGGGGTGCATCGTGGGGCAGTGAGCATGTTATCACCACACCCTGTAACAGTTCTGTCCCCCCTACCTGCACCCTGAGAGTTAGGAAGTCTGCATTTGGGAGGGGAGGCATGGGCCACATACCCTAGGTGATCCCTGCAAGGTCTGGAGGGGCACCTGCGAACTGCACATGGTCTCTTTTCTACTGTGAAAAGTCAGGCTCGGTGGGGCGACTGGAGGCGAGCTGAGCCTCCTGTTGGGCTGGAGAGGTGTTCAGGTGAGGCTTGGGATTTTGGAAGCCCTTGAAGTTTCAGCAGTGTGGGTCCAGGATTAGATGGGGAGGTTGTGTGAGGTGCTCGCCTGTTAAGGTGGCTGGTGCACCCAGCTTCATTGCTTGGCCTAACTCAATGAACTTCCAGATGGTTCTGACAATAAGCAGGGCTCCACGGTGAGCAGAACTGGTGGGGGAAGGGTCTGTCTGGGGGCTTAGCCACCGTTATCTAGGCCTCACCTTCCCAGAGACAATCTTCTCATAGATCTGGATGGGCTGGTCAGCGAAGAAAGGCGGGTAGCCAGCGGCCATCTCGTAGATGAGAACCCCTAGGGCCCACCAGTCCACGGCCTTGTTGTAGCCCTAGAGTGAGAAGGGATACAGGGTGAGGGGAGGAGGGCAGGGAGGGGGTGGGCCTCAGGGCAGTGGGGTGGGCGGGGCGGTGCCTACTTTGCTCAGGATGATCTCCGGGGCCAGGTACTCAGGGGTCCCGCATAAGGTCCAGGTGCGGCCTTTTACACGCTTGGCAAAACCGAAGTCTGTCACCTGCGGGCACGAGAACGGGCTGTTGGCCAGGAAGGAGGGAGGGTGGGTCCAGCCCTCGGCCGCCTGGGCCTGCCCCTTGCCCGCCCGGCCTGGTGGGCACCTGAATGTAGCCCTGCTGGTCAATGAGGAGGTTCTCCGGCTTCAGGTCCCGGTAGATGAGGTCAAGTGAGTGCAGGTACTCGAAGGTCAGGACGATCTGGGCCGCATAAAAGCGCGCGTGAGGTTCACTGATGGGGACAATCGGGGAGGGGACGGTGAGTGCCGGTGGCCACATCTGGCACGACCTGCCTACCTCCAAATGGTCTAGCAGCTGGGCCTACAGGGCCACCTCCGGCCCAGCTATTGAAAATCTGTAAGCAGGGCAGACTCTTTCGTGTGTGGCCCCACACGGGAAAGAGCCTGGATGTCCGTCGACAGAGCAACAGAATCAGACTGTGGTAGATTCGTACAATGGAATTGTACCCAACACCACCGCCAGGATGGACGATGAATATACTCAACAACACGGCTAGATGTCAAAATGATCACGGGAAGCAGAAGAAAGGAACCAAGAAAATATGAACTGTGTGATTCCATTTATAACACGGCCAAACTCAGACCGAACACACTCATGGTGTTTGAAACCAGAAAGGATTTGCCAAGCAAAGGATTCGAGGGAATTTTCTAGGGTGGTGGAAATGCTCTATATGGTATTTCGGGTGGCGGTTTCACGGCGTATGTAACTGTCAACACTCACGGAGCAGAACACTGAACACCTGTGCCTTCTGTTGTATGCAAAGTGCGTTTCTATATACATAAGGAAAACAATAGCGTACATTTTAAAACTGCCAACTTAAATGGTGACAGCTAGAGTCACCATGTTTATTTTGTTTTGTGGTGGTTGAGAAATCACAGATTCCTTGGCTCACCGGGAACAAGTACCCAGACAGACCCCGAGAGCCCACTTCACGTCCCCAGGACAGCTTGGTCACGCAACGACACCCATGGACACACCCGGGCCCATGATGGCAGGGGCTGGCCAGCTCACCTGAACCTTCCAATCCGCCGCAGGTGTGAGAACATCTCCCCGCCAGGCACGTACTCCATGACCATGTATAAGTTCGAGTTGTCCTATGGGAAGCAGCAGCTGATCAGGGCCCCGCTCCCTAAGCCTAAGGCCCCATTTGAAGGCCTGGTGCCCTTACGTGGCAGGTGTTCCAAAATAAAGCGACAACGACAATCCTGGCTCCCATGAGAAGTCTGCTCTGAGCGCCAGGCACTGTATTTCCTGAGCGACCCGTCTCGCTTCCTTCTGCTCATGAAGATGAAGGGGGCAGTTCTGATCTTGCTTATAGGGGGTGAAAGTGAGCACCGGCGGGTGGGGTGTAAGGGACCGGCCAGCAGGCCTGGGCTGGAGAGAGGACCCCATGGTGGCTCATGTCTGAGACTGTCTTGACCAAAGCCTGAGATGACAATTTTGCTTTCAATCACGCATGGGGCCCTTGTGACTGCCTGGGTCTTAGGCCTTGAATGGCTTTTCCCAGATCTTGCAGTCACAGCTTAGGACAGCATCCAAAATAGCTCAGGCAGGGTGCTCACATTGTGCTCGGAACAGTCACGGCAACCCCTTCAGATGGGGGCCGTTATGATCCCCATTTTATAGATGGGGAAACCGAGGCTCAGGGCAGTGAAGTCCCTCACCAGCGCCAAATAGCCTGGGAAGTGCAGAGAGCTAGGATTTGAATCCAGGCTGCGTGGCACAGCCTGTGCCTATAGCCGTGTGCCAGGTGCTTGCTGTAAAAGGCAGAGGCGGTTTGCAGGGATGGCATCCAGGTTGGGCGACTTGCCCAAGGTTCTCAAGCTAGAAGCTAGTGTGCCCAGGAGTTGAACATGGGTCTCCCAGAGTCTCAGGCTGACTCCTGCCCCCTAGCATCCCTCTGGGGCTCTCCTTCCTTCCTGTCAGTGGGCCTGCCTCCTTGGGCAGCCACTGCTTGTCCTTGGCCCCCGTCCCAGCTCTGGGAGCCCAGAGGCTGTACCAGCCAGCAGTGGCCCTCGCCACTGGGTGTGGGGACCCCACCTTGAAGGAGAACTCGAGTTTGACGAGGAACGGAAAGTTGACCGCTTGCAGGATGCGCTTTTCGTTCAGGGTGTGCTCAATCTGTTTCAGCTTCACCACCTGCAGGGGTGGGAAGGGAGGGCGAAGAGAATGGTGTGTGAGAGGGTCCTCCTCTTCCCCGATGCCTGGAAGTAGAGGTGCCCGGGCTGGGCTAGTTCCTTTGAGTGCTTATGGTCTGTGGAGCCTTGGGCTGAATGCTGGGGACACCCAGAAGGCAGAGGCTGCCTGTCCCTGCATGGCATGCGGTTCAGGGCAAGAACATGTGAGTCACCAGGCCTCACGGCCCAGAGGTGTCAGAGCCGTGCTGGGGGAAGCTCGGGGCCTCTGGATGCCCAGATAAGGTGTCTAGTAAAGTCAGGGGGAGGGGGAAGTCAGAGAAGGCTTCCTGGAGGAAGGGGCAGCTAAGCTGAAACTGAAAAGACAAGCAAGAGTAATGCCTACGAGGTGGGTTGTTTAGAAATACCCTTCCTGCATCCAGGGCACCCTCCACACAGCCACTCAAACCCCAGGCTAATTCCTCCTCAACCCTCAGCTGTCCCCAGCAGGTGCCTCACACATAGAAACAAGAGCCCTGAGGGGTATGCACTGTGAACATGCCATTTTGGAAGATCCAGATGCAGAGAAGGGAAGTGATTTGCCCAAGGTCACTTGCAGCTAGTCAGTATCAGGCCCGCATGTCGTGTGCAGGCAGGCTGGCCCCTCAGTCAGCTCTCATCTGCTGTGTAGGGCTTTTTCTGCTTTGCTCATAGCTATATCCTGTGGGTCCATACCTGTGCTGCCCAGTATAATCCACGCTAGCCAGGTATGGCTGCTGAGCACTTAGAACCAGGCTAGTTGACTGGGGAACTGAGTTTTAAGGTTCTAGGGGTGCCTGGGTGGCTCAGTCGGGTAAGCGTCTGACGTCGGCTCAGGTCATGATCTCGAGGTTTGTGAGTTCGAGCCCCACATTGGGCTCTGGGCTGACAGCCTGGAGCCTGGAGCCTGCTTTGGATTCTGTGTCTCCCTCCCTCTCTCCCACTTCCCTGCTCACACTGTTTCTCTCTCTCACTCAAAAATAAACATTAAAAAATTTTTTTAAAAATTTAAAAATGTTAAGGTTCTAAAATGAAAATATAAAAACACTTAATGCAGTTACTCATTGCAACACCTGGGCTGTGTGTGAATGTGCTTTTCCAACTTCTCTGCTTTCTCTGGTTTTTCTAGGGAAAAGTTAACATCGGAACAGAGCTGTAAGGGTAAAACACATGCTGGATTTTGAACACTTGACACAGAAAAAAAGAATATAAAATGTCTCATTAATGATATTTTTTACACTGGTTACAGACATTGAAATCATAATATCATAGATATACTGGCTTAATTAAAGCACGTCGTTGAAATTAATTCTACCTGTTTCTTTTTACTATTTATTTATTTATTTATTTATTTATTTATTTATTTATTTATTTATTTTTTCAGGGAGTGCGTGTGCAAGCGGGGGAGGGTCAGAGAGGGAGACAGAGGATCCCAGAGAGCCCAATGCGGGGCTCCAACTCATGAACCGTGAGATCGTGACCTGAGCTGAAGTCAGATGCTTAACCGACTGAGCCACCCGGGTGCCCCTCTTCTTACTTTTTAAGTGGGGTTTCTGGCAAATTTAAAACTATACATGGCTTATAGTACACTTCTGTTGGACGGTGGTGCTCTAGAGCAGCTCCTGGCATCACGTAGGGTCTCAAAAATATTTCTAGAGATGAGGTCTGTGTGAATAAAACACTTTTCCCAGGGAGACTTTTGGCTGCCTTGATACAGGCTGGGTGTCTGAACCCGTGTCCCCTGCCTGGATTCTCATCAGCGGCTGGTGTGGGGGGAAGCTTCGTGGAGGCAGTAAGGGCCCTTCTGGCCCTTGAGTCTGGCACGTCACGAAGGCTCAGGAAACAGTCGGTGAACAGATAGTTAGGAAGACCAGCCAGTCAGTGGGAACAGCCCGAACGAAGGCCTGGTGGGTGGGATGGCGGCCTCCTGGCGGGGCTGGGCTTACCTTCTGTTTGTCGAGGATCTTCATGGCAAAGTGGTTCCCGGTCTCCTTGTGCTTTACCAGCATCACCCGCCCAAAGGAGCCCGTGCCGAGGGTCTTGATTCGTTCAAACTGATCCAAATGGGCTGTATTCTGTGGGCAGAGAAGTTGGGAGGGTCAGGGACCCCCCCACCCAAGTGGCCTGCAAGGTCAAGGTCTGGGGCATCCTCTCTGCCACCAGCAGAGGGGGCCCTGGGGGGTGGGTGGCATGTGATGGGGGTGAGGACAGGGGGCGGAAAAACAAGATGGCGAAGACACATTCCTTAAGGCTGGTGGCAGGGGCCAGATCCGGCCCTGGCCTGGGGCCCAGGAACTGCTGGCAGCTGCGTGGGGGGGGGGGGGGGGTCGGGGGGGGGGGCAGGGGCCACCAGGTGGACGGGGGTGGTGGGGTGGGGGAGCCTGGCAGTGGGTGATTGGGTGCCTCCACCCAGGAGCCCCCACAGGCATCTAGGGAGCAAATGGGGGCAGGTCTGGAGCCCTCCACATGGCCCTAAAAATCCTTGCCATGTTATGGGGACACAGCCGGAGGATGGGGGGGCCATCGGCTTACTCCTTCCAGGGCTCTGCTTCAGGGGGCTTACCTGAGCAGGATTTTCCCATTTTTTAAGAAAATCTTCTTTGGCTTTGGCTAAGAACTCTTTCACTGAAAGGAAAAGAGAGAGAGTTAGATAGAGACTCTAACTCGTCAGGGTGGGCCTAGGCTATTCCTGGGGAGATGCCCATTTGTGCAAAGTGGGGTGCAGCTGTCTCAACCCAGAGACCGACCCTTTCCCAGTAGCTTCAAGTGCCCTGCTTGAGCTGGAGAATAGCTCTGGGGGGCCCTGATTTGGGCTGGGGTCTGGGACCCCTTTACTCAGGGAAGTGGGATCCAACCTCAACTTTGTCCCAAATGGGGTACAAGGTGACTTGGGGGTTACTCTTAGGGGTACCGAGAGCTGTGCCCAGGCCAGCCCACCCCCACTCGCCCCAGTTCTGACCGACATTCCATGGCCAGGGCCGACGGCAGCCAAGATATTTATAGCCTGGGGATTTGGCTGCTCCTCTAGCCCCTTCTCTGGGGAGGCCGGGCCTTAGGTGGAGGCCTCCGGGGCTCGGGTAGCAGGCGCCTTGGGGGGCTCAGCTGTTGCCTTGGCCCCCAGCTGGCCCCAGTCCTGCCTTTGCCAGTCCAGGGGCCCTTCCTTGCTGCGGAGCTGGTTCAAGGGGAGCCTTACCCAATACCCACACCCATGGGCCCTTCAGCACCCCAAGGCGAATATCACCATCCGGCTAATGTTGAAGGCCTCCTGGATCTGCTGCTTTGTCTCCACTATCTCATTTGGCTTACCTACCAACTTTCCTTTTATCCATTCTTCCCATTTAACACCCTAGGAAACCGAGGCTTGAAAATAGGCATTCTCATCAAGGCTGAGAAGGAGCCCAGCAAAGCACTTAAGGGCCAGGACTCTGGGACAAGATCAAGTTCAAATCCCAGCCTGGTCTCTGATGAGCTGTGCAACCTTAGACAAGACCTTACCTCTCTGGGCCTCAGTTTTTCTCATCTGTAAAATAGGGACAATAATAGTAATGACACGACCAGGGGTTTTAAGGACTGAATGACCTAATCTTGGCAAAGGGGGTTGGATAGTGGCTGGTATGGGGTTTAGTGCCATATAAATGGCAACTATCATTTTGCTTTTAAGTATTTTCAAAAATTGAAGTATGGGGCATCTGGGTGGCTCAGCTGGTTAAATATCTGACTCCGGCTCAGGTCATGACCTCACGGTTCATGAGTTGGAGCCCAGCATCGGGCTCTGTGCTGACAGTTTAGAGCCTGGAGCCTGTTTCGGATTCTGTGTCTCCCCCTGTCTCTCTGCCCCTCCCCCACTCATGCTCTGTCTCTCTCTCAAAAAAAAAAACATTAAAAAAAATTGAGGTATAAAACACAGAGGGTGCATTGCCTGTTCAGACTTTAAGTGTACAGTCTGATGAATTCTTTTTTTATTAACAAAATTTTTTTTTTTAATGTTTATTTATGAGAGAGAGAGACAGAGTGCGAGCAGGGGCAGAGAGAGAGGGAGGCACAGAATCCGAAGTAGGCTCCGGGCTCCGAGCTGTCAGCACAGAGCCTAACGTGGGGCTCCAACCCACGAACTGTGAGATCATGACCTGAGCCGAAGTCGGACGCTCAACCGACTAAGCCACCCAGGCGCCCCTAGTCTGATGGATTCTTACAGTACAGGCCTGTCCTTGTAACCACCAGCTGGGGCCAGGCTCGCTGCTGTTCAGGACCCTTCCTGTGTGCCAGTGCTGGGCTGAATGCTTTCTATGCTTGATTCCTGCCCTAATGGGTCAGACCTGCTACCACTCTCAATGCACTTGTTAAGACTGACCAGGCCTGAGGTTGCCTGCTGGACCTCACTGCCCACAAGTTTAACCCTGGTGGCAGTTCAGCAGGGTGGCCCACAGACAGAGTGGTCTTCCGCCCCCTGCTGTTCTTGTGGCGACTGCCACCCAAGGGGTCCTGCACATGTGCACTCTGGCCTTGCCTGTCATCTGCCCGGACTACGCATACACCATGCCAGGAATCCCACACAGCCTCATGGGTGGCCACCACTCCCACTGTCCCCAAGAACCCCTCAGAGTTTAGAGACAAGGGCCTTCCACTGGGCTACAAGGGCGGCAGATGGAGAGACTGTTGGCTAGGAAAGTCCTAAAGTGAGTGACTGGGCAGACAGGGGGCAGTCAAGGAATGGCCAGGAGTTCTAGGCCGGTACTTGGCTGGGCCACCAACATCCTGAGACCTGGGGGCTGCACCAAATCCAATGCTTTCACTAGCAGGATCTTTTTTGACACACAGCACCCTCCTTGGCAACCTCCAAACATATGCCCTGAATTCTCGATGAAGGTTGGGGGAGAGGGTACCCTCTCAGGATTTTACCTCTGCCGACCCAAGAGAACAAAGAAAGGGGTGTGGAAAGAATCCAGGAGGATGCCCGGTCCTGCTTCCCTCTTTGCTCTCGGCCATCCCTGAGAACTGCCATATTCTGCTTTTTCCTGTCTCAGTGGGCCTGCGCTTCTGGCTGTCCGCTGGTACCCCACTGAGGGGCTCCATGGGTGCCTTGGTCCTAGTACAGCTCTTCTCTGGACTCTCAAAGGATAAGAGGGCCAAGACTGTGTCCCTTCTGGTGCCATTGGCTTGCCAGATTTGGGCACAGTGGTGGGGGAGGGGGGACAGTGCCAGAAGGACTGGACAGATAAAGAGGGATCATGATGGGAGGGAACCCCAGCCTGGAGTCCCCATACTCACCTCTGCTTCCTACCTCTTCCAGCAGAGGGTGCAATGGGAAGGGTGGAGAGGGATAGAGTGAGCTGGGACCCATCTGCCCCTGGCCAGGGGGGCTCAGGGTGCTGGCCGCGCCTTAGGTGCCCAGAAGGCGTGGTGCAGGTAGCCCAGGAAACGGACAGTCAGGTGGGCCCAGAGGAGCAGCTGTAGCCACAGCTGGAAGGTCGTCTCCGAGTCACTGCCCTGGCCACTGCCTGACCCCGTATCCATCCCAGGCTGCCCTGGGCTCTCCCTGGAATCTTCCCTCTGCAGGGAAACCAGGAATACGCAGAGCCTCTGAGCTGGCTTCCTCTGGAGGGCCTCGGGGGACCGGGGAGGAGGAGCTGGTTGCCAGGGAAGCATTTAAAGGTACCTGCTCCTGGCCGGCCAAGGTTTGCAAAGGCCCTCCTTGGCAGAAGGCAGTGGGAAGATTCTCCTGAGGGTGTCCCTTCTGGCTGGCCTGGCTGCCCCAGGGGTGGAGTGCTAAAGCTAACTTCCTGTTCCAGAGACTTCACTGCTCCCAAGATGCCAGGTCCTGACTTCCTCAGTGGGTGCTGAACTACCCAGAGGATGGCACCGGATGTGCCCAGGGCAGTGCCCACTGGGCAGAGGGGAAGGAGTTAAGGTTCAGGCCCAGGCAGCAGCAAGGGGCTCCCTGGGGGCCAAAGAGGCCCCAGAGCCCAGTTAATTAGCTGAAAGAGCCGCTGGAGAGAAAGGCGGGGGGGGGGGGGGGAATGGCCAAGGGCTACCCTAGCTCCTTCCCCAAGTCCTTTTTGAACCTGGAGCCTCCAGATCCTGGTACCCCAAGAGAAAAGTGGGTACATCTGGATTCGTCCTGCTTCTATGTAGGGGCAGAGAGGGGACCGATATCGCAGGATGTCCTTGGCCTCTGTCAAACCTTGCCCTGAGCTTGGCTCTGCTTTCAGCCACGAAAGTCCAACCGGAAACGAAAGGCTAAACCTAGGGGTGGGGGAGGGGGAGGCAGCCTTGACCATCTTCCTCCTTCTTTCCAGATCCCCAAAAAAGTGGAGGGTCAGTGGCAGCTTCCCTGAAAGTGCCCAGCACCCCTGGCCCCTGCTGACAACAGGAAGTGGCAGAGAAGGGAAACCCAGCCAGCTCCTGGCTTATGAAACCACCCCACTGCTATGTCTCCTATGGGGGATGGGGGGTGGCTGCCAGCCTCCACTCTGGTCTGGATTCGATTTGGGCTAACAGACAGAACCCCAGACACCCTTCAAAAAGCCAGGGCCACAGCATGAGGAGGAAGCCCAGCCTCAGACCCCCCTCAGCAGATAGCAATCTCAGCACACTTTGCCCTCTGAAACCTGTTTGTCCTGGGAATTCTGGGACAAGGATGCCCAGCCTGGGCTGGGGCCCCTACTTTGGGCTGGCTGATTCCTCTAATCTAGCTTGGATCCCCTGCTCTGGGCTAGACCCCGACAATGGACTGGACCAACTCCCATTCTGAACTAGATCCCTATTGTGGACTGGATCACCCCCAGTCGGATGGACCCCCATTCTGTACTCAACCATCATCCATTAAGACCCGGACTCCACCACTGAATTGAACCAACACCCATTCTGAGCTTAACCCAACACTGGGCTGGACCACTCTACTGCCTCAGTCTGAGCTGGACTCCTACTCTGGGTGGACCATCTCCCCTTGTCTGAACTACCCACACCTCTGGTCTTCCCCAGGCCCCCAAGGCCAGGGTTGTTAGTAAGGGAGGGGTTTCCAGGGCCAGCCAGGGGTCCACAGACTCTTCCTTGCCACCTGTTTCCTAAACCCCACTGCAGCCCTTCCCTGGCTTGAGGGGCAGACAGTGCCTGGGAAGTTGCTATGGCAACAGGGCTCATCCTCACCATAGTTGGGGTTGGAAGCCATCATTCAGTCTTCCTCTCAGGGCACCAAGACTACGGTGGCTGGGAAGGCTCATGAGACCTGCTGTACCAGCTTGGTTACCCATCCCCAATGCCCTATCTATAAGGGGGAGACAGGGAGTTTGGGGGGTGGTGGCAGGAAGAGAAACCTAACTTAGGGACCAATGGGTGCAGGGGAGGGACAGATAGGACCCTCCAGCTTCTGTAGGCCTTCCTGGCTGAGGAAAAAGCTGCCTTGACAGGACCCTCTTGGGCACCCGTACAACTGCTGGTGCACAGGTGTTTGCCTCTCAGACAGACTTCTGAAGGATGTTACAGGGCCCCAATTCTTCCCAGCCAGGGACCTCTTGGGGACACTTCTCAGAGAGCCTGGATTTGCTTGTCCCTGGGACCTGGAGGGGTATCTGGGGGCTCCCTCTCACCAGCCCTGCCCCTTCTCCTGTGGGCCAGCTCCCAGGGGTGCCTACGGCCAGTGCCAGCCAAGGCCTGAGCTCCACTTGGCCGCCTGTCCCTGGGCCTCTTGGGACCACTGCCTTCTCTCAGTTCTCCAGCTTGCTCAGACCCCTGGGCTTGGTCTTCTTCTACACTCTCTTAGCATCTTACTCAGGCCCCTGCCAATGGCTTTGGCATCTTTGTGTACAGATCTCCCCTGCCCCATCCCAGGGCTTGTTCTAGATCCCTGCCCTCCTGGGAGGAAGCTGACACTGTCCTGCCCTGCCGTGGAGACAGCAGCACGGGGGCTGCAGGATGCCTAAGTGGTGCCTACTGTGGCTTGGGCATTTTCCTTCCCCAGGTCAGGCTGGCAGCTGACAGATGAAATTCAGGTGCCCCCTGCAGGCTGGCCTGGCTACTGCCCCCGCCCCCGCCGGCACCCCACCATAGTTACGCGAGGGCAAATTTTGTCTAATTCCATCCTTTTGGAATCAGAGCCTCGGAGCAAAAAGGGGCTTCCTCTCTCACCTTATTTCCTTCTCTGAGAGCCCCTGCAAGTCTCTGGAAGGAAGTACAGCTTGCGGCATTTCCCAAAGTGTGCCCAGGGTCCCATTGGTAGGGCATAAAATCGTTTTAGAGATGTTTCGTTTTTCCAGTTACGTTATGTTTTAATGTGTATCACAGAGACTAGGACTGGCACAGCGGTCTCATGATTTCATTTATATGATTGCCTAGGACAGATCAAAGTTTGCATCTGAATGAAAGTGGCTCAAAACTTCATTATTTTCAATTAAGAAAATATAAGCGAAGAGAGTAAAAATCAGGGAGGCACCTTGAGAATATCTGGGTTGGGAAATTCTGGGGTCCAGGAAGCTGGCTGCTAAGTGGATCTGGATGTGAATCCTGCCTCTTTGACATCATCAGTGTCAAACTCGGCGTGTTTGGAAAATTCAGAAAAAACTACTATAAAAATCACTCGAGCGGACAGATCTATGGAGACCATTTAGCCTGGCACATCCTAGATGCCCAACAAATAGGAGCTCTATTTCATTGTGACAGTCCACTCCTGGGTGTCTAGCCCACGCTCTGGGAGAATTAGCGGTTCCTTCCAGAGCCTCTGATCTTTTTCTCGGGGCGGGGGAGATACTTTTCCCTGGGTGGCTTCCTGCCCCACACTGCATGTGTTTGATACGCCTTGAAAGTTTTCCAGGACTATGTCATCTCCCCAACTTTCAACTGAGCTACTGCAATATATCGCTTGCCTGCCTCTACCTTCTACCTCCCAGCCAGCCTCACCTGCTGGGGGCCCAGCCCCTCCCCCTCTGCCTAGTCCCCTCCGAGCTCATGCCCAGACCTTTTTTGGTCACTACCCACCTGCTCTTCTGTCATCAAGCGCTCAGCTACAGGCACTTGCCTCCCTGTCCCCCGCCCATTGGTGACATGTCAGGCCTTCTCATGGCTGCTTGGTGATTCTGAGTTCTGCCATTTGAATCCGCGTGGAAATAAAGTTCCCTGGGTTTCATGCCTGGATCCTTCTGGGAGGGGGTATTCAAAGGACTCAAATGCAGGGGTCTGAGACCGGAAATTGGGAAGGGTGTATTTGGACATGGCCTCTCTTTTCAGCTCTATTTTCTGGGTAACTGGAAGGGGACCCTAGCTAAGCTCCAGCTATAGGTCTGGAGTGATGACATTTTAAGAGTTGGAGGAACTGAGGAAGGGGCTTGAGGCCATTTCTGAAGGCATTTCCAGAATGCAGACAAAATACATACAGAATCTGGGACAAAAAGGCCAACATAATTTGGGGGCTGAGGGGGAAACAGACTTCTCTCTGGCTGAGCCCCGGGAATGATCAGAATCTATTTGTCCCTTGGTAAAGCAAGTCATTAGATATCACTCACTACTTTCCCCACTGTCAAGCCTCAAGTCCCCTTTCTCACCATCCCAGCTCAAGCTGAATGAGCCCTGCTAAACCCAGGCACTTCATATCCCACTTTTCATCCTGAGCCAGGAGCGGGTGAAGAAGTCCTGGGAACTGGGTGAATGACAGCGCCTCACTTGTGAAACAACCATTTATTTAGGGGCACTCCAAGAAGTCTAGAGCTCACGGCACACCAGGAGATAGGAAGGGGCTTTGCTGCTGCCCCCCTACCCCCAACCCAGGAAAGAAGATGCAATGACTCCCAGCAAGATGGGCCCAACTTGGCTTTGGAAGCACTGAAGCAGTTCTCTAGGTTCACAAACAGTCTGCTACCCCAGCAAGGGACAGACGTTTGCTTGGAGGAGGGAACACAAGCAGAGAGGCAGAGTGACAGGATGAGAGAGGGGCAGAGGGACCCAGAAAGATCCTGTCCCCCATGCCAAGTGACACACAAGGGAAAAACAATGCTGGAGGTGGCTCTGGGAAATGCTTAAGGGGGGCAGAGTGGGTTTGGAGGGGGGCTGTGATAAGGTGAAAAGGGGAAGGGCAGGAGAAAGATGGCGGGGGCTGGAGGGGGGAGGGGTGTGGTCAATAAGTGGCCAAGGTCCCTGCGGGGTGGAGGCAGACCCCACAGCACTCCCAAACTGGTAGAAGCCTTGGTCAGGGTCTGGTAGTGGGTCCCATCAGTGGGAGAGGTGAGTGAGGAAGTGGGGGGATTAGAATCTGGGAAGAGGGGCCTGGAAAGGAGGGGGTGGGGTGGTGACAGGGCCCCATGTGGGGCCCCAGCGGTCATACGTGCCTTGGTTGGCAGTGACAGCTGGGTGGGGGGGCACAGTCTTTGCGGTGGGGGGTGGACTTTGGCAAAGAGGCCCCTTCGGGGGTCTTCTGCGGGCTCTGGGCCCCAACCTTGGACAGGCAGGGAGAAGGGGTGCTGGGGGATGAGCAGAGAGAAATGGGGGGGGGCGTAGGAGGAGGGGCCAGGCGGTGATGGACGGGGGGGGGGGGCTGGCAGCGCGAGGCCGGGATCGGGGTCATGGCCCGGGCACTCACCGCTCTCCTGCTCGCTGCCCTTCTTGGCGGCTGCGGCGTTGCCCATCGCGGCGACGGCGGCCGGGGCCGGTCCCGGAGCTGCGGCGCGGCGGGTGCTGGCGGCGGCCGGCGGCCCCGGAGCGCGCTGGGCGGCGGCGGCGGCCCCTCGGGTTGGCTGCGCTGGCTGCGGCGCCGCGACCCCCGCCCAGCCCCTGCTTCCCGCGTCTCTCCGCGCCCGCCCGCCCGGGAACCTCAGCCCAAGTCCGCTGCTGCTGTCCGTGACGCCCCCGCAGCCCTCCGCTCATTGGCCTAGGCCGCCCTGAGTGACGGCGCCGCGCCGCTGCCCATTGGCCCTACACGACCCTCCCGAGCCTCCATAGGCCCTCGGCTCCGTGACGCGCTCCGCGGACGCCCCACCACTCGCGAGCTTGCGAGGCCTCAGCTGGGCGGGCCGGCGCATCTGATTGGCTAAGATTCCCGACAGGGCCCTTGGCCAGCCCACCGAGGCCGCCAATTGGCGGAGGCGAGCCGTCCGGCAAGCCTCCCGCAGAACGTTCAGTGTCAATCCCGGGGTGAGAGGGCGGGGCGGAGATGCAGCCTACTGCCCGGGCCGGCCGGGCGGGGCGGCAGAGGCTGGCGGGCAGCCGCGCCGCGCTCGAGACCCAGGAGGCGGTCCAGGCGAGCGCCCGCCTGGCCTCGTACACGCCGCAGTCCCCCGCCTCCGCTCAGTGCGGCAGCGGCCGCCGGCCAGCCGAGGTTGGCGCCAGGGCCTCCCCCCACCCTCCCGGCGCAGCCTCTGTCCACCTGCCAGCGGGGGAGGGGTGCGGCGGGCGCCTCGGGTCAGAGGTCGCCCGGCCGCAGGCAGTCGTCATTCATAAGGCCTGGCGCAGGATATCAGGGTCCAGGCCGAGGAGCCTTCTGGGTCTCCCCCAGCCACAGCCAGATCTTCAGGAGGATGCTGGGCCCCGGGAACAGGGGATGGTTGGAAGGGGGCTCTGTGTCTATCCCTTTGCTGGGCATCTACCCTGGGCTTGTGTGCGTCAGTAGTAAGAGCTGGCACTCGTTAAATAAATTACTTTTCACCACACTCCTATCACGGAGGTACTATTAGCATCACTCCCATTTTACAGATGAGGAGTCTGGGGCATAGCCAGGCTAAGGATTCCTTTTGTCCCAGAACAATAAAGATGACCATTTTTCTGGGTGCCCTTTTAAAACACAGCCTGAGGTCAGTTTCTCTCTGCCACACTAATGACATTTGGGGCAGGGTCATACTTTGTTGGGGAAGGGGGCTGTCTCGCGCACTGAAGGTTTAAAGGCATCCTGTCTCTACCCACTGGATGCCAGTAGAAGCCCTTCCCCCCCGCCCCCCCCCCCCCCCCAACCATCTCCAGACATTGTTAAATTGCCCCCGCTTGAGAAACACTGCAGAAGACCCAAACAGAAGGTGCCAAGAAGGGAGGGGGGCTGGATGAGCCAGCTATCTTGACTCAGAGGGCTAGCTAGTCTCAGGTCTACAAGCCAATTTGCTGTCCTGCCCATAGGCTTCTACAACCTGCACCCTATCCAGTAGCTGTCTTCACCCATGTTCCTAGGTCCACCAGTTTCTGGGAGGTAAGTGTCTGGGCACTTCTGTGAATTATGGGGAAATGGCTCACCAGCCAGACAAGTCTACCCTGGGCTGTGGGGTTACAAAGTAAAGTAAAATTTAATATGTTGCTGTGTGTGTCCTTGGAGCATGATGTTAACTTCTTCCTGTGGGTCAAGGTCAAAGTCTAAAAAATCACTGGTTATGCTCTATCCGGAACAGCTGGGTTGCTTAACTTTTGACAATGAAAAATCCCTCCCTGAACCTCAGTCTGGAGTACAATTAGGTAACCAATTAAGACTAGGGTAAGAAGCTAAGCAAGGGAACACGGGACAGTCAACCCACTGTCTGGGGCAAGAGCCCCCTCAGCACGTCACGAGGAGAGATGGACAAGAGATGGTCAGCCCACCTAAGACAAAAGCAGAAACAGTCTAGATGAAGTGCTTTTTATTTTTAGACCAACCAAACATGTTTAATATAAAAACCTTTTAATATACAAACTGCAATCACAACAGCATCCACGTAGCAGCGAGAGGGCCGGGTGTGCCAGGGGCAGCATGGCAGGAGGAGAGGTTTCCAGAGTCCCTACTGTTTCCTGTGCCTGTAGTCTGTCTGTAGCCTGAGAGCATGAGGTCTTTGCAGAGGGGCCCGATGCCGACACCGAGATGGACAGAGCACAATGGACTCCTCCAACATGCCATCCTCCCACTGTGACAGCCTCCAGGGAAAGCCAGATCCAGTTAGGAGATGACAGGAAGGTGGCTGTGACTGAGAGTTGGACCATCATTCCTCAGCATCCTGCTGAGCACAGCTTTGGGAACAGAGGTTTTCCAGAGGCTGTTGGATTGAAAAGACCTAAAAACTGTCCTGGAAGGACAGAAATTATGTCCAAGTCCACCTTCTAACCAAGATTTCTTGCCTGTGACTCCAAAAAGCTGGGTGGATCAGCTCAGATGTTTGGGAAGGGACAGGAATGACAGGCTTTGTCTCAATAGTGCTGGAGCCTTGCCAGACATTGACCAAGAAAGTCTCAAGGCAGGGCAGGGAGGTCTGTGGGAAGAATTTTGGGTCAGTGGTATTCACAGGACCATGGTGGCACAAAGGCCTGCAGGCGGAATTTATAGTGTGTGTGGAAAGGAGAAAAGACACAAGTCACAAAGAATTAAAAACTGAAGTACCCGCTTCTTACAGGCCTGGGCACTAGAGGTAAGATGATCCTTCTGGGTCAGGGTTGGGAGAGACCTGAGGCCCGCTCCTTCCTCAGAGCCATGTCTGCCTAGCCTTGGTGTATTTGATGGCCCCAGAGTCCTCCAGATGGCCTCCATGGGACTGTCTGGGAGGACCGCCTGCCCCCTCCAGATGCTCTAGGAGACTGGCCACAATCCCAGCTGGGCCCAGGCTGGGCCTGGATCCCTGCAGCTAGATGCAGTCCATGGAATTCTCGGGGAGGAGGCCAGGAATGCAGCCAGGGAGACCCAAGCCCTTGATGGGAGCACAGCTGAGGGGGAGGCCACAGCCCAGGGCAGGGTCCTGGTTCTCTATGGCTTCTAGACTGTCCATGTTGTTGTCCCAGTTGATGTGGAAGCGGGTCACGCGGGGGTTCGAGGCCAAGATGTTCCTCTGGAGCTGGGGCAGAAAGAGGAATGTCAACCCTTGTAGGCATGCCCTCTCATTACTCCCACAGAGCCGGGGCCCCCCCAAACCCCTGCCCCAAAGTCAGGAAGAACAGATCTCACTTATTCCATCTCCATCAACAACTACATGTAGAACTCCAGGGAGCGCCTGTGTACCATGACTTAGGGCTGGGACCTATCTAATCTTGATTCTGCGAGGGGTGCTTCTGAGAAACAAAAGACCTTTCTCTCTCCAGTTCTAGTCTGGAGCTGCAAGATATGAGGATGGCTTGAAAACCTTCAGAAGTGACCTTGGCTCCCAGTTCCAATGAGTCAACTCCCCCAGGTGCAAAGGAGCCAGCCTGTCTGAAGCAGGAAGTGCAGAGACAAGCCCCACCTGAGAGAAGTCTGGCTTCAGGGGTGGGTTCTCCCGCAGCTCGGGATTGGGGTATTCGTTGTTGACATAGTAGCCCACACGGATGAACTCCTGTCCGTGGTACGTGCAGGTGATGAGGACCACGGTCACACCCACGGCATCGGTCTCGGGGATGAGGGATGGGTTGGGGGCGTCAGCCTAGAGGAAACACATCCTGGGCCTTAGTACTGACTGCACAGCCACACCTCAACCAGGAATACAACGATTTTCAAGCAACACATATTTTACTGAGCCAAAGTATGGTCTCTGCCAACAGGAGTTTTTAATCGAGTGGGGAAGACAGAATCAATCCCGCAAATGCCTGTAAAATGCTCAGTGTGACAAGTGCCACAAAGAAGGAAGTGGTGCTGAGGAGTGTAGTGAGCAGGGGGGGAGGGCAGCATAAGATAAGGCTGAACAGGTAGGCAGGTTGGTACCAGGCCACCCAGGGCCTTTTGGGCCAGTTAAAGGCTCAGGAAAGACCAAGAATGTTTAGCAGGAGATAAGGGGTCTGTGAAGAAGACTGGCAGGGGTGCCTGGGTGGCTCAGCTGGTTAAGGGTCTGGCTTGAGCTCAGGTCATGATATCATGATTCCTGAGTTCAAGCCCTGTGTCGGGCCCCTTCCCTGCTTATGCTCGCTCTTACAGAAATTAAAACTTAAAAAAAATTTTTTTTCAAAATTGAGTCAACTCCCAGGGCGCCTGGTGGCTCAGTCTGTTAGTTGGTTAGGCGTCCAACTTCGGCTCAGGTCATGATCTCAGTCCATGGGTTTGAGCCCTGCGTAGGGCTGTGCTGACAGCTCAGAGCCTGGAGCCTGCTTCGGATTCTGTGTCTCTGCCTCTGCCCCTCCCCTGCTTGTGCTGTCTCTCTCTCTCAAAAATAAACATTAAAAAAAAAAAAAAAAAAAAAAAAAAGAGTGGCAGTGTGGGACACTGTGACAGGAGGACGGCCGGCTGCTGTTAGAGCAGGGATACTGGGCAGGAGGTTACAGCAGTCATCCTGGAGCAGGGACAAACTTAAACCAGGAAGTAGAGGACAGACGTGGACAGATTTGGGGTGTGTTGTTATGGACAGGAGCAGCTGTGTAACGGGTGCAAAATGAAACCAATATAACCAAATGAAACATGGGGTCCCTTGTTCACAAGTTAGTAAGTTTCAGCCAGCGACAGCAGAACATTGTGCCGGGTGCAAGGCCCTTGTGGCTGCATGGGCCGAATGCTCGGGACGCCAGCCCTGCTTGTGGAGTGGAGTAGGTGGGCTCACTGGGGCCTGGATACAGGTGGATGAGGTAACACCTCCTAACAGCATGAAATGGAGTTGCTTGGACTGGGGTGGGAGGAGCAGAAGGGGAGGTAGGTGAGGATTTGAGCAAAGCCTCTGAAACTTCAGGGAGCGTTAAGAATTGCCCTGTACCTGTGCTCCTGCAGCCCCTGTGGCCCTGGATTAGAGTCATGTAGCAGCTATAGTGAATCTTCATTTGTGAATTCGCCTTCTTGCTAATTAGTAGTAGTTATCTGTAACCTCAAAATTGGGGTGTTTTCGTGGTCATTTGAGGACATGCAGAGTGGGGAAAAATCGAGTTGTCTGATGTACGTGTTCCCAGGTGAGGTCATCACCTCACCTCATCTCAGCACATACTGTAAATGAGCATCCTTTTTGTGGTCTTTTTAATGCCACGTTTCTCACATTTTGGTGCTTTTTGTTGGTGATTTTGCAGTTTAAAATGGCCACCAGAGGTGCCTGGGTGGCTCAGTTGGTTGAGCGTCCAACTTCAGCTCAGATCATGATCTCACGGTTCGTGAGTTCAAGCCCCACGTCGGCTCACTGCTGTCAGTGTGAGGCCTGCTTTGGGTCCTCTGTCCCCCTCCTTTTCTGCCTCTCCCCCACTCACATGCGTGCGTGTCTCTCTCTCTCTCAAAAATAAACAAACATTAAAAAAAAAAAAAAAAAAAAAAAAAGGCCACCAGGGCGCCTGGGTGGCAGTTGGTTAAGTGTCCGACTTTGGCTCAGGTCATGATCTCACGGTTAGTGAGTTCGAGCCCCACGTCAGGCTCTGTGCTGACAGTGTGGAGCCGTGGAGTGTGGAGCCTGCTGCTTCAGATTCTGTGTCTCCCTCTCTCTCTGCCCCTCCCCCCTCTCACTGTCTCTGTCTCAAAAATAAACATTAAAAAAAAAAAAAAAAAAAAAAAAAAAGGCCACCAAGCATAGTGCTTACTACTGTCTAGGGTCCCTAAGGGCAAGAAGGTGATGATGTGCCTTATGGAGAAAATACATGTGTTAGATAAGCTTTTTTCAGGCATGAGTTACAGTGCTGTTGGCCAGGAGGTCAATGGGAATGAACCAACAATAATATTAAATAAAGGGTCTTTAAACAAACACACATAAAACAAGCTTACGTATTTACTGGTTGACAAAAATAGGACTTGTAGGAACCTAATCCGTATTTCTTCCAGGGGCAATGGTTCGGTATTCGTTAATTCAGCATTTACAGCGACCTTCTGAAGCATAACTCCCGTGAATAAGGAGAATCGACTGTGATCAGTGGCTTATGGTGACAACGATGACACAGAGGTGGAGGAAAGGGAAACGTGTGAAGTACTTCCGAGAGGTCAGAGTTCTTGAAAGCAAGAGCCAGAATTCTGAACCTGAACCACTGAACCACACCGTGTGCTTTTGGACAGAAGAGGATAATTCTAGGTGCCAAAGCCTCAGGCCTTGTCTTTCTTACCTGAAAGATGAACATGTGTCTCCCTGCTGGAACAGGCCCAACCAGCACGGAGTCTAGGATTTGATCAAACTCCTCACTCTCCGCTGAGCCAACATAAATGATCTTCCACTCTAGGTCTGTAAGGATATGAGGTGTTAGGGACTTGAAATAGCTGGGGAGCACGAAGGCAGGGGAAGGGTCTTCTCGAGTTTTGGACAGATCCTTAATATGCTGGAAGAGTTTTATTCTCAAGACCACCTGGCATCTCCTGGGCACTAAGTGCTGGGCACCACTGTCCTGTACACTGGAAGGGGCACGAGCCTCTAATTCTAGGGGGTAAATTTCTCCTGTGAGCCTAGCTTTGCCAAGCGACCTCGACTCTGCACCTCTGGGGGAACTCGGGGATCTCAGAGCCTGAGGGTGAACCGTATGGCAGAGGTTGAATTAGGCGCCACGTGACAGAGGCGTGCTGAGGAGGGAACAGCAGGGAATTGGGCCATTTCAGGGCTCTGCCCACTGGGTGCTGGGATAGGAAGCAGCATCCTCTTTCACACACAGGGACCGGTGCCACCGAACTGAATAGATCCCTCGACAACTGGGGCATGGCAGCAGATTCCAATCCAGCAGGAGAGCCAGACAGCAGGAGGGGGAAGACGAGGCCACTGGGGGAGCCAGCCAGGCCCCAGGTCTTCCAGATCAGGCACCAACTCATGCCGGCTCTTAGACCCTTGGGTGACAGTGACTCAGTCAACAAATGTGGCACCAAAAGATGATCCTCCGAACCCCAACTCTTTCATCCCATCCAGTGGGGGGATCTCATCCCTGAGTATGTTCTAGCAAGGTGAAAGGAAAAGTGCTTAAGGAGAGACCCGGCCCATCAAGCGCCGGAAATCCCTGGTCACCGCTGCCTCTTGCAGGAGGTCCAAGTGTATCAGGGGCAAGGTCACACTAGTACACGGAGGCTTGGCAGGAGACCTGAAACTTATTTTGGGTTCTTTGAAATTACACAACCCACAGCTCCAGCAGCCAGGGGCGGGGCGGGGGGAAGTTTCACAGGAAGTAAACTGTTGTTGAAGTTGCCCTGTTTCTTGGTCCAGTGTCCCACAAGAGCATCCAACTTTGGAAACACAGCTATGCAGGGCCACAACTACAGAGGTTTGACACCTGAGCCCCCAGCTCTTCCTTGATACACTGACTTTCTGTCGCTTTGCAGTTTTACCCAGGCCCTCTACTCAGGAAAAAGGAGCCTGAAGGAGAGCAGGCCCCGCGTAGGCCACAGGCACTTGATGTCCAACACCACTGGCAAAACCTAAACAGCGACCGGAGTGGGTGCTGACTAGAAGAGAAAGCATGCTGTGCCGGCAGCCAGGCAAACGGGCGGCAACGGCTCCCTCAATGCGGGCCGTTAAGAAATCAGAGAATTAACAGAAGGCCATAGTGAAATATTGACTCGAGGGTTAGAGGAGCTGCTGAAGTCATCCATGGAAGACAGCAGATGATTGAGATAAAGGCCTACAAATTGGATCACCTTAAACTTGCCAGAGTGTTTTAAACAGAAGCATTCCTAAGTGGCTTCATTTTGGAATTTAACCATTCTTTAGAATTAGATGTGGGACATCAATCACCAATACAGCACAAACTCATTCCTCTGGAATACAGGACTCAATTGTACCTATGAAACATGGTGCACCTAACTTTTTAGGCAACTTCAAGGGTAACTTGACAATATTCAATTTTGTCTTCACGCTCTAACTTTACAACCTAACACCTGACAACATGTTCCTCCACTATATATGAAAACAAAACCCAAACCAACAACCTGATTAAAGCCATGCAAAAAACTATCGTTAGTTGAACTAGCTGGAGAATGTTTCCTGCCTTAAAACACAACACAACACAGAAACCGCCCATGTAGGAGGCTTTTTTCTGTTTATCACTTTGCCGTTTTTCATAATCATATAGACGAACCCTGGTCTGACCACGGTGACAGCTGTGGGTCAGAACATCTGCTTCCATGACTTATTCAAACAGCAGCTGTTGAATTTCTCCATGAAACAGAGGAAAAACACACGTAATGTATTAAACGTGGACCTATGCCTTGGAAGCATCTATTTCCAGTTGCTGAGGAGAGAAAAGAACCAAAGGGGCCCAGAGCCCTTGGGAAACACGGTCAGCCAGTGACTGGGGGTTGGGTCTTTTGTCAGGTCTTCAGTTGCCAGTGTCAAGGTGACAGGACTGAGATTTCTCCAGAACCTGAGAGACTCCTAAAGCCAGGCCCCCTCCATCTGTTTGGGAGTCAGGAAACGGATTCCCTCTGCTCCATGGGAAGAAGTCCGGGAAGAGGCAGAGAGCAAGTTGGCAAGTCAGAGTCATGGATAGCCCTAGGGATAGAACCAGAGTCTGGATTTTCAGGCCAGAGTTTGCTTTCCAACTTGAATTTCTCTGAGCAAAAGCTTTATTGTCTGGGTGCAATTAGTAATAGCACTCTCCTCATTCTGTTTTGAGAGTGTCCTGGTGTGGAAATAAATTCTACGCTCAGTTCCATTTACGTTCCATTTCTAAAATGAGGGATGCATTCTTTCTTTCCCGGGTTATAGTAAAAGCGGAGAACTCTGGACTCAGGACTCACAGACAAACTCTAGTGTCAATACTTCTACAGACCGGCTGTGTGACCTTGGAGAAGTCATCTCATTTCTATTAAGAAACGACCAGCGGTGGACTTTTGCCTTTCCTGCTCTGAGTCTATAAACAGATTAGTAAAGTAACAGGGCAGGGGTTTTCCTAGGAATAAAACTGCTAGATAATGACAATGCAACCATTTTTAAATGCAAGGAGCGCAAACAGGCTGTTTGAAACCCGATCTCCTGCCTTCTGGGAACTGTGAATCCCTTAACCTATTAGCTCCTTACATCTCCTCCTGGCTTTAAAATTAAATCTTATTCCACAGTGTCATTCTACACTTTAATTATTTATTTACACCCTGCCTTGTTCCAGAAAGGATTTAACTGGGCTTATTCTATAGTTAGTCACAAGTAGATTCCTTAATTTAAAAAGGAGAAGAACCTAGGAGAGATTGATCCGTTGGCCCGGCCGAAAAGCACACATATCTCAAACCGTATCGGCCCCAAGCTAATCCAAGTGGCTGGCTTTTCCCACAAACCACCCACCTACCGCTGAGAGGTGCTAGTTAGCACACCATGGCCTCACAGATCTCCACCTCCTCAGCGGCTGTTTCTTCTCCTTTAACCACCAAGTGGAGAATTGGTCTAATGGAGTACTTCCTTCCTGAAAGTGGTGCCAAGAGTCCCTGGGCAACCTTACATTTTAGATTTTTATAGACCTTTACTTGAAAGGTCTTTCATTCTTTGTGGCTTCCGTCTTGTCATCTGTGAGATGAGAGCCATGTCCACCTTTATAACACACAGATGAATAAGTACGTCTGTGAAAGCACCCTGGAAAAGATGCACAAAAAGTTCTGACCTCTCAGCCGGTTGTTTGAAGCCAGATACCGTCATGGCTCAGCCTGGCCCACCTAACCCCCCCGAGACTAGGTCAGACCATCAAAAGTGTTGCAAGAAGCGCCTCAGTAGATCAGCTGGAACCTGGTGGGCAGACAGTGGGAGCTGGCTAAGGCTTGCCTGGCTATGCCACCCCTCCAATAGGAGTGTTTATCAAAGCAGGCAGAGAGGAGGGAGGGACCGAAGCTGGGGAGACCAAGTTATCTTGAAAGACTGGAGCTGGAAACCTGCCCTGCCTCCCCAGGTGGGTATCAAGAGTGGAAAACTGGGGCCTAGCTAAGGAGGTGGGAAGTCAGGTTCTAGGATGTGTGCTTTGGGGTAGAAAACAATCAGAAGGGGGTGGGGGTGGGGTTGTTTTAATATCAGCAGGCTAGGGAGGGGACTGGGAGACAAATGGGGAGATAGGGGCGAATTAGGTCTTGCCACGGGGGAAAGGGATTTCACAGGGAGAAAGGGTGATAGAGGGGCTCCGTTGCGGAAAAAGGGAGGGAGTTTGGGGAAGATAGGGTGACTGAAGGTCTCTGCAGGTTAAAGAACGGAGACTGAGGTCTCTACAGAGAAAATAGGTGCCCAGCAGGAGCTCCACAGAAAAAAAGAGGGGGGTGATGAGGTCTCCACAGGGATAACTGGAGTGACCCCGGCAGGGGGTTGGGTTGGCCATGGGGTGTCAGGGGTAGTCTCTACAAGGAGGCTAGGGCTGAAGCGGAGGGAAAGAGGGAGATCAGGGTTGGAAGGGAGATCAGTTGTTTCACGGAGGAGGTCGGGGTCCGCCGGGGGGAGGGGGAATCTCCACACAGGCCCAGCCTCACCGTCCGCCAGGGCCTCACTGCACTCGAAGCTGATCTCGAACCGGAAGGGGCTGTGGAAAGGGCTCGGATTCTCCAGCACCGCCACGTTCAGCACAGAAACCTTGGCCATCGCCTTGCCGGGCTGCGGCAGAGGCCACAGCTGGGGCCGGGCCCGCGCCGAAGTCCTCTGTGGTCAGCCGGGTAGCGTTACCTAGAACCGCTCCCGCCTCTTCTGTCCGCGGACTGAAGTGCGTATTTGGTCCGCGCGCCTCCTTCAAATAGCCGGCCCCACCCTCCGGCCAATCACCGTCAACGCTTTCCGGCAGCGCGAGCACACCCTCAGCCAACCCTGGAGCGCGGGGTCGGCGCGCGCCGAGCCTCCGCGGACCAATCCGTGGAGCTCCCTCTCCGGGATGCGCGAGGGAGGCGGAACCATTTCTTGGCTTCTTCGGGTGTCCACCGGGAACCAATCCCCAGCGTCTCCGACTTGGGTGTCTAGGGAGGGGGTGGGCGGAATCAGAGAGCGGGGCTCCTATCGGCCAATCCCGAAGGTTCCCGCACCGGCGTGGCCCGCGCTTCGCCCAGTCCTTCCGGGAGACTCATCCCGGCGGAGGGCAGCGCCGCCAACTGCCTAGCGGTGGCGCGCGGCGCTCGCCCAAGAGGGCGGGAAGGGCGGTGCCGGCGCCCGCGGTGATTGGCAGGGAGGAGAGTGGCAGGGACGCAGCAGATTCTTTGAGAGGTGATTGGCTGGATTGGTCGCGGGGGCGGGTGGAGAGGAATACTTAGCTGGGGATTCGCGGCAGAGGAGCGGAAGTTGGTTGCCGGCGTGGTTGAAGCGTGTGTAGAGGGAGAGGAGGAGCGTTTGTCGCCTTGGCGTCTGTCAGCAGGTGAGCGTTGCCGGGACCTTCTTTAAGGGGCTCCCGGCCCCTCCTCAGACCCAGCGGTGGGGGAGTCCGTTGTGAACTTTGTGAACGTTGGTCACCCCTCCCCCACTCCCCCGAGGGAAGACGGAGAGGCGGTCGCGCGACGCGCTGGGGCTGGGGCCCCGGGAGTGGGGCCTGGTTCGAGTCCCGCTCTCGCCTCCTTGAGCTGCTGGGAGGTTTCAGGTGGACACCGAGCACTGTGAGTGGGAGTTGGGGTCCTGCCTTCTGCGACTCAGCTCCCGAGGCCACGTCCCCCCCACCCCCCCCCCCCCCCCGCCCCGCCGCTCATTGAACGGGGCCGTGAAAACTCGCTGACGCGACTTGTGACTGCATAGTGTAACTAGAAACTTCTCTCGGCCCCCACGCCAGGGTCGGACCGCTGTCGCGCCCTGCCGGCCAGACTCCCGCTTCCACCCGGTGGAAAAATAACACGAGCCGCCTTTCTCGTGTCACATTTTTTCTAGCAAGGACGTCTCAGTGAAAAAAAAAAAAAGTAAAAAAAAAAAAAAAAATACAGGTGGAATGAATTTTAATGTTATCTTTAACCTAGTATAGCCAAAATAGTATTTCAACAAGTGATGGGCCTAAAACATACAAATGAGATGCCTCACGTTCTTCTGCTAGGGTACTGAGGCTTCGAAGTCCCCTGTTTTAGGGTTACAGCTACACTTTCATCGGAAATAGTTGGTCTGGCTTTGGGTTTCCTAAAATTGACACTTGAAAATGGAGAAGCTAGTGCCCACGCTGTCGGCAACAGGCTTAGAAGTTTTCCCTGAGCTCAATTACACACCGGTTTTTTATTTTTATTTTTTATTTATTTATTTATTTATTTATTTATTTATTTATTTATTTATTTTTTAATTTTTTTTTCAACGTTTGTTTATTTTTGGAACAGAGAGAGACAGAGCATGAACGGGGGAGGGGCAGAGAGAGAGGGAGACACAGAATCGGAAACAGGCTCCAGGCTCTGAGCCATCAGCCCAGAGCCCGACGCGGGGCTCGAACTCCCGGACCGCGAGATCGTGACCTGGCTGAAGTCGGACGCCCAACCGACTGCGCCACCCAGGCGCCCCTACACACCGGTTTTTTAAATGTCAGTGTTAATTAGTTAGAATTAAGTGACGTGGAAAGTTCTATTTTTACAGCGCAGCTGGAACTGTCTCCAGGTGTTCACAAGCCCCTGTGGCAAGTGGTTCCTGTATTCCTGGACAGTGTGGGTCTGAAACCGGTTGGATCACTCTTTTTAAAAATTAAAAAAAAAAAAAAAATTTTTTTTTCATGTTTATTTTTGAGAGCGAGACACGGAGTGCCAGTGGGGGAGGGGCAGATGGAGAAGGAGACACAGAATCCGAAGCGGGGTCCAGACTCGGAGCCGTGGGCCCAGAGCCCGTCGCAGGGCTTGAACCCCCGAACCTGGAGATCATGACCTGAACCGAAGTGGGACTCTTTTTTTTTTTTTTTTTTTTAATTTTTTTTTTTCAACGTTTATTTATTTTTGGGACAGAGAGACAGAGCATGAGCGGGGGAGGGGCAGAGAGAGAGGGAGACACAGAATCGGAAACAGGCTCCAGGCTCTGAGCCATCAGCCCAGAGCCCGACGCGGGGCTCGAACTCCCAGACCGCGAGATCGTGACCTGGCTGAAGTCAGACGCTTAACCGACTGCGCCACCCAGGCGCCCCTCGAAGTGGGACTCTTAACCGACTGAGCCACCTGGCGCCCCTGGATCAGTCACTCTTTAAACATGAGTGTTTTTCTGCTTTCCCGGTGAGAATGTGGTCTTCCAGGCTCTACAGCCTTGTTTCTGGTCACCGCTCCCCAGGCCCGACCCCAGCTTCAATTCAGCCACACTGTCTTTTTGTTTTTGCCAACCTGACCTGGCATTTCCAGCACAGAACCCCTCTCTACCCAGAACCTCTTCCCCTGTTCTTGGCATGGCTGGTGCCAGGTTTACCTGTTCAAATGTGCTTTTCTCAGAGAAGCCTTTCCAAGGGTCCCCTGGCCAGTGTTCAGACTCAGCGTGTAGGCCTGAACACCAATTCAAGCTACTAGCTTTTCTTATCCAGCCACCTCTGTGGTTTTGGTACAGTGAGTTGTAAGGCCTCGTGATGCTAGGCTTTTTTTTTTTTTTTTTTTTTTTGTATTTATATCTTACATTAAGTACAAAAATGTTTTGTGGCTAAAATCATTGAAAGTGTTTTTTCCTTTGAGATGATTTGGCTGCAAGAAGATCCACTTTTATGATCGGCTATGATTTTTTGGCGGATTTTCGTGACTGAGAAAATCTGATTTTCAGATTATTTCCAAATGTAATTCAGTTGTTTATATGAATACTGCATTTAATGATGAACGAAGTTGCCATGATGTTGTTTTCTAGACGTGTCATTAAATACTTATTCACTCCAACTTTGTAGTGTTCTTTTTGCATTGTGGAACTCCCCCCCCCCCCCCCCCCCACCTTTTTCATACCGCCTGAAAAGCTCATCAGCCACAAGTGTTATGTCTGTGGTGCTAATGAAGTAAATGGCTCCGTCTGTAATGAGTTCTCCATACAGCTGGCTGAATAATCTTCAGTTGTAAACCAGATCATGTCATTACCCTGCTTAAAACCTTCAAAGGCTCCTCAGGTTTAGAATGAAACCTAAGGTCTTTACTGTGGCTCAGGCCCTGCACCATAACCTCAGCTGACCTCTCAGGCTTCACCACCTAGTCTTCCTCTTGTTCCCACTCTCAAGTCCTGCCGGCTTTATTTACCATCTTTCAACACACCAAGCTTGTTCCTGCTGTAGGGCCTTGCACTTGCCATTCCCCCTGGAATGTGCTGTTTTCATATAATTGCATGGCTGTCTCATTCCCATCGTTTATGGCTCAACTCAGTGCCCCTCTCAAAGAGGCTTTCCCAGGCCACCCTAGTTAAAGCAGCTCCTTTTTTTTTTTTTTTTTTTTTTTAATGTTTATTTTGAGAGGAGAGAGCAGGGGAGGGGCAGAGAGAGAGAGAGGGAGGGAGACAGAATCCCAAGCAGGCTCTGAGCTGTCCGTGCAGAGCCTGACGTGGGGCTCATACCCATGAACTGTGAGATTGTGAGTGGAGTCGAGACCAAGAGTCGGATGCTTGACCTACTGAGTCACCCAGGCACCATAACGCAGTTTTTCCTTACATCACCCTGTTTTACTATCTTGGTAACATTCAGAACTTAAATTGGTTTTACACTGTGCTTCTCATCATCCCTCAGTAGATGGACAGCTAGTCGAGGGCAGAGCTCTCACTTGCCTCACATTGACCTTTGAGTGTATTCAAAAGAGTAAATTCACATAAAGGGCTTAACGTAGTACCTAGAGTCTGAAGAGCACTCCATGACCTAAACTTTTAGTAGTATACAGTAATAAGGAGATGAGTCTTTATTCTTAACATAATATTTCAGGTGCACACACACTTGGAAAGGTATAAGAAATGCTATAACAAAATACATTTTTACCTGTTTCCCAGCTTAAGGAGTCAAACATCAGAGATGCCATTGACAGGCCTTGTGTACCCCTGCCTCAAACCAAGTCCTTTCCCCTTATAACTACAACCCTAGATTCAGGGTTTATTTTTCTGTGCGTGTTTGTACAATTTAATATCTGTGTGTCTTTAAACAATGCATAGTATTATGTGTCATGTTCTACAGTTTTATATAAATGAAATCTGTGCAAAAAAGAGTTGGCCATAGTAGGTATGAGACTGCTGTCCTTTAGGAAGGCCTGTTTGCATGGTTGGCCCTTGACTGGTCTCTAGGAACTTGGATTTCAGAAGAGTTCTGCCATCCCCTAAAGAGTGGTTCTTGGTGCCTAAACTGTACAATGTGCTTTATGTTGAATATCTCCTTTCCTTCTGGAGTCTAGTGTTTTTGGTACTTGACTAGCCCCCAATAAATACCCTGGGCATTGATTCTCTAATGAGCTTCCAGTGGGCAGTATTTCACATGTGTTGTCCCAACTCCCCTGGGGAAACTAAGTGCATCCCACGTGACTCCACTAGGAGAGGATTCCTGGAATCTTGTGCTCCAGACTTTGCACCATGGGCCTTTTCCCTTGGCCAGTTTTGCTTTGTACCCTTTCACTGTAAGAGATCATAGCTGTGTGAAGGCTCTATGCAAAATTCTGTGAGTCCTCCTAGTGAGTCATTGAACCTAGGATGATCTTGGGGACCCCGGACAAGGTAGCATACCGGACATATACTTAAAAGGTGAGGCGAGCATGGCATCTGTGGCACAAAATCTGAGGAGGCATTCACTCTCAGGGTCACACAAGTGTCCAACCTATACAACGCTGAGGGTGAGCGCCTCCTAGAATTTTCATTCTAGACACCTTGCTTGCTCCACTCTGGTCACAGCCGTTACCTCTGAAACTTGCTTTTTTCGTCCAACAGAATGCCTTTGCAGTGTATATGTGTTTACGTATGTGTAACATCGCTGCAAAAGCATTACGTTGGACCCAAAAAAATACATTTTCACTGCTGTAGCTATGCTGTCTGATGTGGTAGCCATTTTCTACTTGTGGCTATTTGGATTTCAATTAATCAAAATTAAATACAAAGTTCAATTCCCAGTCACTCCTAGCCACATTTTATGTGTTTAATAGGCACCCTGTGGCTGATGGCAACCACATTTGGACAGCATGGGTAGAGAAAGCTTCCACGGTCACAGACAGTTTTGTTGGACAGTGTTTACTTACCTTACCCATTTACCTCTTGCTCAGTATTTAGGTTGTTTCTTGTTTTCTACTCTTGCAAACAGTGCTTCAGTGGTTGTTGCTGTATATGTCTCCTTGTACACACATGCAGGAGTTTCCCTAGGATACGTATCAGGAGTTGAATTACTGGGTTATGGGAATATCCACCTTTCCTAGATATTGCCAGTTTGCTCTTCAGAATGACCATTCCAGTTCTTACTCCCCCAGCAAGGTTGCTATTGCCCAGTGTCCTTATCAATACTTGGTACTGTCAGATTTTTACGTTTCTGTTTTTTGATTTGTGTAAATTAGCAGTTTCCGTTAGCATTTTCCTGATGACCAGTGAGATTGAGCTATTTATGTCTGTTTATTGACCCTTTATCTTCTGTGAGTTGCCTCTTCATATCTTCGCCCGTTTTCCTGCTGGATTGCCCTCATCTTATTGAGTATAGATGGTTCTCACATCTGAAACTTGCCTTTTCATTTGTATGGTGTCTTTTGAAGTTCAGAGTTTATTATTACTATGTTAATGTCATCAGAATGATCAGTCTACTTAAAGTTTGTGTTTTTTGTGCCCTGCTTAAGAAATCTTAACCTGTATCTACTCTTTTTTCCTCCATGGAAGTTTTACTTTTCATATTTAGCTTTTAAAAAATCTACCTGGAATTTATTTTTGTTTATGATGTGAGCTGGGACTGTGTTTTTGTTTTTTCCACACAGAAACCAGTTGTCCCTGTTTCCTTTATTTTTTTTATTTTTATTTTTTTTTCAACGTTTTTATTTATTTTTGGGACAGAGAGAGACAGAGCATGAACGCGGGAGGGGCAGAGAGAGAGGGAGACACAGAATCGGAAACAGGCTCCAGGCTCTGAGCCATCAGCCCAGAGCCCGACGCGGGGCTCGAACTCACGGACTGCGAGATCGTGACCTGGCTGAAGTCGGAAGCTTCCCGGTTTCCTTTATTGAGTAGTTCAGTGGTTTTCAGAATGTGATCCCCTGGGGATCCACGAGGTAAACCATTTTCATAATGGTTCTAAAGGGTCACCTCCATTTCTCGTTTGCACAGTGTTGTCCTCTGCACGACTCGTAGAAAAGCAGTGGTGGGTAAAACCGCTGGTGCCTTAGCACAGGAGTCCGTGCAGTGTCCCCACAAGGTAGTAGTAGTTGTCCTTGTATTCCTCGTTGCTGCCACACATTCATTGTGAAAATGATTTCACCTAAGAGTGTCCTTGAAGAAGCCATGAAAAGTAGTAATTGCGTTAAAACTGAGCCTCTGAACAAGTCTTTGTAATATTCTGTGTGCTGAAATGGGAAGTTTGCACGGAGCACGTCTATTGCTTGCTGAAGAGCGACGGGAGGTGAGGAAGTGCACTTGTACAGTTGTTTGAGTAGAGGTGGAACTGGTGCCTTTTTTCATGGAACACCATTTTTACTTGAAAGAATGACAGACGGTAGTTATTCAGTTAAGATATTTGGCCGATATTTTCTCAGAAATGAATGAAGGGAGCTGGTCACTTCGAGGACCATTGATGGTCTGTTGCCAGTGATAAAATTTGAGCTTTCAAGCAGAATTTAGTCTTTGGGAAAACTTTTATTCACCATGAGCCTGACTACTTTGCAATATTTAAAGATATTTTTCTGATGAGATCAGTGGTGATATTAACAAAGAAGATTTTCAAAATATTGTATAGGAATTCAGTAGATCAGTATTTTCCAATAGGCCAAGGGGGCTCAATGTAACAGTATGAAAAATTCATTGATACAGTTTCATATTCCACCTTACAACCAACTCTTAATTTTTTAAACATTTTTAAATTTATTTTTGAGAGGCAGAGAGCATGAGCATGGGAAGGGCAGGGAGAGGCAGACACAGAATCCGAAGCAGGCTCCAGGCTCTGAGCTGTCAGCACAGAGCCTGATGTGGGGCTCGAACTCACAAACTGCGAGATCATGACCTGAGCTGAAGTTGGACGCTCAACTGACTGAGCCACCCAGGTGCCCCTGACCTTACAACTAACTTGAACACACCACTACTTGTTGAGTTTTGGTAAGTAACAAAGTAGGATATCCCCAATTAGCTGAAAAGGCTATCGCACTCCTCCTTTTCTAACTGCATCTGTGTGAGGCTGGATTTCCTTTATGAACTTCGACCAAGACAGCATATTGCAACAGATTGATTGCAGAACCTGTGTGAGAATTCTGGTCTCTTCTATTGGGCCAAACACTAGGAGCTTCACAAAATGTAAAACAATGCCATTCTTTTCACTACTTTGTTTTTAAAAACATAGTTATTCTTTATTTTTGGGACAGAGAGAGACAGAGCATGAACGGGGGAGGGGCAGAGAGAGGGAGACACAGAATCGGAAACAGGCTCCAGGCTCTGAGCCATCAGCCCAGAGCCTGACGCGGGGCTCGAACTCACGGACCGCGAGATCGTGACCTGAGCTGAAGTCGGACGCTCAACCGACTGCGCCACCCAGGCGCCCCAAAACATAGTTATTCTTAAAAATAGCTGACTTATGTTAACATCTGTTGGATTTATTAGCTTATGTTGTTTTTTTTTTTTTTAATTTTTTTTTTCAGTGTTTATTTTTGGGACAGAGAGAGACAGAGCATGAACGGGGGAGGGGCAGAGAGACAGGGAGACACAGAATCGGAAGCAGGCTCCAGGCTCTGAGCCATCAGCCCAGAGCCCGACGCGGGGCTCGAACTCACAGACCGCGAGATCGTGACCTGGCTGAAGTCGGACGCTTAACCGACTGCGCCACCCAGGCGCCCCTTATGTATTTTTTTAAATGTTTATTTTGAGAGAGAAAGAGGATGAGTGGGGAAGGGGCAGAGTGAAGGGGGTGGTCAGAGGATGGGAAGCAGGCTCTGTGCTGACAGCAGTGAGCCTCGTGCAGGGCTTCAGCTCTTGAACTGTGAAATCATGACTTGAGCTGAAGTCGGACGCTTAACCGAATGAGCCACCCAGGTGCCCCTGATTTATTAGCTAATTTAAATTTTTAAAAAATTGTCAGTTGTAGTTTCTAATTTAGTAAATATACATAGAAATAATCCCTATCCCTATAAACAACAGCTCTTTAGGGTTCTCATTAGTTTTTTTTTTTTTTTTAAGATTTAATTTATTTTTAAAATTTTTTTAGTGTTTGTTTAGAGACAGTACGGAAGAGGGGCAGAGAGAGAGATAGAATCCCAAGCAGACTCTGTGCTCCCAGCACAGAGCTGACATGGGGCTCAAACCCATGAATTGTGAGATCATGACCTGAGCTGAGATCAAGAGTCAGACGCTTAACTGAGCCTCCCAGGCGCCCCTTAATTTTTTTTAAGAGCAGTTTCAGGTTCACAGCAAAATTGAGAGTAAGGTACAGAGATTTTCTGTATGCCCCCTGCCTCCCCTTTTCTCATGCATGGCCTCCCCCACCATTAACATCCCCACCAGAGTGGTATATTTATAGTTGATCCTACATTCATATATCATTATCACCCAAAGTCTATAGTTCACATTAGGGTTCACTCTTGGTGTTGTACGTTCTGTGGATTTGGACAAATGTGTGCCGTCATTATAGTCTCAAGAGTATTTTCCTTGTCTCCCAAATCTTTTGTGCTCCACCTGGTCCTCCCCAATTCCACTCATGAAGTTTTGTGAGGGTAAAGGGATCCCAAGACCAAAACCCTTGAGATCCTCTGGATCAATCCGTCCTTTCTCTAGTGATTTGTAACCTCTGTCTAGAACAAGTTTGCATGGGCCTGTTTGTCTTCCTGTGCCAACACCACATTTTCTTAAACATTAGCACATAACAACCAGTCTTTGTAAGGGCTGGTTCTCACACCTAGTTCTTCATTCTTTCAGAGGTATCGGTTATTCTTGGTTTTTGTTATTCCACAGAAAGTAGGACACACGAATACTTTTTCCTTTTACCAAAGTAATACATGCTTAATGAAAAAATTAAAAAAAAATTTTTTTAACGTTTATTTTTGAGAGACAGAGATAGAACATGAGTGGGAGAGGAGCAGAGAGAGAGGGGGACACAGAATCCAAAGCAGGTTCCAGGCCCTGAGCTGTCAGCGCAGAGCCCGACGTGGGGCCTGAACCCATGAACTGTGAGATCATGACCTGAGCCGAAATCGGATGCTTAATTGACTGAGCCACCCAGGCGACCCTGAAATAATTTTTTTATTTAAAAAAAAAAAAGTTTTTTTTCAACGTTTATTTATTTTTGGGACAGAGACAGAGCATGAACGGGGGAGGGGCAGAGAGAGAGGGAGACACAGAATCGGAAACAGGCTCCAGGCTCTGAGTCATCAGTCCAGAGCCTGACGCGGGGCTCGAACTCACGGACCGCGAGATCGTGACCTGGCTGAAGTCGGACGCTTAACCGACTGCGCCACCCAGGCGCCCCGAAATAATTTTTTTAAATGCAGAATTGGAAGAAAGTAAGTTACTCACCGTTCATATTCTGAAGTATAGCTTTATATTCTGATGTTATATGTGTGTACATATACGTACATGTAATGTTAACCTTAAGGATAAAACTGAGTTTTAACAGCAAAAATGAGTTTATTTGGGAATAAGAGAATTGCATTTTGGGACTTGCAAGCTGTGACCAGACAAAACCTTACCATAGGCAACTCTAAAGGACAAAGGAGAGGTATGCTCTTATAGAGAAAAGGGAAAGTTGGGAAGGCTGTAATAAACCAAGAGTGCTTTGGAGTGAACTGGCAGTGCGAAGTGTAGTGGCTTTTCATAGGCTGAGCTAATCTGTATCTCTTCAACTGGGCTTTTGTGGGGCGGGGTGGGGGGGAGGATTGGTTGGAGGGAGAAAACCTTCCTCCTGCTGGGGTAGGGAAGCGGTATCTACTTGCTTGGTGCATCTCTTCCTGTTGGGTCTGCAAATGACTGCTGGCGATAGGGCACGAGAGCTCCACCTTCTGGCCTCTTGACTCCATTTTAGTGAGGTTTCCCTTTATTAATTTTCACAATATACACATGCATGTGTGTGTACATGCACAAATACACACAAGTTTATGTAACGTTTATGCACTGTTTGTATAGAAGTGTCATTCGAAAAGGTGGGTCATGCTTTATCTTTTTTATACCTAAATTTTTATACAAAATCTGATTAGAAATTTATTTCTATGTCATTTAATGTTCTTCTGCACCATCTTTAAAATTTATTCATTTATTTATTTTTAAATGATTTATTTATTTTTGAGAGTACAAGCAGGGGAGGGGCAGAGAGAGAGGGGGACAGAAGATCTGAAGTGGGCTCTGTGCCGACAGCAGCAAGCCCGATGTGGGGTTCGAACTCACGAGATCATGACCTGAGCCAAAGTTGAATACTCAACCGACTAAGCCACCCAGATGCCCCTTGCATCGTTGTATTTAATGGCTATATGTATTGTTTTATGTGCCTGATTTATGTAATGATTTTCTGTGCTGAAATTTTATTCGTTGTGTTTCACTCACAGAAGCCTGACCACAGTGAACCTTCTTGTTGCTAAGTTTTCATGTGCATTTGTGATTGTTTAGGATTGATTCCCAGGAGAGGACTGGTTGGGTTACAATGAGGGCTTCAGTTGTGAGAGGCTGGGATCACTTAGATGAAGGTGGAGGGTTGTGGAAGACAGTGGGACAGGACAAATAGAAAAGATTAGCAGCTGCAAGGATTTTGGTCAAGGAGAGTCCTGGTGCAGTGAACATGATATAAGTGGGGGAGGGAGGAGGCAGCAGGGGCCTGTCCTCATTGCTGGTTTCCATGACTGATGTTTGAAGGGGTAAGAGAAGAGCACAATAAGCCTGTGGATGTTGTGGGGATTGAGGACTAGCCTCAGCCTGGCTTCCCCAGGTCTTGCTGAGAGTTTGTGGGACAGAGGAGGTTTTTTCTGGGTTGGAGGCCCCCAGTGCCTTTAGCCTTTTGGGGGTCTGGAGAGAATCCTCTGTGGCTCTGCATTTAGGCCGTCCTTCTGGCTTGACTCACATCAGCCCGCTCTGGACAGCCCTAATACTACCTACGTGGGGACTGTTGGGGAGTGTGGTGTGCTTAGTGGGCATCTCCTGTGATGTGAGGAGCCAGATCGTCAACCCTCTGTATTGTGTGCCACATGGGGTTGGTGAACAGTGATGAGGAGTGGGCAGTTGCAGCCAAGCACAGACATCCCTAGAAGCAGCTCCTGGGATCAGAAGACCAAGATGGAGGCCTGGTCCAGCTCTTTCTTATTAGCCAAGTGAACCTGGGGATAAGCTGTCCTGGGCTTCGTCTTCTGCAGCCATAAAACAGGGCTAATACCTGCCTCGTCGGGTCACTGAAAGGATTAAAATGGATGGCATGTAAAGCATCTGCGGGATGCAGACACTTTGAACTGCCCAGTTGTCCTGTTTGAGTAGGTCATTGTCACTCTAAGCTCAGTTTCCTCATTTGACGAATAGGGATAAGAATACATACTTTGTGATAAGTACATGCGGTGAATTGTAGGAAGCAACTTGGAAGTGATAAATGTCAACGTAAGTGTTACCGTTCCTGGGCATGTGCAGATGGCTGCACCAGGTATGTACGGGTGCCACTAACAGCCACCTGAGGGTCACAGGCATCTGGCACGGCAGATTGAGATTGTGCTAGCAGAGGAGGGTGTGTGCCGTGCTGGGGAGAGTAAAGGACACAGAGGTGAGAGAGCTGGTTGTGTTGTAGAACCTCCTCTTATGCTGGGATTTGATCTCAAAATCAGAGCACGAAGTCAGAATCATATGTAGTTAAATTTGATTACCCTTAAAGTCCCCACACCTGCTCACAGAGTGTCTCAGTAAGTCCAGTACCATCAGCTCCTCTTCCAGCATAGGAGCAGATTGCCTTTTCTTGGGTTGGGTACCAGCAGAAGTAGCGAACTTAGGTTTCAGGGCTGCGCTAAATTAAACTCAGCATTGCGCAGTGAGGGGCACATGGGAACCGAGAGCAGTGGAAGAAATGGCCGATTCACACAGTTCCATCATTTGTAACTCTCGTCTCAGGCTCACTCTAGGTCTCCCTTTCATTTCAGCTTTCCATCCTTTAACAAATATTTATTGATCACTTACTGTGTGTCAGATGCTGTGCTAGACACTGGGGAACAGCACTGAACAAAAACACACCATTCTACATTACATTCTGGTTGGGGAGGCGGATAATAAACAAGCAAAAGAAGTTTCTTAGTTTGCTAGATAGGAGTGCTATGGGAGACCAACAAAGCAAAATGTGTTTTAGGGAGTTCTGGAGTAGCCAGTTGCAGTTTAAATGGAGTGGCTTGGGAAGCTCTGATTTTCATAAGCAGGAGAATTCTCTGCAGGAGAATAAGTGAATGCTATGGAATGGCCAGGGCAAAGGCTCTGAGGCAGGTGCCTGCATCTTTGTGTGCAGTGAGGAACCCAGCATGGCTAGAGTGGAGGGAAGCAGGAGGAGAGCCATGGGGATGAGATCTGATGTCGTAGAGCCTCATAGGTCATTGTAGGCTGTTGGGCTGACTTTGGCCTTTTGTCTGGGCAAGAGAAGAGGTTACTAGAGAGTTTTGAGCAGAGGAGGGACAAGGTGCTTACCAAGATCATTCTGGTTTCTGTGTTGAGAAAAGCCTGAAGAAGGACAAGGGAATTAGGGGAGTGTTGCAGTGGTCGTGATGAGAGACAATGGTGGCTTGAACCAGGGTGATAAGAATTAACTGTGGATAATTTGAAGTTAGAACCACCATTCCATTTTCTGTCAGTTTAGATGTGAGGTTGAACAAAGGTAAGTTCAAAGGAACCTCCAAGGGTTTATTCTTGAGTTGCAGATGGATTTGCGATTAGTTGAGGTGGGGAGCCTATGAGAGGAGCTGTGGGGGACAGGTTTGGACAAGTTAAGTTTGAAGTCCTGCCAGACACCTAGGGGGAAATGTGGAGGGGGTAGGTTGGATGTGAAAGAATTTGGAACTCAAGGCAGAAGTTCAGCCTGGAATTCTGTGTTTGGGGGTTGTCAGTTTATAGTTATTATGTACAACCATGCAATAAGGCTGAGATCTCCTAAGGAGTGAGTGTAGGTATCTGGTCTCACCGGTGTTAAGAGTCAGGAGATGAGAAGGAACCAGCCACAAACTGGGAAGGAGTGGCTGGAGAGGTGGGAAGAGAATCGGGAGTGTGGCATCCTGGATGCAGATGTTGAAGGGAGGGAGGCACAGAGAGATGCTCGCACTGTTTGAATAGTCCTTCCTCTCTCGGAGCACTGGGAGCTGCATTTGAGAATGTGCAATACATGTGATGCGGTCCCACCTTGGCACGTTTGAAATGCACCGTTCCAGCAGCACGTGGGGGTCTAGGAATGGCAGGTGGAACGAGACAGGCACAGCATACAGTGCCTGCACTCTGAAATACAGCTGGTGGGGCTTCTCTGACACTTGATATGCAGTGGCCTGGCCAGAGAGACTTGGGCATTCATCTAGGCACTGTAAGCCAGGTTCCCCATCTGCAAAATGGAGATCTGATAACCTCCCCCATAGAGCATTTATGTGGATTCAAAGAGAAACTGCACCTGAAGTGCTCAGCCAGACCCAGGAACTTACAAAGTTCTCTGTGAGTGTTAGGATTCTGTGACTCGCCAGGCCTCTGCAGTGGGTTCAAAATGCTGCAGTGCAGGTTCTCACCGTGTCAGCCTCATGGGGACACTCTGAGCAGATCCACTCACCCACTTCTTACCCCCCAGCGAGTCACGCCACTCTTGTCATTCCAAGAAATCTTAATTTCTTTATTGTTTGATTTTTTTGACTCAACAATTTTTTTTAAACTTTTTGTTTTTTTCTGAAACGTTCTTGTTATGAGCCTTTTGTTTTGTTCTCGTTAAATGCACTCGACCCAAAATTGGTTTGGCATATCGAAAAGGAGACCAAGGAGGGACTGGGGGGCATGGGAGAGAGGGGAGGAGGCCCGAATGGACACAAGAGATATTGAGGGTGAAAGAAGAGGTACACAGAGACAGTGAAAAAGACACAGGGAAAGAGGTGTTGACAGAGAAAGGAAGGCCAGGGAAACAACAACAAAAAATACTAAGATTTAAAAGCAAATGAATTCAGGAGCCCAAGGAAGAGAGTAGGAGAGGAAACCAAGACCCTTCCTTCTCTATACTGTCCCAGCTGGGGTGGGGTGTCAAGGCACCAGGTCTGGTTGGGGTGAGGGGACACCTGGGCTCTCGGGGGTGGCTTTGCACTTGACTGCAGTGGTGTCCAACCCCACCAGGGGGCCCTGCCATGCAGCTCTGAGGCCTGGGAATCCACCTTGGTGATTTTGGCTGGAATGAGAACCTAGGGACCCACCACACCCTCTCTCCCCTTGATTGTCAGTATCTGGAGAGATAAAAGGAGGGCTGGTCAGGGGAGAGAAAGCTGATTCCTTGCCTGCCTCCAGCACCCACCCCCTGTGGAACTCTCCCTCCAAGCCTGCTCTCCAGCCCTCTTACTGGTGGCAGAGGCAGCCTCTGGCTGGACTGACGCCTGGCCAACTTCTCCATTGTCCCTCCTCTCTTGCCAGCTCTTCACAGACCTCTAACTGCCCCTTCCTAAGTGGAGTTCCTGGCCTAGTGATACCAAGGAAGGCCACAGAGCTGTCTGGGCAAGACTGTTCCCTATACTTCTCTCTTCCCCATCCAGACTTACCCATGTTCTTCCGCTGAATGAGGTTAAGCCTTCCTACTGAAAAGCCACATATGGAACCCAAACCTGCCTTCTCCCCACACCTGTCTCCCTACATGGGACAAACCACCATCTTTGGTCTGACCCCTTCTCCCCTAACTGATGGGGACAAGCCAGCCCCAGCTCCCCAGGAGAAGGGAGGGACTTTCTAGCAGCAAAAAGGGTTCCTCCAGCCACCTACCTGTCCCTTTCCCCTAGTTCCTCCCTAGAGCCTTCCCCCCCCACCCCTGCCCCCTTAACCCAAAGAAGTTTATGGCAGCAGCAGGCTGAGACCCGAAGATGTTTGAAAACTCATGGCACTTGTGAGAAAAGAGAGAGGGGCAAAAGAGACAAGAAGGGGGCCAGAATAGGGGTGGAGGGCCACCCCTGGGAGAATGGCAATGATAGGGCTGGGCTAAGTGTGGCAATGGGACTACCCTACCCTCAAAGAGTTGGGGCAGGGGAGGCCAGGGTAAGAGGCTGGAGAGGAGGGTGCTGGAAGAGGTACTCAGGAGACATCCCCAGCCTGAAGCTTCCAGAGTCTATAGGTTGGGGGTAGAGCCCCCAATACAAAGGTGTCCTGACTGCAGGCCCTGGTACTTGGCTCTGTGTCCCCTGCAGGAGGGTGTAGGGGAGGGAAGGTGATCTCTCACCTTTGCATACCCTCCCCACCCCCCTCGAGAGAAGACAACTTCACCACTCCTAGCCTCCCGGTCACACCCACCACTTGCTGCCTCCACTTTCCTTCCCCCATCAACCTCTCTAGGTGGGAAATCAGTCCCTTCTTCCTCGGCCCAGAGTCCCAGAAGCAATATACAAGAAGCAGGAACTCAAAGGGACAGCGCAGCCATCTTGGCAAAAGCATCTTTGGGTGTGAGGGTGTCTCCCCCGGGCCAGTGGGGAGGGGAGGGGGAGACAGGCCCCGGTCCTGGGGCAGGCAGTGAGGTACACGCCCCAGGAGGGCTGACTGAGGCCAGGGACAGGCGGAGCAGGGAAAGAGGCGACAGAAACAGTGCCGGGAAGGAAACAGGTTCTTTGTTTCGCTGTTGCTTCTAGATTTTGTTTTCTGTCTCTGGATTGTAAAAAGCTGCTCTGGCGGCCCGCCCACCCCGGCTGGGGATGCACACATACACGGAGGAGTCCTGGCTGCCAGGGCCCGGCGGCGCCACTCTGCTCCGGAGAAAGCCCCGGGCTGGCTGGGCCACAGGCTCCCGGTGGCTTCAAGTGATGAGATTTTCTTTCCTTTTTTTTTTTTTTTTTGTCTTTTTTTTTTTTTTGTCTTTTTCATTTCGTTGAAATATTTACAGCAATGGGGGAGGAGGAGGAGAGAGGAAGGGGTAAGATGGCCCCCTAGGGAAAGATCCAAGCCCAGGACCCACTCCCCAGGGAGATCCAGACCCAAAATCTGCTCCCCAGTTAGCCGAGCCCACAGGACTGGGAACTACCCAAATATGGCCACCCCTGTGGGCTGGGGGCCCTGCGGGGAGTTGTGCTTCATCAGGAGTCACCCCAAGGGAGGGGGTCACTGGGTGCACTTGAGGAGGCTGATGGGCAGGCTTGCTGGGGAGGCAAGGATGAAGAGCAGAGGAGGGAAGGAGCTTCAGAGAAAGTTCCACCTTTAAACCAGCAGCCACAACTGCCCTTCCGCCTGCCCTGGGGCCTTCTCTTGGGCCAGAGGCCCCAGTCTCCAAGGAGCAGGGAGCTAGTACAGGAGGAACCTGTCTGCCTGCTCCCACTGCTCCTTCCTGGTGCAGCTGGCAGCATTTCCAGATGCAGAGACAGGAGCAGCGGACAGGTTCCATTCAGCAGGGCCCTTGGCCCAAGGAGACCAAAGCCCTCGTTTCCCTCCAGGGGGTAGGAAGGTAGGGGAGAGGGGGAAGTAGAGAGTGGGCTGCACCCATCCAATTTCTCCTTCCTTACTCCCTTGGGGACCTCTTGGCTTCTCCTCACTGCACTTCCCCCAATTCGAGCTGGTGCACGTGGCTGGTAGGAAACCCTGTCTGTGAACCCTGCACCACAGGCCCCCATGGCAGAACTCCTGAGGGGCCTAGAGGGCCCACGGCCGACGGGTACTTGGAGAGAGTGGCCCACCAGCCACTGCCTCCATGAGTCTCCCTCTCCCACCAGAGCCCCACCCAGGGTTCCCTCCCTGGCCTGGGCCACCAGCCCCTGGTCCGTGAGGTCCCTCAGAGACTGGTGACCAGCTGCATCTGCCCATCCCCATCGGGCCCTGGCCCCTCGAGGCCTGGGGCTGCCAGGTAGCCCTCGTGGCTGGGCCGCCGCACCTGGTAGTAGCCCTGCAGGGGGTTCCGGGCCACCAGGGCCGGTGGGCGCGAGGTGTAGTAGATTTCAGGGGGGCCGGGGGGCGCAGGCGGGGGTGGTGGGAGGGCCTCGCTGGGCCCCTCGGGGCTGCTGTCCGGGTAGGAGGGCGAGTCCCGCAGGTTGGCCCCGCTGGCATAGAGGGAGTCCCGGCCCGGAGGGGAGGAGAGGGGCCGGCTGGTGGCCCCATCCTCCGCAGTGCAGCTCTCCGACTCATCCAGATCGCTCTGGTACAGCACCGACTGGGCCCGGGGCAGCAGCAGCGGCTCCTCCAGGGCCTTGTAGAGAAGTTCGATCTCTGCCCGGTCAGCACCCCCGGGCCCGCCTGCTTCTTCCTCGCCACCGCCCCCTGGCACAGGTGGCACGGGGGGTTCGGGTGGTGGAGGGCCCTTGGCCCCGCTGCTGCCGCCCCGCAGGTTGTTGTGTACCAGCTCTGAGATGATCATCTTCTCGAAGGCGGCAGCGTCGGCCAGGTTCCGGCCTCGCGGTGGCTCGGAGGCCCCATCCCCTGGAGGGAAATCCCCACTTCGCAAGGAGTAACTGTTGTTGAAGTTGCCATTGAGGGGCAGTGTGTCCATGCCACAGGCTTCCCGGCCTCCCAGAGGGTGCTCTGCAGGCAAAAGAGGATCGGCTCAGGAGGTGCGTGGGCGGCGACAGGGGCATGGGCACACGGGAGAGGGGGTGCCTGCTTCCCCCTGGGCTGAGCTCTTCCATTCCCATTCTTTCTCACTGGTAGAGGGGACACCAGCCCAGCAGCAGGTTTGGGGAAGGGGGTGGGGACCAGTTCTCTCCGGGTCCCCTCGCAGGTAGAGGCTATGTGAAGAGTTCTGTGTGACCGGTTCCATTTCCTGTGCTCTGACACTCCTCACCTTCACTGCCTACCTGAGAGCCAAATATAACCCCCTCCGGCTGTATGTGGGGGGGGGGGTTGGGGGCACCCTGAGTTCTCCTCCCTGAGTGAGATCATCCCAGGAGGCCACCATCACATTTTCCTCCCAGCCTCAGAAACGTTACCAGGCAAGTCACACTTACTGGGTTCCCGGTAGCTCCCTGCAGGTGCCAGCGAGGAGAGAAAAGAGAGAAGGTGAGAGTGTGCTTGGGAAGTCAAGCCCAGGCTCCAGTTCAGGAAGCATGAGGATGCCCCAAGCAGAGACCCTTGGGATGCAGACCTCACACTCCCCGATCTGAGCTGCTGATCGCTTCCTGTACTGGAGTGCTCTCACCTGGGGAGTTGAAGACAGGGGGCGAGGAGGGATTGAAGCCCACCGACTCAGCAATGAGGGTGTTGTAGGGGCTGGTGCCCCCACGGGGCTGTAGCACGGGGTTGGTCAGCAGGTGGTTCCCCATGGTACCTGTCCGGGACGTCAGAGGTCACAAGGTGGCCCAGAGACACTGGTCTAAGAATCTTGAGGGATAAAGTGAAGGGCGAGGGATGCTGTCTCACCTCTGTTCAGGGTGGGGGTACTGTTGATGTCGCCTGCCATGAAGGAGGACTCCGTCTGTTTCCTCACGGTGTCGTTCCACATCCTCCGGATTCGGCTCTGGGGACATAGCCTGGACGTGAGGGGGCCCCCGGGGCGCCCACCCTCCAGGATCTTTCTGAGGTCACTCGCCTGATGAGCACCACCAGGGACCCGGGCTGAGTGCTGCCTTGCCTCTCGGGCTTGTGGGTGCAACACTCAGCCCCAGGGAGCCCTGCCCGGTGCCCTGGCCCCGGCCCAGATACCTGGGTCCCTGTGTAGTAGCGGGTGTTGCTCCGCATGGCTGAGGTCTTCAGTGAGCCGTGAGCGCCCCCGGGGGGGGAACGGATGCAGCAGTAGGAGTGACGCAGGCACTTGCTGTACTCCTTGTGCACCTGGGTGGGGAGGAAGACAGGGAGCTGGCAGCGGGCGCCCCGCGAGCCTCTCAGACCTCTCCGTCTCCCGTCCCACCACAGCCAGCCAGCCAGCCTCTCTTGCTGCTCAGGCCCAACCTCCTTTCTCCACATCCACTGCTGGGTTTCTCGTTTGTTCACACGACAGATCTTTAATGAGCATGTGCCGTGCGCCAGGGAGAGTTTAGGTCCCAGGAATGGCATAGAACAAATCAGACCCACGGCTCTACCTCTGAGAGCTAGTACCGTGGTACACAGAGACACACGTAGATGCAAACGTCGGCACGTCGTGTGGGATGTTTGATGGTGTCAGGTGCTGTACAGACAACTATGGCCGGGAAGGGGGCCGGGCGGTGCTGTGGGTTGGGGGTGTAGTGGGGATCTGTGATTTCAAATAGACCAGGGGGAGCCTCCCTGAGGAGCCCTCTCAGCAAAGATCTGAAAGAAATAAGGCAGCAGACCTTGTGGATATGTGGGGAGGAGCAGGGACAAGCCCTGAGGAGAGTCCGTGTCTAGGTGTTCGAGAGAAAGCAGAGGAGAGCATGGCTGGAGGGGAGGAGAGGGAGGCCCGGGTAGGAATGTGCGAGCCTACGGCTGCTGTAAGGGTGTCACTGTCACTGTGTGTGAAGTGGGGGCTGTGCGAGGATGTTGGCTTTGGCTGTGTGCCATGGGGGCGGCAAGGAGGTCACACTGTCCCTGCGTACCAACGCAGGCCCCAGGGTCTTGCAGCAGCGATCTTGTGATCCCTGCTTCCTCTGTCCCCTGCTTCAGCCTTCCCCGCTTCACTGTCCACCTGCTCCCACCACTGTCTGGGGCTCCCTACTCCCTTGAAGATGAAGTCTACAAACACCTTGGTTCAGGTTCCCCAACTTTCATCTAGAGCTTACTGCCTGTACACCCTCTCCACACTCGTCTGCTTCTGTGATCTCCTTCGTATATATATTTCTTCATGATTCAGATTTTCACACATTTGAAAAGGAAACTGTTACCACAAAACTCACAGTTCATCTCCCAACTACTGAAGTAGAAACGTTCTGTCTGGGTGGTACTCAGTCCTCTCCCTCCTACACCCTTGATTTGTGCCCCACGCTGGGCGGGGGGGGGGGGGTGTGGGGGTGAGGTTGATCCTCTGTCACAATCCTGCCCTGTGCTCTCCCAGCTCCCCAGACCTGTCCTGCTTTCTTGCTCCCCCGTGTTGCCGTATCTTGCTCTTTTCCAGAGCCATCTTCACCCCTGCCTAAATCCTTCCTGACCCCAAGCCTGCTCTCCCCTCACAGCAGACACAGTGCCACTGCAGAAGGCAGGCACTTGCACCCCACCCCTGACCTCACCTTCTTTTGTAAGGCGCAGTGAAAGACAAAGATGAAGACCCCCTGGAAGGCGTTAAAAGTGGTGAAGAGATAGGCCATGACCACCGACTCCTTATTGATGAAGAGCAGGCCGAAAGCCCAAGTGAGACCCAGCAGGAAGAGCAGCGCGATGGCCCCCAGGGCCCAGGATCTGGGGAGGGGGAGAGGGAGAAGGGATATCAAAGTCCCTTACAGTGGAGAAACCCTGCCCCGTAGCCCTGCTGCGTGTCCCTCTTCAGGCGAGCCTCGATGCCGTCTGCAAAGACCCACCTAGGATGCGTGGGCCTCGGGGGGAATGGCCTGCACAGCGGTACTTTCAACCAGCCCGGGCCCGAGGTCGGGGTTTGGGGTTTTGCAAAGGTCAGTCGTTAGCCTTCACCCTTTGGTCCGTGTTTCCAGACCCTTAACCTGTCTTTTGCTGCCTATTTCTCTGTAAGTTTCCTTGAAGGGGACTTACCTTTTGCACTTAGCCTTACGCTAACCAGCTATGTCTCCAAGAGCACAGGTTAGATGTGTTAAATCCCGCATTTTCCAATACTCATTAAGTAGATACATAACAAGCACAATAAAACACCACATTTGTCCTTAAAATCACATCGTGTGGTACTGAGAGTGAGAGCACCACGTTTTAGGAAGCCCTGGGAGAGGCCAGGCCCAGTATGGAGACCTCAGGGGCAGGGGTGTGCAGAAGGGTTGCTCACTTAATGTTGTCGAGGCGACTGGAGTCGGGCTTGAGCACAGATGAGCTCCGGATCATCTTGTGCAGGGTCACCATGAGGAACACCAGGTTCACCTGGGGGTGGGACAAGGGGAGGGGCTAGGCTACACGTGGTACTGGCCAGGCTGGGGGTCCCTCCACCTCCCATTGTGAGCTCCTGGCCAAGTCTTAGTCTCAACCCTCCTTCTTCAGGGCTGCCTCTGCCAATGTACCTGTGCTCAGGTGTCTGCTGACCGGTAACAACTGTTAATGTGGCTCCTGCTGCTGGGAGGACAGGGCCCACACCTGACACAGGCAGGGGCTCAAATCACAGTGCCTGGATGGATGGGCCTCGGTGCTGGAGCTTTACGGACCTGCTATGCTCTTGTCCTCTTGGTTGGCTGCTCGGTTTCGATGGTGGTCAAACCAGCCCTCTCAAGGCTCGGGGGGAGTGGGGGGTGCTCAGGGGTCAAGGCTAGCTTGCATGAAGAACAGAGACGTGGTACTGGCGGGTACCACCTTCCTACTTACCACGATAACAAAGGAGACTGGCCCGATGAAGCTCCAGATGAAATAATTGTCCACTCGGAGCCAGCAGCTATAAAGGAAGTGGGGCTGGGGTAGACAAGAGGCGGGAAAGCCCTCCCCCCCTCCCCAATCCTAGTCCCCAGGGACTCTGCTGTGGCCTTAGATCTCAGGAGGAGGGAGGCCAGTGCCCTGAGGGTCCTGGCCTAAGAGGTACTGCTGAGCAGAGAGCCAGGCAGGAGGAAAGACTTGGGGGGGTGGGGGGTGGGAGGAGGAACACTCACGCCTTCTCGGTGCCATAGCTGCGGTAGTCGATGGCAGCCGCGATGCCCACCACCAGTGCCGGGAAGCAGTAGCCCCCCAAGTAGTAGTACTTGGTGCGGGAGTACTCGCTCTCAAACACTTCCACCAGCAGCAGATAGAGGTGCACACCCTCCAGGCACAGCCAGGAGAAGGCGGCCAGGAAGAAGTAGTGCAGCAAGCCCGCGAAGATGGGGCAGGCGATCTGGGGGCAGCGGGGACGGGGACCACAGGTGAGGAGCCACCCGGGCCGGCGCCGCCTCTCCTCCCGCCCGCCTCTGTCCCTGAGCCCCAGCCCACCTCATACTGAGTCTTGTCGATCCCGACCAGGAAGAGCAGCTCAGCCAGGAAGAGGTTGATGCACAGGTTCTTGTGGATGGTGTTGCGGTCGGTCTGCAGCCCCCGCAAGAAGCAGAAGGTAGAGATACAGATGGCCAGGCAGACGAGGGAGATCACGATGCCCACCCAGGTGATGACCGACAACAGCAGCTCATTGATGCGGCCCTGGTACTGGGGGATTGGGGGGGGGGGGCACTCAGCACCTGTGGCCTTTGTGTAGCCAGGCTCGCTCTGGGCTCAGCCAGGTACTAGTGGCGAGCAAGGCCATAGGTCACGGGCACCACCAGTGCTGCCCGTCTGGCCTTCTGCCCCCTGGCCGGCTCGCCGGCCCCCACCCTTCTGCGGCTGGCACGCTCACTTCCTCATGCTCTGGAAGGCTTGTGGAGAGATGACGAAGGTGACACCGACTTGCTTCTCCAGAGAAGGGAGAAGGTGGGACCGTGACCAGAAAGAACCAGACATACGGCCTCATGCCCCAGGCAAGACTGGTGGCCCCCCTCCTGCCCACATGCCCACGAGGCTGGCCTTCCCTGCACTGTCCATGCAGTGCTCTCTCTGCCATGCAAGGCCAGGAGAGCAGGTGGGCCTGCCCAGAGGAGCGGAGCGCCAGCCAGCTTACGATCTCGTGGTGGGCCATCAGCACGGCGAAGTTGGTGAGGTGGCTGCAGGCACACGTGGTGTGGGTCTTGTTGGACTCCACCAGGCGGCAGCCCTGGGTTGACCAGTAGCCCAGCATGGAACGCTCCGAGTAGTTCCAGAAGGAGCAGTTAGCATTGAAGTGGTTCTTGGCCTGTCGTGTGGTGGCGGCCGGGAAGTCAGGTCCAGGGAGTCCCGTTCCAGCCCCCACACCCAGCTCCCGGGATGGTGACAAGCATGAGAAAAGGGGCCGGGGCTCCAGGTGACAGTCTGGGGTCTCCGGGGACAAATGGCCCAAGCTGTTGAGATGGAGGCCGGGGGACCGGCGTCCCAGAAAGGGATCGTAACTTGTTCTTGGGGTGGGTGAACACGTAGTGGGGAGAATATGCAGGCTGGGAACATGGAAGGTGGTGGGACCCCCACAGAGGGAGGGGGATGCCTCAGCTCACCTCCAGGTGGGCCACGGTGAAGATGACAGGGTCCATGAGAAAGACTCGACTGGACTCCTTGTTGATGGACGCCGCGATGACCTGCGAATTCACCACCAGGGAGGCGCCGCCTGGGCCACCTGTGCCTGCTTCACCTGCCAGCTTCACTGTGGCGTTCTCGGTGGACAGGAAGAGACCCAGGTTGTTGTAGAGGATGAAAACGACTTTGACTACACCTGGGGACGATGGGCGTGGCAGGGCGAGCCATCAGTCCTCGGCCAGCAGCCCCCCCCCCCCGCCCCAAGCCACACCGGCCAGCAGGACCTCCAGAGCCAGGCTGTGGCCCAGGTGAGGGGGGCTTGGGGAGCCCTTCTGTGTACCATTGTTCAGTTAGTTGTAAACGGTTCCAAATGACAGGGCCGTGTCCCCAGCCCCACCTCATTTGCTGTGTTACCTTGAGGAAATCCCCATTCTCTGAGCCTTAGTCTCAAATGGGACAGACCTCCCTGAGCTATGAGAGTAGACTGCTTTTACACAGGAGTGAGCCCGGCAAAGTTCCTGTGCTGTGGGGCTTTGGGTGGGGTGGGGGGGGGGGGCGGGAGGGAGGACTCCACGAATCCCCTGAAATATTATGCTAGCTTGAATATAGGACAGTCTTGTGTGTGGTGGGTCCCACCCTTTTCTCGGATTCTTCAAAACCACTAAAATTTAAGAACTGATGTTTTTTGCCAGTGAAGCAGGGATGCCAGCCCAGGGTTTGGGCACTGACCGTTGCGGCTGTTCTGCTTGATGGTATTGGCGGACAGCTGGATGGAGTTCTCGCTTGGGTACTCCTGGGGGAACACCAGCTCCTGCACTTGGCCCTCGGTGTTGAGGACTGTCACCTCCAGGACTGTGGGGACAGGGGACGGCAGGACAGATGTGGTTGCGGTCTGTCCCCAGTCCAGAGGCCCAGCTATGGCAAGAGGCCCAAGGCCAGGGCATCCCCCGTGGTCTCTGGGCTGCAGCCCTCACAGTTCGAGATTTGCACTTGAACTTGCCCTGGTCATGACCGCAGCACTCACCCACATTCTGCTTGGCAGCCAGGAAGCGGGCGGGCTCCCTGACATTGTCGGCCAGCAGGAAGGCACCCTCCTCCAGGACATCCAAGAGCATGGTGGCTGTGTGCACCTGCTCCGTAGCATTCATGTCCTTCCAGGATTCCAGAGCCTCTGGCCGCAGCAGGTTGTCCACAGTCTCTACCACAGCCTACACAGGTGAGGGGGTGGCATTGTGATTCCCCCCACGTCCTCCAGTTCCTTGGGCTGGGCTCTGCATCCCTTTTCTCAGCCTCCCTCCCCAGTGCTGCCTGGGGCGTGCCCAGAAGCCATGAGGGCTGTCTCGCCAGCTCTCCCTCCCCTGCTGCTCGGCCTTGGCCAGCAGGAGCCCTCTGGGCCTCACCTTGATGTAGTCTTTGCAGGTTCTCTCCCGCTTGTGCATCTGGGAAAAGAGAGAGAGTTGCTGTCATTTCCCTCCGCCCCCCGCCCAGCCCCCCATGCTGACACGTCCGGGCCCCAGATAGGTTGCTCTTCCGTAGCTGTTACCGACCCAGGGCTGGGCCACGAGCAAGACCTATTCCTAAGGGACCCCCAACCCTAAGGACCACCCAGGGCAACTTGAGAGGAAGATCCAACATGCCTAGGACCAGCCCTCTCTGACCACCATGGGTGGCAGTCCAGCGTGGAGGTACCAGGCTGGCTCTTCTTGAACCCTCAGGGCACTGCCCCACCCTGTTGGCCCCACTGCCACGCCCCACCTTGTTGTAGTTCTTGCCAGCTGACTCGCGCTCGATGGGCCGCAAGGCCTGCAGCTGGGCGTCCAGAATATCCAGCAGCTGCTCCATCAGCTTCACGGAGGAGGACACGTCACCCGCATAGATGGAGCCTCGGGTGTGACGGGCTAGCTCACTGGCAATGTTGGCTGCATTCTCCCCACTCTTGATCTGTGTGAGGTGGAGTAGGGGCCCCCGGCTACCTCAGAGACCATCCTGCTTCCCGCATGTTCCCTTTTAACATGCCCAGCCTGCTTGGCCCCTCTCCTCCCTCTCTCTCTGGCCTCTTTGCCCTCCCCATCCGTCTCTGTTCCCGCAATAGGCCAGGGAGGGGACCCCACACAGTCCTGGCTCCCAGACCTGCCGGCCTATTTGTCTCCCCAATTGCTCTACTGCCCCCAGTGCGCCTTGTGCCCGGCCACCCAGGGCCCAATGTGCAAGCAAATGTGCCAGTCTGGAAGGGGCAGCTGCTGCTGGTACCTTCTGGGCCACCTGGTTGACCCAGGGGGAGGTGCAGTTGCTGAGGTCAGGGCCCCGGGGGTTCCAGAGCCCCAGGGCTGGTAGACACTGGAAGGAGGCAATTCCTGCAGGGACAGACAGGAACAGAGAAGGGGGCCACAGGGAAGGAGAGGAGAAGGGGCCACAGCAGGGAAAAGAGATAACAGAGGAGAACAAGTAGGTGAAGGAAACACGGAAGACCAGACATGAAGAGGGCCGGACAGTCAAGAGAGACATCACTCTGAGGTGACGTAAGCCACCCCTCACTTCTCAGCTCCCCCTCTTGGTTCCTCCTCCTTCCATCTTTGCCCACCAGAAATGGAACTTTCTAGCAAAGTCCATCTTGGAAGCCCTCCCTCTCCCTGAAGCCACTTCAGACCCTCCCCTTGGATCGCTCCACTTGGAGCACGGGGTCCTGCCCCCCCCCCCCCCCCCCCGCCCCAGGGCACTCGAGCTGCTCTCTGTGCTGCTGCTACTGGCTGCTCCAGGGCCCGAGTCACCTCCTGTGGGCTCCCTTCACGGTCTGCCCGCCACTGCAAGAGGGGACAGGGCAGGGGGACTCACTGAGCTGCTCCTGTGCCCTGAGAGCACAGCTGCAGAGGTCAGGCGTGACCCCTGTCCTCAGAAAGCCCATGCTTGGGCGTGGAACGTGAACAAGGGAGTGTGCCTGGGCCAAGCTGAGTGGCGGACACGTTCCCGACCCCTTCCCCGGCCAGACCAGATCTGGCCACTCCCCAGGCCAGCCACAGTGAGGCGGCCGCAGCCTCTGTACTCACCTCGGGTCCCCTTGGGGCAGGGCCTCTCCACCAGCATGCCCTGCTGGGTGGCCGGCCACTGGACCCGCCGCACCTCTCTAGGTTCACAGAAGAGCTCTGGGGACACGTGCAGGTTGGGGGCTGGGGGCCGCCGGGTGCTGGGAGCTGGGGCTGTGGCTGGAGGCAGGTCAGGTCCCAGCTGGTTGATGGCACCCACAGGGTGTGTGGTGAGGGGCACCCGGCGGAGCGGGGTGGTGGCTGCGGGCGAGGCCGTGCTGGTGAGGGGTGTGGGTCGGGCTGTGGTGGTCGTGCTGACAGGTGGGGAAGTGGCTGGGCCTGGAAGCGAAGAGGGTATCCAAGGCAGAGTCACCCCTGTGCCCGGAGTCCTGCCGTGGTGTGCCCAGGCACGGGGTCTCTGGCATTCTAGCATGTTCCCTAAAGTGGGAGGATGTCCTGGTCCCCCCTGGGTCTGGGAGATTTCCCCTGGCCTCTCTCTACCCCCAAGACCACCAGAAACATCAAAAGGCAGTAAAAATCCACTTGAGTGTACCCTGAGGTATGAGAGCAACCAGAGAGCGCAGGCCAGGAAGAGGATGTCACAACACAGGCACCTGCCATCCCCGTTCCACTCTCCGGCCTCTGTGACCTGGCCGAATCCCGGTGGAGGCCTCAGATCCCCATTTTGCCAATGAGGTTGGATTAGATGGGGCTCCCTGCGGCTGCTCAGAGCTGGCTGAGGGCAGCTGAGAGAGCAAAATGAGACTGCCCAGGGACACTCAGTCCTGGCATCTTTACTGACCCCAGGCTTTCACCCAAGATTTTGGGCCCAAAGTGCCCAGGCCCCTGGGCCAGGCGGGGGGTGACTTAGTGGTTAGGAGCGCAGAGCCCTGGATATAGACCGGCAGAGAAGTAAGCACGCCCCTACTGCCCTCCCAGTGCTTCAGTCTCTGCACCTTACGTAAAAGGCAGGAACGATCCCCGCCCCATAAGCCATGACGACGAACTGAGAGGCTGAGACCAGCCTCTGTCCCGTGCTATTTGTCGTTGACCTCCCCGCTCTCAGCACGCAGTATACCCCCACCCCACGCCAAGCAACCAAGGAGGCAGAGCCCAGGGCAGCCAAGCCTACCCGCACTGGGGTCGGGCGGCCCGAACTCCAGGCTGTAGCGCACCACAAAATAGTTGTTCCAGACGTAAAGCTGGTTGTCGCGAGGGTTGTAGTCCACGGAGGAGACGAACTGGTAGGGGTTGGGGAAGGCCAGGCTCACGGGCTCCTCGCGGTTGGCGTTGGTGTTGAAGGCGTAGTCCACGCGGTTGCCCGCCGCCTCGCTGTCGTCGTCCACGTACACGGAGCGCAGCACGTACAGGACCCCGCACACCATGAAGGCGTTGGACGCCGAGCGCTTGTCGTAGCCGGTCTCCCACGTGCCCTCGAAACGCAGCGTGTAGGGGTTAAGCTGGCTCACCACCAGGCGCCCGTTGTTGCCCTCGGTGGCGTAAATGACCCACAGCCCGTTCTCGTCCACAGCTAGGTCGATGTCGGTCTTGCCCCCCCAGCGGTAGGGCGAGGTGTCGTGGTAGTTGGCCGTGTTGATGACCGTCTCCCCGCTCTTGATGCGCGTGCGCAGGTCGTACTTGACGATGTTGCGCGTGCGCTCCTTGTTGTAGAAGACGGCGCCGTCATAGACCACGAAGCCCGTGCCGTCCACGCGGTTGGGCAGGCGGTAGGTGGTGGTGTGGCGCGCGGCCACGTAGTCCTCCCACGAGGCGTACTCGGTCAGCGTGTCCGTGCGGTAGGGGATCCAGGGCATGACGTAGATACGGTCGCCCGCCTGCAGCGGGTCCTTGCACCAGGCGCCAGACTGGTGTTCCGACTCGTGCGTGGAGGTGGGCTCCAACACCTTCTGCAGGGTCCCTGGGCACACGAAGACTGGGCCGGGCGGATGGGAGGGCGGGGAAGACATGGGGAGAGGAGGCGCAGAGGCGAGGGAGGGGGAGAGAGAGAGGCAAGTTGGTCACGCGGCCTGGGGTAGCCAGGCTGTCCCCTCCTGCTGCTGCAGTCACGGTTGCTTGGTAGGGCTGGTGACGGGAAGGGGGTTTCCGGGCTGGGACCCCTGCCCTGCCCAGCTGCCCCTCTCCCTGGAGAGGTCAACCCTGGAGGCCATTAAGAGCAGGGTTAGTGTGTGGGGTGGTGGTACCCCTCTCCTTCCCTGGCTGCTAGAGACCCCACAGGCTGGGGATAAAGGGTTTGGCAAGAGCCCTTCCAGAGTCGTCTTCGTGTGCCTTAAGTGGGGGCGGAAAGATCTCCTCACTGCAGCCACTGGTGGCTTTGAGGCTCCAGGGACTCAGTGCCCTGCTCCTTTACCATCGTCACAGCCCCCTACGGAAGAGCTATGGGTCGAGGGTCCCATCCTTCCCCAACCACACCAGGACAGATTTTTTTTTTTTTTAAACTCTTTCTCCCCTCTCCCCCCAACCCCCCGCAAAAATTGCAAGGTAGAGTGATGTTTCCGTACCCACAGTGGGTGTCAGGAGTGCCCCCCTATTCCAGGGTGGAGGAGGCACCCAGGGTTCCCGATGCAGCCTGTGCCCCCACCCCCCCACCCAGTACCCACGAAATCAGCAGGTGAGGAAGGGTTTTTGGAAAAATCCAGCCCCTCCCTGATGGTGCCCCGCCCTGCCCCCAGCCGGCAAGGTCTCTCATGGGGTTTGTTCAGCAGCAGACACTGACACTGGTGCACGGGGGTGGGGGAGGTTGGGGGACATGGGAAAGGAGGGGGCTTCCCGGGAGAGTTGGGGAGGGGAAAGGAGAGCTGCGTGGAGGGAAGAGAGACAAGGTGGGGGGGCCTCGGCGAGGTCCTGGCTCCAAGGGAGGCACGCTGGAGACCACCTGGGAAGAAAGGGTTAGTGCTGGCGAGGAGAGAGGGGTGAGCAGAGAATTCACTCCAAGGCCCAGGCCCGACTGAGGGTCCCTCGGGGGGGCAGTCCCAGGTCCAGCTCAGAGGGGGCAAGGGAGGGAACCAGGAGCTAGGATAAAGACCCAGCCCGCCCCAGCCGGCCCGCCCCCTCCCCTGCCCCGGACCCCGATTTACCTGCGACCATCCCCGGCTCGGGAGGAGGGACCAAGGCACCGCTGATGTCAGAAAGGTGGGGGGCCCCGCCCCACCCCCCCATTCCCTGAAAAGGAGGAAAACCTCAACTGCATCTCGTTGGCCGCCGCTGGCCTGCCCACCCTTGCCCCGTCACACCCCGGTGCCACCTACTCCTAGCCTCCCCTCACCGACCCGGTAGGGGTCTGGACTCAGGAGTGGGGATGTCCAGACGCCCCTCCCTCCAGGATGGCCGGGCCTCCCTCTCACCTCCCTGCTGGCCGAACCCACACACAGGCCAGGGTGAGGGTTTGCAGTGAATTCTCTGCTCCTGCTTGGCCTGTCACCAAAGCAGCTGGCCCCAGGGGGAAAAGGGAGGGCTGGGACCTGGTGCGGGCTTGGGGGGCAGCCCCAGTGGCAAGAGGGTCTTGGACAGGCACCACTCCTCACTCCCCCACGTCCAGCCTCTTCACCAGGCTTGGGTGGGGGGATGTCCAGCCCTCCCTTCACAGCATCAGGGACGGCTTGGCCCGAGGGTCCCCGGGCACAAAGCAGCCAGGAGCACACCCTGTTTTAGGAGGGGGAGGGGAGCCTGGGACACAGACGTCAGCAGGGACCAGAGGGATCCTGGCTTGCGCCCTAGGGCTCCACCATCTCCTTGTCCCCAGTGCCCTGAGGGGTTGGCCTGCGCCCTGTGTCCCGCACACCTGGCCTCCAGCTTTTTCCTCTGTGCCCAGGTCTCCCCTCTCCCCAAGCCAGGACCCCTGCCAGCTCTGTGGCCCCTGAGCAGATGTGTCTGTGTGTGGGGGGGGGGGCGGTGGGAGGCCTCAGAGCCTGACCTGGTCAGAAGGGTGTGGAGGAGGAAAACGTGGTTAGAGGTTACCCCGGGGAAGGGGGAGAAGATGAGGAAGGGTCTGCCTGGGGCCTTTGACAGCAAGGACCCTCCCCAGCACCAAGCTCCCAACACCTCCTCTTCCCTCCCCCCTCCCCCCCCGCCCCCCCCTCCCCACCCCCCTCCTCGAAGAGAAAAGATCCAGGGCTGCAGGGTCCAAACCACCACCGGGCCTGTAAGAAGAGTGTCTCAGGGAGAGAGAGGGAGAGAGTGGCGGGGCAGTGAGGGTCGGGGGCCTGGGCTGGCTACCCAGGCCTCTCTGAGGTGGGGGAGGGCAGGGGGAGGGGAGCAGCTCGGAGGGACCCCGCCCCACCTTCCTCAAAGGGATGCTCCACAGACCACCGTAATTTCAAGGCAAAAAACGACCCTGAAAGGATGGCTCGCCCGCAGCCAACCTCAAAGCTGTCATTTCCCCCCAAATTCAGGGGAGCGCTGGGCCATCTCCAATATCCCACCCACCCTCGAAGTTCTTCCGCGGCAGTGTGCCCCCCCGCCCCCCCCCCCCCAACACCAAAGGCCAGAGAGCTCCACCCCACCTTGGAGTTTTCCCCTTCCCCTGCTGAAGGTTAACCCTGCAAGAAATTACGGTGCTCACGGAAGTCCCCAGACCAGGCATGTACCTCCCCCAACCCCCCTCTCCCTGGTCCTCTAACCAAAACAGCCCAGAAGAAACCCTGACTGCAGCTTTGCAAGTGTTTCAGAACCAGAGAAAACGTTCCCCCACCCCGCGCTCCCCCCCACAGCGAGGCCCACCCCCACCCCTTCCCCCCCAATTTGGCAGACTGCCCTCCCAAGGCTTGGGACAGCTGACATCCCTCCCCAGGGCTGGGCCCCCGGCTGGTCAAGGATGGGGGTTGGGGGTGGGGGAAACTGGTGCTCCGTGCTCCAAAACAGCTCTGGGCCTTGGAAACGCCAAACCAGAAGGAACTTATGCCACCAGGAGCCCGAGAGATAGAAGGAATCTGCTCCCCCAAAGGAAAACAAAGGTGTCCCCTCCATCCCGCCTCCCCTGAGCCAGACACGTGTTACAAAAGTTGGGGCAGGAAGAAAAGGAGAGAGACCCGGTGCACTCTGCCCCCAGCTGGGAGCCAGACAAGGGGGTCCCTCCCTCCCCTCCCGCCCTGGATGCTTACGCACGTCTCCTGAAGGAGGCAAAAGAAGTGTGAGAGAAGGCCAGGTCCCCCCTGAAGGGCTGGGACGAGGGAGGAGGGACAGGGAGAGACCGAGAGAGAGAAAAAGAGGCAGAGAGAGAGAGAGAGAGAGAGAGAGACAGAAGGTCCTGCCCGTGCTCAGAGAGGAGCTTCCTCGGGTGTCTGGAGGGTGGAGTCGCCCGTGGCGGCACCAGGGCTGGCCCCACCGGGAGGACACCCGGGGTGGGGGGTGGGGAGAAGAAGGGGCCAAGAGGGGAGGGCGGGTCACATAAGTATGGTACAGGTAAGAACAAAGTGTGAGTTAGGGGTTAGCATTGGTAACAGTGCGTTTACCTTTCTGCTCCACTTCTACTTTAAGCATCGGAAGAGAGAGAGAAAACAAATTGAAAAAAAATGTGCAAGAAAAAAAAGAGAAAAAAAAAAGATTAAATTGCTTTCGTTTCTTATCTGGCAACATGCCCCCTTTTCCTTTCTTTCCTCATCCTGGTTCCCCAACCCCGAAACGTAGCATCAGCTCAGCCCCCGCCCCCAAGTCCCTTCCTCTGGGGAGGGTGTCGGGGGAGACAGTCACAGGGAGGGGGAGACACGCGAGGACAGAGACCAAGAGAGACACGGGGGGGGGGGGTGTGTACAAACAGGCAGGTGGACGGAGCCCTCAGATGGGTGGGAGCACCCTCGGTGCAGTGGGGGTTGGGGAGGGGGTAGCTTCAGCTGGAAGGTAGGCTCTGGTTAGGGGAGCACCAGGGGCGAGGGGGTGGGGAAGAGCCACACGGGTCCCCTCACACCCTGCCTGCTGCCCTCCAGCTAGAACCAGGGGCCCAGGGGGAGGGGGTTCAGTGCCTCCAGGGGCCTGGGTGCCCCCAGCTGAGAGAGCATGCTGAGCTCCTTCCCTTTCTGTGCTGGCCGTGCTAGAGTCCAGCCGAGCTCCTCCAAGCCCTCGCAACCCAGAAGAAGCCAACACAGAGAGAGAGAGGGCGGCAGAGTGGAACACAGAGTGACGGAGAGGCAGACAGGCAGAGCCCCTGGGCCTCGGAGAGCCGGGTGGGGGAGACAGAGGCAGAGAAGGAAGAGGCTGGGGTGGGGGAACATCACAGACAGCAGGTGGGGGCACAGACACGCTCCCACGCTCCCCAGCTCCCCCGGGGCAAGCCTGTGGCTCCGTTTGTCTGCCTAGCCCCCCCACCCCTGGGGGCCCGGGAGCCAGGAGCCCCCTGTCTGCTGCCCAGTGGGCGGGCGCACCTAGGGGAGGAAGGGGCACGGTTAGAATGTGCTCAGCTGCAAGGCAAATCCAGCGTTAGTCGGGCCTGTCTGGATGTGTGTGTGTTTGTGTGTGTGTGTGGTGGTGGGGGGGGGGGAGTCCCACACACCCACTGCCCCCTCCCCACGGTGGCCCCTACACCCACCCCTGACTCGCCCGCACCAGCACTGGGGTCACCCCAGCCTCTGAAGCCCAGGGCCAGATGGCTGCCCAGGCTGCTCCCCCTTCAGGCTCTGTGTCCCTGGCCCCTCAGGATCTTCTGGCCGGGGCCTTGCTCCCCTGCCGCCTCTCTAGAGGCACAAGCAGGGAGTCCACAGGGGAGTGTTTGGCTTCCTTCCCAGCGCCTCATCCAGGGCCTGGCACACAGGAAGTGCTCAGCGAACAGGAACATCGCGGGACGAGTGAGTGCCCGCCTTCCTGTTCTCTGGCCTAGCTACCCTCACCCTTGTTAACTGCAGTCCCCACTTCTTCTGGAACCAGGAGCTACACCCCCACACCCCTGGGTCCTGCCTGTCGAGGGCACACACGGCCCCACGTGTCCCAGACACATTCACTGCGCGTCCTGCCTCCCCCGGGGCTCAGGCTAGCTCTCTCCCCCAGGCCGGAGCTGCCCATGCTTGGGCCATCCAGTCTCTGTGGGCCGTGCCCCCTGGCCCACCCTCGGGGGCCGGGGGGCGGTCAGCTTCAGGAGGCCCGTAGGCCTCTTTCCTCCCTGTGCTGCGTAACTTTTTTCCTGCTTCTTCACCCACGTGGCGTCCACTTGCTTTGGACTCGACTTGGATCAAGGTCTTCTTTTCCTGCCCTTTATCTCACCTACCTCAGGAGGAGTTGTGTTCGTCACTAGTCATTACTTTTGGTTTTGATTACCAACGGCAGTAATGTTAACTGGTAAAAATCGCTACAAGTAGCCACAACAAAAGCAATGACTACCAAGTACCTAGCACTTGGTAAGTGACGAAGTGCCAGGAGCTGTGCTAGGAACTTCCCAGGTAGTTTTTCAAGAGCCCTGTCTGCGGATGGGGAAGCTGAGGCTCAGTGAAGTGAAACGACACAACTGAGGCCACTGAGCAGCTGGCAGAAGCGGGCACCGTTTCTCTGACACCTATGGTGCGGGGCGCACGAGGCGCTTCACCCACATTCTGTCTACTGCTGGCCGCATCCCTGGGAAGGGGCCCCTCCCGCCATCACAGATGAAGGTGCAGGCTAAGCTGGCTCGGAAGGGCACCCGAACCCTTGCTGAGCACATCCTGAACCAGGCTCGGGTCTGGGCGCTGGGGCATGAAGACGAAGCCTCTGCCCTGGGGGAGTTTACACCCGCACCTGCCACAGGGAGCCAGCTCTGCGGCCAGCCTCAGGTCAGGCGTTTCACACACACCGTCTCCTGGACTCTCGCCTCCTTTGGCCGCAGCTCAGAGAAGTTAAGTCATGTGCTCAAGTTTCAGAGTCAGAAAATCCAAGAACCAGGCTGAGCCGCAAACCCAGCCTGATTTCCCTGCTGTGCAATGCTCCCAGCCTCCCGCCTTCCTTCCCTGATGCCCCAGCCACGGGGGTGGATGGGCAGTGTCCCCAGTGCTGTGGGGAGGCTTCAAAGATCAGATGGGCGTCCCCCTCAGGTGGCGGCTGGAGGCCTCCGTTGCTGAAAGGAAAGGGTGAGGAGTAAAAGAAGGTTATGGAAGCACATAGGTGATCCTGTTTCCCCCGGCCTGTACGCCATCACCTGCGAGGAGAAATCAAAGGTTGAGGGGGACGGCTGGGGTGGGAGGGCAGAGGAGGGAGAGTCACAGGGCCTCCTGCTCCCCTGCCCCTGCCCCCCACTCTCTGACACTCTGGTGGCCCTGCCTCCTCCCCCATCTGCCCGGAGGCCCTACCTCCAGGTTGGCTACATGAAGCTGGCAGGGAGAGGAGGGGAATGGATGATGGGGAGAAGGGAAGGGAGAGTGAGGGCAGGAAAGAAGGGCCATGTTAAGAGCAGAGCGCTGAGGAGGAGAGACCCTGTCTTTGTTTGCTCCCTTTGGCCAGAGGCAAGAAAGCCAGGCCCCTGGCTCCCCAGATCACCCTCCTCAGGCTTCCTGGGGGGGGGGGGTGGGGCACTCTAGTCCAACATGGCAGCACTTCCCTTGCAGACAGGAAGTGCTACCATGGTAATGGGCAAACTAACCAAGAGATAGTAGCTGAGGAAGATGCCCCTAGTCCTTCGAACCAGATCTGCCGCCAGGCCTCAGACGGTGGCCTGCCTCTCTGTGGGTTTGGAGTCCAGCTTCCAGGACTGGGAAGGGGCAGGACTAGGAGTATGTGAGAAGTGAGGGCGACGAGAAAGAGGAGAGGGAGTTGAGAAAGGAGATGGAGTGAGTGAGAGGGAAGAGCAGGCGTGTAAGGTGGGGTCAGGAGAGGAAGAGATGTGAGAGGGGAAGGAGGCAGAGAGGCTGGAGGGCAGCAAGGCCCAGGCCCAGGGAACAGGAGACTGACAAGTGCACCGACCAGAGTTCTGGCCTTGAAGTGTTAAGTGAGCAAGGGGCACGTGCAGGAGCAGGGCTAATGGGCCAGAGTAACAAGAGGTGGGGAAGGTGCCCTGGGGATGGGGACAAAGTCTGTGAGCGGGGGGGGGGGGGGGGGGGGGGGGGGGGCAGGTTCCGAGTGTGGACAGAGGGGCTGGGAGAAGAAAATGTGTGAGGGAGGGAGCAGGCCGGCTGTCCCCCAAGTACCTGGTCCCGACTTGGCCCTGTGCGTGCGTGTGTGTGTGTGTGTGTGTGTGTGTGTGTGTGTGTGAGAGAGAGAGAGTCAAGGTGTCTCCTCCTCGCTTGCTTCTGGGAGGGGGAAGGGCCCGTGTCCGCACAAGGAACAAGATGACTCACTGTAGGGGACACAGTCGTACTGCACCTCCAGGTACTTGTAGGTCCCAGGACAGGGGTCGGGAAAGGCGTCAGAGCCGGCAACCACCACGCACTGGGTGCGGTTGTTACACCTGAGAGAAGAGACAAGGAGCTGAGATAAGACAGGCCTAGAACTGGGGGGGGGGGGGGGGGGCGGCATCTAGGGCCAGGAGAGGAACGCGCCCCCCCAGGCTGAGAAGCAACTCTGGCGACCAGGGCCCGCGGCCTTGTGGGGGCATCGTGTCCCGTTTCCTGCCTGCTCTCTCTTTCCCACCACACAGGTTTCTTCTGTTCTCAGCCTCAGGGCTGGGCCAGAGCTGCGCCCCAGAAACTGCTTCCCTGGCTGCCCTTCGCCATTTTCATCCCATCGGAGGGTCACGCCCGCCGTTACATCCTTGGCGTTTTTCCCGAACTGACCATAAGACGCGAGGCCACACGTGCGGGGACGAGGTGGCGTCTCCGCCAAAGTGCTGCTAACGAGACGCTCACGGTGCCTGTCTGCGTCCACCTCAGGCCACGTCTTAGGCGTACGTGTCTCGGCCTTTGGACGGCGCCGCTGTGACCACGTGCAGGTAGGACACGGGCAGTCTCTCGGCCTCGTGCGGAAGCCCCTCTCAGTTCCCCAAGGGGACTTGGGAGTCCCCACCCACTGCCCGGGAGCCCGGCTAGCACGTGAGGGGACTCCCTAACGACAAAACGAGGTTTCTCTGCTGTCTCTCCAACCAAAGTCATTAACTAACGAATCTGCTCACTCCCACCCACCTCATCCCCCTGGCTCAAAACACAGAGCACTGGCCTGGGAAGGTTAAGTAGAGGGTTGCCCAGGACCCGGCAACTGCACCCCTACTAGTCGTGTTCCCAAAGACCCAGAAGCGGGCGCTCAAACAACTGCTTGTACGTTCACGGCAGGACCGCTGTCGCGAGAGCCAAAGTGGGGGAACAGCCCCACTGTCCGCTGACGGATGAACGGATGAGCCAAATGTGGTCGGTCCGTGCCGTGGAACATTATTTGGCCATAAAAAAAAAAAAAAAAAGAAAGAAAGAAGTTCCGGTGCGCCACCGTGTGGCTGAACCCCGGCAACGCTGTACTGAGCAAAAGAAGTCAGACCCAAGAGGCCACGTCTCAGATTCTCTATGAAACGTCCGGAGCGGGCAAATCCAGAGAGACAGAAAGCAGGTGGTGTCGAGTGTCTGGGGGCGGGGCAGTGACTGGATGGGGTTGCCCTTCGGGGGTATGGAGATGTTCCGGAACTAGACAGGGGTGGTGGCGCACGTATTAAATAGCACTGAATTGTCCGCTTTAAGATGACGGACAGCGATACGTGAACGTCACCTCACTGTCCGGAAGAGAAAGGGGCTGGAGACCGCAGGTCCCAGCCTCCCCCTGCAGCTGGCCGTGCCCGGGAGGTGGCAAAGGGCCCACGGTGGCCTTCAAACGGGATGGGTGCAGGGAGGCACCGAGACAGCGAGAGGCGGGTGGCCTTCTTGCTTCCCGTCTTGTTTCCGGAGGCTGTCAGCCCTAAGCAGGTCGAGGAGCCTCCAGGTTTCAAGAGGGCAGAGCAACGGCCTCTCGCTCCCTGGGCCCCAGTAACCACACCGCACAGCGTCCCTGCTTTTGGAAGTGAGAACCCGCGGACACCGGAACCGGGCCGGGGAGAACACCGCAGACGCCGAGGCCAGCGCTGAACGACCGAAGTGGGCAGTGAGAAACTTGGAGGCGGGAGGTGGGAGGAAAGGGATCCCCAAGGAGGATGGGGCGTAGTCTAAGCCAAGGTTGACACCATGCAGGGTGTCAGAGAGGGAAGGGGGGGCAGGACCGCTGGAGGGGGTGCACGTTTGAGAGAGAAAAGGTGGGAGGGAGGGAACGAGGTGGCTCCAGCCTGGCCCACCGGTCAGAGCCACCTGCCCGTGCCCACGCCCTGCCCAAAAGCCTCTGGAGGCTCTCAGTGACCCTGCCCCATGACTTATTCTAGAATCTTCTGCCAACATTCAAGAGGCTGCCGAGCTGGCCCCAGCCCTCCTCCCCTTCTTCAGTTCTGTGCTCTGGATCCTGGAGTGAACCTTATGCCCTCTCGGGCCTTTAGCAAAAACTCAGTGAATGCCTCTGTATCTGGCTGGGGACAGCAGTGACAGACACAACGCCCTGTCCCCATGGGGCAAAGACAAAACGAACACAATAACAGAGGGAACTATTCTGTTCTACAGAACTGTGGCTAGAGGTCAGGGCTAGAAGATAAAGCAGGGAAGGAGCTAGGAAGTGGGGTGGGGGCAGTGATCTTAGGGTGGTCAAACGGGCCTCACCAAGAGGAGCATTAGGTGAGAAAATCTACGGAGGAGGGGAGGGAGGAGCCGTGCGGGTGTCAGGGAACAGCATTCCCGGCAGGGGGAACAGCCAGTGCCAAGACCCAGAGGAGGCCCGTGGCAGACGATGCCTGATGTATGTCAGGAGCAGGCAGGGCAGCGAGGGGGAGCGTGGAGAGGGGGAGGGCCGGGAGAGGGGCACAAGGCACAGAGTGCAGGGCCTCGTGGGCCTCGGGGAAGACAGGCTTTCGCTCTGAGTGAGGTGGGTGCTCACAGGTACCCTCTGGCTGCTGCGGGGCGGGCGGGGGAAACAGACGGTAGCGGGCGAGACAGGGCAACCCCAGGGGGAGCTGTGGCCACGGAAGCAATGGTCAAGTGTGGGCGTGGTTTGAAGCAGGAGCCGACCAGCTCTAACTGGACTTCTGCAGCAGGTGTGAGGAAGGCTTTGGCAGACCTGTCACACTCACACACAGCCTTGCACACTCAAGCACTCGCTTTCTCTTACACTCACGTATACTTCTGTCATCTGTGTTCAGGCTTCACCTCCTTGGGGAAGCCTGAGTGGCCTCTGGGCTCTCCCTCGGAGCCTGTGACACCTTCACCCTGTCCTGCTCTTGCGTTTACACTGCAAGACTGCCCCTTCCCCCCCGACTAGTCTCGGGATGGGCTTCTGGAGGCTGGTGGGGAAGACGGGCCGGGTCTTACCGGCTGTTTGCACGGGACCTGGCACCTAGTAGGCACGGAAGGAGGACTGAAGGCGTGGACAGGGCGCCCTGACCAGGGGGGTGTTTATCCAGGGACCCCGGGGACTGTCCCCACCCCTCCTCCCAGGAGCCCGGTGGGGCCGGGGCCTCTCACCTCTGTGACATGATCTTGAAGGCATCAGGCAGGTAGCATTGCACGTTCTCCATCTGGAAAGGGTCGGCGTCACAGATCTTGTCGTCTGTGCGCCCATAGTTGGCGTTCTCCACCATGATGACGTCGCTGCCTGGGCACCGCAGCTCGATGGGATAGCCTTCGCACGCCAGCTCCCGGCGCATCAGCCCGAACGGGAGCCCAGCCCGGCTCAGGCCTACGGGGAGGGAAGACCCTGCTGAGGAGGTCCCACCTCCAGCTTGGGCTGCATCCAGGAACCCCAGTTCTTTCATCTGCAAAACGGGCTTCCCAACGTGCCCAGCCGCGCAGTGAGGCCTCTGCCCTCGGCTCCCGGGGAAGTGCCTCCAAGCACCCGGAGTGTCCCGCCCGATGAGTGTCTTTGTTGACCTGGGGGCCTCGGGCCAGGTCAGACAGTCTGCACTGTTTTGGGCTGAGTTGTGTCCTCCCGTCCTCATCCCTCGTACCTCAGGATGTGACCAAATTTGAAACAGGCCATCAAGTTAAGATGAGCTGAGCCTGTTAAGGTAGGCCCTGCCCCAGTATGACCACTGTCTTTATAAAGAGGGGAAATGTGGACACAGAGACAGAGGGAAGACAGCCAGCCACGAGCCCAGGAAAGAGCGGGAACAGCTCCTTCCCTCACGACCCTTGGAAGGAGCCAGCCCCCTGACAACTTGATCTTGAACTTAAAGCCTCTAGAAACTGCAAGACAATAAACTTCTGCTGTTTCAAGCCACCAAGTCTGCAGTACGTTGTTACAGCAGGCCTAGCAAAAGAGCATAGTAAGGACGTGATCTAGGGTGGGAGTCTTGGGGTGTCAGTGTACCTCTGGAAGGGCAGGAGACTGAGGCCAGTGCTGCGGGGGGTCTCCCGCATCTATATGACTGAGCCCCAGTGAAGGCTCTGGACAGCGGGGCTCGGGGAGCGTCCCACGTTGGCAGGGCACCATGCGTGTTGTCGCACAGCACGTGTGACCACTCCGTGGGGAGGGGGCGAACCGCGAGCCCTGGGCACGGAAACTTCCCGGACGCTGCCCCACACACCGCTTCCCTTGGCGGATTTCCTCTGCATCCGTCGGCTGTAAGAAGCTGTCACCATGAGCACGACAGCATTCTGGAATACGCTTCTAGTGAATCATCATGTCTGAGGGTGGTCTAAGGAACTCCCGAACTTGCAGTTGGAGTCGGAAGTGAGGGAGGTCTTGGGCGCTCCCCTAACCTCGCACCGCCCCACGCAAGCAGGAGAGATGGCGTGGGAGGAAGTGCTCTCCTGTTAGGGAGGACACCGCAGAGCCTGGCTTTGCCACTTCTCGGCTGATGGGCCAGAGCCTCTCACGGCATGGCCTGGGGGTCAGTGGCACCGACGTCCCGTGGTGGCTGCTTAAGAAGGCAGATTCTGCCCCCCCACCCCACCCCCAGGCCTGCTGTATCAGGATCTCGGGGGTGATACCAGGAGCCTCGGACCTGTGTGCCCACCAGCGGTTCCGACGCGTGCTCAGTTCGGACAGCCACAGCTTTAGCCTCCTCGGGCCTCAAGTTCCGACCTGTAAGATCGGCACTAACAGCCCAGGAATGTACTTCGAGGACTCGGTGCACTAGAGAATGTTCCTGAAGGAAGCACTGAGCGCGGTGCCGTGTGGGGAGGGTCAGCTCCCCGTGGGGTCGCACTGTCACACGTCCTTGCCCATCCTGTGCCGTGTGAGGACCCAGGGGGTTTAAATCCCCGGCTGACGGCCTGGCCCAGTAACGGACCACCTCCGTGGCCCCAGATCCTTCTCCGAGGAGCCGCTGCTCCCACCTCAAGGCACCGCTGAGGGGCTGCGACAAGGGCAAGCGGCATGTGGCGAGGCGGCGGGTGCTGAGTCCCACCACCGGTGGGATTACCGAAGCAGCCAGACTCTGCGGGACAGAGTGGGCTCCGCGTGGCCGACACCTGCCGGGGCAGCCACCTACTCAGACGCTGGGCTCCGCCAGGCCTCGCCAGGGGCTGGAGGGAGGCGTGGATGCGCGGAGTGACCCACGGGCCCGATGTGGGGACTGTGGCTTGTGGGTCAGGAGAAGTACCGGTGCACGAGGGCGGCAGTGCCTTTCAGAGACCTGTCCTTCCAGCGTCGGGTGGGAGGCCCGAGGGGGATGGCGGCTAGGCCCCCGGGGTTTTTTGGGGTGAGTTGAGTCTCACTCGGGGGAAAGTATCACATGTGTTCCTCTAGCACCATCTGCTTTCACAGCTAATTTTAGTCCTCCCCGGGCCCGGGAGGGAGGCCGGGGGTGGAGGCTGCCTCAGATGGGTCTGGGGGTGGGAGCGGCCCCTCCCGGCCCAGCTGGGGCTGTGGGGCAGGACCCGGACGGGCAGAGAACGTGGGCATCAGGGGAGCAGAGGGTGCCAGCTGGCCTGGGGCCTGGCTGAGTAAGGCCCCCTCCACCTTTGTGGCTTTCTGGAGTATTGGGCTCCAGGAGGGGACCCTGGGGCACAAAGTGTGCCAACGGTGCTCTCCAGACAGCGCTGAGGGGGTGCCGGCTGGGGGCAGGCCCCCGGGCTAGGGACAAGGCCAGCGGGCCCCTGCTTTCTGCCTTTCCCCTTGCCCTGCCCTTGCCCCCGCCTAGGCCTGCCACGGGGACCATAATTGAGTAATTGGTGAAGATGGGCGGGCGGGCTCGGGGCACTAATTGTCGCATGTGCAGGATCCTGGGGCCAGCATAGGGCCGAGCCGGGTAATTAGTTGTTTTTAAATAAACGTCAGCGGGCATGCTTTAATTAAGCCTTCTTCCCAGTGAGGGCCTCCGAGATGTAATCACAGAGAAAGCCACACACGCAAGACAGAGGAGTAGCGGTTCACCAGGAAGGCCCGTCCCGGTCCCAGGAGGCCACAGCCCGCGTCCCAGGTTCTAGGACCCCCGGCTTCCCCGGGCTTTGGGGGTGAGGGGCTGGTCCGGGGAGCCCTCCGCAGTGCCAGGGGGTGCAATTACCAAGTCCTCCTCCGGCTTCGTTCCGCCGAGGTCTGGAGCGAGGTGGGGACTGCGGTGCTTTACCAAGTGGCTGGGAGGTCCTGCACCTTGTCATCTGCCCGCCCAGCTGCATTCCGGAGGCTGGCCCCTCCCCAGCCCCAGCAGCACCTACCTTGGGTGGCCGAGGTGACCAGGACGGCGGTGATGCAGAGACTCCACAGCACAGCGGCCAGGCGGGCCATGGCGGCGGCCAGGGGCGGGTCCGGGGCTCTCAGTGTCCTGTGCGGGGGGCCTTGCCCCGCATCAGCAGGTGGGCACCACGGCCTGGCCCACCAGCCTGGGGAGAAGAGGGAGAGTGAGGCGGGAGCGAGGCCCCAGCAGACGCAGGAGGAGGTGCGTTTGGGCTGGTCCCCTCTCCTTGCCGGTGGCCGAGGCCTTCCACCCCAGAGTCCCCAGACGGGCCGGTCAAGGGACCTCTCTCGAGCCAGCTGTGCCTGACTGAAGCCGCACCCTTGGGCCAGAGGCTGACCGGCCCCCCGGAACCTCTGGCTTACACTAACTCCACTGCCCACCCTCACCCCCACCCCCGGCAGCCAGACCCGCCCATCTGGGCACCTTGAACCAAAGGGAACCTCCTGGACGAACCTCCCGTGGTCTGACAGTGCCCCTCAGGTAGCCAGGGCGGCTCACTGGGATGTCAAGGGGGATAAAGACCTTCTGGAAGCTTCTTCTCCATCCCTAACCCCCAACCCTGCCCTCTTGTCTCCCCCACCTAGCTTCCCCACCCGGCACAGCATGGGGGCAGGGGCCGGGTACCCAGGCATCCTGGCTTTGACTTGCTTCACTAGCCTCCCAGTCTTGGGCAGGAGTCCAGGCCCCGCCCCCAGCCCTTGCTTCCTGTCTCTCCCGCTCTGGTAGCTAATTAGAATCCAGCTGGCTGGCGCCACAGATCGGGACCAGGGACAACTGAGTCCCCTTTTTCCCCTCTGGGGGACCCTCGAGGTTAGTTGGAGACAGGCGGTGGGGTGGGGTGGGGGGGAGGTAGGGAGGCGTGTGCAGCCCCCTGGGGAGCCAGGAAGGGGGGAGCTGGCATCGCGTGCCCTTCCCTGCAATCCTCCCACCCATCTGCCCGTCCCTGGGCACAGGGCTTGGTTCTGACCCACTCCTTCCCCTCTCGGCTGCTCCTCCCTCTTGCCACCTCGGTCTCCCCTGGATGCTCTCAGAGCTGCAAACCCAGATCTCTACTCTTGGCCCTTTGCTCTATCTACACCATGGTTCTCAAGGGCGGCCCTGGCCCAGGGGCGCCAGCCTGGCCAGGAACTTCTAGAAACACTCATTCTCGGGGGAGGGCCAGCACCCCATGTTTTAACTGGCTCTCCAGTGTGTGAACACCCACTCAGTCTTCTCCCACACTGTCATCCCCAATCTGTCCCACACTTTCAATGCCATCGACCAACTGATACCTACCATGGCTCTCATTTTCGGTTTGGAATCTCTCAACAGAGCCCCAACTACTGTCTCTCCCCCCACCAAGTGAAAGCCTATCCACCAGCCCAGTTAGCTCCCTGACCCCATTTCTGCTCAGGCCACTCCTGCCTCCAGCTATTCCCTGAGCACACCAAGCCCTGCCCCAGGGCCTTTGCGCTTGTCAGTTCCTCCACATGTATCTTAGACTGCCCACCAGTTACCCACAAGGCTGCTCCCTCTCACCTCCTTTAGGCTTTTGTTCAAATGTAACTATTTACTTCCTGTATGGTAGAGCTCCTGCACAGACAAGGGACACTGGGTTGTTTTGCTCAGCCCTAGCCCCGGCTTCTGGAACAGGCATGGCACACAGCGATGAGCATTTGTTGCATCTCAGACCCCAAACTTAGGAATCCACCTCGATTCCTCACCCCTCCCCAGCCCTCCCCTTCATAAGCTCCATCGGCAAGTCCCTAGAACTCTGCCTCCAAAGCACCTCACCAACCTGCCCACTTGCGGCCCCCGGTGCCACCGTCCGGGACCAAGCCGCCATCCGCCTCCACGCCTGCCCTCCACTCAGGGCTAAGGGATCCCTGAATGACGTGATCTGCCTGTTAACCCTCCCCTCCGCTCTCCACTGGGGCTTGCGTTCCTCAGCAGGGCCTAGAGGCCACTGGCGATCTGGCGTCACCCTGCTCTGCAACCCGCCCCCTCCAGTTCCTAGAATGCTCTAGCTCCCGCCCCCCACTCTCTGCCTGGAACGCTCTCCCCGGTTCCCCATACACCTGCTATGGCTTTTCTCGGCTCAGAGCTCAACTCCAAGGCCACGCGGGCAGAACAACCCACCCCGACCTCCCCAAACGTTCCTGCTGCTCCCACTTGCCATCCTTCTGCCCTGTTTTTGACGTACAGCTTTCGACCACACCCAAAATTACCTTTTTACGCTGGCAGGTCTGCTGTCAACCTTCCCTACTAGACCAGAAGCTCCTTGAGGGCACAGGTTCTCAAGAATTATAAAGGTCAGGGCGGCGCGCTCACGGGCAGGACGGCCCCTTCTGGGCCTCAGACTCCTCTCGCGAAATGGGCAGTAATTTCACAGCACAGCCCTCCATACCTGCGCCCTCCCTGTCCCCAGCCTTCAGGAAGTCTCCCCTCTACTGCCTCACCCCACAACCCCGACCGGACAGGGCCTGTGCACTTTGGGTTCATTTCACAGCATTTTATTTTATTAAAAAAAATTTTTTTTTTAATCTTTACTTTTGAGAGAGAGAGAGAGACAGCGTGTGAGTGGGGGAGGAACAGAGAGAGAGGGAGACACAGAATCCAAAGCAGGCTCCAGGCTCTGGGTTGTCAGCACAGAGCCCGACGCGGGGCTCGAACCCACGAACTGTGAGATCATGACCTGAGCTGAAGTTGGACACTTAACCAACGGAGCCACCCAAGCGCCCCCTCACAGTGTTTTATGTTACATTGTGGGCAGCAGGGGCTTCCTCATTACCCACCCCCCCCCCCCCCATCTCCTAGCCATGATCAGGCTCAGGAGAAACTCTGACCCCAATGGACACTTCCCTCCCTGGTTCTCCCTGAGGGACTTAAACTAGTTAGCGGCTGGTTAATACTGGAAAGGCTGCCGGACGCCAGGCTCCGGGGGGGGGGGGGGGGTGGACAGCCAACCCACCTAGGTCTGGATCCAACTCTGCCATTCACGAGTGGTGCGAACCTGAGCCAGCTGTCCCCTCCCCCACCCCGCTTCCGTCTGAGGGGTTCTGGTCAGGACAACAGTCTATGCATGGGACAGGCCAGCCTGGGACCCATCAAAGGGTGCTGTCCACAGCACAGCAGTATCAGAACACAGGGGGCATGCATCTGAGCAAGGTGGCTCCCACCCCCAAGGGCTGCACCCAGGACCCAGGCGCTGGAATCCCAGGTGGGGTCCCCAGGCCTCTCCCCCATCCACACTCCTTGGGGGACTCAACTAGCCTCCCCCAAGACTGCCACACTGGAGCACCAGCTCTGCTTCTCTCCTCACCGTCTACACCTCCCTCGGGTCTCCCAGCCTGACCAGACCAAAACAACCCCACCCCCCATATTAGTCCATGGTCCCACCATCCCCCCGGGTCCCTGGGCTGAAACCCAGGGAGTCAAAATCCTTGGTTCCTCTTTCCTTCACCCTGACATCCAGTTCAGGAGTTAGGACACCCCAGCAGCCGCTCTCCGGACAGCCCTGGCCTCCCCCTAGCAGCCTCCAACCCCTCTGGCTCCCACACTCTGGGCTCCCCACCGGCAGCCAGAGGGGCCTTTAAAAAATTACAGTGTAACAGACATGTAACATAAAATGTGTCATTTTAACCGCTTTTACGTGTATAATTCAATGGCGTTAATTACATTCTCAGTGCTGTGCCACCATGGTCTATTTCCAAAACCCTGTCATCACCCCAAACAGAGACTCTGTCCTCGTTAGGGGTCACTGCTAGCCCCCGCCCCTGGCGACGACAATTCTACCTCTACGACTGACTCCTCTGGGGACCTCATCTGAGAGGAATCGCACAGGATGTATCCCCCTGTGGCTAACTTGTGTCACTCAGCATGGTGTCCCTCAGGCTCATCCACACAGTAGCCTGTGTCAGCCCCTCATCCCTCTTTGGGGCTGAATAATATTCCATTATGAGGATGGACCACATCTTGTTTGGGGATGCCTGGGTTGTTTCCAGAGAGGGGTCTCTTTTTTAAAAATGTTTGTTTATTTTTGAGAGAGAGAGAAAGAGCACCAACAGGTGAGGGGAGCAGAGAGAGAGAGAGAGAGAGAGGATCCAAACAGGCTCTGCGCGGACAACAGGGAGGCTGACACAGGGCTTGAACTCACGAAACAGTGAGATCACGACTGGAGCCAAACCGACTGAGCCTCTATGAGTCCCAGAGAGGGGTCCTTTCCCTTTTACAGACATCTTGTCACTCTTGACAATGTCTCCCGCTCCACGATCCCTGAGACAACGCAGAATCCCACCAGGGGGCCCCGGCCTGTGTCCCTTAGATCGCAGTTCAGATGTGCCCTCCTCGGAGAGGCAGGTGGGCCTCCAGTCCGTTCGGTCTGTGTGCACTTGGTGCCTGGCCGCCCAGCACCCCCCCCCCCCGCCCCCGCCATCCCGTAAGGTCCTCTGGGTGAGACAGGGAAACCGCCCAGGGCAGCCGCGTTGGCAGGAAGAGTTCATGCGTGTGAGACACTTGGGGCCGTGGCTGGCACACAGTGACTGCGGAGCGTCCCCTGCAGCAGCTGTCACTACCGTCGCCACTGATCGCGTCACTGCCTCAAGACCTCGCTTGTCTCCTCGTGGGTTTCCTTCACACCCCCAGGAAAGTGCAAGCTCCCCAGGCCACCTCCGGCACGGAGACACACAGTAGGTCCTCACGCAGATACTTACCCGACGAATGCCAGGGGACAGAGGTGGGGGCTTGTGACCTGGGGGCCTGGGCACCATTGCCTGAGGGCCACACAGAGCGTTCCCTTCAGGCTGCCCCCCACTCCCTGAAGGCCACTCCCCAGAAAGCCCAGGCACTCCCAGAACGGGCCCCAGCTCAGGGCTGGAGTAGGAGGAGCCAGGCACTGTGACTACTGTCCCCTGCCCTCCCTTCCTGGCCTGTGTGCCCACCCGGCCTGGGCAGCTCGGCCTGCCACCCGGCGCCCACCTAAGCGGGGAGGCAAGGCCAGACGTGGGGAGGGGGGAGCCATGTCCCAGGAGGCCTGAGCCTGAACATCCCTGGGGCCTTCGGAGGGCGATGTTATGAACTGCCCGCCCCCCACCAGCAAGAAAAAGGTATGTTGGAATCCTATCCCCCAGCACCTCAGAATGGGACCTGACTTGGTCTTTTAAAAGGTAATCAAGTTGGGGTGCCTGGTGGCACAGCCGGTTAAGCATCCGACTTCGGCTCAGGTCATGATCTCATAGTCTGTGAGTTCGAGCCCCGCGTTGGGCTCTGTGCTGATGGCTCAGAGCCCGGAACCTGCTTTGGATTCTGTGTCTCCCTCTTTTTCTGCCCCTCGCCCACTCTCTCTCTCTCTCAAAAATAAATATAGGGGCGCCTGGGTGGCTCAGTTGGTTGAGCGGCCGGCTCCGGCTCAGGTCACGATCTCGCGGTCCATGAGTTTGAGCCCCGCGTCGGGCTCTGTGCTGACAGCTCAGAGCCTGGAGCCTGTTTCGGATTCTGTGTCTCCCTCTCTCTCTGACCCTCCCCTGTTCATGCTCTGTCTCTGTCTCAAAAATAAATACACGTTAAAAAAATGAAAAAAAAAATATAAAAGTAAATAAGTAAATAAATAACAGGTAATCAAGTTAAAATGAGGTCGATAGGGTGAGCCTTCACCCAGCATGGCTGGTGTCTTTATGGAAAAGGGGATATTGAGACGTAGATGCAGACGGGTGGCATACAGCAGGGGAGGACAGAGGCAGGGATCAGGATGATCGCCAAGGCGTGCCGGAGAACCCCCAGAAGCCACGGGAGAGGCACGGAACAGACGCTCCCTCAGAGCTTCCACAAGGAACCCACCAAGCCCATACTTTGACCTTGGACGTCTGGCCTCCGGCACTTGGATAATAAGTTTCCGTGGTGAAAGCCTGCCAGTCTGGAGTACTCGGTCGGTCGGGGTACTCGGTCGGTCACGGCAGCTCTGGCAGATGCACCCCCGGGGGGTCAGGACACATGGGGGCGGGTGGGGGACAGAGACGGGGGCAGGGCTGAGTCGCACAGCCTCAGAGAGCCTGGCACAAACTCTGGGATCGCCAGTCCCAGACCCTCCTGTGACGCCAGGGACAGCAGCTGACACCTCTGTGCCCCATCCCAGGCACCGTATACACACGGTGCGTTTGGTCCTTTCGAGAGCTTAGTACACGGGGAGGGCGGGTGGGGGAGGCACACACCCGCATGGTACAGATGGGGAAAGTGAGGTCCCAGGGGCAACCCACTGCTCAAGGGACTCTGAACCCAGGCAGGCTGGCCCCCGAGGTTCGGCTGGGGAGACGGTGGTGGCCGGGACAGCCCCCTTCTCCGGGACCCACCGCTTCTGTGTGACGGCACCCCCAGAGCTGGGCACACCCAGATGTGCTGCACCCACGGGGCCAGATGAGCCTGCAGCTGCGTCTGTCCCCACCTCAAGCCTCCGCAGACTTGGGTGACCCTACTTCAATGCGTGGGACACAGGGCTTGCTGCCCTCACGCCGCAAGGTGGACCAGACCCCAGGCATGTCCAACCCCCAGGTCATGTGGGCAGTGCACCAGTCCCACACCTGCCTGTTTGCTCCTGAGCCCCACGTCAGGGTTGAATCGAGGGGGAGGGGTGCGGCGGGGGTCCTGAGAGTGGGTGACACGGCCCAGGCTCTGTCCTCGGGTGCCCTGAAACGGGGCAGGGGAGGGTGACAGGAGGAGAACCAGCTGCTGGAGAAGAGGGGGCGCCTCTAGTCTGCCCTAGAGTGCAGTTGCCATGGCAACCCTCTCCTCGAGTAGGTGGGAGTCTGAATGCCTGGGGGGACACCAAGCAGGGAGGTGAGGAGCTCAGGGCCCCTCGTGGCCCTGCCCCTCCACAGGAATCTCCTGCCTCTCGCCCCAAACCCAGCAGCCTGAGAGCCCAGCTCCACAGACCTGCCTCCTCCAGGAAGCCCTCAGGCCTGGCAGCGTAAAGCAGCAGCAGGCCCCCAGGGGAAGGTACAAGGGCCAGGCTCCAGGGTCTGAATCTGGTGTGGACTCAGGCTCAGCTCTTTGCCTCTGAGAGCCCATTTCCCGTCTCAACTCAGGACTAACAGCTCCACCTTGCAGAGGTGGAGCGAGTACCCAGACAGCGCTGAGCACACAGCCCTCCCCTGGGCAGGACGCTGCGGGCTCAGAGAGGGCAGGGTCCACCCCGGCCCCGTATCTCACCGTCTCCCCAGAGGGCAGCCCAGGCCTCCCGGGTGCTCATCCCAGACCCCTCTCCTCTTCTCACCCCACTTCCAACCCCAGCAGCTCCCGCAGTCCCTCCTGCAGAATCTGCTCTCTTCCCACTCCTCGGCCCTCACTGGTCCAGCCCCATCACCTGTCCCCTGGGCAGCCCTGCCTCAGCCTCTCAGGTCTCGGGCCATCGCTGCCCACAGCCTGTTCCTCCCACAGTGGCCAGAGGGTGCCCGTGAGCACCTGAGTCGGGCACACTCCTCTGCTCAGAACCCTCTAGGACTCCCACCTCGCTGGGAACAAAAGCCCATGTCCTTCCCTGGGGCCCACAAGGCCCTGCACGCTCTATCCCACCCCTGCCCTCACCTCCTTCCGCTCTCCTTGCTCGCTCAGCCCCCATTTTCTGGAGGAGAATATCAGGCGTGGTCCCACCTCAGGACCTTTGCACGGGTTGTTCCCTCTTCCCCAGATACCTGCACGGCTTCTACCTGGCCTAGAGGTCTTTGTTTCACTGCTGCCTGCTCAGGGAGGCCCCGCTGGCCCCAGTGCTCCTACCTCCTATTCTGGCTTTTCTCTCCACAGCATCCATCACCAGCACGCCAGCCGCGCATTTGATTTATCTGCTTATTATTTTTCTCCCACTAGATGTCAGTGCCACAGGGTGGGCTTTGTCTGTCTTGTCAGTTTTAAAAGGTCACTCTGGGGGCACCTGGGTGGCTCAGTCGGTTGGGCGTCTGACTTCAGCTCAGGTCATGATCTCATGGTCTGTGGGGTCGAGCCCCGCGTCGGGCTCTGTGCTGACGGCTCAGAGCCTGGATCCTGCTTCAGATTCTGTGTCTCCCTCTCTCTCTGCCCCTCCCCTGCTCATGCTCTGTCTCTCTCTGTCTCAAAAATGAATAAAAACATTAAAAAAATAACTAAATAACTAAATAAAAGGTCACTCTGGTTGCCCAGTGGCCTGGACCACAGAGGGGTGGGGACCATTCGAAGAAGCCCTTGCCCCCAGGGCCTCCTCCCCGGTCTCCCCCATCTATCTGCCATTCCCACCCCATCCACTCTCCACCCAGCCCAAGTGATCTTTGCAAAATAAAAACCCAATCATATCCCTCCCAGCCTACAACCCTCCATGGCTCCCTATTGTCTCAGGTGGCCTAGCATGGCATCTCAGGCTCCGGTCTCCTGCCACCTTCTCACTCCCTTCTCTGCTCCAGCCTCCCAAAGTGCCCCCCCCCCCACACCTCTCCCCTCTCCCCCTACCCCATACACACAGTACCAGGGCCCCTGCCCCTGCCCCACTCTTCCTTCAAAAGGATGGCCTGCGTCGGTCTATAGCCCCGCTCACAGCACACTGGGCCTCCACGCTTTGCTTCCCTGACTGGACTTGGGCTCTGCTGTTGAATGTCTGTCTTTCCCACCAGCTGGGGACTCCTCAGGGAAAGTTCCATCGCGGGTCATTCTGGCTCTCCGTTGCATGCCCAGCCCTGGGCAAGAACAAGTACTTAATTTGTTTAATGAACAAAGACAAAAACAGGTCCAGAGAAGAGGTTATCCATCCAGTGGACAGTCACCTAGTTCCCACTGGGTCACAAGTACTTTGGAGGAAAACAGGCCTGAAGGGGAGGGAGAGTGTGGGGGTGTATCTGTGGGGACAAGTGTAAATGGGGTGCTCAGGGAACACCTCTCCCGGAAGGAGACATTTTAACAGAAGTGTCAAGGAGGTGAGCCACCCAGGGACCTGGGGAAAGATCTCGGGCAGAGAGAACCGCACGTGCAAAGGCTCGGAGGTAGCAATCTGCCGGCGTGTGGCTGTGGCCCAGCGAGCAGGGGGAGAGTGGGAAGAGGTTGAGGGCTAGGGGAGGTTACGGGACAGGGCTAGTAGGTGTGAGTCAAGGGGTAGGACACAGGCTTTTTCTCCAAGTGAGGTGGGAGCCAAGGAAGGTTCCGAGCAGAGCAGGGACATGGCCTGACTCGGAAGTTCACAGACTCCCTTCTGTTGCCAAGGGAGATTAGACTGCCGGGGCGGGGGGGGCTGCTGAGAGCAGTGGGGGCTCCCCATCCCCACCCCCTTCTTTTCTCCCTGTCCACTCAGCCGTCAAAGCCAGGAACCTGGAGTTTACCCCACGCTTCCTTTCCTCCACCCTCCTACCAGTCACCCACAAAACCCTGTCAACTCTGGTCTCAAACCCTCTGCACCAGCCCTGATGTCTCAAGGCCCCTTCCGGAGCCTGCACTTTGAGAGCCCGCAGTAGCCTCCTGTTCCTGCTGGCTTCCCGGCCTCTCTTCTTACCCTCTGTAGTTCTCTCCCACGCAGGAACCAGGAAGAACTCATGCTGAGTATTCCCATCCTGTCCGGCGGGCCCTGACCCCTCCATAGGCCTTCCCAGCCCCATGGCACAAACTCAATCCTTCTGCCCCCAAGACCGGCCTCCAGCCTCCTCTCTACACACCTGGCCAGAAAACATCTTACCTTTTCCCCGTGGAGCCACCACCTTCTTTCTGACCCCAGGGCAGGCCTCTCCTCACACGCTCTCTCTCCCCTCCACTGTATCCCTCCTTCCCCCTCCAGGCTGCAGCTGGGAGGCTCCCTCCCCCAGGAAGCCTTCCCTGACTGATAGACTCATCAGGTGCCTCCTCCAGGCTCCTTACCATGGGAGGCTGGTACCTTGGTGGCCTGTGGTCTCTTTCCACCTCATGGTGTTCCCCTCCCAAACCAGAGCCTTGCACCCGGGGCATGACAGAACACAGCTGAAAACGGTCAGAGGAGCCAGGGCCCAAGGCGCAGGGTAGAAAGCCGCAGGAGTCTCTGGGCCTCCGGATGCTGGCAGTGAAGGGGCAGGGGTGGGGCGGTACAGAGACCAGAGAGAGGGGGAGATGATGCCTAGCAGGGCAAGAGGGAAGAGTCCCAGGGTCCTAGGTTCAAATCCCAGCTCTGCCCACCTCAGGCTATGTGTTCTTCCTCGGAATTCTGCCTCTCCCCCACAGAAATGGGATGGAAGCCTCCCGCAGTGGCTACGGGGCTTAGGAGTAATATATGACGATCGCACGCATCCTCTGTAGGGCACCTCTGTACCAGGCACTCATCTAGGTGCTGGACAGACATCTGTGGAGAAGCCAGACACAAAGAGCACTAAAGGAGTCCGTCCCATGATGTACCAGTATCGTGGAGGAACAGGGGCTCTGGTGTGTGTGTGTGTGTGTGTGTGTGTGTGTGTGGCAGAAGGCAGTGGGGAGTGGGTAGTATGTACAACTTATAATAGAGTGATGTAGAAAGCCCAGACACTGCAGCAAAGCCCCACAAAGGTTCAGGGAGGAGCCGTACAGGTGTCCAAGGAAAAGAGTTCCTGTCAGGGAGCACAGCCTGTGCAAAGGTCCTGGGGCTGGCCAGTGCTCGTTTGAGGACAAGTGAGGAAGCCATTGTGACCAGTGGAGGGAGCATGGGGGAGTGGGAAGAGACGAGGGCAGGGAGGCAACAGGGACAGACTGTATCAGACTTGCTGTGTACTTAAGTGCACAAGTGCGCCCCAAAGGGGGCTCTCCTCTGCTGAGGAGGGTACACCCACAGGTGCCCCGGCTTCCACCACCAAGGGCAACTGTGGGGTACTCTAGGGCAGGAGCTGACCACCGATGGCCCAGTCACTCCCTGTTTTTGCACAGCCGGTGGAGTAAGAGTGGCCTTGCCACACTTTAAACGTTGTGAAGAGGGGCGCCTGGGTGGCTCAGTCAGTTAAGCGTCGGACTTCGGCTCAGGTCATGATCTCACGGTTTGTCGGTTCAAGCCCCACATCGGGCTCTCTGCTATCTGGGCAGAGCCCACTTCGGATCCTCTGTTCCCCCCCACCCCGCTCCTCCCCCACCCACACATGTTCTCTCTCTCTCTCTCTCTCTCTCTCAAAAATAAACATTTAAAACAAACGTTAAAAAAAAATAAACAAAAGGTTTTCGAGAGGAGGCAGAGGCAGAGTATGAGAAGAACAGGTGGGCGACCTGTAAGTCTCCCGAACTTACTATCTGGCTCTTCACAGAGAAACCGTGCTGACCCTGGTCCTGAGCAGTAGTTCCCAACGAGGCACAAGTCTGTTCTCTGTCCCAGGCTGTTTGGCAATGTCTGGGGTCTCAGTCGGGGGCGGAGGGGATACTACCAGTATCTGGAGGGTGCAGGGCGGGGATGCTGGCCGCAGTCCTGTGATCCACAGGGCAGCCCCCATAGAGAATGACCCGGCCCCAACCCAGGACCGCCATGGCTCGGAGACCCCCTCGCCTGCCTGCGCCACCTCTCCAGGGGCCGGACAGGAGCTCCCGCTTGGCTCCCTGGCTTGCCCGTTCCTGACTTCCTGGGTATTTTTAGCCTTGAGGGAGGGACCCTGACTATTTTTAGCTTTGGGGGGGGGCAGGGCTATTTTTAGCCTCAGCATCTATTTATTAGAGTTTTAATCTTCCCCAAATTTTGGAGTTGGGGGTGGGGAGGCAGGGGCTTCTTCTGGGCTATTTCCCCAGGGCCAATGCAGACTGGAAACAAGGGTGAGGGGCGCATCCCATGAGACAGAGAGGCTGGGTCAGTGCCCCACCAGGAGGGGCTGCTTGGGCCCTGACCCTGGGTTTCCAATCCCCCCGCCGAACAGAGGGCCCCCACATTTCCCACCTCAGGCTCTCCACCCCATAGCGTGCACAGTTCCATACAGATACCCTCACACACTGGAGCACCCATGAGGCCAGCTCAGAGAGAGCTGGTGGGCACAGGTGGGCTCACAGGTGGGCACGGGGAACAGGTGCAGAGATGGCCCGGTCAGGCCCCTAGCGGCGGCCCTCAGTCCCCCCAAAGGGGCGGGGTGGATGGGGAGCCCTCACTATACACAGCCGGAGGACTCCCGTCCTTTGACAGGCCCCCTCCCATTCACTTAGGTAAGATTTCTTGAACACCTACTGTGGGCCAGGTATGAGTCTCGACACCTTGGATCCAAAAGCAAACCAAGTGATAAACTCCCTGAGCACTCGGATCCCGGCTGGGGAGACAGACGACGAAGAAACAGGCACGATAAATAAATAAATGACAGAGTGTGCAAAAAGGCATCCCTGCTAGGCAAAGTCAGGAGGTGGGTGGGAGGCTGCGATTTTAAACAGGCTGCACGGGGTAAAGGTTACGGGGGCGGGGGCTGACATCTGAAGCGGGTGAAGAAGCAAAAGCCTTGTGGATGTCTGGGTGAGAGTCCTGGGTGGAAGAACAGCCAGTGCAAAGGCCCAGGGGTCGAAATGTACTTAACATGTCGGTGGAGAAGTGAGGAGAGAGGGAGTGAAGGGGATGAGGTGTTGGGGACGGTCACGCAGGGCCAAACCCCAAGATGGCCCAGTGCCGGAACCTGCTGTATTACGTGGACACAGGGGCTGCCACAAACCTTCTCCCTAACTCCTGGAATACAAGCCCCTTGACTGAAATCCCTACGTGTTGCCAGACTAAGAGCTCCACGAGGACAGGGCACTGTCCCCATGGCATCACCAGCACAGACTGCACAAAGAGGTGCCCCCAGCCTCGTTCCGAGAAGCCTTGTGTCCACATACCTGCCACATAAGATGCAGACCCCCCGCTCCTGTGTGGAGCCACAGACAAACACGGGGCCACTTGCTCTGCAAAACTCACAAACTCCAGCACACAGGAGACCCCTACAAGCATCGGACTAGCCTGTTGGACACGTGATCGCAGCCGGGCTCAGCCGGGTCACCGTCCAAGTCGCACACACAGAACACACAGACATCTGACAGAGGACTGGATTCTGGGGGCGATGAGAACCTCCCCCCGCCCGTGGCTCTGTTCGGCAACAGCCTCCCGTCCTGGGACCCTGCTTTCCTCTTTGATGGGGGTGGCCAACACCCGGCCTAGGACGAAGGCTCGGTTGCTCAGGCACGTCCAGGGTCACTGCGGTCGGGTCCAGACTCCAGACCCAGGGAACACCCCCCCCCCCCAACAAAGAGGGGTCTGGAAGAGGGAAGTGTCTGGCGGCTGGAAATCGGATCCTTGAGAGGAGCCCACATTGAAATCGGAGCCTTGTCCTTGGCCACACAGCTGGCTGGAGAGGTAGGAGGGGGCAGAGACCTGGAGCTCAGCTCCCCACAGCCAGCGGGGATCCCGCTCCTCCTCTTCCGCATTAGGGGTACCTGCTCTAGCTGAGCAGCACAGCCCCTTGGGATCAGCACACCCCCCACCAGATGCCCACACTGGGGCTCATGCTCTCCTACCAGCCTGGGGGTGCAAGGAAGATGCACACCCCAGATGCAGGCGGCTCACAGGTGGAGCCCCCCGGGGCCAGGAGTTCAGACCGCTAGATGCAGGCAGCAGTGCAGCCAGGGAGTCCGCCAGCCCCTCCCCTACACACCCGATGGGGGTCCTCCTAGGCTCCCCAGGGCACGCTGGGAATAGACACAGGGCTTCATGAGTCTCCCTTCCACCTCTTCCCTACAGGCACCATGGCCCAGGTACGCCAGCCCCGTCTCCCCGCCCTAACCCTGGGAAGCTTCCAAGCCCAAAGGCAGGCATTAGCAGGGGTGATCATGCCTTAAGCCAGCTCCCCAAGAGTGGGGGGTTGGGGTGGGCGTCCTGTAGAGGGACGGCCTAGTGAGGCACTGGAGGGCAGGGACCATGAGCATGGGGCGGGCTAAGCCCCTGCGGGAGGTCACCAAGGGAGAGGAGGGAAGGTGGCCGTCACAGTAGGAGGGCCGGCGCTCACATGTGAGCGTACATGTATGTGGCTCGTTGCATGGGTGCCACTGCCGCCAGCCAGGGATCGAATTAGTTCCCTTTTCCGCTTTCCAGATGATTTTTCATCTCTGTAATTAATGGGCAAGTCAGTTCTGAACGGCATGGCAGGCAAATTGCTAGTTAGGAAAATCACGGATAATTTTCTCGATATGATAATGAAGGTTGTATTCCTTCTCTTATTCTCCCTGTTTTCATCCTACTTTTAAGTAATAAATTTGGCATTAGTGGGTGAGGAGTGGGGAGGAAAGAGAAGTCACCTGCCCCCACAGCTGGGGCCTGACCCAGCCCCACTGGGAGTCCTGAGCCCCTGGCCATGGGGCAGACGGAGAGGATGATAGATGGGGACCCTCCGTGGGGCACCACACCATCCCAATAATTCAGGTGCCAGGCCTAGAAGAGCAGGTGGAGGGCAGGGAGCCCCCAGCTGTGAGCTGGGCTGAACGGATGGGGTCTGGGGTCAGGTTACAAGCTCATGCCGGCCCCTGGGGTGCTGGAAAGAAGAACAGAGACCAACAGCCTCTCCCCAAGAAGCAAACAGCATTGAGGTCAACAGGCCTAGAGCAGACATCATCCTTAGGAGTCCCCCACACCTGTCCCCACACTGTCCGACCCCTTCTCTGCGATGACTCCTGTAGCAGCCAAGGGAACAGAGCAAGCAGAAAAGGGAGAGAGAGAAAGAGAAACAGACAGAGAGAGGCGGAGAGGCGACCAGCCATCTTGGCAGCCATCTTGAACCCCTCCCCCTGCTCCCCCAGGCACACCACATGTTTGGATGTGGGCAGACTAACCCAGGCCCTGGGTCCTGCAGGAGCCAGGAGGAAAGGGGGCCCTGCCTCAAGCCTGGGACGGCTGGACACCCACGCAGCTGCCACCGCTGGGGAGGGTCATGGGGGGCAGTGGTTACGGCCAGGAAGGTACAGTGAGGGGCTGGGCAGGGATGGGGCTGGGTGCTGACCTAGACTGGAAGAGTAGGGACAGGGCCGTGCGTGGGGGCCGTGCAAGCAGAGTGCTGTCTTCGCAGGGGTGCTGGGGGTTCACTGAAGCGATGCCTGCAGGGGCATTTTTCTGGCCGAGGCCGAGCACCCACAGCACTCTCCACCCTCTTCTGGTCCGGACTCCCGTCCCGGGACCCTCCGATGAGAGGATGTCAGTTGAATCCCCATAGCCGGACCCAATGAACACCTGGGGGAGAGGGAGGGCTCTCGCCCTCAGAGCCCGAATCCGGGTGGATCAAACCCAACAGCTTCCCAGGCTTAACCGGGTGCCAGCGAGAGCCGGAGCGAGAAGACGCAGCCGAGCTGCCCACCTCCTGACAGCGGTGCCCCCCGCGCTGCGGCCGGCGGGACACCCAGACGGACCCCTCCCCATCCACCGCGTCTGCCTCCCGGAGAAAAACAATCCCCAGCCCAGCATCCTGCGGTGCCAGCCCTCGACACTGCTCCTCCGGGGGCCGGGGCCCGCGCGCGGCGCGCACACGCACCCTCTCAGCTCACACCCAGACACCTACACAAACAGGGCGCCAAGCACCCGCGCGCACACGCACCGGGGACACGCAGGCACCGCCGCGCCGCTTCCCCACAAAGGCTGGAGCGCGCGCGGGCACACGCAGCCACGCGCGGGCACACTCGCGGTCCCCTCCCCCCGCCGGGCACCCCGCGGCCGCCCATCCGCACCCCAGCGTCCCCGGCGCTCCGTGGGGGCCGCCCCTCTTGACCCCCCAAGCCGGTGGATACGAAGTGCAGGCCGCCCCCGACTCCCCTCCGGCTCAGGTGCAGTGAGTCGCGGCTCCAGCATCCCCTCCCCCTTCGCGGCCCGGACAGGCCTCGGCTCCCGTCCTCCCCCCACCCGCCTCGGCCCGCACACCTGGCCCAGGTGCGGCGTCCCCCTCGCCCTGGACCCGCAGACACTCACCTGTCCAGCGCCGCTCCGGGGTCGGCCCTGCGCGTCTCTCCTGCGGCTCAGCGAACCCCGGCCCCCCGCCCGGCACATCTCCCGGAACCGGGGCGGGGGGGAAAAGGGTGAGGGGTGGCGGGGCGAGGGCGGCCTCCGTGTCCCCTCCTTCCCCCGGCCCAGCACCGCCGCCACTAACCAAAAATTAAAAAAAAAAAAAAAAAAAAAAAAAAAAAAAAATTAAAAAAAAAAAAAACGGATTATACAGCTCCAAAGGCGGCCCCCTCGCGGCGGCAGAGGCTCGGGGCTGGGGGCTAGCGGGTCTGCACCCCTCCCGGAGAGGGAGGCGGCGGAGGCGGCGGGGCGGGGGCGGCGTCAGAGCTCCGGGGGCTGGGGCGAGGCGGAGCCCCCCGAGGCGGCGCCGACAGCGGCCCGCATCTCCCCCGCAGCTCCGCGGCCCCGACGGAGGCGGCACGTGTGCGCCCAGGCGACTTCCCAGCCCCCTCCGACGACGGCGGCGGCGGCGGCGGCCGGGGGGTTAACGGGCCAGCCGGGGCGCCCCTGCAGCCCCCCGCCGCCCGGCGGCGCCGCTCAGGGGCCCGCTCGGCCCCATCCGCCGGGGCCTCCTCGGCAGACGGCGGGGCGGAGGCGCCGCAGCGCCAACAGCTCCCGCGCCGACGGCTCGGGCTCCCCGCAGTGGCCGCGGGGGGCTCGGGTTGGGGGCGGGCGGCGCGGAGCTGGGGGGGCGCGGCTGGAGGCGGGCGCGGCGGCGTCGCGCCCCCGGGGCGGCCGGAGGGGGGGGGCGCCGGGCCGGGCCCGTGGGCACCGCAGGACGCGCGGACCGAGCCGGCGCCGGGCACCAGCAATGACAAGCCGCCTGCTCGCCCCTCTCCCCGACGCACCCGCTCCGGGAGGGGGGCGGCGGGCGCGCGCAAAACCCGGCCCGGAGCTGCCGCCAGGGATCGGCCGCCGCAACCAGTCCGAGCGCACCGGGGGCCGACCAGAAAACCCGGACTGGATTTTCCTTTCCTGCGCCTCCTACAGCCCCTCTGGAAATGCGAAAAGAGGGAAGGCGACGTGCTGGGTGGCTGCGTCGGAACGGGGAGTGGGGGAAGGGAGGCGGGCGCAAGGAAGACCCGGAGAGGATTTCGCGGCAGTTAAGTAAAGGAAAGACGAAGGGAGAAATGGAGGAGCTCTGGAAGGGGTATGCAAAACCCGGATTGGATTAGACAGAGATGGGCGGGGGGGAGGGGGGGGGAGTAGCTGCGACAGTGCCAAATGCACCCGGGGCACGCAAATTTGGGGCCGGATTCATCCTCGGGAGACGGAGTAATGCGTCATGCCTAATGCAGTGGGAACAAGCAAGACCTGGCCTAGACTCTCCAGACCTGGGCTCGCAGGGGGCTCCTGGAGGGGCTGCTTAGTGGCTGAGGCCGAATGGGCTGCCCCAATCTTTCTGGCGGAGACGTGCAAGGGGGAGGGGCAAAAGGAGGGCTGGACTCTCGCACGGAGGGATCCGGAGCGCTGGCTGCAACGAAGCAGGCTGGTAAAAGCGGCTTCAGGATCCAGGGGCGACGAGAAGGGAATGCATTGAGGAGGCTGCTACCCTGGGAGACCAGACCTACAATAAAAGACGAGGGAGGGACGCAAAGCCTGGACTGGAATTAGCGGGACAGGACAAGACCCCAGGAGAAGATCCTGGACAACTGGACAAGGGCTTGGAGCTGACGGGACAGCAGGACCCGGGAGGGGAGCGTTAGGTGGAGGTTGTATCTATAAACGCCTCGAACGTCTCGCTTGGGGAGGGGGGTGGGGGGGGAGGAGAGAGAAAAATTGGAATTTTAGGTTCTCGGCAAGAGCAAAAACCCGGTTCGGAATTTCACAGCCCAGCCACTACACTGCAGCTGGTGGACTTGAAGAAGTAGGGCAAGGAACCAGAGGGTTCCTAGGCATCTGGCCGAGTGAGGTGAAGGGCAGGCTTCAGGCCGAAGCTGCAGAGGGAGCCCCGCACCCCCTCTCCAGGGTGGGGAAGGCTGTCCAACCTGGCTTGGATCCCCGGAACCAGACTGTCCCTGCCAAGACCCACAGTGGGGGCTATAAAACCGGGCCCCAGGCCAAAAATAAGCACTTCAGCAGAATAGAGAACACAGTGCCAGGTGGGGGCTGGGGGGAAATTGGAGGGGTGAGGGCTACTGGAAGGTCCTGAGACGTAAGATTGGGTTAGGATCTCGGGAGACTGGACCTGGAAGCCTGGCTGCTGGCTAGGTTTTATGAAAGATGGGTGCAACTCTAAGACTTCGGAATGGGGAGGAGCAAATCCCTGGCTTGGATCCTCTGGGAAGGGAGTCCATCCAAAAGCGAGGCCTAAACAGTAAAGCAGCCAGCTTATGCAAAGTCCACAGTCCTGGATGACTCTTGGTGGGTCCAGAAGGGGCACATAGTGGGGTGTGGGGGAGATGTCGGGCAGATAAATCTGGATCTGGATTATAGAGGAAGGGAAAGGGCTGAGGAAGGGGAGGAGGGCCGACTCCTGTTTCTGTCTCCAGGGAAGAGAATGCATCGCCACCCAAGCTTGGCCCTGGAGAATGGGTGATGAATAGGGTGGAAGTCGCAGCGGGAGGGTCTGGGTGGTAAATACACAAAACTTGGGGCAGACTTGGATGGAAACTCTGAATAAGAAAGCCTAAACTGAACATCTGCAAGCAAATTAACCTGGCCTCTAAGAAACCCTTCCAGGAAGCATATCCAGATAGCTGAACATAGGGAAAGACAGAGACACCAGACTTCCAGGCCTGCTGGGTGACCAGGGGCAAACTCCTTGGCGACCTGCTGCCCTCCACCCCCTTTAACGGAGAGCTTCAATTTCAGGACTAGGCAGGGATTTTCGTGGTTCAAAACCTGGGGCAAATCAGGCCCCCAAACTTCCAGCGGGGGGAGGGTAGGTGAGCCACCTTTGTTCCCCTTTCACTCCCAGGACTCCATGACTGTAGAGCTCAGGCCTGGAATCTGAGTGGCTAGGTCCCACAACTGGATCTAAGAACAAATGTGAACGAAGCAGAGGTTGGTGGATGCGGAAAGGATTCTGCGGATCTATGGGGGGGGGGGGGTGCGGGGGCGGGGAATGGGAGGGGGTGCCTCACCTCCCCACATCCCAGTTTCCCACTTTGAGATATAGCAACAGCACCTGATAAGGACCCATGGAAGGCTTTGGGGGTGCTGGGGAGTGGGGGGCAGTGCCCGCTTTCTATAACGTATAGCTCAGAGGAAGCTGGGCAGACACCTCCAGAGCCCTCTGGCTCCGAGCCTCCTCCCACCCCCCACCCTCCAGCAACGAGCAGCCCACTCGCCTCCCCCCCAGCAGAGCAACCCTAGGAATCTAAGAGCTTGTCTAGGAGGTGAGGGGGTGCCAACTTGCATTCTCCAGGGACTGCCAGAAGGGGTAGTTTTTACTTGTGGAAAATCAAGGGGTCGCAGGCTTGAAAGGACTCCCGGCTCGGTTCGGAAAAATCCCGGCCAGGGACCCCCTCCCAGCCCCTCCGCTCTCTGCTAATCCCCTCGCTCTCAGCCAGGATCGGTTAGCCAGCCGCCATTCCATCCCGGGCTCCTGATCTCGCTGGCGAGGGGCTCGGGAAGCAAAGGCTGGGGAGAGACTGGGGGCGCGAAAGAGCCCTGACTCCCTCCCACCACCACCCCCAACACCCCCGCCCCCCAACCCCTCGGCTGCGCAGCCGCAGTGGAGTCTGCGAGAACTGCCCGGCGCCGGGAACCAACGCGTCGGCGCGAGCGTCGGTCTTGCCGGGGCGCCGCGTGCCCTGCACCGTGCGGGTTGGTACCCGCGCAGCGCGCGGCGACTCTCCGCTCCCGGGGTGACTCTCGCTTCGGGCATCCTACCGTGCGCCGCAGTCCTCCCATGCCCAGCGTGCCCCTCGCCCCGGGTACCTCACGTTCTGTGCACCCTACACCCCAAACCCTCCACACCCAGGATGTCCCGCGCCCAGGGCACCTCACGTTCTGATCCTCCCACCTGGGGACCCTGCATGTCGTGCGCCTTAGCACCTCGGGCATCCCGGCTTCAGACATGGCTCCACTCAGCCGTGCCCTCTGTCCCTGCCTGTGCCCTCCATGCGTGGCATCCACTGCCCCGGACCCCCCTGTCTGGGTTCTGCCCCCCTCCACCCTCCCCTGTGTCCCGGTGTCCTGCCTCGGGCTCCTTAGGTCCTCAGTGCCAGCTTAAGTCTTGTGTGCCAGGCTGAAGCTTGTAACAGGAGCGCGGGGCGGGGGTGGGGGGTGGATGGTGGGGGGCAGTCGGTGGATGGGTAGGAAACACATTCGGGACTCAGGAGGAACTGAGCTACGCCCAGACCTCCACCGTTCACCAGACGCCCCCAGCTGGGCTTTTCTTAGAGCCCATTCAGTGCGGGATGCACAGTCCTGCAGGTCATGTTATCACTCGGTTCATATATTCACTCCTGCCATTTATTCCTCAAACACGGAGCACCCCTTATGTGCCCTTAGTGTGGGCAAGGGGGTTGGCGTTGAGGAGGCCCTGGTGCCCCAAGAACATGACTTGGAGCCCTCTGGGGCATTCTGGTTCTAGCGGGTAAGACAGACACAGGGGGCATGATGGAATTAGCCCTGGAAAGTGAGCCGGGTGTTGGGGAAGTGGATGGCAGCTGTGTCTGAGCCTTGAGGGGTGAGCGGGCGGGGCTCTGTGTGCCCCTGGCCCTCCTGGAGGCTCCCTGTATCCCACTTGGGGCAATGTTTTAACCCCATCCCATGCTACCCCCTCACTCAAGTGAAAAGCAAGGTAAAGAGGTGTCAGAATTGGGTCAGGAGGATAGACTGGGGACGGACATGAACTCCAGCCTCTGTCTTTGCTGAGGAGGTATTCAGCCAGTCAACAAATGTCTATTGAGCATCTATTGTGTGCCAGGCGCTGTGCCAGGTGCTGGGGACACAGCAATGAGCAAGGCAGAAGAGATTCTCTGTTCTTGGGGCTGACATCAGGTGAGAAATCAGACAAGATACAGGATGTCAGATGATGATAAGTGCTGTGAAAAAGATTAAGGAAAGAAAACAGAGGGCGTGGTTGTGGCTTCAGTTTTAGATGGAGGAAGTCAAAGGAGCCTTCTCTGAGAAGGTGGTATTTGGATAAAGACCTGATGAGGAGGAGTCATGGAGGAAGGGTGTTCCAGGCAGGGGGAGCAGCCTGTGCAAAGGTCCTGAGGCAGAAACATGCCAGGTGGTCGAAGGACCCACGAGAGAGCCTATGTCTCTGGATGGAGTGAATGAGGGGGAAAGAAGGGGGTGAGGTGGGGAGGTGATGGGGCAGATGGGGTGGGGCTCTCTGAGGAGGAGACAGTTGAGCTGAGACCTGAAACCTGAGGATCCCATCGTGTGTGACCCAAGGAGAACAAACAGCAAGTGCAAAGGCCCTGTGGTTGGAATAAGCAGGACTATTTGAAGAGCTCAAGGGCCAGCATGGTGAGACCACTAGGCACAGTCTCAAAAGCCACGAGGAGGGTCTGGATTGGATTCTCAGAGACAAGCGAGCCGAAGGAGGGCCACGAGCAGGCGGATGGCATCTTCATATTTAAATGTTTAGCAGACAATACAGGTTGTTCCTCAGTAAATACAACATAGAATTACCATATGGCCCAGCAACTCCACTCCGAAGTGTATACCTAAAAGAATTGAAAGCAGATAGTCAAATAGATACTAGTGCACCAATATTCACAGCAGTATTATTCACAAAAGCTGGAAGGTGGTCCATCAATGAGTGAACAGATAAAATGCTGTATATCCACGCAAGGGAATACTATTCAGCCACAAACAGGAATGAAGTCTTGACACATGCTACAATGTGGATGAATCTTGAAAACACCATGCTGAGTTAAAGAAGCCAGACACCAAAGAGCAGCTATTGTATGATTCAATTTATATGAAGTACCCAGAGCAGCTAAATGTGTAAAGACAGAAAGCAGATTAATGGTTGCCAGGGGCTGGGGGGAGCTGGGAGGTGGACTGACTGCTAATGGGTACCAGTTTCCTTTTGGGGTGATGGAAATACCTGGAATTAGATTGAGGTGGTGGTCGCATAACCCTGCAAATGTACTAAATGCCACTGAATTGTTCGTTTTTTAAATGGTTAGCGGTTAATTTTATGTTATGTGGATTTTCCCTCAGTTAAAACAGGATCGTAGGGGCGGATATGAGAAGGAGCCCGGAGACTGGGGAGGTGGCTGCCGCCATCGGCCCAGGTGAGAGCCCACAGAGGCCTGGAACAGGGTGCGAAGGCAAAGTGGTCGGATCTGAGGCATATCCTAGACGCTGAGCCAATAGAACCCCTTAACCTTTGCACCCCGCATCGGGACTGATGAAAGGTCACCTCATGACACAAAATTGAAAACTGTTAACACCCCAACCCTCCTCACTCCCGAAAAAGGAAGAGTCCAGGAAGCAGACGGGGTGCAGCCTGAGCGGCGGGCAGACGGGAATGGTGGTTGGTTCCCAGTTAGGTACCAATTGGGGGGGGTGTTGGAAGAGGGGGGGCACAGCTGCGCTTCCCTCCCCGGCCGCTAGGGGCCGCTGCCCCGCTGCTCTGCGGCCGCCAGGTGAGGAGGCCCCGCCCCTTCCCCCCTAGGTGTGCGGGAGGCGCGGCCGCGGGGCCGGGGGAGGAGGGGGAAGAGCGCAGAGCCGGCGGAGGAGCTGGAGGGTGAGGGGACAAAGTGGGGACAGAGGGAGCGATCTGAGCGCGTGGGGCTGCTGAGGTGGAAGGAGAGAGACAGTCCAGGGGAGGTCGAGGGTGTGAGATTAGGGAGCAGGAGTCAGCAGAGTGCTTGGGGGGGGGGGGTAAGCTTGGGGGGGGGGCGCGCTGAGGGGTCTGGCAGAGCGCGGAGTTGGGAGGAAACCGCCGAGGGCACAGAGCAAAGCTGGGGGAAGGAAGACAGGTGAGGAGGCAGGGGGAGTCCTAGAGGTGAAGGCATTGCCTCAGGGACTTGACTGGGGGACACCTGGACGGTGTTTGGGGTTGGCTGGGATGGTGGGGGGGGGGGGGGGGTGGGCTGGCGCGTGGGAAGTCAAGGACCCCAGGGAAGGGGTCCTGCGCTTAGCCAGCCTTGACTGGGATGGACTGGGGGAGAGGGGCGGCGGGGAAGACATCTCAGACCCTGACCCCTTGGACCAGCCATGAGGAAAGACCTTCTGAGGATGAACTGTGCCTGTCAGCTCATCTTAGGAGCCCAGCTTGCTTCTGCAGAAGGTATTAGCCAGGTAAGCGGTTTATTCCACCTGGCAAGAGGGCCCTCCCTCTCTCTCCTTTATGGCCTGTGCTCCAGGGCCACTATTCACTGTGGTGGAGCTGGGTGGTGGGCCAATGGCAATGAATGAGACACGCAGGCGCAGTTGGCTGGGAGCTGGCAAGGACGTGTCACTGCAAATGTGAGCCTTGGAAGACAGGTAGGGACCGTGCAAGAGGACCCCTGGGAGGCCCTCCCCAGCCAGAGGGCTCAGTGAAGGCCGGGCTGGGGGAAATGACCCGTAATCAGACAGCAGGAGCCCACCGGCTGAAAAATAGAAGGCCCTGGTCCCTCTGGTGATCTGGGCAGAGAAGAGGTCCTCCGGATGTTGCCAAGAAAAATGCCAGCAGGTTCCAGGCTGCAGTTGGGCAACAGGGAGACACAGGGCCTGAGGTAACCTGGCAAATGTCTGCCAGGTCTAAAGAGACCACAAGGCTCTGTGAGATGGAGAGGAATGGGGAAGGGTGTTGAGAGGGGAGGGGAGGGGCCCATGAAGGTCAAGGCCATGGCCACGGGAAGGTAGAAAGAGATTCCTGCCCTTGCATGGGTCCAGGACAGGTGCCACAAAGCCAAATGCCGACCAGGGAACAGAAGCATCGAAATGAGGCAGGTGTGAGGCAGCGAGGAGGGAGGGTGGGCTGGAGACGCATGCTCCCCCCCCCCCCCTTTTAAGCCAGCAGCCTCTTCGTGCTACTTAACTCCAGCCGAGTGCTACCCCGTGCAAAGTCGGGCTCGCAGTTGTCAGCAGGGATTTTTCAAGAGAAGCCAGAAGTCAGGATTTTTGTGTAAAATTCCCTGAGCTTTAAGACTTTTAAAAAAAAGTTTAATTTAGGGGCGCCTGGGTGGCGCAGTCGGTTAAGCGTCCGACTTCAGCCAGGTCACGATCTCGCGGTCCGTGAGTTCGAGCCCCGCGTCGGGCTCTGGGCTGATGGCTCAGAGCCTGGAGCCTGTTTCCGATTCTGTGTCTCCCTCTCTCTCTGCCCCTCCCCCGTTCATGCTCTGTCTCTCTCTGTCCCCAAAATAAATAAACGTTGAAAAAAAAAATTAAAAAAAATAAATAAATAAATAAAAAAGTTTAATTTATTTTGAGGGAGAAACAGAAAGAGCGCGCACAAGTGGGAGAGGGGCAGAGAGAGAGAGAGAGAGGGAGAGAGAGAATCCCAAGCAGGCTCTGTGCACTCAGCATGGAACCCAACGCAGGGCTCAGTCTCATGAACTGTGAGATCAGGACCTGAGCCGAAACGCAGAGTCAGATGCTTAACCGCCTGAGCCACCCAGGCGCCCCCCACCCCCCCAAGATTCCCTGAGCTTTAACTATCAGGGACTCATCTGCTAAGGTGAAATTGTTCCAACCCAGCATTTCCGTTCCTGGGTTTATTCCCAGTGGGAACGGACACGTATTCCCACCAAAAGACACATCCATCATAGCCAGACCCTGGATACCTCTGGACACCAGCCAAGTGGCCATCCATTGGCAAATGGAAAAGAATTGTGTATACACACACACACACACACACACACACACACACACACACTGGAATATGATACAGTGATGAAAAAGAACAAAGTACGGATACATGGAGAGCCTTGTGCGTGATGAATCTCAAGACATAATGCTGAGCAGAAGTACAAGACAATTAGAATGCACTGCACGATCCCTTTCTATGACCTTCAAGCACAGGCAGAAGTAATCTGTGGAGTCAGGACCCCAAGGCTTGCTATCTGTAGACCACTGATGTCTGGGCCTGGATGATTCTTTGTCGTGGGAGACCTGTTCTGCACATTGGAGGATGCTGAGAAGCGTTCCTGGCCTCTCCCCACTAGATGCCAGTAGCATATCTCCAGTTGTGACATGTGTCCCTTGTGTGTTGGGGTACAGTCCCCTTCAGGTGAGGACCACTGGGAAAGGGATACTTTGGGGCAGGGCCATTCACTGGAAAGTGGCCTTCAGGGAGCCTCTGAGAGGCTGGAATATTCTGTATCTTGAGCTAGGTGGTGGTGACAAGGAAGAAATGTATTTTTTAAATTCTGTATTCTTGAGCTATATTCTTAAGAAGCATGTGCTTCACAATAAAAGAGTTAACCCTGTAACATGAATGACCCCTGAAAACATTAGGCTGAGTGAAAGAAGCCAGACACAAAAGGCCACAGATTGTATGACTCCATTTATGAGAAATGTCCAGAATAGGCAAATTCATAGAGACAGAAATTAGATCAGTGGCTGACCAGGGCTGGAGGAGGAGGAATGGAGGGTGACTGATCATGGGTACAAGATTTCTTTTGGGGCGATGAGAATGTTCTGGACCTAGATACTGGTGATGGTTGCACAACACCTGAATATACGTAAATGCACTGAGTTGTACACTTTAAAATGGTTACTCTTATGTTGGGTGAATCATACCTTAAAAAGAAATTATAAGAAAAAAAAAAAAATGTTTAACTCACACAAGCTGCAAAAGACCCAGCCCTGGGCCAGCTGGCCGTTTTGCATCAGAGGGAAGAGAGGCAGGGAAAATGAGGCATCGCCGTCTGTCCGGAGAAAGTCAGAGCAGGAGCTGTGGGCATTCTTGGGGAGGGAGAGCTTAAGCGGCTTGGAGGCGAAGAAGTCTGCCTCAGCTCAGGGGAGCGCTCCCTCTTAACCCAACCTGTCAGGCCTGGAAAGAAACGGGCGGCAGGTCAGAGGCCAGCACACAGACTGTTGAAGGGAACACACAGTTCTGACATGAGAAGGAGAAATGACAACCACTCAGCCCAGCCCCATGCCAAAGGAATGCACCGTGGTGCTTGCTGGGTGTTCTCTGCAAGCTCGGGAGGGGAGGGCGGGGGGCGGGCGGGGAGGAAGGTGGGGGGCTCGCCCCAGCTCTTCGGCAGCCCACAGAGAAGCAGATTTCCCGAGGGCTCGGCCTGTGCCGGAGACAGAGAGCCATGCCATCGGATGACATTTGGGCCTATGCTTCCCCTCCTGCCAAGAAAATGACCCCTCTTCGTTCCCCACTGGGGGCCAGGGGGCAAGGGTCTGGTTATCCACTGGCTTCAAAAAAAAATCGAGTAAGTGAAGAGAAAAGAAAGCAAGCCAGGACTCCAGAAAGCTGTGGAGCCTGGACTGCACCAAATGGGCCCCACAAGATACGTCCACCCGGAACCTGTGAACGTGACCTTATTTGGAAAAAGGGTCTTTGTAGATGTGATTAAGTTTAAGGATCTTTCAATGAGATCCTCCTGGATCAGGGTGGGCCCTGAATCCAATGACAGGTGTCCTGAGAAGAGAAGGGGAGAGGACACAGAGAAGGCCACGTGGAGGTCACAAGCCAAGAACCACCAGAAGCTGGGAAGGCCACGGAAGGGTCTTCCGTCTAGAGCCGAAGGAGGGAGTGCAGCTCTGTGGACTCCGGGAGAGCAGCTTCCGGGCTCCAGAACTGAGAGAATCGATTCCTGGTTTAAGCAGCCCCGTCTGTGGTTTTTGTTAGAGCCACCTTGGGCAGCTAACACAGGCCCTGGTCTTCAATCCCACAGACCTGAAGCCTCTGTAGGGCCTTACAGTGCCATGGGGAGGGCAGACACATGAATCAATCATTCCAGTATGCTGGGGTCACCGGTAATGGAGAAGAGTGTCGGGGATGGTTATGCAGTGGGGTGGAGGGGGGCCTGGGAGCTCCTTACAGCAGAGGTGATGGCACAGAGCTGAGCCACAACCTAAAGGGGACAGCAGGTAATGTAAACACGCCACACGGCCAAGTCAAGACCAGCCGTGTCAGCAATGGCATAGGTAACCCTCAGCTTCTGTGTCGGGGAGACAAAAAGGAGTGATAGGGACTGTGGTGAAGAATAATAGTTGTTAATATTGGGGCGCCTCGGTGGCTCGGTCAGTTGGGTGTCTGACTTCGGCTCAGGTCACGATCTCACGGTTCGTGGGCTCAATCCCCACATCGGGCCTTGTGCTGATGGCACAGAGCCTGCTTTGGATTCTCTGTCCCCCTCCCTCTCTGCATTCTCTTTCTCTCTCTCTCTCAAAAATAAACAAACATTATGGGGCACCAGGGTGGCTCAGTCAGTTAGGCGTCCGACTTCGGCTCAGGTCATGATCTCGCGGTCCGTGAGTTCGAGCCCCGCGTCGGGCTCTGTGCTGACAGCTCAGAAGCCTGGAGCCTGCTTCAGATTCTGTGTCTCCCTCTCTCTGCCCTTCCCCTGCTCCTGCTCTGTATCTCTCTCAAAAATAAATAAACATTAAAAAAAAATGTAGGGAAGGGAAACAAAAAGAATATAAAAACAGGGAGGGGGACAAAACAGAAGAGACTCATAAATATGGAGAACAAACTGAGGGTTACGGGAGGGATTGTGGGAGGGGGGATGGGCTCAATGGGGAAGGGGCACTAAGGAATCTACTCCTGAATTCATTGTTGCACTGTATGCGAATTTGGATGTAAATTTTTTAAAAAATTGAAATAAAAGGAAAAAAATTTAATACACATTAAAAACTATTAATATTTATCAACACTTGCTAAGCCCTTTCCTTATACAACATTAACTCATCTAACCCTCACATCAACTCTCGAGGCAGGTGTTATCATTATTCCCATTTACCGGGTGGGTTGACTGAGGCACAGGGGCTGTTATCAGCCGGCCCTGGCAGGGAACATGCGATACCTTCAAATTGGGGAATTTAAGCACAGTCATTGAAGGAACAAATTTACAAAGTAGGGCGAGATATAGGAACGATACCGCACCTTGGGCTTACAAAATTAAGGAGCCCTGAGAGGTGAGGCAAGGGAGTTGTCAGAACCCTGAGACATGACAGGCTATGTGGAAGGTGAGAGCCTGTAACCTATGACAAGGACGACGCTGGCCCACAGAGGCCACAGGGTGAGAGGCTGAACTGGGGAACAAATACCCCCACTCCCCTGTCCCCCACCTCAGGAGTCCTCAATGGCTGAACCCAGCACAAGCCAGAGGACCCGGGAGCCCGTTGGTGAAGTCCACAAAGCCCAGTCTCCTGGGACACCAGTCCGGACGGAGAAGCGAGGAGTATTGCTACGCAGAAGATTCCAGAACAGGAAGGTTGAGTGACACCAACCCGGGCAAGTCTGGGTCCAGAGTCCCCTCAACCACTCACCATGTGAGGACCAGAGCCAGCGGACCTGTGCCCTCCCCTCAGGGCCACCCTTGCTGAGTGCCACCCCCAGCTGGGAACGTGACCTCAGCTTCCTGGAGCCCGCATCTCCCATCTTCCCGTGGAAAGCCACGAATCCAGATTTTTATCCAACAGTTGCCTGATATTTAAAAGCTGGCAACTCATTCAAATTTTTTAAAACCCTGCACAGGTTCAGCAAATCACACGGGTGGGCCGGATTGCACTCTGGGTGTCAACACCCCCCTCCCCCCCCCCCGGGGTTGGGGCGGGGGGGTCAGGGCGTGGACACTCGGGGAGCAAGGCATCCGGGTGCAAGAATCAGGATGTTCAGAGAGGCGGCTGCGCAAAGCATTCTGGGTGAGATGGGGCCCACACACACGGACTGATGGGTTTGACGCAGAGGTGCCTGGGGAGGGGGCAGGGGCCGGGCGTTGGGGGGATGAAACTGAACCGGTACTTTGGGCCTGAACTAGGAAGGGCCAGAGCCAAGCTAACAGGCTTCGGCTTGGAAGGAGAGAAGCCACCGATGGCTTTTAAACAGCAAAATGACTCAGTCGTGTTCCTCTCTTCTCCCCACCAGCCCAAAGCTGGCTGTGGATCCGGCTTTCTTTTGCGGGGTGGATAAAGGAGCGAAATAAATGTAAGAGCCCCCTCCCGGTGGGTGCTTCCAGTTCGGCGGGAAGGGCGGATGCGGAAATAAGGTCAGGGTATGATGCACCTGCTAGCGGAGAGTTAGCCCACGTCTGCAGATACCTGAGCAACTGCCGTGTGTCCCGCGCCGCGGATGAAGGGACAGGGTATGGCCCTGCCTTGGATGAGGGAGGAAATAAAGGGAGAGGAAAATCCCAGGTGGTGCTAGGAACACGTAAACGTGGAAGGAAGGGGCTCATAATAGGCGCCCGCGGGTCCAGGAGCCAGAGCGGGCCGCAGGCAGGGGGGCGGGGGACAGGGGGTGCCTCCCCCCCCCCCCCCCCGCCCTGGGGCCCAGCAGCCTGGCCCGGCCTCCTTCTCCCCAGTCACCCCCATCGCACCACCGGGAACAAACCCACGGCTGACATGGATTCCTAACTCGGCGCCCGAGCAGGGGGAGAGAGGGGAGAAAAAACACCCATCTGTTCTCTCTCTGATGGAACACGATTCTTCACTCAGCGCTTAAACCCCGCGCTTGTCTTCCCGTCTCCCCGCAGCAGCCGCGGGGACGCCCATATAAATGGCTGCAAATGGGTTTTCCCGCCGGTAGCCGTGTTGTTTTAATAATGGTTCATTTTCTGCTCCAGGAAAAAAAAAATATTCCGTCGAGAAATTGGGGACGGTGGGGGGGGGGGGGGGCGGCGCTCATTCTCTGTGTGTGTGCACGCGCGCGTGTGCGCCTGCAGGAAGATTCTAGAACATCCTGCTGAGACACCAAGTGACCTGTCTGTCTGGTTGGGTGATGCTGGTCTGAGGCCCAATGCATCCCCCTCACCTAGACAAAGGAATTTGTCGGGAAACTTCCTGGGCATATTTATTGAGCACCTACTATGTACCATACCTGAATTCAGTAGGAAGGGGCACAGGGGTTTCCCAGGTCCCACCCTTCCCAGGCTCACATTCTAGAAGGGGGGAGAGCAACATTAAAAAAACAACAACAACTATGCAAAACTATATAATACAATTATGAAAACGATTCACAAGGGAGTATCGGGTAAGACAGGAATGGATAACAGGATCTTGGTGTAACTGAGGCTCCCTGGCCCTCCCCCTCCCCACCCTGAACTGCAGAAGGGACCCTCAAGCTGAAGCTTGAAGGACAGATGGGCCAGTTGCAGGAGAGAAGGCCACTCAAGTGGAGGGACTCCCTAGTCAAACATCGGAGACCTCATTTGGAAATAGGCTCCTTGAGGATGTCATTTGCTAACATGACATGATACCATACCAGATCTAGGGTGGGCCCTGAATCCAATGACAAGTGTCTTTCTTTTTTATTTATTTATTTTTATTTGAGAGACAGCAC